>NC_090268.1:271856411-273056411 GCF_040414725.1 Anabrus simplex | reverse complement strand
ATGGCAGGCCATTCCACTTCCCAATAAGCTGAGAGCGATAAAAGGAACAACGAAGGTATGGAGGACTTCCCTTCGGGCTTCGCGGAGGGAAGCCGTGGTATTATGTCGTCTTCGGATCGGCCACGGTATCTTGACTCACTCGCATCTTTTGAAAGGAGAACCCCCTCCGGTGTGTACCTGCGGCGACCATCTTACCGTGGTGCACATCCTTACGGAGTGTGTGGACCTGGTCGATCTGCGCCGTAGTCTTAACCGTCCGAGTACGATCTCCCTTATCTTGCGTGATGACGAGCAGTCAGCAGACCTCGTCGTCCGCTTTATGAGGGATAGTGGACTGTTTTATCTTGTGTGATGCTGTCCTTTGTCCTAGTGTGTTTTGTGTCACTTTCGCTTTTATCCCATTGACTTCATTTTAGTTTGTGTTGCGTATTTTAATGTGTTATTCTAACGTCTCTCGTAAATTATGTACTACCAGGCAATGCCTTATTCTTTTGTTTCCCTGTATATTCTCTTATTTTATTAGAAATTAGGCATTGCGTATTAGATCCACTGATTGTTTTAATCTCACCCTCATTTTTCTCCATCATCATTTCTTTAAACCTTAGTCAGTGGATATGTTTTAAAATTTTAACATCATCTCTCATGTCGTTTATCTCGTTCCATTAGGGGCCGATGACCTTCGATGTTAGGCCCCTTTAAACAACAAGCATCATCATCATCATCAGTTCCGAGGTACTATGTTCAAGGCCGAGTAGTTTTGAGATTAGAGCGCTGATATTTTGGGCTCCAGTTGACAGCCATTCTCAGCTCAGTCCGGTGGTACTTGAAGGTGACCAAATATGACAGCCTCACATTGGTAGATCCAGTGGTAGGTTCGTAAAGGAACTCATGTGTGACATGGGCCTCTTCGATAATTGTAAAAAGTAGTTCGTGGGACGTAAGACCAATAATGTCATTTATTGGTGTCATTATGCTTGAACTATAAATTTATTAGCAGATATTTTGTATGTTTGACGTGTGCACTAGCCACAGAAGCTCTGATGGAAGACCTACGAGTAGTAGTCTTCAGCAAAGGAGCTTTACATCCTTTTATAACTTGTCTGAATAATGCAATCTCCTGTCGACCGGGCCGTGCACTGTAAAATGGTGTGTGTGGCTGGCTGACTGCAGAGAAGCTTGCTCTACAATATTGCTCGACGGGCTGAAGTGATATGAGCAATATTACAAGCAATAGAATTCGCTTGATGCACAAGAAGCTAACACTCAAAGGTTTCGACTATTCACTTCTACGCTTATGACGTCAGCGTATCCTAGTGTGTACAATGAGAGATAAGATGCACTCAAAATTACATCACACACCCCTCCATAATCTATTTTGATATATAGGAACGACGTAGACAGGGGAAAAGTTACGTTAATTACGTAGTTCTGCGACCATTATTTATTTATTTATTTATTTATTTATTTATTTATTTATTTATTTATTTATTTATTTATTTATTTATTTATTTATTTATTTATTTATTTATTTATTTATTTATTTATTTATTCCTTAAGCCGTGCCGAAGTTAGTGATCCCGGCATTCACTTCCCAATAACTACGTAAATTACAACGTAGAAGAGGAATATTAATATTCATTTGGAGAACAAAAATATATCAATGCAAGATAGTAGTTTTAACAATACTTAATATTGAAAGCAAGCAAATACGCATCAAGGATAATGCATAATACTTAAGAGATATTAAGAAAATGCATTGCAATATGAACAAGTAAGGTAAGATTTGAAAACGTACGCAATAACATAACACTCTTCATATACTATACGTAATAAGTCATGTACGGCGGTATACATTAGCGTTACTTAAATTTTGAGCAAAAGATTACGCACTTATACGGTATTACATGAATTAATAATAATAATAATAATAATACTTTACAGCCTAGCTGAGTGGATCACACGGTTGAGACGCTGGTCTTCTTACCCCAACTTTGCAGGTTCGATCCTGGCTCAGTCCGGTTGTATTTGAAGATGCTCAAATAAGTCATCCTCATGATGGGGATTTACTGGCATGTAAAGAACTCCTGCGGGACTAAATTCCTGCACCTCGACGTCTCCGTAAACCATAAAAGTAGTTAATGGGACGTAAAGCAATTATTATTATTATTGTTTAGTTTACATGTAAAATACAATGTTACCACATTACGTACCAACATAGCTCAATCACACCTACTATCGTACGTCACTAGTAACACGAAACAGTCAGCGGTATTCAGAAGGAAGTGTCTGCAAGAACTCTGAAATTTTGTGTACGTTTCACACTTCCTGACATCAGCCGGAAGTATATTTCAAAGTCAAGATCGAATCACGATGAAGGATCTCTTGTAAATAGAAGATAGGTTGACGAGAATAACGAAAAATAATGAGTAAAGTGCACAAGGAACGAAATTTTGCATATTCAAAAAATACATACGAATACACATATGAACATCAGTTTCAGTCAGGAAAGCGCTTTGTAGCTAGGATTTACGTGAGAATCGAAACTTAAATTAACGGTAAACCGCAGACCTGAGTTCAGTGCTCGTTGCAGTTTTATAGTGTGTTCGTTACTCGCATCAACAAGAACCACGTTAGTCAAGTATTTTAACAATGATATGAGAATCTGAGGAAGTCTTGTGACAAATTGAGTTATGCAGTTTGTGTGGTAGTGACGTGACGTAGCTACATCTTTCTGCAAGAGATTTTTACAAGTGCAGACCAGTCAAGACTTTGTCAAAGTCATACGATGGTTTTTCACTGTTTTAATAAACGGAATTACGGCTGTACTTGAAGTCGTTGGAAGGGTTGGAGAGATAAAGTAGATATTTTACAGCGCATTCAACAATCCGTGTGAACCAATTCATAATAATTCGGGTCTTTTGGGGATTGTGGAGGGAATTATCACTGGCGTAGGCTACACACTGATTTTTTGTAGGACGGTGTCTATGTCTCTTATTGCGTTCGGTGTATCTATGATACCAAAGAACCAGTAAATATGGAGACTATCCACATATCCACGTTATATTTTAACACTCAGGAGATGACATGAATACAGAGGACAAATAGAAGTGGCCCAAGAGCAAAAACCTGTGGGATTGCTGCTTCCTGCGTCGCCACTGTGAAGCAGTATATTGTATTATAACACATTGCATGCGATCTGTAAGGCATGCGATGAATTTGTTTAAAGCAACAGTATCGAAAATTTATCAGAAGGGAGTCTTCATGGCCTTTCTGCTTGGTCTCGGCTAGATTCTTCCGTTTCAACAAGGGTGTGGGTGAAAGGCCGTAGTATATTTTATTTGTTGCAAAAAATCCCACATCCAATCTTCGACAGATCTTGAATTTTCATTATCACAAGGATACAAAACGCGGGCTTCGCAACAAAACAGTGATTTAAGATGTCCATTAGAGGCATTAGGCCACGCATCTCAACTGAAGTTATATTAAGTTATTTGTTACATTTGAATGGGAATGGAAATTGCTAGTGTGCGAGTTTATTCCTATCCCTATTTTAATCGTTATGATCCATTATATCACGGTCTGTTAAAATTGGATGGCATTTTTCTACACCTTGTATTAAGTTGTACTCCTCAATGACATGCAAAGTCTTTGTTTTTAAACAAGAGGAAAGTTAATAAAATATAACCACTTTCGAAAAAGAATACATAATATTGTATATACATATTTGAGGGTAATTTGTAGTGCGGTGCTTCCTGCACGTTTGACGGCTATCCGCGTGCGTGTGGGAGGTCACTGAGTAGATTTAGAGGTAAATAATTTAGCTAAGTAGTTTTAGGAGAGATGTAGTGCCTAGTGTTTGTTTGTTTGTTCTTTTTGTTTTTGGGTTTCGCTCTGTCTGTCTTTATTACCTGTAAAGCCGATGGTGTATTCTAGGGTGGGTAATACAGATATGTATGATGATGATCATATATATACATATTTGCCATTGTAATTTACCTTGAATCTACTCCTTGGTGTTATTTGTATATTTGGTGTTGCTTGTATGTTGAGCTCCCAGCCTTGGTGTTAATTTGATCTCAAATGGCTCCACCATCATTGTTGTAGATAGCCGATGCGTCCACGAAGTGAAACAGAGAGTTGAGAAAGTGTGTTCCCAAATCTTGAAATGAAAATGTACTACATTATGATATTCAAAACACTAGAAAAGCACCAGATAATAAACAATTCACGAAAATAAACAAAACATAAACTGTGCCGCGGAGTAATTATTTGTACTCCTTTTTATTCCATAAAATTCGCCGCTTCCCTCTGCTTCGTAACTTTTTACGCATCAAGTCTGACAACTCAAAGGGTGGCCACCATAACTGAATATGGAGTACTGTATAATTTCTTGTAAGGTGTTTGAAGCAGAGATGAATGGACGAACCATTTACAGGACTGAATCCCAAATTTCTCGGCAAACACTCATTATCAGCAACAAATCTATCAACTGCAGTGAATGCCATGTATTTTGAGTAATTAGCTGGATCCTCAACAGCTCAGCTATCAGCTACCACAGATGGCCTAGGCGTCACTGAAGAAGGATATTTGAGAAATGAGGAGTGAGATAGCTTCCCGTTGATTTTCTCACCGAATCAGAAGTTGTTGTTGCATATCAGTCTGCTAAGCATTCTGAAATGCACGCACCAAGCGACCCCATAAGCAATATTTTCATACCATTCATAATAGCGACTGACTGCATAACGGATTACGTTACTGGAATCTCTCATACCTCAGTCACTTTAGTTTCGTCAACGTGAAGGGGAGAGCGAGGCAGACTCGATGTAAGTAACATACTTGTACTATCCCATGTCAGAAGACATGATAAACGCTGAATAATACGTCTCGCCAGCAAAGGCATTAGTAAACTTCATGCTTACCAAAATATTTTGTGTGAAATATATTAATTTGGCGTAAATGCCGTTGTTTACTCCAAACATATCTGATGATTTTCCCGCCCCTATTGCCATAGCAATACCTAATTAATGCTCTCTTTTCTTAACGCAATATTTTTGAATGCAACAACAATATAATCTGCGGAAAAATTTATTCTTTCCATGAATTCTAAGTATTAGGCCACCGGCTCCGCAGTCTAGTGGTAGTGAGCAGACATCTCATTTGGAGGCTTTGGATTCGATTCCAGCCAGACCAGGTCAGGGGATTTAACGTGTATCCGAAGAGAGATAGCAGCCACACCGTATTAAGGTAAAAATAACTGCTGAGAAGATTCGTCGACCTGATCACGCATAACCTGGTAATCTGCAGGACTCTGGTTTGAGCCGTGGTCACTTGACAGGTTAAGGCCAATCACGTTTGTAGCTCCATAAATTCTTTCTAGGTGTATGGCTACAATTGCTTCCACTGACAAGGGGAATTATTGAATGATAATTGCAAATAGTATTTTCTGTAGTATTATAACGAGAGTTCAAGATTCTGTCTACAGGGTATCCAGACCTAGAGTTGTATTTATTTTGATTTCATCCGAATAACTTCAAAATTAAATGCGTAATGACAATAAAACAAATAAAATGCGTAGGTATTCATATTCTATATACAGATCATTTTTCAGCACGAAAATACACCGTTTTTACTATCCCATTTAAACTCATTGAGCTTAAGTTTTCCATTAGAATTTCAGGTGTACTAGGACCATCCCGAGTACCGAGGGTAAGTTTTAGCCACAGTGGTTAGAGGTAATAGTATTTCAACCCCTACCCCGTGCAGGTGTGGGACGTAGATGTAGAATACAAGCCCGGTATCCCCTGCCTGTCGTAAGAGGCGACTAAAAGGGACGACCTAGGCGCGGTCATGGATTAGCGGTTTGATATAATGTGTTGTACCCCATGTGGATGGAAGGGGCTGAACATATTCACAGGTATTCCCTGCCTGTCGTAGAAGGCGAATAAAAGGGTCATGTGGTCATTAAAGATGATTCAATAAAATATAATATCCAATAAATACACCTTAAATAAACACTAATTTCCAAAAACAGTAATCAAGTTGAAACTAAATCTAGAGACCTTTATATATGCATATTTATTTTATTTTTATTTTATTTTTATTTTTTATTATATTTTAAGTTAATCAATGTCATTATATGGAATAATAACAATATGTGTGTGGTTAAGTATAAGAAAGGGCCAAGAGCCCTAACTTCGCCACAGAAAATAAAGGCTTTATCTATCTATCTATCTATCTATCTATCTATCTATCTATCTATCTATCTATCTATCTATCTATCTATCTATCTATCTTTCTATCTATCTATCTATCTATCTATCTAAAACACCTTAAATAAATAATTAAAACTAAATCTCCTTAACTAATTGACATTATTAAACTACATCAAGTAACATTTACATATTTACATATCTTACAGATACGGCCTTACATTCATGAGTTCATTAGGACACGTCTGATTTTAGACGAGGGTGAGTGAAAAAGGTCCACTGATTCACCCATCTCATTCAGTGATGTTAGTGCCCTCACAAGCCATGAGTTAGCCCGAGCCACAGTTCTCACTTTATGCAGATGAAAAATATACCTTTACCTGGTACTGCGACGAGGAACACGTAATGGAATCAGCTCCAGTAATGTTCAGCATTCCACTCCATTCGTCAGACATTTATAAAGAAAGAGGGCATTGGCACATCGGTGGCGTGAGTGCAATGTCCTCATGCTCATAGTCTCATAAAGAAACTCGTAATCGGACGAAGAGAGAGAAATAACCCTTGGTACACCTGGGAATCCCAATCAGGACGCTATTCTCCGCAAACAGCATTTGGTGGTTATTTTCTGTGACTTAGAAAAGGCGTATGTAACCACATGGCGATACGGCATCATATCAGTCCTGCATCAGTGGAATTTCCGAGGTAACTTGCCGGTTTTTATTGCGAACTTTTTGTCCTTCCGTCTATTCCGTGTCCGAATAGCGAGGGTATATTCGCAATACCACGTTAAGGAAAAATGTAAATCCATAGGGATAGGTTCTCAGTGTCACTCTGTTCGCGATTACCATGAATGGTATTGTCGCTGCTGCTGGTTCAGCAGTAATACCGTCGCTATACGTAGACGAATTTTCGCTGCATTATAGGTCACAAAATATGGCCGTTGCAAAGCGACAATTAAAGCAAGCAATTAGGAGAATGGAGCAGTGGACCATAGATATTGCTTTCGGTTTTCAGCCTCAAAGACCTCTGTTCTGCACTTTTTCCGGAATCGCACTCTTCACTTACATCCTGAGCTTTATTTAGGGAATGTCGCTTTTCCCGTAGTGGACACTTACCGATTTCTTCGGCTTTTTTTCGATAGAAAATTATCGTGGGAGCTGCACGCACGGCTGTTAAAAGCGAAACGCGCTAAGAAGCTTAAAATCTTGAAATTTCTTAGCGGCACTACTTAGGGGGGGGGGGGCAGACCGCACAGTGTTCCTTCGACTTTATAGGGCATATTTTTTTATCCAGGTTAGACTACGGCAGTGCAGCGTATGCATCAGCAAGGCAAGGCGTCCTAGCCAAACCGAACTGCATTCACCACATCGGAGTTAGGTTGGCAACGGGTGCTTTTCGTACAAGCCTCACTGACAGCCTGCGCCCTGAATCTGGTGTACCGCCTTTACACCTGAGGCGCCAGGAAATGCTTCGGTCCTCTGCTGCAAATTTGCGACAGATGCCACTTTACCCAAGTTATACTTGCGTAGTCCACAATGGAAAACTCTCGGCTGGATGCAGCTTACTCTCGAGAAACGCCGCCGGTTGGGATACACTTGGATAGTAGTCGTAGATTATTTGATGTACCTTCGGTTCTCTCTCATGTCACGAGACCAAGTTGGGTACCACCATGGATAAAACTACAACCTGAAATCATTATATATTTTCACACCGGCCCGAAGGAGGACACAGACCCTTCCATTTATTGGAGACTCTTCCTGTCCGTTCTTGGCCGGTAGCCCAATTCGTTCGTTGATTTCACGGATAGTTCGAGGGCATAAGCAGCCGTAGGCTGTGCGTTCGCTGTTGACTAAAACAGGTTTCCTTTTACTCTACCGTAAGTCTTTAGTGTGTACACAGCTGAGCTCTACGCTATCTGTAAAGCTCTGTGGTACACACTGTCCGATGAGCGCCGTCAATTTCTGCTGTACAACGAATGATTGAGCGCGCTACAATCTATGGATACGTGTTTCCCTCGGTACCGTCAGGTGCAGCTGATCCAGGACCTGCTGGCCGGGTGTTCGGATATCGGCACCAGAATTACGTTTATGTGGCTCCCAAGCTTATTGTGTGTAGAGGGAAAGGTGTTAGCTGATAATGTTTTCAAGGAGGCTGTTACATTGCCCCCAGTGCTTTACAGGGTTTCAGATAGTGATATTCGCTCTGAGCGGAGGCATTTGGTTATCCACAAACCTACTACGCTGGCGTAGCAGGGGAAAAGGTGATACTTACACGTGGTGCGTCCCAGATGGCGGATAGGGGGGTCCTAACCGGCATGCCGGCGGACTTGAAAGAAATAAAATACCTATCGCGGACCAAATACACTACACCCTGCGGGTGGGGGGACGCACATGTAGAATACACCTGCGGTATCCCCTGCCTGTCGTAAGAGGCGACTAAGAGGGGCCCAAGCGGCTCTCAACTTGGGAGTGTGGATTGGCGACGACGGGGCCCTTAGCTGAGTCTTGGCATTGCTTCCACTTACTTGTGCCAGGCTCCTCACTTTCGTCTATCCTGTCCAACCTCCCTTGGTCAACTCTTGTTCTTTTCCGACCCCGACGGTATTAGAGCATTCGAGGCCTAGGGAGTCTTTCATTATCACGCCCTTCGTGGCCCTTGCCTTTCATCGTCCGTTACTTCATTTTTCGAAGTGACGGATCCCTTCTTTCTTCTTCTTTTTTCTCTCTCTCTACCACCTATGGGTGGGGGACGCAGACGAAAAAATACACCCACCGTATCCCCTGCCTGTCGTGAGAGGCGACTAAAAGGGGCGACCAAGGGATGATTGAATTTGAACCATGAAACTACTATTGATTCGTACCATCACGCGGGGAACACCCTGGGTTGCCTGTACTTGCGAGTAGTACCACTGTATTAGGTACGAAATAGGTTTATGATTTGTAGCAGCAGAGAGTGGTTCACTGTAGGTTTCCAGTACCCTGAGTCGTACCCACGTGAGCAACACCACGGGTCTGGGAGTTGCCTGTGATTAGTACCCGTATATGAGCGGCGCCGTGAGCCTGCGTTGCCTGCGCTTAGTACCCACTATGTGAGGAACACCATGGGATTACCCTAGGCCGTGATTAGTACACCTAAGTGAGGAACACCATCGGTTTGCGTTGCCTATGTGTGGCGCCATTATGTGAGAAACACCATAGGTCTGCGTTACCTGTACGACGTCCAATACTTGTGAGAAGTACCATCATATGTGGAACACCGTGAGTCTCCGCTACTTTTGATTAGTACCCCAACATGACAAATACCATGGTTCTACTTTACTAGCGATAAGTACTATTATGAGGGGCCACTTTTGTCCCCCTTTAGACAACAAGCGTTCTCGATTCAGGATTGCGCTTTAGAAGTGGCCTGTCTCTTGGTCAGTAATACTAATTTTTATGGTAGATTTTGTGTACCGAGCTCGATAGCTGCAGTCGCTTAATTGCGCCCAGTATACAGTATTCGGGAGATAGTGGGTTCGAATCCCACTGTCGGTAGCCCTGAAGATGGTTTACCGTGGTTTCCCATTTTCACACCAGCCAAATGCTGGGCTGTACCTTAATTTTTTTTTTGCTAGCGGCTTTACGTCGCACCGACACAGATAGGTCTTACGGCGACGATGGGATAGGAAAGGCCTAGGAGTTGGAAGGAAGCGGCCGTGGCCTTAATTAAGGTACAGCCCCAGCATTTGCCTGGTGTGAAAATGGGAAACCACGGAAAACCATCTTCAGGGCTGCCGATAGTGGGATGAGTACCTTAATTAAGGCCACGGCCGCTTCATTCCCACTCCTAGCACTTTCTTGTCCATCGTCGCCGTAAAATCTATCTGTGTCGGTGCGACGTAAAGCAACTTGCAAAAAAAAGTAATTTTTGGGTAGGATCTACTGATTGTTTTAAATTCATATCCATCCATTATTTCTTCATGCCATTTTTTATTTTGTCAGTGGATGATTAGGGAACTTTTAATTTGTCATTTCATTTCGTACCATTAGGGGCCGATGACCTAGATGTTAGGCACATTAAAACAACAAGCATCATCATCGTCATCAGCAGCAGCAGCATTTGGTTATATCCGATTGCGAGATGAAGTGTCAGGCCACATCTCTCCCAAATAAGCTGAGAGCGATAAAAGGAGCTACGAAGGTATGGAAGACCTCGTTTCGAGCTTCTCGGAGAGAAGCTGTTTTATTATGTCTTCTTCGTTGTAGTCACGGCATAGTAACGCACTCCTACCTTTTGAAGAGTGAACGTTTCCCGGTGTGTACTTGTGAAGGTCATCCATCCGTGCTACACATCCTTACAGCGTGCGTGGGCAACGCCACAAAGAATAAAAGCCTTCGACCACACAGGAGCGTTTGCCTGTTGCAAAAAACATGTCTGCGAAGCAGAGGAGAGAGTCTTTGTTGACGAAAGCCATGACCAAGCCGGCGGAGGCAATATCGTCTACTGGAGCACTAAGTTAACTTCTCAGCCCGTCTAAACAAGAAAAGAAGGCAGGGAAGAAAGACGCTTTTATCAAACGCTCACCCACTCCTCATGGGAATGGGAAAATATACCCTCAATCCGGAGGGTGTAAGAAGGTGAATGTGCTGTAAAACCTGCGCGCTTCTCTCGTAGTAAGACACTCCTCCACCGGTAAACGGCGAAGAGGCCCTCGGCGTTAATCATCTCGTCCCCTGATGTGGGGATAAACTTCGAGCATTCATCTACATCCAGGGATGTATCTACATCCCTGGATAGATGTAGATGTCGGTATTTAGGTTTGTAAGAGACTCGCCGCTTATAACTTAAATACTTTTTTAGAAGTCCACACTATGGTACTGTAACAGTGGAAATATAGCGCTTATCACAGGCGTCTTACTGGGTTGAACCAGCTAATCAGTCAGCTCGTGGCGACTATAGTGTCTATTCAAGAAATCTCAGATCAGGTCCTCATACGGTCTTCAGAAACTTTAGACTCTACTCAACTGAACGAGATTACGCCAACCGGGATTTTGGCAGCGTTGATATTTTCACTTGTTTGATATCTACAGTGAAGAGTTTCCGCTAATAAACCAGCTGGAGGCATTAGCGGCACGTGTTTTGTTGCCTTTCTTAAGTACAGTTTGTAATGTTTACTTCCCAACTGACATGCCTGTTAATATCAATGATGCAATTGATCTTATTAATTTGCAAGGAACTCCTTTCCTTTTTCTGGGTGATTTAACGCCCATCACCCACTATGTGTCTATGAAATGTCTTTCCCCAGAGGAAGTGAGTTGGAACAGTTAATGGAAGAGCTGAATTTATACATTTTGTGTACAGGAGAACCAATACACTTCAGCGATGAGCACGATAACATCTCCATGATGGTTTCATAAGCGTGCTGATTGATCAAATTCCACGTAACTAGTTCTCTTTAACGACACGAATAGCCGGAGCGTAGACATTAGTATTACTTATAGCACATAAGTTATCCTAGCTGCTGCGGAGGAGTCCATTCCATTGTTCTGCGGGACTCCTCGACGAAAGATCGTTCTTTGGTGGAACGAAGAAATTTCAGCAGCTATAAAAGAACAACATCGTACTCATTAACTCTATCGTAGGCAGCCTACTGTGGCCAATGTTGTAACATTAGAAACTTTGCCATAAGGCGCGTGTTGTTATTCGATATTGATAGCATGCTTCACGGAAAAAATTGTAAATGACGTTGCATACACCGTCATTTCAGGTGTGAACTAAACTTCTACACTTTTCAGGTATAGAAGGACCAACCTTTATGCTGGGAATTTTCATTGCAGGCAGTGTCGTTACTGATAAACCCTCAGTTGCTAATCAACTAGCAGATGTGTCTGGAATCGGGAATTACAATCCTGATTTCCTTGTTCTGAAGAGGGAGGCAGAACGCCATCATCTATGTGTTGTCACTCACGCATTGATCAGTCAGATGTCAGTCAGCTATTAATATTTTTACGTACCACCTTCGACGTCTTCAGTAGAAAAAAGGGGCTATTTGATGTATGCTCCCTCCATGGAATAACAAAAGGGAGGGACATTCATGACGCTGTAAATAGAACTGTCGGCGAGTTGGAGGCTTCAGTAAATGTTGAGCCAGTACGGCAGACGGCGCGCCAGCAATGCCAGAGGTGAAGACAGGACTGACGGTATTGTGAAAAGAAAGTAGCGTAACGTGCCCAATGATCCAATGTCTTATTCACCAGGGAACGTTGTGAGGGAAATTAATTAAAGAAGTGGATGTTTTTGAACTTGTGGTAACAAATATTAATATGTTAAGCAGGGGAAATCGAGCTCTTTTGCATAGGCAATTCAAATAGTTTTTGCTGAAAATTGAGACAGAATATGGAGAGTTGCTCCTGCACAACCATGTAAGGTGGCTGAGTGCAAGGCAGTGTCTTGAAGGTTATCTTCCCTTTTTGTAATTCGCAAGGAAATCCCTGAATTCCTTAAAAAATATGTCTCGTCTGATACCTCAGAACTAGAAGAAGGAATTCAAAGCCCGGAGATTTTAAAGCAGTTAGCTTTCCTATCATACATGACAAATCACCTTAAAACCTTCAATCTGAATCTTCTACGACGAAACCGGGAGTTGTCTGATATGGTGGGAACTATATTCATATTTCATATTCATATTGCGCAACAAGTTACAAATGTTCAAACGTTCTTTAGAAAACAATTAATTGACGTATTTCCCTTGCTGTCTATAATTAACGGCAGAGAAAGACTAGGAAACTATAGATTTTTCATACTTCAGTTCACACACTTAAGAGATTATCGATTGAATCACACGATTCATGGAATCTTAAATTGTGGAAAACGGTATACAGCTTTACTTGAGTCCTCTTGGTACTTAATTCGAGGAAAAAGAAGAGTCACACCTGCAACTTGAGCTGCGTGATCTATAAGCCAATACGTTTCTACAGACCAGACAAGGAAAGGAATCGAAGTTACGACAATGTAGACTTCAATGTTTGGGACATGTGCATATGTGAAAGGTTTTTTTTTCTTTTATGAAATCATTAAAAACCAGCACAGAAGCCAACTTTCAGATTCTTCCTTGCTACATCTTCATCAACAACGGAGCTAGAACTAGACACTCGTTCATTGGTAGATGCAGTTGATCAACCACACTACTCGCACGAGATTGTATTCCTGTAAGTTTTGTTTTGAGTGAGGCCTGTGATCATGCCTAAGGTTTCCAACGTGGTGCTCGATTCCTTGTAATGTGGAAACCCCTGTATTAGACAGTATCATTGCCTGAGTTTGAAATTCTCTGATCTAACAATGTGTAACATTGTCAACATCTGTCACTCCCTTTCTACAGTCAATTACACCAATCCGTATGGTCCCTTGTTATTTCACAATTAATTTGTGATACCCAACGAGGAAAGAACCAGTGTGTCATACAAGCGCTTAATAATTCACATATTTTACATTTTAAACCTGGTTAATAGGTGAAGATAATGGACTTCAATTTCTGTCACTCGATTCATCGAGAAAAAATTTCCATACATTTCCATACATATGATACGAAGCTTTTAGAAGTCAGCTTGAATATGGGCTGTAAAGAGAATCCCGTGTCACCGCTACCCAGATATCACTTTCCGTCACACACAGGAGTGTGGGGACCACGAAACTCTGTGAAAATCCCGATTAAGTCCACAAATCGATCTTTCAATAATCGGAGGGTGCTCAACTGTCGTCCTGATAGACTGCCGGTATGGACCAATCGATATGCATTGAAAGAGGAAGTGCCCAGTATTCACAGGCTGTCACAAGCTGGAGCTATGAAAAGAACCGACAAATGTAAGGGATGTAGCAATATTAAATCCAACACACAGGATGAAATAATGTTGGACGTTGTAGAAGGTACTGAGAGATACTATCTCGTACTATAAAAATAGATGTATTTGCCCATTTGAACAATTCGTTTTTAAGAAGAACATTAAATTAAATTAATTATTTAAATTAAATCGCGATCACTTTTCAGAAGAGAACGTCTAGCCAATGTAGTTAAGGTTTACTCTTTTCAGTCAGAAAGAAATGGGATCGATTCTGCGGAAGGAACTCGAAAAATGTACAAACGAGATTGTTACTTCAAAGCTCTCAAGATTTACTTCTAAAACAACAAGTATAATTTTAATTCCAAAGGGTAAATGCAGCCAGGCTCAGAGTTATCAGTGCATCCGGGAGATAGGGGGTTCGAATCCCACTGTCGGCAGCCCTGAAGATGGTTTTCCGTGGTTTCGCATTTTCACACCAGGCAAATGCTGGGGCTGTACCTTAATTAAGGCCACGGCCGCTTCCTTCCAACTCCTAGGCCATTCCTATCCCCATCGTCGCCATAAGACCTATCTGTGTCGGTGCGACGTAAAGCCCCTAGTAAAAAAAAGAGTTATCAGCACTACCCCATTTGTTGTAGAGGTTACATATAATAGAAGCCTTTACTTTTATAATTGGCTTTACGTCACACCGACACAGATAGCTTTTATGGCGACGATATGATAGGAAAGGGCTAGGAGTGGAAAGGAAGCGGCCATGGTATTAATTAAGGTACAGCTCCAGCATTTGCCTGATGTGAAAATGGGAAACAACGGAAAAGCATATTCAGCACTGCCGACAGTGGGGTTCGAACCCACTATCTCCCTGATGCAAGCTCACAGCTGCGCACCCCTAACCGCACGGCCAACTCGCCCGGTGAAGCCATTACTTTTCACTTCTCCAAGGGGCTTAGTTTTGACGCAAAAACGTCTTATGACTCGGGGTTATCTGAAAATTTGCGTCAAAAAATTAACCCTACAAAAAGTGTTACTTACCAGACATGCAGTCTGTTTTATGAGGTATCGTTGGATAGCCATGACTCAGAGACAAATGTTTAGAAGATCATTTCATAAAATAGGCCTCATCTCATCATACTGTTATTATTCACTTCCCGGGTATTAAACTTTTCCACTACTTCCAGGGGCTTGTCTGCAAGTCTAATCTGACCTTTCCCTTCTTTCTCTCCTTTTGTCATAACAAGAGTTTTACTCTTTTCTACACTTATTTTCAATCCACATTCTTCGATTTTCCCATTCACTACATCCAACTGTTCTTCAAACGTCCTGTCGTCTTCTCGCCAAATAACAATATCATCTGCAAGTAATCACATGTTCATTTCTCTTCCTCCATATGCTGCTTTTGCTGTTCTCATGACGTCGTCCACTACTATTATAAGCAGGATTGGTAATAGAACACTTCCCCGTCTTAGCCCACTAGTTATTTTGAAACAACTTGTCCTGCCAACTTGAAACTTGTAACAATACTGAAAGCTATTAAGCGTGTCAAAGAAGATATGATGTCAGTGAGCCAGGTTGTAAGGAATTTGAAAGTAACTCGCACAAATTTGAGGAACTATTTAAGGAAAATGAAACACTCTAATGACCTGAAACACGAGGAAGTGGTTAACGTCCCACTAGACCGGAAAGTAATTTTGCCGACTGAATTAGAGCAGAAACGTTAAAGCCGCTACCATGACAACAGTCATCAATGGATTCCGGGCTGAATGAGAGTACATATTTACTCATGCAGACTTCTTAAAGGAGAGGTCTGATAGAGAATCAAACTACGGCAACGGTGATAACATGCTGCCCGGTGACATTCGATCTGTTCCACTCATCGTGCCCAGTACATGCACTCGAGATTCCGCTGATTTGGACGCTGGTTCACCACATAAAAGTGCAGTTCAAGCAGCGATTGAAAAGAAACCGGAGAAGGAACCGTCAGATGCGGCTAGGAAACAAACGTAAATGCCGAAGTAAAACGCCAGGTGAGTTCGTCTAGCAGTGGCGAAGAGGATGAAGATGCAGTGGAATTTGCCTCCACCGGCGATAATAATAGTGGTGAAGAAAATTGTGAATGTCCCGTCTGCAACAAGCTGTGACAGCAAGTGTCATATTGGATCCCGTGCACTAAATGTTTCCTGTGGAGCCATGAAAAGTGCAATGGCAAAGTTACGAAGACACTTAAATGAACTCTCTGTAAAAAACAATGAGATATTACACGAACGGATTATTTCACCAGACACAATGATTAATTTGTAACACTACGTATACGGTTTTGGTTAAATATTTTACCAATAATTTTCCCCTTGAGAGAATTTTGGGTGGGGGCCATATTTGGAGCCGATATTATATGTCCAACGAAATCTCTCTTCTTTTTAAAACCCACTTTATTTACTCCACATTAATTATAACATGGAACCAACACAAGCTATGGACAAAGTGATTTCCGAACTGCATGTATTTTAATTTTCAAATTTTTATCATGGTAATGTCTTCGTATACGTGCGATAAACAAAATGGAACATAATTGGGGACTTACCTTATTGCTGTTATCACCACCAGCCAAATTTTCACCGGCCGCCACTAGTCACTACCACCTATTATCACTCTCTGCGTAGGTAAGTGAGAATTGAGACCGGTAATTATCAGGGTGCAATGAAGTGATATTGATTTCGGTAAAATGTAAAGATCAATGGACGGTATATTTAGGAAAATGTGACCATGGAGTCCTTCACTCGAGACTGTCTTTAAAATAAAGGATTTGAAGGAGTTTACTAATGAGTTCTCCCAAGGGGCATAAGGTGGGGTTCATGTCAGAAATTAACCCACTGCATCCCTTTCCTTCTGTGAAACTCCGGCGCTCCATATCCGTGGTGCATTCAAAGAGAAGACCTAAGGCTACTGTTCTCGGTCCTTTGTTTGTACGGTACCATTCAACGTATCAGCGCTTTCTGAGATTAATTACACAACGAAGTTGCGAGCTTCGTTTCCTTCCACTCGCTCCCACCTGCTTCAACAAGAATTAGAGCTACAGCTCTCAACAGGCCGATACAACGTACACCATCGTATGCAATAACTACTATAAATACATATGATGGCCGTGGTTTTCGAAGAACGTTTGTGCAATTGCAATTTAGGTCGAGTCCTCGGACTGAAAAGTTTTCCAATACCGGTAGTTGCATTATAAATTATGACGATAGACGTCGTTTTAAGGGGACAAGCATCGAAGTATAGAACAGAAATGACGACGAAAATTATCGACAAAGATTTATAAAGACGAAAATAAAATAGCCAGGGGCACCTATTATCAGCGGACCTGAACGCCATTTACAAGTTTCCGAGAAAAATGTGATGATGATGATGATGATGATGATGATGATGATGTTTGATGTTTAAAGGGGCCTAACAGCTAGGTCATCGGGCACTAACGGAATGTAACGAAACGATATGATAATTACAATTTTAAAATATATCCACTGACTAGAATTTAAAATAAATAATGATGAAAAAAGATTGAGAGAAAATAATCAGGGGATCTAATTCGCAAAGCCTTATTTTCTAATACATTTATAGAAAATACAGATTTAAATGGAATAAGGCATTGCCTTGAAGTACGTAGATATGTATCATTCAAATTATAAATTAAAATAACACATTAAAATACGCAAACACGAACTAAAATAGAGATAAAAGCGTAGTTAACAAAAATACAATAATAAAATATACATTATTACAGACAATAAAAGGCCACTATCCCTCTTAAAACGGATGACGAGGTCTGCTGACTGCTAGTCACCTCGTAGGATGAGGAAAATGACATTCGGGGGTTGTAGACCACGGCGCAGATCGGCCAGGGCTACGCACACCGTCAGGATGTGTACCACGTTTAGGTGACCGCCGCAAGTACAAACAGGGGGGCTTTCACCCTTGAGTAGGCAGGAGTGCGTTACCACGCCATGGCCAGTCCAAAGACGACATAATACCAACTCCCAGTGGGACCTAACCAGATATGTCTGCTGAGAGCGAATGTCACTGGCAGGGACCCTGCAAGACAACGAGAACAAGGTAACAGCCTCCTTCGCAGCCTTGTCAGCTAATTCGTTTTTCTCTACACCCACGTGGCTGAAAAGCCACATGAAGGTGATTTCGGTGCCGGCATCCGAACACGCGGCCAGCAGGTCATGGATGCGCTGCACCAGAGAGTGCCGAGGGAAACATATTTATAGATTGTAGCGCGCTCAAGGGGTCGGTACACAGCAGAAATTGCCGGCGTTCATCGGACAGTGTGTACCGCAGAGCTTCACAGATAGCATAGAGTTCTGCTGTGTACACACTACAAATTTTCGGTAGAGGAAAAATAAACCTGTTATTGTCAACAACAAACGCACAGCCTACTCCCGTTTCTGCCCTCGAACCATGCGTGAAAACAACGAGCGAATCAGGGTACCGGCCAACAACGGACAGGAAGTGTCTCCGATAAATGGAGTGATCCGTATTTTCCTTCGGTCGGGTGTGCAATTCTAGAATGATTTCAGGTCATTAAACGATCCAAGGAGGTTCTCAACTTGGTCGGCTGACAAGACAAGGAAACGAAGGTATATCAGATAATCTGTGACTGCTATCGAAGCGTATTCCAACCGGCTGCGTTGTTCGAGGGTAAGCAGCATATAGCCGACGGTTTTTATTGTCGAATACGCAAGGATAGCTCGGGTGAAGTGGCATCTGTCGCAAATTTTCAGCATAGGATAGAAGCATTTGCAGGCGCCTCAGGTGTAAAGGTGGCACACCAGATTCAGCGAGCAGACTAGCAAAGGGGCTTGTACGAAAAGTTCCCTTTACCAACCTAACTACTCTGTGATGAATGCTATTCAGTTGGGCTAGGACACTTTGCATTGCTGAACCATATGCTGCACTGCCGTAGTCTACCCTTGATTAAATATGTGCCCTGTAAAATCGTAGGAGCACCTTGCGCTCTGCCCCACAAGTAGTACCGCTAAGAAACCTTAACATAGTGTATTTCTTAGGGAATTCCCTTTTTAACTGTCACACGTGTTGCTCCCAGATTAATTTGCTATCGAAAAGGATCCCAAGAAAACGGTAAGTGTCAACTACCGAAAAAGCGAAAGTCCCTAAATAAATCTCAGTGTGGGAGTGAAGAGTGCGCTTCTGGTAGAAGTGTACAACAGAGGTCCCTGCGGATGAAAAACGAAAGCCATGTTCTAAGGTCCACTGTTCCACTCTCCGAATTGCTTGCTGTAATAGTCGCTCAGCGACGGCCATATTTTGTGTGTTATAATGCAGAACAAAATAGTCTACATATAGCCACGGTATTACTGCTAAAGCAGCAGCAGTGACAATACCATTTATGGCAATCGCGAACACAGTGACAATAAGAATCGATCGGTGTGGTGTAGCGAATATGACCTTTCTACTCGAACACGACATAAGCAGAGGGACAAAAAATCCGCAGTAAATACCGGCAAGTTACCTCGGAAATTCTACAGATGCAGGATTGAAAGTATGCCGTATCGCCATGTGGTGTCATAGGCCTTTCCCAAGCCAGAAAACAGCCATCAAATGCTGTTTTCGGAGGAAAGCGTTCTGGGTTAAACTCTCCACGCGTACCAAATCGTCAGTGGTCAAGCGAGCGGCTCGAAAACAACATCGGTATTCGGACAAAAGTTCATGTTTCTCCAGACGCCACACAAGTCGGCGATTTACCATCCCCTCAAATAGCTTACACAAACAGTTCGTGAGATATCCGCCACCTGGGACGCACAGCGCGGGAGTATAACCTCTTCCCCGCTAGGCCAGCGTAGTAGGTCCGTGGGGGTATACTTAAGTTGTGTATGAAATTTCATACGATAATGCTGGATTTAGAATGTTCAACTAGAAGATTTTTTCTAATATTATTTTTCCGTAGAATTGCTTGTTGTATTCCATTTGTTGTTGTGTAGTTATGTTTTAAGTTTACTTTATTATCACTTGTAGTGTTAAGCTAGTAGTACAATATCTATAGTATCGTAACCCGTAGTATTGTAAGTTGTGTGTGAATCTGTATACGGTGATGCTGGACTTAGAAAGTTAAATTAGTAGTATTTCTTGTAATATTTCCTTTCCATGGAATTGCTCGCTGTATTCTTGTTGTTTGTTAGCTTGTTTGTTTGTTTGTTTGTTTGTTTGTTTGTTTGTTTGTTGTTGTTGGGTAATTATGTTAATTTTACTTTATTATTGAGGATGCTTGTTGTTTAATGGGGCCTAACATCTAGATCATCGGCCCCTAATGGTACGAAATGAAACGAAATGGAGTAACAAATTAAAAGTCCCAAATCCTCCACTGACTAGAATTCAAAACGTGAGGACGAAGAATGAATGGATGGATATCAATTTAAAACAATCAGTTTATCCGACCCGCAATGTCTCACATTCACAGAAACTGACGTAAAACAGTTGTATTACTGACCAAGCGACTGCGTCTATAGCATAATACTGAATCGATTATGCTTTTAGTCTAAAGGGGTCCAAAATCCGAGTCATCGGCCCCTCATAATGGTACTTATCGCTAGGAAAGTAGAACCATGGTATTTGTCATATTGCGCTACTAATCAAAGTTAGCGTAGACTCGCGGCATTCCACACAGTATGATACTACTCACAGGTAATGAAATTCGCACATGTATTACAGACTTACTGTGTTTCGCACATTACGGTGCCATTTACGGGCAACGCAAACCTATGGTGTTCATCACATTCGTGTACTAACCACAGGGATCCGGACTATACCGTGATGTTCCTCATACAGTGGGTACTAATCATAGGCAAACCAGAACCATGTTGTCGCTCCTAAAGTGGTATTAATCACAGGTACTGTAGAAGCCGGCAACGCACTCTGTTACTACTAATCACAAACCTATTTGGTAGCTAACATAGTGGTACTACGCGCAAGTAAAAGCGACTCGTGGTATTTCCCGCGTGGTGGTACTAATCACAAGTAGTTTCATGGTTCTAATACAATCGCCCCATTTAGTCACCTCTTACGGCAGGCAGGGAATACCGTGTGTGTATTCTTCGTGTGCGTCCTCCACCCACAGGGGGTTGTGTGTTTGGTCCGTGAGAGGTATTTCATTTCTCTCAAGTCCACAGGCAAGCCGGTTAGGACCCCCCTATCCGCCACCTGGGATGCGCCACGTGCGAGTATCACCTCTCCCCCTGCTACGCCAGCGTAGTAGGTTCGTGGCGTTTAAGAATCCATCGAGAAGGAGCCTCGATAGGTTTTCCTTACAACAAAGTAAGAATGATTGGTAAATTGTCAATGACACAGAGATCAGCGTGTACATTGCACCGAAACAGGGGAACCAGTGCACGGCTGCATACACTAAGGTCTATGCGAGAGTATATGCCGTAACGTACCCTGAAATGAGTTAGTTCACCTGTATTCAAAATGCAGGAATCCAGTTCTCCTTCTAATATTTCCAACTTCTGCCCCTGGATCAAGGCGTATCAGAGCTCCATGTAGGGTGATTGGTGTCAAAATCACCCAGTATGATTAATGGAGGCGGAAGCTGATCTATAAGATCAGTTACATCATTTATTTTTAGAGCCTGTTCTGGTGGACTGCTATGACAGGCAGCAGTACCCGCACCGCAACTGCTCCCAGTGGTGTTCTTAAAGGAACCTCTTCGCTGTAGGTATCAGAACGAACAAAAATACCGACGCAACCGGACGCCCGGTGAGCATAATATCGCTATGTCGAGTATAGTCCGAAATTTGTCAAGACGGTATGATAGCCTGGTCTGAGATTTCTTTCGTGAATACATGCTATACTCGCCGCGAATTCACTAATGAGCCGGCGCATTTCAGCAAGATGCCTGTCATAGCCATTAGAATTCCAGTATAACCGTGATATAGTGTCGACTAAAAGAGAATGTGTTGGGTTATGAGCGACAAGATGCTCTTAAACTAAAGCAATGTCTACATCGACGTCTACATCCGTAGATGTAGATGACAGCTCGACGTCCATCTCGTCGTCAACAGACGGTGGGATCGATGCCATAAACTTCGACGTACTTCGGGGGTGGGATTTCGTCCTACGAGGGGAACGCTCGGGTTTAGGGTCAGCCGTACCTTCTGGTGCAGACTCATACCCTCCAGATGGAGGGCATGATATCCCCCCCTTCGCAGAAGAAGTGCGGGAGCAGCCGGTAAAGTCGTTACTCTTCTCCGCCTTCTTTCCTTTTTTAGACGGGCCCTGGCCGACGATGCCCTCTTGGTGGGGGAGACTTGGCCTCCAACCGACCACTCCACCATTGGGCGGAACTATCTTACTTGGTCCTTTGTGACCATCGCCTTGACTAATCCTCTCAATGTACCGGGAGAAAGGTGCCTGAGGGTAATCGGGGGGTCCGGAGAATCCCATCCTGCCATCGGCAGTAGCAGCCGTTCTTGCCGTCAACTTTGGGCGCAACTGACCGGAATTCTACGACTTCGCAAACTCATCAAGGTTTCCTTACTTCCAAAACCAATTAAAAACAGAAGCTCTATCAAGATGTATTTTCAAAATTTAGGAGTTCTTAGATGTAATATTTCAAATATATTCAGACTGTGGTAAAACCTTAGGGGGTGGAGATCTGTACCGGGGGTGCTCCTTCTCCCGTCCCCATGAACTGCGCGCCTTCTAGAAGGCCATTTGTGTGGTGAATCCGGAACTGATGTAACTCAAGATACTCGGACCTTTAACCATTAGATGTATCTACCATCAACCTATGTGCCCCTCTGGAGGGAGTAAGGAGACGCCGAGGTGCCAGAATATTGTTCCGCAGAAGTTCTTTAACGTGCCAGTAAATCTACCAACATGAGGCGGACGTATTTAAGCACCTTTAAATACCACCGGACTGAGCCTGGACCGAACATGCCAAGTTGAGATCAGAAGGCCAGCCGCCTCAACCTTTTGAGCCACTCGGCTCGGCCCTCTTACGACAGGTGGGATATAAAACCAATAATACGCCTATTATTATTAAGTGTGGTGGTGGTGATTATTGTTTCAAGATGAAGTACAACTAGGCAACCATCATCTACACAACACTAATCAGAGTGAAAAAATGGAAGGGAACCGACACTTCGAAAAATTAAGGTATCGACCAAGGAAAGACAAGGGCCACGAAGGGCGTGAAAATGAAAGACTCCCTCGGCCTCGGGAACCTAATACCGTCGGGGTTCGGAAAAGAACAAGAGATGACCAAGAGAGGTCGGATAGGATAGATGAAATGAGGAGTCTGGCAGAAGAAAGTGAAAGCTATGCGAGGACTCAGCTAAGGGCCCCGTGGTCGCCAAGCCACGATCCAAAGTTCAGAGCCCCTAAGGCCCCTTATAGTCGCCTCTTACGGGTATACCGTGGGTGTTAATCTACCGCCCCCATCCACAGGGGGAATTATTAAGTGTATGATAGTGCATCGAAAGGGGAAACTGACACAGAGCACAAATGGAAATATAACGAATGAAAATGGAGAATGCTGGACTGGATGTTGAGATTAGCAAGAGGATTCAAGCTGGAAGTTGTTTCCATCATAGTGTAAGAAACATGTTATGGGACAAAAATGTGCCAATGGAAGTAAACAACTTAAGGAGGAGAAACTTGGACAATGACAAAGAAGGATGAGAGTCGCATACAGGCAGCCGAAATGAAGTTCTTGAGGAGTATGACACAGAACAGTAGAAGAGACAAAGCCACGAACCTACTACGCTGGCGTAGCATGGGGAGAGGTGATACTCCCACTTGGCGCGTCCCAGGTGGCGGATAGGGGTTTCCTAGCCGGCTTGCCGGCGGACTTGAGGGAAATAAAATACCTCTCGCGGACCAAACACACTATCCCCTGCGGGTGGTGGACGCACATGTAGAATATACCCGCGGTATCCCCTGCCTGTCGTAAGAGACGACTACAAGTGGCGACCAAGGAATGATTGAATTAGAACCATGAAACTACTCTTGATTCGTACCATCATGCGGGGAACACCATGGGTTGCCTGTACTTGCGAGTAGTACCACTATATTAGGTACGAAATAAATTTGTGATTACTAGCAGTAAGAGGGGGTTCTCCTGTGGGTTTCCAGTACCCGTGCGTCGTACCCATGTGAGCAACACCGCGGGTCTGGGCGTTGCCTGTGAGTTGTACAAATATATGAGCAACACCATGGGTCTGCATTGCCTGTGATTAGTACCCCCTATGTGAGGAACACCACGGGGTAGTACGAGTCCCTGTGGTTAGTACACCTAGGTGAGGAAACTCATCGTTTGCGTTGGCTATGAGTGGCGCCATTGTGTGAGAAACACCATAGGTCTGCGTCACCTGTACGAAGTACAATACTTGTGATTAGTACCATCTTGTGTGGAACACTGTGAGTCTTTGCTACTTTTGATTAGTACATGACAAATAGCATGGTTCTACTTTACTCGCGACTTGTACCATTCTGTGGGGCCTTGGACGTCAATTTTGCACCCCTTTCGACATCAAGCATCCTAGATTCAGGATTCTGCTTTATGAGTGGTCCCTTGGTCAGTAATAAATTATATATGATTCTTTTTTTGAGTTGAATCCACTAATTTTTGTTTGCTCGTTTTTTGTTTTGTTTTGTTGTTCTTTGCTACATGTTTAGCCATTCCTTCTTCATGACGATCTCTTTTTTTCCTTTTGGTCAGTTTATGATTCTGATTTTATTGTTATTTCATTTCGTACCATTAGGGGCCGATGACCTCGATGTTAGACCCCTTTAAACAACAATCATCATCATCATATTCATCATCAACACATTAGATAAGCATACGTTCGCACTGCTATGGCAAGGAGGCTTTGTCACGCACTCCACTTCCCATATTTGGGCTTTACAGGCAAGGGCTCATGCGCTACAACACTTTCTAGAACCTCCAGACTGCGGTGACAGAAAATGGAGCATACTGTTGAGGTGGGAGTGCTGAAATTATCTTCGCTGTTTAACAATGTGGTATAAATTTTAATTTCAAGTGACTATTTTCGTTTATTCATGAATCTACTGGGTTGCATGTTACTGTGTCACCACACCTAGAGGCGCCCCTGTAGATTAACCATTTTCTCCTGTGCTCAAGGTTGCGAAATTGAATTTCGTTATGGAGGGAGATATCCTTACTATCAGCGTGGCCTTTTCTCTAGCTTTAGCGACCCGAACAATGTTACGCATGCCAGGAGTGACCGTCTTCTCTCGACTTAATGCAGGCATGTTGAGGAACTTAGGGAAGATGTCGTTGTCAGTACAACTGTTCGTTTATAAATCCTTTACTGCAACTACAATGGGATATAACTCTGGCACTCTGAATTGGGTGGGGGACGCAGATGCAGCTTAGATCTACGGTATTCCTTGCCTGACGTAAGAGGCACTAAAATGGGTGCTCTGGGCGCGGAAGTGGATTGCAAATTTGGTGCAATTAATTTAGCCCATGTGGATGGGACGGTCTGAATCCATCCACTGGTAATCCCTGCTTGTCGTAGAAGACGACTAAAAGGGCCATGTTGGCCACTGATTCCCTCTTTATGTTTCTTCTTTCTTCTTGCGACCCCCTGTGGGTGGGGGACGCAGATGAAGAATACACCCACGGTATCACCTGCCTGTCGTAAGAAGCTGCTAAAAAGGGCCCAAGAGGCTCTCAGCTTGTGAGTGTGGATTGGCGACCACGGGACCCTTACCTGAGTCTTGGCATTGCTTCCACTTACTTGTGCCAGGCTTCTCACTTTCGTCTAACCTGTCCGACCTCCCTTGGTCAACTCTTGTTCTTTTCCGACCCCGACGGTATTAGGGCATTCGAGGCCTAGGGAGTCTTTCATTTCACGCCCTTCGTGGCCCTGGCCTTTCTTCGTCCGTTACTTCATCTTTCGAAGTGACGGATCCCTTCTTTCTTCTTCTTTTCTCTCTCTCTCTTTACCCCCTGTGGGTGGGGACGCAGACGAATAATCCACCCACGGTATCCCCTGCCTGTCGTGAGAGGCGACTAAAAGGTGCGACCAAGGCATGATTGAATTAGAAGCATGAAACTACTTTTGATTCGTACCATCACGCGGGGAACACCATGGGTTGCCTGTATTTGCGAGTTGTACCACTATATTCGGTACGAAATAGGTTTGTGATTATTAGCAGTCATGAGCTTGGCCTGGGGGTTTCCAGTACCCGTCCACGAACCTGCTACGCACGCGTAGCGCGGGGAGAGGTGATACTCCCACGTGGCGCGTCCCAGGTGGCGGATAGGGGGGTCCCAACCGGCTTGCCGGCGGACTTGAGGGAAATAAAATACCTCTCTCGGACAAAACACACACCCCCTGTGGGTGGGGGAGGCTGACGAATAATACACCCACGGTATCCCCTGCCTGTCGTGAGAGGCGACTGAAAGGGGCGACCAAGGGATGATTGAATTAGAACCATGAAACTACTTTTGATTCGTACCATCACGCGGGGAACATCATGGGTTGCCTGTACTTGCGAGTTGTACCACTATGTTCGGTACGAAATAGGTTTGTGTTTAGTAGTAGTCATGAGCGTGGCCTGGGGGTTTCCAGTACCCGTGCGTCGTACCCATGTGAGCACCACCGCGGGTCTGGGCGTAGCCTGTGAGTTGTACCACTATATGAGTGACACCGTGGGTCTGCGTTGCCTTTGATTAGTATCCACTCTGTGAGGAACACCACGGGGCTAGGGGCCGATGACCTCCGATGTTAGGCCCCTTTAAACAACAAGCATCATCATCATCATCATCACACCACGGGGCCCGTGGGACCGGCATCCGTGCCTAGTACACCTAGGTGAGGAAACTCATTGGTTTGCGTTGGCTATGAGTGGCGCCATTGTGTGAGAAACACCATAGGTCTGCGTTACCTGTACGTATTGCAATACTTGTGAGTAGTACCATCTTTTGTGGAACACCGTGAGTCTTCGCTACTTCTGATTAATACCCCAACATGACACATACCATGGTTCTATTTTACTCGCGACATGTACCATTCTGTGGGGCCCACTGATCTCTATACATGGATCGCTGATGGCAGGTCTCCGCTGCAGGAGAAAGTACGCCAAGTTGAACGCGCGGTTCGCCATGTTGGCGTACCCAACCTCGAGCTCTCCTTATGGGGAAGCAATGATAATATAGTCAATTTTAAGTCGCAATTAATGGCGCATTGGAATAATTAAAAATATAGAGACATGTTCACTCAAAGCATAAGGACATTGGGATCACTGACACGTCATTCCGAGGTCAGTAAATCTTCGGGATAGCAATAAAAATGAGTGTATAATAACGGCCGGCAAATATTAACTTAGGTGCTGAATACATGCAATTAGCGATCGGTAACACAATACGTGTGAAAACCAGTTTCTGAAAACATTGCTGTAAATTGTATAAATGAATGCCACGAAATTATGCATTCTTAAAATGATGTACCTATAAACGTAGCTCAATATACAGGCCTAGATTCGACATATCGTAATCGGTGCTTGATAATGAATTTCTGTTTCCTGTTTCCAAGAAATAACGCGCATAATATCAAATTAAAATATCATTGAAGCAAATGTACACATTTATAAAACCAGCAAATATTCAAAACTAGTCAATATATCACATTACCTGCAGCTTAATGTACTATTACAGACCTCTTTAATTAAATTCAGCTAGCAAAGCGATATTGATAGTCATCATCAGAAATATGTAACACCAGTTAAAAGAGTCCCAAATACCACGAATAGTATAATGGAATAGCCCCAAACACCCACCACACTTTCCCTTCTCCCACCACTCCAGTGTCTGAAACCCATAACTATTACTGATGTAAATAAGGTCTAGAATTCATCCAGACTTCATTTTCTAAGATTGTTATAAGGTCACGTCAATTATTTCATTGAAACCGTCAGTTTAATTATGAGAAAAAAAAAAAAAAGTAAATCTTTACTTGCAGTTAATGTTCAGCAAAATTGAAAACAGTTGGCTGTACATCACTTCTAAGGTGTACAGTTTGTCCATTTCTATCAAAACAGTCTTCCTCTAAGTGATCCGAGCAGAGAACAGCTGTTTTAGAAGGCTCCCAATTCTCCCGCCTGATACTCCTAATCGATGATCTTAGATGTTCGGGTCTCGAGAAAGGAAACCTACAAAAATGAATTGCCATTTTGCTCCCGGAATATGCGAAATAAGATACAATAAACCTTAAACTCAAAACACTACCCTAGGAAGATTCTTATGTACAGTATAAAACTCCCCGAGCCGGGCTGAGTGGCTCAGACGGTTAAGGCGCTGGCCTTCTAACCCCAACTTGGCAGGTTCGATCCTGGCTCAGTCCGGTGGTATTTGAAGGTGCTCAAATACGACAGCCCCGTGTCGGTAGATTTACTGGCACGTAAAAGAACTCCTGCGGGAATAAATTCCGGCACCTCGGCGTCTCCGAAGTCCTTAAAAAAGTAGTTAGTGGGACGTAAAGCAAATAACATTATTATTAAAACTCCCCGATGAAATGATTTCTCCTTCTGCTGATCGGTTCTGTTTGTACATCCATAAGCTGAATACTGCGGTATGTTAATACCCCGTAGAATGTTTCTTCATTCATATTTCAGATAAACACATACATATTTAAATTTAATCTTGTAATTCACAAGCATACTACAAGGCAACGAACCTAAATTCGTAAAATACACTACTATTTACTTTGCAATAACACAGCACAGAACACTCGTGAAACTACAATCAAGAGGCCTGGCGTCACTGAACTAAGCATAAACAAAGCAATCGCGCTCCTCGTGATCTATTGCACTATGCGCTCGCTGCCATCTTACGACGCCAGTCATCTTCTATTCGGCTTACTGCTACCCAAGCTACCAGCCATCCAGGTATAGAGATCAGTGGTGGGGCCTTATACGTGGATTTTGCACCCCCTTTAGACACCAAGCATCATTGTGCTTTATAAATGGTTCCTTGGTCGGTAATAATGTTATTTTCGATCTGTATTGAGTCCGATCCACTGGTTTTTGTTTGTTTGTTTTGTGTTTTGTTGAGTTCCTGTCCATCCATTCATTCTTCATGCCATATTTTCTTTTTATTTTGGTCAGTGGATGCCTTTGCAATTTTTGTTCTTTCATTTCGTACCATTAGGGGCCGATGACCTTTGATGTTAGGTCCCTTAAACAACAAGCGTGAGCTTGCATCCGGGAGATAGTAGGTTCGAATCCCACTATCGGCAGCCCTGAAGATGGTTTTTTGTGGTATCCCATTTTCACACCAGGCAAATGCTGGGGCTGTACCTTAATTAAGGCCACGGCCGCTTCCTTTCAACTCCTAGGCCTTTCCTATCCCATAGTCGCCATAAGACCTATCTGTGTCGGTGCGACGTAAAGCCCCTAGCAAAAAAAAAACAACAAGCATCATCATCATCATCATCATCAGAATTTTTTGTTATTTCATTTCGTACCATTAGGGGCCGATGACCTCGATGTTAGGCCCCTTTAAACAACAAGCATCATCATCATTGGTCTTCGGGACTCATCCCTCTGTCAAAACCCCTTACGGGTGTATTGTTGTAAGACCACTTATTATATGTAATCTTAGACGGATAGGAGCTAATTTCGTAAATCAAACTGTTTCAGATAAATCTAATACAAGGAGGAGGAACCACCATGCGCAATTTTAACCTCGTGTGTACAGTGGTTTCAGACAAGTTAATATTTTTGTTATCAGGCCTAACACCTAGTCAAAATCCCTGTTTTAAGATGACCATTTATTATTTAAAATCCGAGACATAGAGGAGCACACAACATTAAATGTTAACTTATTCAAACGGATTCAAATAAATGAATATTTTCGTCATTATACATCACCCCCACCCCACCCTCTATCAAGTCAAAACCCCTTAGTGGTCTACTGTTGTAACACTACTCCTTATTTAAACTCTAATCCATACAGGAGAAACCAGCATGTGAAATATGACAACCTCGTATCTCAAACGTTTTCAGAGAAGGTAAGTTTTTTGTCATCAGGCTTCACTCCGCAGTCAAAACCCCTTAGGGGTGCATTGTTTTAAGTACATGCTGAAATACGCGTTTCATTATTTGTGTTGTAGATTATTTAAGTTTCAAGAAAATTCGACGAAAATATATATTTCGAATACACACAAATTTACCCCGTTTTCACAGGTTTAAGGGTCCGGGAAATAAAAAAATACAATTTAATTATTTATATTTTGAGTATTTTAATCGAGATTTTAGTGAATATGCGTGTTAAATAATATTTCTCTATATAAACTTTGAACCTTCTTAGTACCCTTTTACGGGAATGAATTTTGAGAAACCCTTTCTTACTGAATATCTACATGATGAATTTAAGCGACTGACCAAATTGCATATCTATAGCGTCAGCGGTTTAGGCTCGGAGACGGTGAATCTGTCAGTCAGTCAGTCTCAGTCAGTCCGTCAGTCATCCAGGACATGCTATTTTACATAGTCTATAGACTGCTTTGTTCAGTAATAATTAGGAACAGGGATGTTATATAAAAGATTACAGTGAAAGACATAATTTTTTGTTGAATTGGTCAAGGTTGAGTGTTGCTTCTCGTATCATTAGATCGCAAGTTCGTAGCAGGCTAAGGTAGTTGAATTTTGAAGGGCAAAAATTAAGTCTATGCTGCTCTGACCAAGTAAAAAATATCTGTTGACACATTTGGTGTTTAGCTGACAAAATGAATCGTAATTGAGGTGTACGTCGTCGAACGGATTCCTGGTTTTTCTCCCATTTGGTAGAGCAAAACGGAATTGCGAAATCGCACGCACAAAGCGCAAATGGCCTCAAATAAGCATGCCTACAGCACCTTAATTGTTTCAATATAATGAATCTTTAACCTCATTCTTTAAAATGTATTCCTAAATGCAGATTTCCTTCAAAATATGGTGAAGGGGAAGTTAGCAAATGTATTTGCTATAATGCTGTAGAGCTTTTAACGTCCTGTCAATCTCCATAGGGACAAAAGGCAATGTTTTCCGTTATACTTTATGTCGCACACGCGGCGAGTATTTGTAAATCCATTTGTTCTCACTGCAAAGCCAACGGCCGTAGTCGTGTTGAAACACCGGATCCCGAGAGATTTCCGAAGTTAAGCAACATTGGACGTGGTCAGGAGTTGGATGGGTTGCTGCGCGCTGTTGGTGGAGGGTAATGGAATGGAGGAGCGGAAAGGAACTGGCCACCCTACCGCATGTAAACTCCGGCTCAGGAACACCTCTGCGGAGGTTCGGACCTGCCTTCGGGCAGAATAACCCTTACCTTACCTCACTGCATGCATGCGACCGTCAAACAGCCATGGTGCTGGTATCTGTGTCTGTGACACATAGCGAGTGTCTTCCAGATGTACTGTGTGTTTCACAGCAGACCACTTGCCCTTACGACCCACAGCACACAGAAGCACGTCACTGTATGCGCCGTGCCTTCTTACCGACTGTACTCCCTAACATAAAAGTATTGCGTTTCAAACCGTACCACTACGGTAAGTACAAGAAAGTTCTGACCTTCTCAGGCTCCCTAAAAGGCAGTGTTTCGTGTTAGAGTACACCTGCCACGAACCTGCTACGCAGGCGTAGCAGGGGGAGAGGTGATACTCCCACGTGGCGCGTCCCAGGTAGCGGATAGGGGGGTCCTAACCGGCTTGCCGGCGGACTTGAGGGAAATAAAATACCTCTCGCGGACCAAACACACACCCCCTGTGGGTGGGGGAGGCTGACGAATAATACACACACGGCATCTCCTGCCTGTCGTGAGAGGCGACTAAAAGGGGCGACCAAGGAATGATTGTATTAGAACCATGAAACTACTTTTGATTAGTACCATCACGCGCGGAACACCATCGGTCGCTTTTACTTGCGAGTAGTACCACTCTGTTAGGTACTCTATAGTTTTTTGATTCGTAGCACTCGAGTGGGGTTCAGTGTGGGTTTCCAGTACCGTGAGTCGTGCCCGTGTGTGCAACACCACAGGTCTGGCGTTGCCTGTGAGTTGTACACATGTGAGCGACACCACGCGTCTGGGCGTGGCCTGTGAGTTGTACAAATATACGAGCGACACCGTAGGTCTGCGTTGCCAGTGATTAGTACCCACTCTGTAGGAACACCACGGGAATACCGGCGCCCGTGATTAGTACACCTAGGTGAGGAACCTCATCGGTTTGCGTTGGCTATGAGTGGCGCCATTGTGTGAGAAACACCATAAGTCTGCGTTACCTTTACGACGTACAATACTTGTGAGTAGTACCGTCATGTTTGGAACACCGTGAGTTTACGCTACCTTTGATTAGTACCGCAGCTTGAGAAATATCATGGCTCTCCTTTACTACCGATAAGTGCTATTAGCAACATTGTGCTTTATAAGTGGTCCCTTGGTCACGAATAGGCTACTATTATTTACAATCTTTTTTGAGTCTGATCCACTTTTTTCTTTTGTTGGGTTCATGTCCATCCATTCATTCTTCATGACATTTTTCTGTCAGTGGGGGCTTTTCATTTTTTATTGTTATCTCATTTCGTACCATTAGGGGCCGATTACCTCGATGTTAGGCCCCTCTAAACAACAAGCATCATCATCATCATCATCTAACTGGCTTGCCGGCGGACTTGAGGGAAATAAAATACCTCTCGCGGACCAAACACACACCCCCTGTGGGTGGGGGAGGCAGACGAATAATACACCCACGGTATCCCCTGCCTGTCGTGAGAGGCGACTAAAAGGGGCGACCAAGGGATGATTGGATTAGAACCATGAAACTACTTGTGATTAGTACCACTACGCGGGGAACCCCATGGGTCGTTATTACTTGCGCGTAGAACCACTATATTAGGTACCAAATAGGTTTGTGATTAGTAGCAATCAGGAGCACCGTGCGGTCAGGCTTTTATGGTACCCGTGATTAGTAGCACTATATTAGCGACACTAGGGTTCTGGCTTGCCTATGATTGGTACCCACTATATAAGGAACACCACGGGATAGTACGAGTCCCTGTGATTAGTACATGTATGTGATGAAAACCATAGGTTTGCGTTGCCTGTAAATGGCGCCGCTATGTGTGAAACACCATAGGTCTGTATTACCTGTGCGAATTTCATTACCTGTGAGTAGTACCATAATGTGTGGAATACCGCGAGTCTACGATACTGTTGATTAGTACCGCACCATGTCCAATACCATGGTTCTACTTTCCAAGCGATAAGTACCATTATGAGAGTGCGATGACCTATATTTTGGACCCCTTTAGCTTGCAAGCATAATCGATTTAGTACTGTGCTATAGAAGTAGCCCCTTGGTCAGTATTACTATTGTTTACGTCAGTTTCTGAGACTGAGGCATTGCGGGTCGGCTCCACTGATTGTTTTAACTTCATATCCATCCGTTCATTTTTCGTCCTCACGTTTTGAATTCTGGTCAGTGGAGGATTTTGTATTTTTAATTTGTCATTGCATCTCGTCTCATTTCGTACCATCAGAGTCCGATAACCTCGATGTTTGGCCCCTTAAAACAACAAGCATAATCATCAGTACACTTTCCTAACCGAAATATTGTTTTGTTTCAACCCCTCTACGGCCTACTTCAGTATCTGCACAATATATTGAATCATCCTATAAAATTAACTCGAGTTTATATAATTGTTAATCTCATAGTTTAATTAACCGACATTTTACACTTCATTTGCAATTTGTGTACTTGGTTAATTATGTATATCTGGTTGAATTTATGTAATAAAGAACAAATATACGAGGAGATAAACAGTCGAGATTAACAGACGGACAACGAACTGAAGACATATGGAATAGACTTAAGTATGGGTGACATTATAACTGTATTTATGGTAAGGTGCAATTTAGGTAAAGCTAATGACTGTGTTCTGAGGAGGCAAGCGATTCAACTGCCGTAATCTTTATTCGTGATTTGTGAAGACAGTTCCAAGAAAGTAATTCCGTATGAGGCAAATCAATTTGGTAGAGTAATTTTATGGGTCCCAGTTGGAGGTAAGGTACTTAAGGATCTTCCAGAACTCTGATGAAGGAGATCCCCCGGGAGACATTGCATCAGATTCCCGTGAGCGTGAGTCGAAGTCACGTAAGAAGTGAGGTAAACATTTAAAGGCTATGTAACTCTTTTAAGTGTATGTTAGTGCATGTTTAACGATAACAGCAGGCTTAAACTACACAACACTAAGTATAAATTGCTTCTACCAATACTTTCTTTTCTGCTTACAATATCAGAAATTTCTGGAAACTCTGTACAAATAACCACGAGAATCAACGTGGACGCCCATATACCTACTCTTTGAACGAAAATAAAATTAAAAACTTAACAAATGGACTGTTTATAATGCCTCCAGTTATAAAGAATATGAAAATGAAAACATTTATTATTATTATTATTATTATTATTATTATTATTATTATTATTATTATTATTATTATTATTATTATTATTATTATTATTATTATTATTATTATTATTATTATTATTATTATTATTATTAAATGGATATGTCGTGGACCACAGAGGTAAGGATGTGTGTGGGGTGAATGCCTGGACAGGGGACCACTAAGAGAGTAAATATTACTCTAAGAAATACTCTCTTAAAATTCAAGTACAGTAGTTTAATAATTTATCAAGAACCAGAAAAACATAGGAGTTGAAAAACTACTCGAGAATAGTAAGAACTCGTCAGCTCCAAGAATTCAGTGGGCTTAGAAGTCCTTAATCAGGTACAACTTAATGGGAAGAAACTACCGTTTATTAGCCTATATACTGAAGAGCATAATTGCTCCTAACAGGTACAACATTATAGAGTCTGAGCTCTTATTACATAGAGGCAGGCCCAAATAAAACGATATGTCACTTGTTAACTTTTCAATTACACCGGTAACCATTTTTTGACAACATTACATGGTGTCCATAACACAGTTATCCCGTGGTAAGATTTTATCATTTATAAAATTAACAAACTGTTGGAATACTGTTCGGCAAAGGAACCTAAACGCAGACACGGTTACCCGCAAAACCATAATGCATATATAGAGGGTAATATTACCCATCTTACTAGGCTTGAACAAGGATAAGAAAAGATTACAACAAATACAGACCGTTAACAAAAAAGCAAGGAGGCGAGACACCAGCACTCCTTAAAAGAATAGTCAGGAGAAGAGAAGAATCTAAGTGGGCTTAAGGCTCAATGAAACAGAGGCTAATCAAATTCTAAATGGTGACTAGAACGGGAACATTAAAGGACGTGACTAGTTTCTAAATTTAGAGGTTGAAAAACTTAAGTCACCCCACTCAAAAATAGAAGAGAATGATTCCGTGGGTAACAACTCGTGCTCCCTTTTATTAAACTAGCAAATACAGCCATGCCTCGCAACGGTATTCTACATTGTATACGGATTGCTCCGTAAATTGATGTAAAGGCAGTGAGTAAGATTAGATTAAATGGCATGTCCCTTAGCGCTATCTGAGAAACAAACCAGGGAGGACGCCATACGATGTTTACGATGTAAGGAGGCATTGGGGAAGTTCTGAGTTTTTCTTAATGCCAATCACAATCGACTTAGGGAATTTTTACTATAACAGCAGGCTGGCTTGGAAACTGCCATTCACAATAGAGATGCAGAGTTTCCATTATAAAGACAGGCCCCTTTCCTAATGCCAGTCACAATCGAGTTGGAGTGATTAGATTATAATATTGACAATTGCAACGCTATCTAACGTATCATCAAGCGCGTCACAAAAATAAGTTATAGAACCAAAGTTGTATATCTCCCCAAATTGAACGGCGATTGTGCTATGTGTTTTGGGATACGACTTGTCGTTCAGCCACCAATTATCCCGAAAGGAAGGCCTTTACCGTCATTAAAATTACATCCATATTTCGATATTTTCCGGGGCCGAAAGTTATACATTCGGACAGCTTGGAATTTCCCTCAAAGAAAAGTGTGTCCAAGTTTCGGGATTAGCACTCACATACATACGGAGTAATTAAGGAAAAAAGTAATACAGTTAAGGAAGTTGAAATTAATAGAAGATTATAAATGAGGACAGCCGGTTACGACAAATATGTATATACCAAGTGGATGTATTGGAAAAAAAGTCCCTCAATACATTGTGTAAATATGAGTTACTGATATAAGAAGGCGGTAACAGAGGAGACATTCAGGTGCAGGGATTCTTAGGTAAACGGGAAAGAAGATGACTTACGGTGTTCTTACTTAAGCCTAAGGAGGCAAGACAGAAGCAAGAAATTAAAGCGGAAAACAAAAGTAGAATAAAAATACAGTAAAAAGTATAGCAAATTCCAGAATACACCTTACGGTGTGAAATAATGAGCTACATTCTGCGGTCCTGTTCAAATATAAACAGCGACCCTTAGTGCTATTTGAGGACGATTGTAACCTCCAATGGTATTCCGCCAATATCCTCCAGAATTGCCGATTGACGTCTCTTTTGCTTTCTACCCAAGGAACAACTACCAGTTTAAGGGAATGACGAAGAAAATTGAAATATGGCACTTCCCTGCTGGCAAGTAGTCAGAGACCTTCCCATGGTCATGGACCTACTACGCTGGCGTAGCAGGGGAAAAGGTGATACTCCCCGTGGCGCGTCCCAGGTGGCGGATAGGGGGGTCCTAACCGGCTTGCCGGCGGACTTGAGGGAAATAAAATACCTCTCGCGGTCCAAACACACTACCACCTGTGGGTGGGGGACGCAGATGAAGAATACACCCACGGTATCCCTTGCCAGTCGTAAGAGGCGACTAAAAGGGGCCCAAGGGGCTCTCAAGTTGGGAGTGTGGGTTAGCGAACAGGGGGCCCTTAGCTGAGTCCTGGTATTGCTTCCACTTACTTATGCCAGGCTCCTCACTTTCGTCTATCCTGTCCGACCTCTCTTGGTCAAATCTTGTTCTTTTCCGACCCCGACGGTATTAGACTATCCGAGGCCTAGGGAGTCTTTCATTTTCACGCGCTTCGTGGCCCTTGCCTTTCTTTGTCCGTTACTTCATTTTTCGAAGTGACGGATCACTACTTTTTTCTTCTTTTTCCTCTTTATTTACCTCCTGTGGGAGGGCGACGCAGACGAAGAATACACCCACGGTATCATATGCCTGTCGTAAGAGGCGACTAAAAGAGGCGACCAAGGGATGATCAAATTGTGATTACCACGAACCTGCTACGCAGGCGTAGCAGGGGGAGAGGTGATACTCCCACGTGGCGCGTCCCAGGTGGCGGATAGGGGGGTCCTAACCGGCTTGCCGGCGGACTTGAGGGAAATAAAATACCTCTCGCGGACCAAACACACACCCCCTGTGGGTGGGGGAGGCTGACGAATAATACACCCACGGTATCCCCTGCCTGTCGTGAGAGGCGACTAAAAGGGGCGACCAAGGGATGTTTAAATTGGAACCATGAAACTGCTTTTGATTCGTGCCATCACGCGGGGAACACCAAGGGTTGCTTTTACTTGTGCGTAGTACAACTACATTGGGTACGAAATTGGTTTGTGATTAGTAGCACACAGGAGCACCGCGCGGTCGGCTTTTGCAGTACCTGTGAATAGTACCACCATATGAGCAGGACCATGGGATGATAGCTACCATGGTTCTGCCTTGCCTATGATTAGTACCCACTATGTGAGGAACACCACGGGATAGGGAGAGGTCCCTGTGGTTAGTACTCTTCTGTGATGAACACCATAGGTTTGCGTTGCCTGTAAATGGCGTCGCAAAGTGGGAACACATAGGTCTGTATTAAATGTCGAATTTCATAAGCTCTGAGTAGTACAATAATGTGTTGAATGCCGCAAGTCTCTGCTACTTTTGATTAGTACCGTAACAGGACAGCTACCATGGTTCTATTTTGATAGCGATCAGTACCGTTATGAGGGGCCGATAACTTCGATTTAGGACCCCCTTTTGACTGCACGCATAATCGATTCAGTGTTATGCAATAGCAGTAGTCCCTTGGTCAGTAATACGATATTGTCACGTCCGTTTATGTGCCTGTGCGACATTGCGGGTCGCAACTGTTACGGAGATTTCCGTGGTAGGTAGAGGTGAAAGAAGGTGCGGGTGTGAATAGGTCTCCAACTACGGAATTAAAGTTAATGTAAAATTTAACAAGGTTATATTTTCTTTCCAAAATTCAGAAATAACAAGAATGGCAGGTACGGAGTAGCAAGGCAACAAAGTACAATTACAGTATTTACGGGATTTGGGCTTCGAGCCCTGAAAACACAATTCTTGAGCAACTAGCCCAACTTTACGAAATACAAATTTCAACAACGGGGCAGAAGACCCCAATCAAACCCTGGAGCACTTGCTCCAAATTACACAGTAAAGCCTCCTCGAGGCATACAACACTCAGTTTTCAAAAAAAAAGAGCCACTCGCTCTCAACTGTAAGCCTCTCCCAGGCCACACCAAACTCCACCTTCAAGCTGTCCTCAACGGACATAAACACAGGGGTAAAATACCCAATCTACTGAGGCCTATTAATTAAAAAAGGAAAATTACATGGCCTCTAAAATACCAACTTGAAAGGAGGCTCTCCGCACTCCTGTTACACTTTATTTAAAACCTACTTGGCGCTAGGCCGTTAAAGCAAGGGCTAATCCCATACTACAGAGGTGAATTAGAGAAGACCAATTTACATTACATTAACGAAGAATAGGTTAAGAAAAATAAGTTCACCTCAAAACAATATGATTGGGAGCTCGAGAGGGTTAAGCACTCTCTATCCCGATATGCAGTTTAAAAGATGGAATAGATACAAGTTTCTTTACATTTTAAGGAAGGTTACATAATGGAAAAACTTCGGACCCGCCCCGAGAGTTAAACTGCTGAGCAAGCAAGAAAAGAAGTAATTAATCGGCCATTACCTGGTTGTTGACTGTCGCCGAAGAAAGAGGCGCTTCCCGCCCCCTGCTATGTACTTTACACACTGAAAGATGGAACAGAAGTGGCGCAGAGACCCAGAAATCAGCAGTTTATATACTCTCGCGGAAGGTTCTAGGCGTTAGGGGAATGAGAACACCCGCCCACAATCACTTTATTGGAGAAAAAAGAGAAACCCCTACACAAGATGAAGAAGATTGGTGGAAAATTAAGTTAAGAAATTCGGGATTGGCTAGATTTAAAACAAGGGGAAAGAAAGGGTTAATATTGCCAACTTAACTAATGACTGAAAGAAATTTAGCAAAGAACAAACTTTTGAAATTACATTTTCTCCAAAAAAAAAAAAAACAGTTCTTTCACTTCCCACCTGGGTGCACTATTGTCGATCTTCAGTAGTGTCCTCTAGAAGAGAAAGTTCACACTTCTTACTTCAAGCAAAACAAAAACACATCAAAAATGACACAGTTCTAAAACTCCAAAATTTCCAGGTAGTGACATCTTCTGAGAAAGTAGAAAAATACCGTCAATAAAGTTCAGACTTCCTCCAGCAGAGGAGTTTCAACTGGCGCACATTTTGAATTAGCGGCGTGGAGGTGTACCGCCCGGTACAGACCTCCCCCCCCCCAAAGGTTCCTCCAGGGGTGACACATGAAATTTGTTTGAAAGCTAGGTCCAAGTTTTGATGTAGATGTGGAGATTAATTGCCGAAAAATTTAAAAGATTCTCTTAATGTGGTTTGATTCAGTTTCAAAATTTTGTTGTTGCAGGTGAAGTAAAGTCTTTATGGTTGTAGAAGTGGAATTCAGAAGATAAACTTTTAATACTTGAAAGTGAAGAAAAATTTTGCAATGTCCACGAAATATTGCTGTTGAATTCCCAAGTGTAGTCATTGCTTATAGTAACTGTTCATGTAGTTGATGTTGATTAAGTTGGATGGCCAGACCGGCCGTTGCAGCTTGCGTCCAAAGGAGGCCGCTCGGACCCCTCAAGTACCCTGAGATACCGCTCGCCCGCACTATGAGGGGAGCAGTGGTGTTGAAACACGCCGCGCCCGCGGTGAAGATATACAGGCTGCGGGCATGTAGCAGGTCGTGCGCCGCACATCAGCCTTGGCCGGGAGGAGAGCTCCGGCTCGCCGTGCACATGTCGTCCTCGCTGGGGTCGAGGGGGCCCGTCCTCAAACCCAGTCGCGGCACAGCGCCGCGCGGCTGCGGGGGCACTGAAACATTAAAGCTAGGCGGCAGAATATTGTTGGACCATCATCTTTTTTGAGGGCACAGGCTTGGTGGAGAAGTTGAGGGGCCAGCGGCGTGCAGATATCCATGGCATTTAATATAAGCAAGCCACAGTGTGTATAGCAGGAGACGGGAGCGTGGTAATGGCCATGGTAAGGACAGAATGGCAGATTAACAAATCGGGGGAGGATTACAAAAATGCTTAAATATGAAACCAAATTTTATAGAAGGGGCAGAAGGCCTTAAAAGTGAAGCTCAAAAAATATAACCTTCATATTCCTTTCAAAATAATATGAAGCAAGTTAACACAAAAATTTACACAGGTTTCACCTGTGACAGGTGAACCCTAAATATCCTCTCGGTAGCTGGATTACTTAATAACAACGTGACCGGCGTAAGAAAATCCAGAATGATGCAAGGCCCATGAAATCTGGGGGCAAGCTTGCCCGCGGGAACAAAGTTCTTGACCATAACTTGGTCACCTACCTTCAAAGGGGTGGGTCTCCGTCCACGATCATACCTTTCCCTAACCTTTTCTTGAGAGACTTTAAGATTGGCTTTAGCCTTCTTCCAAAGATCTTTGATGTTGTCCGGATCTATTGTCTCGGGTAGAATGTCACTCAGAGACCAGAGGTTAGAGAGCGGCGTGTTGGGAACAAACTTGAACATCAAAGAGGCTGGAGTAAATTTATGTGATTCATGAACCGCCGAATTCAAAGCAAAAGCTAACCAATGCAGGGACGTGTCCCACCTGGAATGATCTTCATGATGATAGGCAATAAGCGCAGACCTGAGATTAAGATTAACCCGTTCAGCCAGAGATGGTTGAGGGTAATAAGCAGAAGTAGTTACATGAGAGATGGACAAGTCAAAGCAGAATTTACAAAATAAATTAGATGTAAAAGCCTTAGCATTGTCCGATACAATATATTGGCACGGACCAAAAGAAGCAAAAAATAGAATTTAAGCAAGTAATGGTGGACTGAGCGGTAGCCAGCTTAGTCAGAAATAACCAGGAAAATCTTGTAAAACCATCTACACATACAAAGATGAATTTGTTGGCATGTCCCTTCGACTGGGGGAAGGGTCCTACATAATCGATATACAGGCGTTCCATGGGGCGCGACGCTTGATGCGAAGACAGAAGGCCTACCTTGGTGGACATGGTGGGTTTACTAAGCAAACAAGATTTACAAGCTTTTACAAGTTCACGGATTTCACCGTCCATAACTTTCCAAATGAACATTTCACGAATCTTCTCACGAGTTTTAAAGATTCCAAGATGCCCCCCTAATGGGGTCTCATGATAGTATTTGAAGATCATAGGCACAAGCACAGCTGGAACGACAACTTTCATCATCTTATCATGCCTCGAAGGGCAACATAGAACACCATTCCTCAGAACATAAGGGACAACATGTTCCCCAGAAGAAAGGGTTTCCATTATCGGAGCCAGCGTCGGATCTTCACGTTGGTATTTCTCGATATCCCTAAAGAGCATGGGAGCATCTGTTAAGATGGCATTAACACCAGATAGTATGGACTCGGGAGGTGATGAACTGTTGGCCGGTTCGTGGGTCTCGACGTCGTTGGAAAACATACGGCTGAGTCCATCAGCAACAACATTTTCGGTACCTCGGATATGCCTGACATCGAATTGGAAGGCAGAAATACGGATGGCCCAACGGGCTATACGACCAGTACGACGCGGCCTACCTAAGACCCAGCTTAGGGCTTGATTATCTGTCTCCAGGTCGAATTTGACATGTTCCAAATAGAGACGGAACTTCCCTAAGGCGAATAAGACTGCCAAACCTTCGAGCTCATAGATGGCATACTTGGCTTCTTGAGCCGACAAGGTCCTAGATGCATAGGCGATGGGTCGCCTCCATAGTTCAGTCTCTTGAAGAAGGACTGCAGCTACTGCTGACGACGACGCGTCGGTTTGGACGATGAATTTCTTCGAGAAATCAGGCATAGCAAGTACAGGGGCATTAGAGAGAGCTAATTTAAGATCTTCAAAAGCGGCTTGTTGAGAAGGTCCCCACTCGAATTTGATGCCTTTCCTATTAGCGAAGTTAGGAATAAACTTCCTGAAGAAATTCACCATACCAATGAACCTGGCGATACCTTTAATGTCCTTGGGAGGTTTAAAATCACGGATGGCCTGTGTTCTAGAATGATCGACTGCTACACCATCAGGTGACACAATATGCCCTAGGAATGACATAGAGGGCTTAGCAAAGGCAACTTTGGACAACTTGACAGTTAACCCAGCCTTACGAAGGCGATCAAGAACTTCTTTATTTTTTTTTTGCTAGGGGCTTTACGTCGCACCGACACAGATAGGTCTTATGGCGACGATGGGATGGGAAAGGCCTAGGAGTTGGAAGGAAGCGGCCGTGGCCTTAATTAAGGTACAGCCCCAGCATTTGCCTGGTGTGAAAATGGGAAACCACGGAAAACCATCTTCACGGCTGCCGATAGTGGGATTCGAACCTACTATCTCCCGGATGCAAGCTCACCAAGAACTTCTCGCAGATGATCTAGATGTTCTTCAAAAGTTTCTGAAAATACGACGACATCATCCAAGTAGTGATATAAGTACTCAAATTTGATGTCGGAGAAGACCCTATCTAGTAGCCTAGTGAGTACAGCTGCTCCCGTGGGGAGCCCGAAAGGCACGCGGTTGTATTCATACAAATTCCAGTCCGTGGCAAACGCTGTAAGATGTTTAGACTCTTCGGCAAGGGGAATTTGATTATAGGCCTGATTCAAGTCCAAGATAGTAAAGAACTTGGCCTTACGAAACCATGAAAAACAAGAATGAAGGTCGGGAAGGGGCACAGATTGCAACACCACCTTCCGATTGACAGCCCTATAATCAATGACAGGCCTGAAGCCTCCTTGGGGTTTCGGGACTAGAAAGATAGGTGACGAATACGCCGACTTAGAGGGCCTAATAATACCGTCCTTCAACATCTGATCGATGATTTCTTTCAATGCCTTCATTTTAGGTGGAGATAGCCTATAAGGTGGAAAACGGACAGGAATCGAATCCGTGACCTCGATTTTGTATTCAATAAGGTCAGTAACACCAAGAGTATCGGAGAACACCTCTGGAAATGACTGACATAATTTACGAATACTATCAGCCTGCTCCTCAGGTAGATGTCTAAGGTCTAACAACATCTCATCCTGGGTAGGCGAAATAGATGAACATGATACAGAATTACACTTTAACAAGGGAATTTTACAATTGGACGCAAATTTGAATGTGCACGACTTACTCAGAAGATCGAGCACAAGACCAGTGTGAGAAATAAAGTCAGCTCCGAATATGATGGGGCAAGACAGGTGCTTAGCCACAAACAATTTAATTTTCCATGTAAATTTAAAGATACGAATTTTGACATTTACAAAACCGAGAATTTCTAATGGAGAAGAATTAGCCGAAACATATTGGACAGGAGATGAGCCATAGTCAGGTAGTTTACAAACAGATTTCAATTTAGAATACCATTGATCCGAAATAACAGAACAAACGCTGCCTGAATCTAAGAGAGCTGTTACAGGTTCATTATTTAACTCAATCTTAAGAAAGGGAACCGGTGCGGGGGTATCCGCCGCAATCCTAAGACACTCCTTGGGGCATTCAAGGGATGGATTTGAAGATTGAAATTTCCCTGATTTTTCGATCTGTTTACCCGGGGCTGAGTCTCGGGAAGATGGATTAATCGACTCAGCCGAAGGCACTAGTCACTTTATATTGTTGTTGGAAGTTGCACCAGAAGTTGAGCAGGAGGGGGTGCTATTCGAATTGGGACAATTCTTGGCAATATGTGAGAAAGCCCCACATTTAAAACAGCCTTGTGATGAACCAGCTCCATTCCTTGTCACACTAGATTTGAGCAATGGGCACTTGTTCCGAAGGTGGTCGGGCGACCCGCAAGCATAGCATTTACGGGGTGTGACTGATCGGCGAGGTGGAGGCCGAGTATTACTAAAAGAAGGCGGGGGTTCTTTCGCGACACGCAATGAATCGGCGTATCTAACTCCTTCCGCTGAGACGGCCAATGCCTCAAGTTCAGAGAAGGTTTGCGGGCACGCCGCGAAACACAAATATGACCTATAGGATGGTGAAATGCCTTCCACAATGGCTTGTACAATCTGGTCCTCCGGAAAGTGAAGAGCAAACACCCTAGTATAGAATTTAATATCTTGGATGAAGTCAGCCAAGTTTTCATCCAAACGCTGTACACGATAATAGTACTTCTGAATAAGGGAGGACCTTGCCCTAGCCGGGATGAAGTTAGCTAGCAAGTGGGCGTGGAAGTCTTCAATTGGTGATTGCTCGGCAATGGCTCTTACTATTTTGTCAGAGAGAATACCAATTGCATAAGGATAGATAATTTGCAAAATTTGACATGGAGAAAGAGAAAACACAAGGGCATGATCCTGAAATTCAACTAGAAATCTTAAAAATGAAATTACTTCACTGGTGGTATTAACTGAAAACTTAGAGATACCCCTGAGCAACATTGCCAATTGATGGGGCAAACTACTGAACCCAGGTGACATAATCGGTAAAGGTTTAAGTGGCAAAGAAGTTAATTCAGAACGTACATTATTCAATGAGTTACGGCGTTCAGACTCGTTGTCTAATGGGGCAGAGATAGTTTGAGCAGCAACGGTTATCCTATTGACTTCTCCCTTAGGAGGCTATTCCTCGCTCCCAGCATTCATCGTGGCGGGTTGATCAGTTTTGGGAGGAACTTCCCCAGTTAACAATTGAGTGACCTTGCTAGATAATTCAGAAATATTTTCAAGCAGCGTACTAGCTTCTTTCTTCTGAACGTCATTCAACTTTAGAGACAACAGATCGTTAACTCTATTTGAAAAATGAAACAGCCTAGCTTGCACACGCTTAATTTGATTAGGAGAAGGATCATTTTCATCAAAAAAACTAACTACAGAAGCTAGACCAGTAGTATTCTCCGTGATCGTGGAAAGAGAGTCGTCAATTTCTTTCTCTCCCAAATTGGGGATGGAAATGGGCAAATCAAGGGACTCTCTAAGCTTGTTTGTGTCTACTGCAACCGTGCCTCCAGATTGCACATTTCTAATAGTTAATTCATAGATTAACTCCTCCATGCGCAAATACCCAAGATGGAGAACGTCGCGAGGGCCGGGCATGATAACAGAACAATTTTGAAAACCTCAAAAATTCCAGCAACTGAGAAAATAGTTAGAGTTCGGAACAGAACAATGTTTAGCCGTCAAAAGGGGCTAAAATGAGACCCATTCAACAACGCTCTGCTACCACTTGTTACGGAGATTTCCGTGGTAGGTAGAGGTGAAAGAAGGTGCGGGTGTGAATAGGTCTCCAACTACGGAATTAAAGTTAATGTAAAATTTAACAAGGTTATATTTTCTTTCCAAAATTCAGAAATAACAAGAATGGCAGGTACGGAGTAGCAAGGCAACAAAGTACAATTACAGTATTTACAGGATTTGGGCTTCGAGCCCTGAAAACACAATTCTTGAGCAACTAGCCCAACTTTACGATATACAAATTTCAACAACGGGGCAGAAGACCCCAATCAAACCCTGGAGCACTTGCTCCAAAATACACAGTAAAGCCTCCTCGAGGCATACAACACTCAGTTTTCAAAAAAAAAAGAGCCACTCGCTCTCAACTGTAAGCCTCTCCCAGGCCACACCAAACTCCACCTTCAAGCTGTCCTCAACGGACATAAACACAGGGGTAAAATACCCAATCTACTGAGGCCTATTAATTAAAAAAGGAAAATTACATGGCCTCTAAAATACCAACTTGAAAGGAGGCTCTCCGCACTCCTGATACACTTTATTTAAAACCTACTTGGTGATAGGCCGTTAAAGCAAGGGCTAATCCCATACTACAGAGGTGAATTAGAGAAGACCAATTTACATTACATTAACGAAGAATAGGTTAAGAAAAATAAGTTCACCTCAAAACAATATGATTGGAAGCTCGAGAGGGTTAAGCACTCTCTATCCCGATATGCAGTTTAAAAGATGGAATAGATACAAGTTTCTTTACATTTTAAGGAAGGTTACATAATGGAAAAACTTCGGACCCGCCCCGAGAGTTAAACTGCTGAGCAAGCAAGAAAAGAAGTAATTAATCGGCCATTACCTGGTTGTTGACTGTCGCCGAAGAAAGAGGCGCTTCCCGCCCCCTGCTATGTACTTTACACACTGAAAGATGGAACAGAAGTGGCGCAGAGACCCAGAAATCAGCAGTTTATATACTCTCGCGGAAGGTTCTAGGCGTTAGGGGAATGAGAACACCCGCCCACAATCACTTTATTGGAGAAAAAAGAGAAACCCCTACACAAGATGAAGAAGATTGGTGGAAAATTAAGTTAAGAAATTCGGGATTGGCTAGATTTAAAACAAGGGGAAAGAAAGGGTTAATATTGCCAACTTAACTAATGACTGAAAGAAATTTAGCAAAGAACAAACTTTTGAAATTACATTTTCTCCAACAAAAAAAAACAGTTCTTTCACTTCCCACCAGGGTGCACTATTGTCGATCTTCAGTAGTGTCCTCTAGAAGAGAAAGTTCACACCTCTTACTTCAAGCAAAACAAAAACACATCAAAAATTACACAGTTCTAAAACCCCAAAATTTCCAGGTAGTGACATCTTCTGAGAAAGTAAAAAAATACCGTCAATAAAGTTCAGACTTCCTCCAGCAGAGGAGTTTCAACTGGCGCACATTTTGAATTAGCGGCGTGGAGGTGTACCGCCCGGTACACCACGAACCTGCTACGCCTGCGTAGCAGGGGGAGAGGTGATACTCCCACGTGGCGCGTCCCAGGTGGCGGATAGGGGGGTCCTAACCGGCTTGCCGGCGGACTTGAGGGAAATAAAATACCTCTCGCGGACCAAACACACACCCCCTGTGGGTGGGGGAGGCCGACGAATAATACACCCACGGTATCCCCTGCCTGTCGTGTGAGGCGACTAAAAGGGGCGACCAAGGGATGAATGAATTAGAACCATGAAACGACTCTTGATTCGTACCATCATGCGGGGAACACCATGGGTTGCATGTACTTGCGAGTAGTTTCACCAACATGGTACGAAGTATGTTTGTGATTCGTTGCAGTAAAAAGCCTGGTCTGGTGGATTCCAGTACCCGTGCGTTGTACCCATGTGGGCAACACCGCGGGTCTGGGCGTAGCCTGTGAGTTGTACCACTATATGAGCGACATCGTGGGTCTGCGTTGCCTGTGATTAGTACTCACTATGTGCGGAACACCACGGGGCCCTTGGGACCGGCACCCGTGACTAGTACCCTAGGTGAAGAAACTCATCGGTTTGCGTTGGCTGTGGGTGGCGCCATTGCGTGCGAAACACCATAGGTCTGCGTAACCTGTACGAAGTACAATACTTGTGAGTAGTACCATCTTTTGTGGAACACCGTGAATCCTCGCTACTTCTGATTAATACCCCAACGTGACACATACCATGGTTCTATTTTACTCGCGACATGTACCATTCTGTGGGGCCTTAGACGTGGATTTTGCACCCCCTTTAGACACCAAGCATCATTGTGCTCTATGAGTGGTTCCTTGGTCGGTAATAATGTTATTTTCGTTCTCTGTTGAATCCGATCCACTGGTTTTTGTTTTTGTTTGTTTGTTTTGTGTTTTGTTGGGTTCCTGTCCATCCATTCATTCTTCATGACATTTTTTTTAAATTTATTTTTTGGTCAGTGGATGCCTTTGTAATTTTTGTTCTTTCCTTTCGTACCATTAGGGGCCGATGACCTTCGATGTTAGGCCCCTTAAAACAACAAGCATCATCATCATCAACCGCCCGGTACAGCAACCACTGATTGTTTTAAATTCATGTCCATCCATTCATTCTTCGTTGTCCCATTTTTGAATTCTGGTCAGTGGAGAATTTAAGACATTTAATATGTCATTTCATTTCGTCTCATTTCGTACCATTAGGGGCCGATGACCTAGATGTTAGGCCCCTTTAAACAACAATCATCATCATCATCAAATTGTGATTAGTACCACCACGCGGGGAACACATGGGTCGTCTTTACTTGTGCGTAATACCACTAAGTTGGGTACCAAATAGGTTGGTGATTAGTAGCAAACGTGAGCACGACGGCTTTTACAGTACCTGTGATTGATGATGATGATGATGATGATGATGATGATGATGATGATGATGATGATGATGATGATGATGATGATGATGATGATTGTTGTTTAAAGGGGCCTAACATCGAGGTCATCGGCCCCTAATGGTACGAAATAAGACGAAATGGAATGACATATTAAATGTCTTAAATTCTCCACTGACCAGAATTCAAAAGCGTGAGAACGAAGAATGAATGGATGGACATGAATTTAAAACAATCAGTGGATGCGACCCGCAATGTCGCACATTCACATAAACTGACGTGACAAAAGAGTGTTACTGACCAAGGGAGTACTGCTATAGCATAACACAATCGATTATGCGTGCAGTCAAAAGGGGGTCCTAAATTGAAGTTATCGGCCCCTCATAACGGTACTGATCGCTAGCAAAGTAGAACCATGGTATTTGTTCTGTTGCGTTACTAATCAAAAGTAGCAGACTTGCGGTATTCCACACATTATTGTACTACTCAGAGCTTATGAAATCCGACATATAATACAGACCTATGTTTTTCTCACTTTGCGGCGCCATTTACAGGCAACGCAAACCTATGGTGTTCATCACATAAAAGTACTAACCACCGGGACCTCTCCCTATCCCGTGGTGTTCCTCATATAGTGGGTACTAATCACAGGCAAGGCAGAACCATGGTAGCTATCATCCCATGGTCCTGCTCATATGGTGGTACTAATCACAGGTACTGCAAAAGCCGACCGCACGGTGCTCCTGTGTGCTACTAATCACAAACCAATTTCGTACCTAATGTAGTGGTACTACGCACAAGTAAAAGCGACCCTTGGTGTTCTCCGCGTGGTGGTACGAATCACAAGTAGTTTCATGGTTCTAATACAATCAACCCTTGGTCGCCCCTTTTAGTCGCCTCTCACGACAGGCAGGGGATACCGTGGGTGTATTATTCGTCTGCCTCCCCCACCCACAGGGGGGGGGTGTTTGGTCCGCGAGAGGTATTTTATTTCCCTCAAGTCCGCCGGCAAGCCGGTGAGGACCCCCCTATCCGGCACCTGGGACGCGCCACGGGGGAGTATCACCTCTCCCCCTGCTACGCCTGCGTAGCAGGTTCGTGGTACCTGTGATTTGTAGCACTATATGAGCGACATCATGGGATGAAGTAACCCATGGTTCTGGCTTGCCTATGATTAGTACCCCCTACATGAGGAACACCACGGGATAGTACGAGCCCCTGTGGTTAGTACACTTAGGTGATGAACACCATAGGTTTGCGTTGCCTGTCAAGGGCGCCGCAATGTGCGAAACGCATTAGGTGTGTAATACATGTGCGAATTTCATTACCTGTGAATAGCATCATAATGTGTGGAATACCGCGAGCTCTGCTACTTTTGGATAGTACCGCAACATTTACACATAGTATGGTTCTACTCTCCTAGCGATAAATATCATTATGAGGGGCTGACGACGTAGATTTTGGACCCGTTTCGACTATACGCATAATCGATTCAGCATCGTGCTATAGAAGCAGTCCCCTGGTCGGTAATACGGTTGTTTTGTGCCAGCTTCTGTGCATGTGAGGCACTGTGGCTCGGATCCACTGATCGTTTTAAGTTCGTATTAATCCATCCATTCATTCTTTGTCCTCACGCTTTGAATTCTTGTCAGTGGAGGATTTTGGACTTTTAATTTGTCATCTCATTTCGTCTCATTTGTACCATTAGGGGCCTATGACCTCGATGTTAGGCCCTTTTATACAACAAAAATCAATCAATCAATCAATCAATCAATCAATCAATCAATCAATCAATCAATCAATCAATCAACGTTGCCATGGTAACGTGTAGGTTCCTTGTTGGTCTGTCGGTCAGAGAGAGAGCAGAGCATGAGACCCGAAGAAAATAGCAATTTCCTGCATCATTTGAAGAGTAAACGAAACAGTCCACGGATTTTACAGAAAATCAATAGTATAAGATGAAATGGAAGAGAACTTCTCTGGTTTCCATTCAAAGATTTTAAAATCTTATGCATATAAATACCTTCCCAGGGATGAGTATACTATAAATATGCAGTTTGGTCGAGATCTATCCGGCCGTTTCGCCGTTATGGTGGGACAAACAGACAGACACACAAAAAAATGATGCGGCCTTGAGTTGACCTAATACGGACAAATATCAGAAAAATTGGCAAAACAAACGCAATTACAGACAGCGGACCCCCCTACAACTTTATTTATATAGATTGTTTTCCCAGTACTGAATATAAATTGAGTCTGAAGACTGCCTAGAAGGTCCTACATTACAACGAAAAATAAAAAGCATATTTATTAACACACGCCGGTACAATATCATATTTAGGGTTATTCTGCTATTACCTGTTAGCTCTGGATCTTCTTCAAGCCGGGCGCCCCATGCCTCCTGCCCACTCTAACCTTCGTCAAGTCGCGCACGCAATCACCGGAGACGGCTCTAATGCGCTCTGCTTAAATAGATCCCAAGGGGAAAGTTCTAGACTATATTAGGATCCAGAGCGTTGATAGGCAAAATTTTCATTCACTAACCGTTGTTCGGATTGGTTGGCAAACTTCATTAGTGGCATGTGGTAGGAAGATTACATTAGAGGAGGAACCAGGTGTAGTGTTGACAACTTCGGCACCATAAACAAAAAAAAAATAAGTAAAAAGTTTTAACTACCACAACAAATTAAATTTCTTAGTAGATTAACTGGGGCTTAGCCCACCATAAATAGTAGAAAGTAGATGCCAGCGCCATCTAACCATCGGAGAAAAATATTTTACAGAGTTTTACGGAAACCTAGAAACACAAAACTTCTTTAAATCAAAATTTTTTCCACCTTGCACCAGAGTGCATAACTTCAGTTTTTTGTAAGGACATCTATGGAGGAAAGTTCAGTCTACTTGCTGTACACCAAAACAAAACAAATAAATCCAGTCAGTTTAGGAAACTTAAGTAACACAATACTCTGTTATTTGTGAGTAACATCTTCTGATTAATGTCCCAACTTCATGCAGTAGTTGTTTCACGTTTTGTTTGATAGATAGAGGTCCTTAAGGCGCTTATTTTAAATGTGCGGGGTTGGGGTGTACCTCCCGGTAAAATTATTATTATTATTGTTATTGTTATTATTATTATTATTACCGTGGTTTGGTGGATTAGCAGTGGTGAAAGAAGGTGCCGGGGAGAACGGGTCTAACTACAAAATCAAAGTTAATTTAAAACTGTAACAAAGGTTATATTTATCTCTCTTTTTAAAAAAACAAGTAGCAAGGTACCAGTAACAAAATTTTAAGTCTAGGAAAGACATGATTGGTGGTATAAACAGAACTTGGGCTTCAAGCCCTCACTTACATTTCCTGAGCTCTCAGCTCACACAACACATATTCACCAAAGGGCAGAAATCCCCTTCATACATGGAGCACTTACCCCCAACTTTTAATATCAAGCCTCTCTGAGGCACTTTTTACCACAAATAAAAGAGCTGACCCGCTCTCAATTTTCTGAGCCTATTAAAGGCCACAACAGACTTTACCATTAACTGCCCTCAAGGCACACTTAAAAGGAAACAGGAGTATCTTGTACCCAACTTAATGGGCCTTAGCAGAAAATAACAGGTTAAGTAAATAGCCCAAAATACAAAGATGAATGCAGGCGTGTACTTGCACTCCTACATGAAACTTCTTAAAACTTAAGAGGCACTAGGCCGATGAAACAGGGGCTATTACCAAACTATGGAGGTGACTCGTATAAGAAAAATTTTAGGGCATTACAGAAGGGAAGAAAACCAGTTACAAAACGTAGTCACCTCAAACCAATATGAAGGGGAGCTCGAGAGGGTAAAGCTCTCTCTATCCCCGAATTGCAGTTACAGATTTAATGAAGTTTTTACATCAAACGGCAAAAAAATTGCATGTCGAAGAGATAGTTTACATTGTAAAGGGATTCGGACCTTTCCCGAGGGTTAAACTGCTGAGCTAGCAAGAAATACAGATGTTAAACGGCCATTACCTTACTGAAGAGCTGCTGCCTGATGAAAGAGGCGCTTCCCGCCTCCTGCTACATGTCCATACACTAGGTTAGATGTTGATGAAGTAGCCGAGAGACAAGAAAATCAGCAGTTTTTATACCCTCGGGGAAAATTCGAGACCTTTCATGAATAAAACAGCCACACCCACTCAATTTTATTGGTCAGTGTAGACAGTACACTCAAAATCGAAGAAGAAAGACATGATTGGTCAAAAAATAATTACAGAAATTATGGATTGGCTCAATTCAAAACTGGCGGAAAGAAAATATTAATATTGCCAACTCACAAATGAATGAACGAAATTTATTAAAGAGAAAACTTATGAATACAAAATTCCTTCCAAAAAGTTCCTTCACTTCGCACCAGCGTGCATGATCATAGTTGTTTAGTAGAGACATCTATAAGAGAATGTCCACACTTCTTGATCAATAGGAAACAAAACAAGTTGAAATCCACACAGTATTGACAACTTCGTAATCACAAAATTTACGATAGTGACATCTTCTGAGAAACTTACGAGTTGATCCAGTTTTTAAAGTTCTGAGTTTCTCCTGTAGAGGAGGATTTATTGGCGCAAGATTTAAAACTGCGACGTAGGGGTGTACCTCCCGGTACAATTATTATTATTATTATTATTATTATTATTATTATTATTATTATTATTATTGAGGGGCACATACAGGTTAGTCTCACCTCGAGTGACGTGAAGTCTATTCGCTGCCGAAAAGTCAAAAATTGAGAAACGAGACTCCTTTCCGTTCCCTTAATATTATTATTGCTCTAAAAATAATGGGCCCATAATCGATAGTAGATTTAAACATGCCCGCTCCCACTTCCGGAAAGGAATTTCACGGCGTATTCCTCGTCCTGCTGTTCTGCTAGTTGGTTGAATCTTCAGCGTACTGGTCTTGATTTCATACGGTACTACATTCGATTCCCTACCGGGCCAGAGATTTAGTTGCAAATGGTTAATTCCTCTAACCCGAAGGATGGGTGTTTGTGATTGTCTTCACACATATCATTTACACCAAGTAAGTTACACCACACAAGCAACCACCACAGGAACATGCAGCAGTGAGTACAGCCCTAGATTTAGGGTTGGCGTCAGAGAGGTTATCACATTTAGTCAACATTAATGTCATCCGACTCCATGTTTATATGGTGAGCGTGCTGACCTTTGGACCAGGGTCTCCATGGGTTCGATTCCCGGTCAGGTCTGAGTGCGTGTATGCCGTCTTCACCATTAGAATATATCGTAGGTAGTACCCGTCCTACTAGACCCGCAGATCGCCTATACGGCGTTAACTCGAAAGACCTGCACCAGACCTCTTCGGAGGTAGCCGCCACCCAGCAATATTATTATTATTATTATTATTATTATTATTATTATTATTATTATTATTATTATTATTATTATTATTATTATTATTTACAATTAATGTCGAACACAAAATACTCCGGCCCCTTGTGTGAATGGTCAGCGTTCAGGTCTTCGGTTCAGAGTGTCCCGGGTCCGATTCCCGGCGGGGTCGCGGAATTTAATCGCGTCTGATTAATTCTTCTGGCTCGGGGATTTCGTGTTTGTGCTTGTCCTGACACTCTCCTCTTCATATTCAGACAACAAACCACACTACTACCGGGCGAGCTAGCTGTGCGGTTATAGGCGCGCGGCTGTGAGCTAGCGTCCGGGAGATAGTGGGTTCGAATCCTACTGTCGGCAGCCCTGAAGATGGTTTTCCCTGGTTTCCCATTTTCACACCAGGCAAGTGCTGGGGCTGTATCTTAATTAAGGCCATGGCCGCTTCCTTCCAAGTCCTAGGCCTTTCCTATACCATCGTCGCCATAAGACCTATCTGTGTCGGCGCGACGTAAAGCCACTAGCAAAAGTATCCACACTACCAACAACCACTGATTTATTACTCAGTAGTGAGTACATCCTTCAACATAGGGATGCGTCAGGAAGGGCATCCGACTGTAAAACAGGGCTAAATCCATGAATGTTCTTCACTTGTTCTCTCTTTTGTAGCGTTTTCCCCAACAAATTCGGTCCACTATTCTGGTATATGTTCGCCATTTTTCTAGGACATATTGGGTGTTGCGGTCAACAGCAGGCGTGATTTTCACAACTTTGACCGTTCACTGCCTTGACGTACTCTTTCGTTGTCGGCGACCACCTGGGTCGAGCTGGAATGTCGTTTCTATCATTGGATTACTTGCCAGTGAAGTCTAGCCTCCCTTCTGCGACGGGTACCACACCAAATCTTATCTCACATCTTCATTTCTGGCATGGTACAAAGGAGTCAGTCCCAGTGACCATCGCAAAAGTCTCATCATAGCATGGAGGATATGTCCATGTTTCCTTTTCAAAGAACGATATTCTGATTCATTGAGTGCAACTGGTCATATCAGTGCTTTGTAAATTTTTACCCCACATATATTCAAACACTAATTACATCGCGGAGGGCACCAATTACCTGTAACCAGCATCACCTAGGACCTATCTGATGTGACCAATGATCAAATATATTCAAAACTAGCAAATGTACCCGTGCTTCGCTACGGTATTCTACATTGTATTCGAATATCGAAGTAAGTACTGTACATGCAGTAAATAAGATTGTTTTAAAATGGCATGTCTCTTACCGTTATCCGAGAAACAGCATAGGGAGGTTCCCAATACGGTGTTTCCAATGTAAAGTGATTGATACAGATATATGATGATAACGGCAGGCTCACTTGCCTACTGCCATTCACAATCGAGTTGGGAAGTTTTCATTATAATTGCAGGTCCCATCGCCTACTGCGCGGTCACAATCGATTTGGGAGTTTTCGTTACAATGGCAGGTCCCCTTTCCTATCCAGAGAGATTACAGTTTTCATTAGAATGTTTGGCAACTTCTCTACTACCAGTCGAAATTGAGTTGTGCAGTTATAATTATAATGACAGGCCGCTTTTCCTACAGCCAGCCAGCTTACTACCAGTCACACCAAGTTGGTGAGTTTCCATCAAAATAGCAGGCCACTATGCCTAATACCAGTCACATTTTAGATGGATACATTTGTTTATAAGGGCGGGTACCCTTGCCTACAGCCAAACACAATCGGGTAGGGGACTTTTAAACAACAATGCATGCTCCCTTGTCTTCTGCAAGTCAAATCGAGAAGTGAATTATTCACTACAATGGTAGGCCTTCCTTACTAATGCCAGTTACACAGGTGTTGGAGAAGGACCCCATTCCTATCGCCAGTCAAAATCAGTGTGGGGAGTACTGATTACAATAGCAGACACACCCTTTCTCGATCGCTAAAATACGACATCAGTGAATATATATAGATCGACATACGAAAGTACATGCATGCTTAAAATATTGCAGACCTTTATCTACAGATTGACTGCTGCAAAACGGTACGTCATATCGACAAAGGATTGTACCATAAGACGTCAGATTTAGTGGCCTAAATGGCTGGTCGTATGATATCTGATCTATTCATGGGTCAGCTTGAGTTAGAAACGTTGAATAGGGTAAAAGGTTTGTAAGACTACCTCACATTGCATTACTTTTCAGATAATTATGTGACAGCTACATACATAGCATTTGGCTCACATGTGGCTACTAGGTGGGCCAATTTTCGTGTAGAGTTTGATGATTCTATCTTTCTTATAAGTGATTGAAAGTATGAGTTATGCATGTGAAAAGTCCAATTTAATTAACATCGAGAAATAGCAGAAAAAAAAAAACGTAAAAGAGATACAGATACAACAAAAAGTCATAAGACCAAGCTTGTACATCACTCCAAACTGAACGGAGATGGTGTCTTCCCTTATGTGATAGGACTTAGCGAAGATCTGCACCATCATTAAAATTGCCTCCATATTTCGATATTCTTCGGGGAAAAGTGTGAAAAATGTAAAGCTCTTGGAAATGTTCTGTCCGTTACAGGCTAAAACGAATAATTTTGCCAAATTTCTGTTTTCTTGTTCGTCTGGCAGATTATGCCGCAATGTGGATTTTGGGCGAGGAGGGTTAAAATTAGGACTTTCAGGAAACTAAACAAAAAAGTATGCAGATGGTTGTTATTATTACCCCTTAAGCGCGTAGCTGTGCGAACATTTCGCCAAAATAGTCCTTCATCAATGGAGATTCCGAGGTCACTTGCCGGTATTTACTGCGAATTTCTTGTACCTCCGTCCATTCCGTGTCCGAGTTGGGAGGAAATATTCGCAACACCACGTTCAGGAAAACGGGGTTCCACAAGGATCGGTCCTTTGTGTCACTCTGTTTGCGATTGTCATGGACGATATTGTTGCTGTTGCTGGTTCAGCAGTAATACCGTCGCTATATGTGGACGATTTTGCTCTGCACTACAGCTCGCGTAATATGGCAGTCGCAGAGCGACAATTACAGCAAGCTATTTGGTGAGTTGAACAGTGGGCCTTAGAACATGGCTTTCGGTTTTCCACCGCAAAGTCCTCTTTTGTCCACTTTCATCGGCTCTATACTCTTCACCCACATCCTGAGCTATACTAAGGAAATGTCGTTCTTCCCGTTGTTGACACTTACCGAATTCTTGGGCTCAATTTCGATAGCAAATAATCGTGGGATTCACACGTGCCGCAGTTAAAAGTGCAATGCACTAAAAACTGAGTATCATGTTCTTAGCAGCGTTAATTGGGGTGCTGACCGCACGGTGCTCCAACGATTCTATAGGGCACATATTTTATCCCGGCTAGACTGCGTCACTGCAGCATATGGCTCAGCAAGTCCAAGCGTGCTTTCGAAGCTGAACTGCATCCACCACAGCGGGGTTCGGTTGGGGACGGGGGCCTTTCGTACAAGCCCCATAGCTAGCCTGCTCGCTGAATCTGGTGTGCCGCCTTTACACCTGAGGCGCCAGCAAATGCTTCTTTCGTATGCTGCTAATTTGCGACAGATGCCACTTCATCCAAGCTATCCGTGCGTCTTCAACAATGACAACCGTTTGCTGTACGCTGCTTGTCCTCGAGCAACGCAGCCGGTTGGAATACGCTTGGATAACAGTCATAGATTGTTTCACGTACTGTCGGTTCTCTGCCTTATCAGACAACGAAGTGGGGTACCTCCGTGGATAGTACGACGACCTGAAATAATCCTGGATTTGCACACTGGCCCGAAAGAAAACACGGACCCTTCGATTTATCGGAGGCTCTTTCTGTCCTTTGTTGGTCGGTATCCAGGCTCAGTCGTCGTTTACACGGATGGCTCGGGAACAGACACTAATGTGGGCTTTGCGTTCGTTGTCGACAGTGATAGGTTACTTTTTGCTCTCCCGGAATCCTGTAGTGTGTACACAGCAGAGCTCTATGCTACATGTGACGCTCTGCGATACGCACTGTCCGATGAGCGCCGACACTTTGTTGTTTATACTAACTCCTTGAGTTCGCTACAGTCTGTTGATACCTGTTTCCCTAGGCACAGTCTGGGGCAGCGGATCCAGGACCTGTTGGCCGGGTGTTCGGATGCCGGCACCAGAATCACGTTTATGTGGCTCCCATTCCACCTGGGTGTAGACGGAAACGAGTTAGCAGATCAGGCTGCCAAGGAGGCAGTTACACTGCCCCCGTTTCCCTTCAAGGTTCCAGCAAATTATCTTTGCTCTCAGATAAGACATCCGGTTATGTCCCATTGGAAGATGGAGTGGCAGGCCACTCCTCTTCCAAATAAGCTGAGAACGATAAAAGATTCAACGAAGGTATGGAGGACTTCCCTTCGGACTTCTCGGAGGGAAGCAGTATTATTATTCTTCCAAAGTTTATGGTGAATAAATAGTTAAGTACTAGTTATACATAAACATCGAGAGCACAACTATTATTGCACTGCGCTACACCATTCCTTGACCGCAGAAGAAAGAAATCACCGTTATGTAGAATCATGTCAGCCTCTTAATTACACCGGCTACTCGATCGCGTCGTGGTCTCCAATTATCGCGTATTCAGTCTCATTACTGCCGTTTTATTTCTACTACCATTTACACAAGGGAAAGATTTCGACTTCCATCAAGACTCTGTTATTTATTACCTTCTTTTCTTTCCTAGGAGAAACTGTATATAATATACATTCACTGAAACAAGGACGTTGTTCTGTGAAGGCAATATTACCAACTCATACCTCTAAATCCTCTCTAAATTTATGACGTACTCGGTACTAGAGATTTTTAAAATATAAAATAATTGAGCGAATGACAGACAATTATTATTATTATTATTATTATTATTATTATTATTATTATTATTATTATTATTATTATTATTACGAGGTTACCCGTGGAATGCAGAGGTGAAAGAAGGTGCAGGCTGGAGTGGTTCTAACTACAAAGCTGAGATATTGAATAAAATTGCATTAAAGGTTATATTTTCAAAAATAGCAAAGCAATATTCACATAAAACAAGTAACAACAAGTCAAATCAGGTACAATACCAGGAAAGCCAAGATTTAGAGATATTATAACAATCTGGGCCACAAGCCCTAATTTTTACAATTTCCGAGCACTCAGCTCACAACCACATATTAGCAGAGGGCAGAAATTCCCTCATTACATGGAGCACTTGCACCCACCTAGCACTGCCAGGCCTCCTAGAGGCACATATCCAAATATAAGAAAAAGCTGACCCGCTCTAAATATTTCAAGCTTATCAAAAGCCACAATGGACTTTACTATTAACTGCCCTCAAGGCACACTTACAAAGAAACAGGGGTACCTTGTACCCAACCTAATGGGCCTTAGTAGAAAAATAATAGGTTAACTCTCTTGGTGCCAGGCGGTAGTGCGAGCATCCGCCCTTTAATTTGCCAGAGCCGATCTGGTCGGCCGTTAACAATCCAGTCGGAAGTTGCCAGAGCCGATTACATCGGCCGGCTTAAAATTCTGTGACATACGTAATTTTGAGGCAACCTATAGTGAAGTGCATACTTTTGTTACAACCTGTAGTAAAGGGGCTACACGTTATTGTGTGCTTGGCCTTGCTTTGGCACTTCTAAGAGGGTGTTATACCTTTCACAAGAGTCGTTTCCTGTGTTTACAAATACCGCTAACCGGTCAGTAAGAGATTGCTCCTTGCAGTGAGTGGATTTGTGACAGGAAAAATGGCACGTTTTTCACGTGTTAATTTTTCAGCAGGTATTGATGACAATAAATTAATGCAGTATTTAGATCAGTGTGAAGTTAGCGCTGATGATTTATCGGATAGCGATAGGGAATTTAGTTCAGAGAGTAGCGACGAAATTATACCGGACACGACCGCGGAATCACCGCAGCTAAAGAAGAGACGTTTAATTTTGTCTAACAGCACTAAAGCTACTCTGAATATGGTGGTAGATGAAACTAGTGATAACGAATATGATGATGATGATGATGATGTCTCTGGGGAACATTTTGTGGAAATTTGTCCCAATGAACCCGACAACAATCCTCAACCTCCTGTCTCCTTCAAGGAAGTTCTTGTAGGCTACCTAAACATGCCCTACCGTCTGATTCTCCTCCCATATCACACTTCAATTTACTTTTCATTTACTCTCTGCTAAACCTTATAGTCACATATAGTCCTCTATCATTACCTAAATGCCGGTCTCCGCGGGCCAAGTGTAGCGTGCCTGTCTCTCACCCGGAGGTCATGGGTTCGATTCCCGCCCAGGTCGAGAATTTTCGCCTGGTCCTGAGGGTTGGTTCGAGGTTCACTCAATCTAAGTGACTCTAAGTGATTGCAATTGAGGAGATATCTGAGGGTGAGAGGACCCCGGTCTGTAAAAACAAGAATAATTACTGAGAGGATCTGCCTCACTGACCATGATTCACCTCGTAAAGTGCAGGTACCTAACTGAGCAGCGGTCGCTTATTAGATCAAATCAAATCACGGCTTTAGTGCCATACATTTCTTAATTTCGTAAATTCTGTTGTATTGTAAAATTATTTTTCTAATATATATGAGACGTTCCTAACTAACAGACTAACTTTTGAAACATACATAAATCTAGATTTAAATTGAAAAATCTGAATATCTGCATTTAACATGAAAATTATGAAAATTAACATTCGTTAAATAAAATACACAATCGTCGCACCCTGGACTCACACTTACTTCTTACCTGCTTACTTACACATACGTTATTTGAAGGGCGCCAGCTACCACTTAGTGCAGCAATAATAGAATGAGAATCTTGACCATCTCTAGGGTGTGGGGTAATAAGCTTACTTTTGACAACATACCATATAAATTCTGGGAAAAGGAGGTTGGCGTTCGGTTTCCCCATTAATTTTGAGGTTAGGATATTTTACTGTCTTCTTTTATTTATTGTCTTGTTTTATATGGCAGGACTCAGGCTATGAAGCCTGCTATTCTGTCCGACCATACATACATCTACATGAAGAGTTAAATATACACTAAATTATCTACAGTTTAATATCTTAAGGTAGCAATTAAATGTTTTAATTAATCTAAAACTTAACTATGACCTAATCCTACTATGTTATAAGAAATCATTATTATTTATTAACCAGGTCTGACACAGTTTCTTAAAGCGGAGGTGGTTTGACACGCTCCTAATTTCAGCAGGTAGGGAATTCCAAAAACGGCTGGCGGCGACTATAAATGATCTACTGTAGCCAGTTGAGCGGTGAATGGGAATGCTTAGTACTGCGGTGGATGATGATCTGGTAGGAATATTAGAAGGTGATGCTAGGTAATGGAATTGTGTGACAAGGTATTCAGGTGTGTTAAGGTTCAGTATACGATGTAACAGGGAAAGAGTGTGTAAATTTCGTCGCTCTCTTAAGCGTAGCCATGAAAGCCTAGCAAATGCGGGAGAAATACGGCTAAACCTTGGTATATCTGAAATAAATCGAACGCATGCGTTATGTGCCTTTTGGAGCTTGATGGAAAGTGAGGCATTCAGGTTACTGTATACTACGTCACAGTAGTCGAATATTGGCATTACCATACTTTGGATAAGCAGTTTTCTTACATTTTGGGGGAGTAAATCTCTGAGTTTTTTAAGGGAATGTAAGGAATAAAACACTCGCTGACATATACCTGTTACATGATCGTTCCAACTAAGGTTTTTATCCATTATCATCCCTAAGTTTTTAACTGTGTCTTTGAATTGTAACTGAGTGCCTCTTAATGTTACTGAGTGGGTATGGATGTCTGTAAGTCGTGCGTGGGTTTTTTGGGTAGCTAAAAGAATACACTGTGATTTTTGGGCATTGATCTTTAGTGCATGGTCATCGGTCCACCTACATATTCTTCCTAGGTCGTCGTTCATATTATTTATTGCAGTCGGTAAGTCACGAGGGTGTGCATGTGTATATATCTGTATGTCGTCTGCGTACACATGATATTGACAATGTTTAATTACTTGTGTTAGTCCGGAAATGAAGATCGAAAATAGGAGTGGCGCTAGCACTGACCCCTGTTGTATTCCTGTCTCTACAGATTGCCATGAAGAGAAATTTTCACCTGTAGATACACACTGCCGGCGATCAGAGAGATAGGAATACATCCAGGATAGTGTGCTTTGTGAGAAATTAAGAGCACGTAATTTTGCTATTAGTATGTCCGTGTCAACGCAGTTAAAGGCCTTACTAAGGTCTAGAAGAGTGAAAACAGTAACTTCTCCCTTATCCATAGCTACTCCTATGTCGTTTGTAACTTTAAGCAGTGCAGTAGTTGTGCTATGATTGCTTCTAAAACCAGACTGGTATTTGTCAAGAAGCATATTGTTATTTAAATATGCGGTTATTTGTCTGTGAACTATTTTCTCCAAAATTTTGGACAGAAATGGTAAAATGCAAATGGATCGATAGTCTTTGGGTTCCACGGGATTGTTGGTCTTGGGGAGGGGGCGAACAATTGCATATTTCCAAAGGGAAGGGAATATGCCGGTTATCAGTGAGGTATTTATGATGTGGGTTAGAGTTGGTAGGATTACATCTAGAGTTTTTAACAGTAACTGTGGAACAATCTCGTCACATCCTGTCGCAGTTGTCTTTATGATCGTGCAATTTGTCTTACTTCTGCAGGAGTTACGAGGGAAAAATATAACTGTTCTCCTCCATTGTTAGTATTGCCATTGTGTAGAATTTTGTTAATCGTCTGTTCTTTTGTTGTCTCGTCAATGTTAACGGGTGTTGTAGTAAAGTATTGGTTTAAATCATCCAGTGATATTTTAACGCCAGCAGTATGTATTTTATTTCCGCCTAGTGAGTCTTGTTGCGATAAAACAGATGAGAATATGAAATTATGACATTGCAACTGAAAGAAAACTAGGCATGAATTTGAATTCTTTTTGACCGGACATTTAACAATTTATACGAAATATTTCCCTCACTGATTCACTTGACTGTACCTTCAACACTTTTAGTGTAATTATGACGTATTCCTTTGATCTGGTGATTACTGCAGATGTGTCACGCCTAACTTGGTGATACATCCTTGTGACTGCTTCTTCTCCATATCATCTGACTTCTTTGTAAGTCAATATGGTATTACCTCATAGCAGGTGGTATCCCTCTCTGACTCCATGATAAGCCCCTTGCGTCCGTGTCTTCAACTAAGTGACGGACCAACTTTGGCCTCACTCTCTCAATGACCAATGATTAATGGCTCACTGAGTCTTCTCCATCTCTCGTTCACACTCGTTGACTGACCGACTGAGGCCCCTTCATCTCGTAGACTTCTTCACTGTTCAGCTTCCGTTTAACTAATTACTGACGCTACAATATGCATCTACCTTTTATAGACGTTGGTTGACACAGCTATGTAATCTCCAGAAATAACAATGACATACTCCCACAACGCCTCAAACCGTTGCATGTAATGGTGAAATCCCCTGGGGCGGCTGAGTCTCTGAGCGATTTGCTAAAAGCTCACGATGACGTAGCCATGACGTGGCGATGACTTGGCAGAACCGCCAGTATTGCAAAATATAACAACGTCACATCCACATCTGATACATCGAAACTCTCACTGTACAGGTATTTAATGTTAATCTATATATACGTATATATGCATACACTCAATTACAAATACGCAAGCGACAAGCAATGCATAATCGAATTGAATAATAATTATAACAAAATAATAGTAATCTCACAGATAAAATAATAATAATACGGACATAATAATAATGATAATAATAATAATAATAATAATAATAATAATAAAGATAAAATAATAAAAATACAGATATCATCTTGTAACGGGATTTGAACCGTTAAATATACTACAACCGAAAACGAGAAACTATTTTTTCTGAAAACAAAAACTATAATATCAACCACTATTTTTTACGTATTTAATAATTCAGAATTATTTTAATACCGTGTTGTCCGCACGTAGAAAATTTGTTGTTAATATTTGCCAAATATCGATACATACACGCGAATTTTATCGGTGAGTAAAATTGTCTTGTTTTTATTAGTGACATATGTTTGAATTTTTATTTTTACGTTTTTATTTTTGTCGTTCAAATTAGTTATTCTATAGAATTGTATTTAGAAATACATTATACATAATTACGTATATTCTTTTGTATCGTAAATTATTTTTTCAAAGTAGATATTGAGAGAGAAAGTGAGAAAACATTTTTCTCTTTTAAAAATAAACGTTTTCAACAACTATAAATCAACAATAAATCGTTTTTGACTCTTTATATCACTCCAAACCAGTTTCTTATTCAGCGTAGTCGATATGTAGAAAATTTCATGCCGGTATTTCCTATACACCGGTAGATATACGCGAATTTTAAAATACATGTATTTCCACTGAAAATGGCCTGGCACTTTACAGTAGTAGAGTGGAGGCGGAGCTCTGGCCTCTTCCAGCTGATGGGGAGCGGCTGACTAGATCGACTCTTGGCTCCAAGAGGGTTAAGTTAATGGCCCGCAACACCAAGTAGAATGGAGGCGAGTACTTGCACTCCTACATGAAATCTTTTAAAACCTGAGAGGCACTAGGCCGATGAACCAAGGGCTATTCCCAAACTATGGAGGTGACTCGAATAAGAAAATTTAATACATTAAGGCAGAAAAGGTTACCAAAACGTAGTCACCTCAAGGCAAAATGAAGGGGAGCTCGAGAGGGTAAAGCACTCTCTATCCCCGATTTACAGTTAAAGATATATTAAGTTTTACAAAAGTGACGGCAATTTACATGTTTGAAGATAGGTTACATAATAAAGGTTTTGGACCTTCCCCGCGGGTTAAACTGCTGAGCTAGCAAGAAATAAAGATGGTTAAGTGGCCATTACCTTGTTGAAGAGCTGCTGCCGGATGAAAGAGGCGCTTCCCGCCTCCTGCTACACGTCCATACACAAGGCTAGATGTAGAAGAAGCGCCGAAGAGCCGTGAAAATCAGCAGTTTTAAACCCTCGGGGAAGATTCGAGACTTTCATGAATAAACACGCCACACCCTCTTTCTTTATTGGTTGATATCAAACGGTACACACAAAATCGAAGAAGATACACATGATTGGTCAAAAATTAATTACAGAAATTCTTGATTGGTTAAAATCAAAAACAGCGGAAAGAAAAGATTAATACTGCCAACCCACAAAGGAAAGAACGAAATTTAGTAAGGAGAAAAAGTTATGAAAGCAAAATTTCTTCAAATAAAGTTCCTTCACTTCGCACCAGGGTGCATGATCATAGTTTTTTTAGTAGGGACATCTATAAGAGAAAGTTCACACTTCTTGATCAACAGAAAACAAAACACGTTGAAATCTACACAGTATTGGCAACTTGGTAGGTAATCACAAAATTTTACTGTAGTGACATCTCCTGAGAAACTTTTAAACTGGTCCAGTTTTTAAGGTTCAGATTTTCTCCAGTAGGGGAGGATTTATTGGCGCAAGATTTAAAATTGCGGCGTAGGGGTGTACCGCCCTGTACCATTATTATTATTATTATTATTATTATTATTATTATTATTATGATTATTATTATTATTATTATTATTATTATTATTATTATTATTATAGTAACAGATTACACAATGTACATTTCACATCTGACGGGTGAAAAAGTAAAAGCTAAAGCCGTATGAATCCTGTTTAGATCGAATAACCCTGTTGTTGATTTGTATAGAAGAACTGAGTAAACTTTTGAACGTAAATCCTATATTATACAAAGCGGGCGGTTACAAGATTTTAGATACGTCATTCTGCCTGGGAGTATTTCATTTCCCTTGGATATAGAGGACATTTTTTGATGATGAAATGAGAAAGTTTTAGATAACAAACGGAACTTAGTAGATAATTCTTGTCTGGTCTGATTGGATAACCTATCACTCCATGACACTTCACAAATAACAAAACTACGTTTACCATAGGAAAACGAAATGGTTTAGTAAATCTCTAATGATATTCCAACTTCCGCGCTTCATTTAAACGAGTCACGAGGACTTCCAACATAATGAGCTGTCAAGAACAGGCCTGCGTTTCTGTCAATTTCTTTGCTATGAGGGGCACATTATTATACCGACTTTCGAACTAATTTATTTCAAGAGTTTGAAAAGTCCTCGGCTTGAGTTAATGCCGCACCTTATCATTACGTTACCAATGTACGATACTGGAAAATTAATGCTAGGGTTTAGGAGATAACACTCATACAAAAAGTTGCCATTCATATCACTTTGTATATGGCTGTTAGCAAAATTAGAAATCAAATGTGTTATATTTAAATTATTTTGCAAAGGTGTAAAAACTGGTTGTCAGTTAAGTTCTCAGAACTATTTCCTTTTTAATATATGTGTAGAGGTATGAGTTGGCAATATTGCCCCGGCAGAACAATGTCTTTGTTTTATTGAAAGAATATATAGTTTATCCAAGAAATAAAAGAAGATAATCAATAAGAAAACAGTTGTTGAATCTTAGCTGAAGTTGAGATCATTTCGCTGTGTACAGTAGAGGAAATATAATTGAATTATGAGACAGAATACGCAATAACGACGTCGATATGCGTATTTCACCGAGAAAGTGGCTGCGAGGTTTGAGTCACGTGGCTATCAGTTTATATTCTAAAGAAAGTGTTTCCGAACCCCACTGTCGGCAGCCTTGGAAAAGGTCTTCCGTGGTTGCCTATTATCGCAGCAAATGCAGGGGCTGTGCCTTAATTAAGGCCATGGTCGCTTCCATTTCCCTCCTAGCCCTTTCCTATAATATCGTCGCCATAAGACCTATCTGTGTCGGTTCGACGTAAAGTAAATTGTAAAAAAAAAAGACGGGGGAGATATGCCTATGCCTCACTAACAATAGAGGGAGGTGATTCCTAGGATCCTAGGATCAGAACAAGAAACAATGACCCTATCCCACGAAGCTACTGCGCTAGCGTAGCAGGGGGAGAGTTGATACTCCCACGTGGCGCGTCCGAGGTGGTGAATAGGGAGGTCCTAACCGGCTTGCCGGCGGACTTGAGGGATATAAAATACCTCTCGCGGAACAAACACACCACCCCCTGCGGGTGGGGGACGCATATGTAGAATGCACCCGCGGTATACCCTGCTTTTAGTGAGAGGCGACTAAAAGGGGCGACCAAGGGATGATTAAATTAGGACCATGAGACTGCTTGTAATTAGTACCATCACGCAGGGAACACCATGGATCGCATTTACTTGTACGTAGTACAACTATGTTAGGTACGCCGTAGGTTTGTGATTAGTAGCGACAGTGTGTGAATCAGGATGTGGGTCCTACAGTACCTGTGATTCGTACCCCTATATGAGCAGCACCATGGGATGAGCGATACCATGGTTCTGCCTTGTCTATGCTTCGTTCCCACTATGTGAGGAATACCACGGGATAGTTCGGGTCCCTGTGGTAAGACTACTTATGTGAGGAACGCCATAGATTTGCATTGCCTTTATAGGTTTGCGTTGCATGTAAATGGCGCCGCAATATGCGAAACACCATAGGTCTGTGTTACATGTGCGCATTACACTACCTGTGAATAGTACCATAATGTGTGGAATACCGCGAGTCTACGGTACGTATCATTAGTACCGCCAAATGACAAATACCATGGTTCTACCTTCCTAGCGATAAGTCCCATTATGAGGGAGCGATGACCTGGATTTTGAACCCGTTTCACTACAAGCATAATGGATTCAGCATCGTGCTATAGAATGAGTCTCTTGGTCAATAATACTATTGTTTTGTGCCATCTTCTGTGCATGTGAGGCACTGTGGGTCGGTTCCACTGATCGTTATAAATTCATATCCATCCATTCATTCATTCTTCGTCCTCACGCTTTGAATTCTGGTCAGTTGAGGATTTTGGACTTTTAATTTGTCATAATATTTCGTCTCATCTGCACCATTAGGGGCCGATACCTCGATGTTAGGCCTCTTTAAACAACAAGGATCATCATCATCATCATCATCATCATCATCATCATCATCATCATCATCACAATGCCCCTATCAACATACGTGCTACTACGTGCTGATATTGAGGTACATGCGTTGCACATCACCACTACCATACAGGTTTCTTTTTCTTCCGTCGTCTGTTTTCTTCACCAACGAGGCTAAATTTGGAAGTGATGACGAAAAAAATTACATAACACACACACACACACACACACACACACACACACACACACACACACACATGGGTAGTTGAAAATCCCAGTGGTGCGGTTGTTGCTAGCATCAACAGAGCTTCGGACGCAATGTGTGGTGTAGCATTATCAATGATCAACTGATCGGCCAATCCACGAACCTACTACGCTGGCGTAGCAGGGTGAGAGGTGACACTCCCGCGTGGCGCGTCCCAGGTGGCGGATAGGGGCGTACTAACCGGCTAGCCGGCGGACTTGAGGGAAATAAAATTTGTTCAATGTGCGAATGTCATTACCTGTGCATAGTATCATACTGTGTGAAATACCGCGAGTCTACGCTACTTTAGACTACAAGCATCATCGATTCAATATTGTGCTTTAGTAGCAGTCCCTTGGTCAGTAATACTATTGTTTAACGCTGAGTTTCTGGGAACGTGGGGCATTGCGTGTCGGATCCACTGATATCCATCCATTCATTCTTCGTCCTCACGTTTTCGAATTCTGCTCAGTGGAAGATTATGGATACCATTTCATCTCATTTTGTACCATTAGGGGCCGATGACCTTGATTTTAGGCCCCTTTAAAGAACAAGCATTATCATTATCATCATCATCATCATCATCACCATCATCATCACCATGATCATGAACATAAATGCTACCCCGATTACTAAATTGGCCAGCGTATATGAACTTCTCGAGGATCTTGCTTCCTGCACGCATTCGGTCAAGAGAGAACGGACAGTAAGCACACAGTATAAGTCTGACTCTACTAAGCTTTGGCCGAAGCTGGTCGCAATCCCCGGCATACAAGAGCAAATTTGTCGTGTGCTTAACGCTGTTCGCGTGCTTCTTGCCGGGTTGCGGACACAATAGGGACACAAACAGCGTACACTTGCTGTACACCACTCAAAACCACTGCCCACATGTCTATCGGAGGCACGCATCAGAACAACACTGCTAACGGGTTCCACTTCGAAGAGGTGGATCGTGCAGCCTCAGCCAGTGAATACCCAACCAACACTACTCCAGCACCAGGTTCACACCTAGCCATAAAGCTCGAAATGCGTAAGACTTTTTATACCCATCCACCGTGGGACGAAACCCATGTCCAAACCCATAATGCAGAAGTGCACGAGCAGAAGAAGGCGAAGTAAAAGATCATAATACCACGAACCTACTACGCTGGCGTAGCAGGGTGAGAGGTGATACTCCCACGTGGCGCGTCCCAGGTGGCGGATAGTGGGGTCCTAATCGGCTTGCCAGCGGACTTGAGGGAAATAAAATACCTCTCGCCGACCAAACACACTCCCCCTGCGGGTGGAGGACGCACATGTAGAACACACCCGCGGTATCCCCAGCCTGTCGTAAGAGGCGACTAAAAGGGCCGACCAAGGGATGATTGAATCAAGCGGGGAACACCATGGGTTGCCTGTACTTGCGAGTAGTACCACTAAATTAGGTACGAAATAGGTTTGTGATTCGTAGCAGTAAAGAGGCTGGCCTGAAGGTGTCCAGTACCCGTGCGTCATACCCATGTGAGCAAAACCGCGGGTCTGGGCGTAGCCTGTGTGTTGTACCGCTATATGAGCGACACCGTCGGTCTGCGTTGCCTGTAATTGGTGCCCACTATGTGAGGAACACCACGGGAATACCGACGCCCGTGACTAGTACACCTAGGTGAGGAATCTCATCGGTTTGCGTTGACTGTGAGTGGGAAACACCATAGGTCTGCGTCCCCTGTACGAAGTACAATACTTGTGAGTAGTACCATCTTTTGTGGAACATCGTGCGTCTTCGCTACTTTTGATTAGTACCCCAACATGACAAATACCATGGTTGTACTTTACTCGCGACATGTACCATTCTGTGGGGCCTTAGACATGGATTTTGCACACCTTTGGAGATCAACCATCATTGTGCTTTATAAGTGGTCCCTTAGTCAGTAATACTATTATTTACGATCTGCTGCAGTCTGCTCCACTGTTTTTTTTTTTTTTTTTTGGTTCATGTCCATCTATTCATTCTTCATGACATTTTTATTTTATTTTGGTCAGTGGATTAATTTGTACTTTTTGTTAGTTCTGTTACGGAGTTATCCGTGGTAGTTAGAGGTGAAAGGAGGTGCTGGGATGAATAGGTCTCAATCTACGAAATTAAAGTTAATTTAAAATTTAACAAGGCTATATTTTATTTTCAAGATCAAGAAATAACAAATATAACAGGTACTCAGTAGCCAAACAACAAATCGAAAATGTACAATTACAGTGTTACAGGATTTGGGCTCCGAGAGCCAGACACACAATTCTTGAGTAGTAAGCCCAACTTTACCCGTATACAAGATTCAACCAAGGGGCATAAGACCCCAATAATGCTCAAGAGCACTTGCTCCCAATTACATAGCAAAAGCCTCCTCGAGGCACACAGAAACAAATTTCTTTGGAAGAGCAACCCGCTCTCCAAGTTCCAGCCTATCAAAGGCCACACCAAACTCCACCTTCAAGTTGTCCTCTAAGGACATAAACACAAGGGTAAAAAAACCCAACCTACTGAGGCCGATTTAGTAAATAAACAGGAAAATTACAAGGCCCCAAAATACAAACTTGCACTCCGAATATACTTTATTAAAACCTAATTTGGCCCTAGGCCGCTTATGCAAGGGCTAATCCCATACTAAAGAGGTGACTTATATAAGGAAACGATTTACATTACATTAGAAGGGAAGAAACGGTTGTGAAAATAAGTTCACCTCAAAGCAATATGAATGGGAGCTCGAGAGGGTTAAGCACTCTCTATCCCGATATGTAGTTACAGAGGCAGAATTTAAATCGAGAGTCTTTTACATTTTAGAGGAAAGTTACATGGTAAAAGGTATCGAACCTGCCCCGAGAGTTAAAATGCTGAGCTAGCAAGAAAAGAAGTTATTAAAAGGCCATTACTTTATTGATGAACCGCTGCCCGAAGAAAGAGGCGCTACCCGCCCCCTGCTACATAATTTACACACCGATAGATGTTACTGAAGTGGCGCAGAGACCCGAAAATCAGCAGTTTATATACCCTCGCGGAACATTCGAGACCTTTCAAGAATAAGAACACCCGCCCACAAGCATTTTATTGGACGGCCAAAAGATTACATGTCAAAACTGAACAAGAAAACCAGGATTGGTGGGAAATTAATTACAAAAATTACTCATTGGTCGAATTCAATACTGGCGGAATGGGAAGGGTTATACAGCCAACCTAAACAATGACTGAAAGAAATTTAACAAAGAACAAACTTATGAACACAAAATTTCTCCAAATACACAGTTCTTTTACTTCGCACTAGGGTGCATAATTGTAGTCCTTCAGTAGTGCCATCTAGAAGAGAATGTTCACACTTCTTACTACAGGCAAAACAAAATACATCGAAAACGACACAGTTCAGAACACTTCAAATTTTACAAGTAGGGACATCTTCTGAGAAACTTGAGAATTAACACTGTAGTTAAAGTTCAGGCTTCCTCCAGTAGAGGAGTTTCAACTGGCGCAATGTTTGAATTAGCGGAGCGGAGGTGTACCGCCCGGTACAATTTCATTTCGTACCATTAGGCGCCGATGACCTCGATGTTAGGCTCCTTTAAACAACAAGCATCATCTTCATCACCATCATCTCTCAGGTTAAAAGAAGACCATGCTAAGGAGGCTAGTATCCTTCTGGAACACCTTTCAGAAATGTCAAATAAAGTGATTCAATTGTTGACTGGGGCAGCTACTCCCAAAACCGACCAAGCCCCTGCGATTAACAAAGTAGGCGAGGAAGATTCTTCAAAGGGGGTAGAAAGTAGGAAATCTGTAGCAACGCAACAAACATCTGCCCCATTGGAAACAGAGTCTGATCATTCCAAACAAATTCCACATTTCTATTTGAATAATGCTCTATCGGAAGCTCCTCAACCATGTAGGCCGTCACCAATTTCGTCACCTTGTTTTAGTAGTCTGCCTCATCCTCTGGCTAAGTTGCTTAGGGGAATTTCAAATTTTCAGTAAATTCCACTAATGATGTTATTTCGTTTCGAAGATTTTTAGTTGAATTTCAGGATCATGCATTGGTGTTTTACCTTTCTCACTCTCAAATTCTACAAATTATGTACCCATATTCCATAGAAGCCCTATCGGACAGGATAGTTACGGCTATAGCGGATAGATCATCTATAGAAGACTTCCATGCTCACCTTTTGGCAAATTTCATTCCGGCTAGGGCAATGTCCTCCATAATACAGAAGTTTAATTTAGGGGCACAACGTCTGGACGAAAATCTGGCTGATTGCATCCGAGATATCACATTTTATACCAGAGTGTTCGCCCTGCATTTTTCCGAAGTCCAGATATTGAAAACTATTGTTGAAGGTATGTCTGCACCTTATAGATCCTATTTGTGTTATGAGTCTCGTCCCCAAACCTTGGCAGAATTAGAGGCTATGGTGGACTCCGCCGAAGGGGCTAGGTATCCCGACACCTTACGAGTCGCTAAGGAACCCCCTCCATCTTCTAGTAATTTTTGGCCTCAGTCTCGCCGAACTATCACCACCCGCAAATGCTATGCTTGTGGGTCTACGGAACGTCTGCGTAATAAGTGCCCAGTCATAAAATCGAGTGGCACAAGGAATAGAGCAGGGTCATCACAAGGATGCTTTAAATGTGGCTCGTTTACTCATATCGCCAAGAATTGCCCTAACGCCAATAGCACCATATCCTGTTCAACTTCTGGTGCAACCTCCGCGAACTCTAATAATCGAAAGTGACTAGTGTCATCGGCTGGGTCGGCGTGTTCATCTTTTCCAGGCTCAGCCCTTGTTAAACCCAGCGGAAGATCGGGTAAGTATAAGAGTTCTTCTAACCTATCATTTGAATGCCGAAAGGAATGCCTCAGGATTACGGCGGAGACCCACGCACTTGTAGATTTTCTTAAAATTGAGTTGAACAATGAGCCCGTTACCGCTTTATTAGACTCTGGGAGTGTTTGTTCTATTATTTCGGCGGAATGATATTCTAAATTAAAGAGCATTTGTAAGTTTCCTGACTATTTATCATCTCCAGTCCTATGCGTTTCGGCTAATTCTTCCCCATCAGAAATTTTAGGTTTCATATTCACCAAAATTCGTATTTCTAAATTTACTTGGAAAAATAAAACTCTTTGTAGCTAAGCACTTTTCTTGCCCCATTATATTAGGAGCGGATATCATGTCTTCTACCGATCTATTGCTCGACATTCAGAGCAAGTCGTGCACTTTCAAATTTGCTAATAACTGTAAAATTTCTTTTCTTAAGTGTAATTCTGTGTCATGTTCATCTGTTTCGCCTACCCAGGGTGAGATGTTGTTAGACCTTAGACATCTACCTGAGGAGCAGACTGAAAATATTCGTAAATTGTGTCAGTCCTTTCCCGATGTATTTTCCGATACCCATGGTGTTACTGACCTAATCGAATACAAGATTGAGGTTACGGATTCGATCCCCGTTAGATTTCCGCCTTATAGGCTATCTCCACCTAAAATGAAGGCTCTTAAAGAGATCATCGACCAGATGTTAAAGGATGGTATTATTCGACCCTCTAAGTCGGCGTATTCATCGCCCATTTTTCTGGTGCCGAAAACCCAAGGTGGCTTCAGGCCTGTGATTGACTATAGGGCGTTGAATCGGAAGGTGGTGTTACAATCTGTGCCTCTTCCCGACCTTCACTCTTGTTTTTCATGGTTTCAGAATGCTAAGTTCTTCACCATCTTAGTCCTTAAGCAGGCGTACAAACAGATCCCTCTAGCTGAAGATTCGAAACATCTAACAACTTTTGCAACGGATTGGAAGTTTTATGAGTACAACCGCGTGCCTTTGGGGCTCCCCACGGGGGCAGCTGTTCTCACTAGATTCATAGATAGGGTCTTCTCCGACATCAAATTTGAATATTGTATCATTATCTTGACGATGTCGTCGTATTTTCTGAGACCTTTGAAGAACACCTGGATCATCTGAAGGAAGTACTCAATCGTCTTCGTAAGGCCGAGTTGACTGTGAAGTTATCTAAGGTAGCTTTTGTTAAACCTTCCATGTCATTCCTAGTGCATATTGTGTCGCCCGATGGCGTTTCTATCGATCAGTCCAGAACACACGCCATCCGTGATTTCACAACTCCTAAGGACATCAAAGGTATTGCCACTTTCATAGGCATGGTGTACTTCTTCAGGAAATTTATTCCTAAATTCGCTAACAGAGCGGCGCCCTTGAACTTAGTCCGTAGCAAAGGCGTCAAATTTGAGTGGATACCATCTCAACAAGCCGCTTTTGAAGACCTGAAAATAGCTCTTTGCAACGCCCCTGTCCTTGCTATGCCTGATTTTTCGAAGAAATTCATCGTTAAAACCGACGCCTCGTCATCGGCGGTGGCTGCTGTGCTTCTTCAAGAAACTGAACTCGGAAGGCAACCCATCGGCTATGCGTCTAGGACATTATCGGCTCAAGAGACCAAATATTCCATCAATGAACTTGAGGGTTTGGCTGTTTTATTCGCACTAGCGAAGTTCCGACTCTATCTGGAACATGTCAAGTTCGACCTGGAAACAGATAATCAAGTCTTAAGTTGGGTCTTAGTTAGGCCGGGTCGTACTGGTCGTATACCCCGCTGGGCTATCAGGATTTCTGCTTTCCAATTTGATGTAAGACATATCAGAGGATCCGACAATGTTGTTGTGGATGGACTAAGCCGCATGCTTTCTCATGATGTGGAGACCACCGAACAGAAAGATAGTTCTTCACTTTCCGCGCCCATGCCTTCGGCTGTAAATGCCATTCTAACTGATGCCCCCATGTTGTTTAGGGATATTGAAAAATATCAACGTGAAGATCCTGTGCTGGCCCCTATTATTGAAACACTTTCTTCTGGGGAACATGTCGTCAAATATGTATTGAGGAACGGGGTTTTATGTTGCCCGTTGAGGCATGATCAAAAGATGAAAGTAGTGGTTTCAGCCGTGCTTCTACCTATGGTCTTCAAGTACTATCATGAGACCCCATTAGGGGAGCATTTAGGCATCTTCAAAACTCGGGAAAAGATCCGAGAGATGTTTATTTGGAAAGGTATGGACGGTGAAATTCGTGAATTGGTAAAGGCTTGTAAATCTTGTTAGCTCAGCAAACCCACCTTGTCCACTAAGCTAGGTCTATTATCATCTCACCAAGCGTCGCGCCCCATGGAACGCCTCTAGATAGACTACGTCGGACCCTTCCCCCAATCAAAGGGTAACACCAACAAATTCATTCTAGTGTGTGTAGATTTTTTCACTAGATTTTCCTGGTTATTTCCAACTAAGCTGGCTACCGCTCAGTCCACTTCTTGTTTAAATACCATATTTGCTTCTTTTGGTCCTTGTCAATATATAGTTTCTGATAATGCTAAAGCATTTACATCCAACCTCTTTCGTAAATTATGTTTAGCTCTGTCTATATCACATGTAACTACTTCGGTGTATTATCCTCAACCATCTCTGGCTGAGCGGGTCAATCGTAATCTTAGATCGGCTCTCATCGTATTTCATCATGAAGATCATTCCAGGTGGGATACGTCCCTGCATTGGTTGGCCTTTGCTTTAAATTCGGCGGTTCATGAGTCTCACAAGTTCTCACCCGCTTCTCTGATGTTTAAATTTGTTCCTAACACTCCGCTCTCTAACCTGTGATCACTTAATGATGTATTACCAGAGATAATAGATCCCGATAATATTAGAGATCTATGGAAGAAGGCTAAGTCCAATGTCAAAGTGTCCCATGAAAAGGTTAGGGAACAATATGATCGTGGACGGAGGCCCACCAATTTAAAAGTCGGAGATCAAGTCATGCTTAGAAACATTTTTCCCGCGGGCGAGCTTGCCCCCGCATTTCATGGGCCGTGCATTGTATTGGATTTTTTGACGCCGGTTACATTATTAGTGAGCAATCCAGCCACAGAGGGGATCTTTAGAGTGCACCTCACTCAGGTGAAACCTGTAATATTACAGTACCTTTTTTGCCACTAAATTTAGCAGGACTTTGAAGGTTATACTTCTTTATTATTATTCGAGGCCTTCTGCCCCGATTATGTTATTAAATTTGATATATGATCTGGATATACGATCTTCCCCTCTGGTTTTCCTGCTGTCATTCCTTATTCGCCATTACCAAGCCCCCGTCTCCTACATCTCCGCACTATTGGCATACAAGAACCTTCCACGCTGCCCGCCCCTCTGCAACACCAATAAAGATCGTACTCTGAAGTCTGCAACAACACTGCTCTGTCGCCGAGATTTTACTGTTTTAGTGCCCCCTCAGCCGTTTGCCGCCGTACTGCAACAGAAGTGGGGTAAGAGCCCACTCCACTCCCGTGAAGACTCCCTGTGAACGGCGCACCGGAGTCCATCTCCCGGCAAAGGCTGAAGTGCGGTGTACCTACCGCCAACTCATCTGGGGACAGTACATATACTTCTAATCTGCGGCGACCATCACCACGACCACCCCTCTCATAGTGCCGGGAGAGGTGAATCTGAGAGTACTTGGGGGGTCCGGGCGACCTTAATAATAATATTTGTTTTACGTCCCACTAACTACTCCCTTATGGTTTTCGGAGACGCCGAGGTGCCGGAATTTAGTACCGCAGGAGTTCTTTTACGTGCCAGTATATCTACCGACACGAGCCTGACGTATTTGAGCACCTTCAAATACCACCGGACTAAGCCAGGTTCGAACCTGCCAAGTTGGGGTCAGAAGGCCGGCGCCTTAACCGTCTGAGCCACTCAGCCCGGCGGGCGACCTTCACCTGGGTCAAAACTACCAATATGTCGTTAATACGCTACAACAACAAGGATACTCTAAAGCTGGAGTTAAACTAGTTTCTACCTATCAACTTCAAAAGAACTTTTCTCAAAATTCTTCTGTTTCACCCCAAAGAAGGACACAGGGGGGAGGGGGAGGTCTGTACCGGGAGGTACACCCCTAAGCCGCGCATTCAAATTCAGCGCCTAAATGAACTCCTCTATTGGTAAAACAGTGAAACTGGAGCTGCACCAACTTAGAACATTAGTCAGAAGATGTCACCACAGAAATATGATGTAATTTTGTTATTGTGCAGTTGCCTAAACTGAGTGAATTTTCTCCTAGTTTCGTTAGCTATACATTAAGAAGTTTGGACATTTCTCCACAGATGACATTACCAAAAAACTATGATCACGCACCCTAGTGCAAAGTGTAAGAAGTTACTATTTAAAGAAGTTTTGTATTTCTAGGTTTTTTGTAACTGATTGATGTTCATTTATTTTTGGGTTGGCAATAGTTCCTTTTTCTTTCGACCAGTTTTTGAATCTAGCCAATCCCTTATTTCTGTAATTTTTTTCAACCTATCACAGGCTTCTTGTTTGATTCTAATTGTAACTTTGAAATTCATCCAATAAAATTGAGAGAGTGTGGCTAGCTTAGTCTTCAATGACCTCGAACCTTCCCTGAGGGTTTATAAACTGCGGATTTCCTCGTTTCTGGGCCAATTGATCGTCATCTTACTGAGTGTGTGTGTGTCAAAGCAGGAGGCGTGTGGCCTCTTTCATCGATCAACAGAACATCTACAAGGTAATGGCCACATACTTCTTTCTTTCTTGCTACCTCCGCAGTTTAACCTGAGGGAAAGGTCCGACTCTTTTGTTATGTAACAAACTTTCCTAAAATGTAAATCTTTTTCGGCTAATGTAAAAATTTCATAAAGCTTTGGCTTTAAATCGGGGATAGAGAGTGATGTACCCTCTCGAGCTCCCCATCATCTTGGTTTGAGGTGACTACGTTGTAACTGTTTTTCCTTCCGTAATGTGTTAAAGTTATTTCCATCCGTGCCACCTCAAGTAGTTTGGGAATAGCCCCTGCTTCATCGGCCGAGAGCCCTATAGGTTTTAATGTTTCATTATCTGGGAGTGCAGTGTACGCCTCCACTCAGTTTGTGTTCCGGCCGTTTATATAACCTGTTCTTTTTCGTCAAGGCTCAGACGGTTAAGGCGCTGGTCTTCTAACCCCAACTTGGCAGGTTCGATCCTGGCGCAGTCCGGTGGTATTTGAAGGTGCTCAAATACGACAGCCCCGTGTCGGCAGATTTACTGGCACGTAAAAGAACTCCTGCGGGACTAAATTCCGGCACCTCGGCGTCTCTGAAGACCTTAAAAATAGTTAGTGGGACGTAAAGCAAATAACATTATTATTATTATTATTATTATTATTATTATTATTATTATTATTATTATTATTATTATTATTAAACTTTCTCCTTTTCTCAGGCGACAGAGCATGGGGATAGACGTACTTCCGGCTCATTCCAGTAGATTTAGCTATGTGCAACAAAATGGCTAATGCGACAAAATGACTTCGATAAAGGAAACATACGTTTCTTTAAACAGTAAAAAGAATTTGTGGTCGTAACAGGTTGATTGTATATTCTTGTAAAGGGGACATGGCAGCCTGTAGTTGGTGCCAATGTTATCTGTTGAAACATTGTCGTTTCCTCAATATCGCTGTGAAAGACAGATTGAATAGGAATGTTAATGTAGATATTACGAAAACAACTTCCTAACCAAATCCCTCGATAGATGACACTTAGGATGACTGAACGTTTTCCAAAATGGAGGGAGTAGACTCGGATAGTAACATAAGAGAAATATTTTCATTTTCATCTTTTCATCGTTTCATTGTTATGCAGGGAGAATAATTTAAGTGTTCACACTTCTGCTCGCATGCCGGGGGAAGTCCCTAGCGAGCGCCATATGGCTTCTGTCAACACTGGCGAGATCAGAAGTGTTCACAGCCAGCGCGCAGCTGACTAACACTCTGTCCCTCAGTTCGCTAGAAACTATTGGACTTTTAAGGTGTGTTGTGAGGTTATTATCACGATAGTTAAATACACTATAGAGCAAATAATATTTTTGGTCGAGTGTTATTAGCACAAGATGAAGAAACCAGTTAAAAGGTGCTTTCGAAAATTCCGTAGACAATTTCCCAGTGCGACAGTAGCATCAAAATTGTACGTGCATTAGCTCGTTTACAAGTGGCGTAGTACTGGTTCTGTAAACAATAAGAAAAAGAAGCGAAGGAGAAACAGCTCTCACACGGGAGAGTTTAGAAGATATGCAGGCAAGACTCCAGGTCAGTCCACATAAGTCGCATAGCTCAGGAAAGTGGTATTTCACTTTCTTCAGCACGTAATGCAACAAAATTGTTACAATTGCGATCTTATCGGACTCTTTCAGTCCATAACATGCTGCCTACAGATTTCAATACAAGAATACGATTTTGCAATTGGCTAACGAATAGTGTCCACGACGGTATTGTGGATCCGAACTTTCCTTTTATGAGCGACGAAGCCTGGTTTCATTTGAGTGGATATGTCAATTCACAGAGAAATAGAATCTGGGATACAGACAACCCACACATTTTACAGCCGATACCTCTGCACGATGTCAAGGTGAGTGTGTGGTGCGCTATCAGTGCCCGACGAATTATCGGTCCGATGTTTTTTCAGGACACGATTACATCTGACCGTTATATTCACAACATTCTGGAACCATTTTTGCTGAACTGATTGAGGAAGAGAAAAGGTAAGGCAATTTCCAGCAGGCTAGTGCAACGGCCCATACGCCGCGCAGCTCTATGCACGGTTACGGGAAATGTTCGATGAGGATCAAATCATCAGTAAAGGCTTATGGCCCCCTCGTTCGCCTGATTTAAGCACATGTGATTTTTATCTATGGGGAAATCTTAAAAATACAGGAATAATCCACGAACGGCAAAATAATTAAAAACTGAAATTAGCAACATTATGCTCTCTATCGGTGTCCATGAACTACAAAGTGTGTTTCGAAATCTCAGTACAAGATGTGAAGCTTGCATTGCAGCTGAAGGAGATCACTTTCAACATCGTCTGGAAATACTGGTGAGTTCAGTTTAATTTCCTACTTTATTTATTCATTTATTTATTTATTTATTTATTTATTTATTTATTTATTTATTTATTTATTTATTTATTTATTTATTTATTTCCACGAACCTACTACGCTTGCGTAGCAGGGGGAGAGGTGATACTCCCACGTGGCGCGTCCCAGGTGGCGGATAGGGGGGTCCTAACCGGCTTGCCGGCGGACTTGAGGGAAATAAAATACCTCTCGCGGACCAAACATACTATCCCTTGCGGGTGGGAGACGCAAATGTAGAATACACCCACGATATCCATTGCCTGTCGTTCGAGGCGACTAAAAGTGGCCCAAGGGGCTCTCAACTTCGGAGTGTGGATTGGCGACCACGGGGTTCTTAACTGATTCCTAGCATTGCTTCCACTTACTCGCGCCAGGATCCTCACTTTCGTCTATCCTATCCGACCTCCCTTGATCTACTCTTGTTCTTTTCCGACCCCGACGGTATTAGAGCATTCGAAGCCTAGGGAGTCTTTCATTTTCACGCCCTTCATGCCCTTGCCTTTCTTCGTCGGTTACTTCATTTTTCGAAGTGACGGATCCCTTCTTTCTTTCTTTCTCTCTCTCTTTACCCATATGGGTGGGGGACGCAGACGAATAATCCACCCACGGTATCCCCTGCCTGTCGTGAGAGGCGACTAAAAGGGGTGACCAAGGGATGATTGAATTAGAACCATAAAACTACTTTTGATTCGTACCATCATGCGGGGAACACCATTTAGTACCACTAAATTAGGTACGAAATAGGTTTTGATTAGTATCAGTAAAGAGGCTAGCCTGGGGGTTTCCAGTACCCGTGAGTCGTACCCATGTGACCAATACCGCGGGTCTGGGCGTAGCCTGTGAGTTGTACTTCTATATGAGTGGTACCGTGGGTCTGCGTTGCCTGTGATTAGTACCCACTATGTGAGAAACACCACGGGATAGTGCGAGTCCCTGTGGTTAGTACACCTACGTGAGGAAACTTATCGGTTTGCGTTGGTTGTGAGTGGAGCCATTGTGTGAGAAACACCATAGGTCTGCGTTACCTGTACGAAGTGCAATACTTGTGAGTAGTACCATCTTGTGTGGAACACCGTGAGTCTTCGCTACTTTTGATTAGTACGCCGACATGACAAATACCATGTTTCTACTTTACTCGCGACTTGTACCATTCTGTGGGTCCTTAGACGTGGATTTTTCTCCCCTTTAGACATCAAGCATCATTTTGCTTTATAAGTGGTCCCTTGGTCAGTAATACTATTATTTACGATCTTTTTTGAGTCTGATCCACTGTTTTTTTGTTTTTATTGCGTTCATGTCCATCCATTCATTCTTCATAACATTTTTTATTTTATTTTGGTCAGTGCATGAATTTGAACTTTTTGTTGTCATTTCATTTCGTACCATTAGGGGCCGATGACCTCGATGTTAGGCCCCTTTAAACAACAAGCATCATCATTTATTTATTTATTTATTTATTTATTTATTTATTTATTTATTTATTTATTTATTTATTTATTTATTTATTTATTTATTTATACTAGCTGATGTACCCGTGCTTCGCTTAGGAATTCTACATTGTATACAGAATTCTAGGTTAGGTAGTGTATATGTTGTGAGCAAGATTGTATTAAATTGCACATCACTTAATATTGCCCAAGAAACGCGACGGGGAAGTCTCCAAGCGTATTTTCTCATATGAAGACTGGGTTAGGGAATTTTCGTTGTAATGGTAGGCCCCCTTGCCTACCATCAGTCACAATCAGGTTACGGAGTTTTCATTACAATGTCAGACACTCACTCTCCACCTGCCTTTTTACATCCTCAGAAAGACCGCCTTAGTAGTTTCCCAACTGAAATTTACATTGGTCATTACAATGTCGTCATTAGAAATGGTGTGATTAAAAGTAATGGTTTCGTATGAAAAACTCGATCAAATGTAAAACCACATATTTTCTCACTTTTAACGAACAGCCTACGCTGCCGATCTAACAGTCCAAAATTTCAGAGCTGGAATGACCAGGCCGCAGACAGCCGTGATCCATAAACACACTTCGTCTTATTTCAGCCGGGTGGGGTGTCAAATAGTGGAGACTCCCAAGGCAAAAACTATGCCCTTTTACTAATCTGTTTCCTTGGAGTACCCGATGAGTCGGAAAATCTCAATTCACTACAAAGGCGGTGAAAAAATCTATCTGACGTGGAGGTAAATTTTTCCTCCAAGCCAGACGAGAAACCCCCTTCACTGCTAATTTGGAATAAAATGAATGTAGAATTTAATGAAAGTGAATAGGAAGAAGCTTTCCTTAAGAAACGGCTCTTTTCAGGGTTGAATTTTGAGTTATTTAGTGAATTGTGGTGCTATAATTTGGATGAATTTTGGAATTTTAAATTGTTATTACACTGCGTCTCATTTCGTACCATTAGGGGTTGATGACCTAACTGTCAGGCCCCCTTTAAACAACAATCATCATCATCATCATAATCATAATCAGTGAAAACATTTTCATTCCACTCCTCCAACGGCAATCAAAGCTTGTACAGAGATGACTGACTTTGACCTTTTATACTCATAGAATTACCATGTCTGTTTTCTTCGTACTTTCTAGTTTCCAATTATATAGAATTCTGCTACAATCATCCAATGCGATCTCCTTTCGAGAAAAATATTTTTGAGGACCTTATTGACGTAGTAGACCAGATTAAATAAAAATAGGAAGAAGCGGGAATTATTATAATTGGAGATTTTAATGGAGGGGTGGGAGAAAATATCCAGTATACGAAAGAGAAATAGAAGTCATATTAATAGATAGAAGGCAAAATTAAGAATAAGGAATGCAAGAAGAAAGGAGAGAAACTACTGGAATTGTGTGCAGTTGAATAATTATGCATTACTAAATGGTGGGTGGTTGGGGGATGAAACAGGAATTTAACTTATACAGTTGATTCTGGAAGGAGTACCATAGATTTAGTTACGGCAAACAGAGAGGCACTGAATTATATTGTAGATATAAAGGTAAATAACCGGACAGTTTCTCATCATTTCCCAGTGGTTATTCGTCTGCTAAAAATAAAGGAAAAGGAAAAAGCAAAACAGAATATTTATACACAAAAACAGTTGGTAAGGTATAGATGAAGTGAGAACATGGAGATCAATTCAGAGATTATTACTGCGAGGAAACATTTGAAATATTGAAGGTAGGCATTGAAAATACGATTGAGAATAATAACATACAGAAAGCAATAACAATGATTGAAAGATCGATAGTAATAGCTGGTATGAAAATGGTGGCAAGAAACAGAAGGGAAAACAAACAAAACCACACCCTGCGGGTGGGGGACGCACATGTAGGGTACAGTTTTCTGATGTTCTTTGACCTCAAACTGTAACAAAACACATTCTGAAAGGTTTTTTTTTGCTATTTGTTTTACGTCGCACCGACACAGATAGGTCTTATGGCGACGATGGGATAGGAATGGGAAGGAAGCGGCCGTGGCCTTAATTAAGGTACAGCCTGGTATGAAAATGGGAAACCACGGAAAACTATCTTCAGGGCTGCCAACAGTGGGGTTCGAACCCACTATCTCCCGGATGCAAGCTCACAGCTGCGCGCTCCTAACCGCACAGCCAACTCTCCCGGTATTCTGAAAGGGAAGACGTCGCACGTCCTCGTATTACGCGCGTATGTTTGAGGACTTCGACAATAGGGCACAGCAGCTTAAATGAACTCCTGCATATGCTTCACCAGAGCAACAAAACAAGGGTTTGGGTATCGATCTCCTCCTCTGTCCTGATGCATAATCAGTTCCATTTAGCGGTGTCGAAGCTCTGGGCAATGAGATGTTACTGACGCAAATGTCACACTCCATCCTCTCTTCAACAACCCGAACCTAGTATCCGCGAATTAGGATTTGATTTCCCGTTTCTAGTTTGATTGGAATGTTATCGTCTGGATATCTGAGGTTGTCCAGAATGTCTAAACATGAACACGTTTGTTTTGTGATTGTCCGTCACAATTCTTATCACAAGGAATCCACTATCATCTATGGCTTTAATCACCTTCTGGAAAAAAAAAAATCCGCAGCCTGTTTCCAGTCATTCTACCGGGTCAGGAATGGAACGAATGACGCCCCATCTAGCAGCGAGGATAGGAATTGTGTCGGCTGTCGCACTCCTCCGGGGCAGTGATTAATGAATGACAGATGAAATGAAACGATATTCGAGAGTGTTCCTGGAATGAAATGAAAATGAAAACCTACAACCTGTTTTCCAGTCATTGACCGGGTCAGGGATGGAATGAATGAAGCAGATATAGGCTATTAGTACGATGGGGTCGCCACTCCCAAAGTGATTTATTAATGACTGATAGATGCTATGAAATGAGAATGGAGAGTGTTGCTGGAATGAAAGATGACAGGGAAAACCGGAGTGCCCGGAGAAAAACCTGTCCCGCCTCCGGAGTGACCGGGATTTGAACCACAGAACCCAGCGGTGAGAGGCCGGCGCGCTGCCGCCTGAGCCGTGGAGGCTCCATCACCTTCTGAAATAAGGTGTAAAGCCACAGATGCGAGAGTAATCCGAGTACATCCAATTACTTCCTTTATTAGGTCCTTGCCTAGATAAAGCCGACAGCCGCTTTACAAGACGGTATTTCATAGAGTCGTATATTTTCTGGCTGCGAACCACCTTGCCGAGATTGGCAAAATGGTACACAACAGTTGAATATTTCAGGGAAGGAATCTGAAGTTTCAGTTCTACGAAAAATATGCCTTGCACGAACGGAAAGAAACAAGTACTAACACCTTAAAAACACTACCGAAATATCTATAAGCATAACATGATTAACTCATTTCACAGTTCTATACAAAATATCTCTTGTACGAACGGAAGTGACCAGACACGTTTACTCATTGTACGAAATAACTCAGGTTTTCACACACATTCATGCTCCAATAACACAGTGCTACACCCACACTTACAGCGAAGATTGTGCGTCTACTGCTGTACTCTTACGGCGACTTGGAGAAATATTGGTAGTCGCGCCTTCCTGGGTTAAACTAGTGGCATAGAGCAGGCAGTATAAGAAGATCGAGACGGCGGTGGGTCTGCGTTACCTGTACGAAGTACAATACTTGTAGGTAGTACCATCTTGTGTGGAACACCGTGAGTCTTCGCTACTTTTGATTAGTACCCCAACATGACAAATACCATGGTTCTACTCTACTCGCGACATGTACAATTCTGAGGGGCCTTAGACCTGGATTTTGGACCCCTTTAGACATCAAGCATCTTCGATTCAGGGTTGTGCTTTATAAGTGGTCCCTTGGTCAGTAATACTATTATTTATTATTTTTTAGCCGAATCCACTGTTTTTTGTTTGCTTGTTTCTTGTTTTTTGGGTTCATGTCCACCCATTCATTCTTCATTATTTTTTAAATTTTGGTCAGTGGATGATTTTGAACTTTTTGTTGTTATTTCATTTCGATGACCTCGATGTTAGGCCCCTTGAAACAACAAGCGTCATCATCATCGTCAGAAAAAAACTATGGTATAATGATGAATGTAAGAAAAAGTAATCTAAAGTGATAAGGGCATTAAAGGCATACAGAAGTGAGGGATCACAGGAGCTCATATTTTTGTAGATTAAGAAAGGAATAGAAAGATCTAATATTTGAAAATAGAAGGACCTGGCAAAGAAGAGACGTACAATTATCAAATAAGTATTGTAAAGAAAACGAAACTTGGAATGTTTGCGAAAGAATAAACACAATATGTAAATAAAATAAAGGTAGAAACCGAGCAAATAGAAGTGAGGAGGAGTGGATAAGGTATTTTAAGGGGCTACTAGGGAATAATAATGAATGGAAACTTAATAAAGCTGAGACTGGTTTACTATGGGGAACACCATGCCTGTAGTGGACGATCCAATAACCATCGATGAAGTATTAGAGACATTGAGAAAAGAAAGCGAGGTAAATCAGGTGCTTTTAGCGGAATGACCTAGATGTTAGGCTCCTTTAGACAATAAGCAACATCATCACAGGCAGGGAAACAAGCTAAAGAAGAATGAAAGTTGGCATTTAGAAGGCACAAAACTTGAAGTGGTAAAAAAAAAAATAGAGTACTTAGGTAATATAATGACATCAATTGAATGTGGAATCAACAAATAAGGCGAGCTAAATTTAAAGGATTGGACACTCTATCTAGTACGGCGTGTTTGGAAAGGAAGATGCCAAACACTGACTGTAAGCTACATAGATATGTTTTAAATACTCTTGTGATATCAAGAGCATTGTAGGGGCGAAAATATGGAGTATACAAGTAGATAAAAAGAACTAGATGTAATTAGTAATAAATTCTGCAAAATAATAATGGGTTTACCAGAACGTACATCTAACAGCGGAGTCAGAGTACTATATGAAGATGTAAGCATACAAGCAGATATAGCTGGAAATGTAATAAAATATTGGCTGAGTTTAAGAAGGGAAAACAGAGGGAACATATTTAATGTAGCACACCAGCAGCAGATGAGTTATTTAGCTCTGGTTGATGAAAGTTGAAAGGATGCTTGATAGAATAGGAATGCGGGAATAATGGGATAGACAGATGCAGAACAAATACAAGAAATTGTGCAAGAAATAAATGATTAGAATGAAAGATAATGAGAAGTAAATGATTATGGCAGAATGTAAGACTATAAGGACGTTATTCGAATTCTGCAAAATTACTCAAAAATGTTATTTGGGAAAGAAAGGCTTCCAAAGTGAGAGGTAAGAGGTATGGTGTAGTGGTTAATGGGATTATATAAGCTTTACGGAGATACCGTGGTGGTCAGGGGTGAATGAAGGTGCAGGCATGAATTAGTCGATATTAGTCAGTCAAAATATTAATTTAGAACTTTAAAATTAGAGTTATATTTCCTTCTCCTTTTTTGTTTCTTTTCAAAGATAGACTTTACAATTTCAGGTACAAAAAATTGCTTACAAGTTAGGTGACAACGTTTAGAAAATCAGAACAATCAACAGGTAAAGGTAAGGGTTATTCTACCCGAAGGCAGGTCCGAACCTCCGCAGAGGTGTTCCTGAGCCGGAGTTTACGTGCGGTAGGGTGGCCAGCTCCTTTCCGCTCCTCCATTCCCTTACCCCTACCAACATCGTGTTGCAAACCCATCCAACTCCTGACCACGCCCAATGTTGCTTAACTTCGGAGATCTCACTGGATCCGGTGTTTCAACACGGCTACGGCCGTTGGCAGCAATCAACAAATGACAAATTAGCAAATTTGAGCTCGCAGCTCTCTTATCACCAATATTGAATGAGCATAACTGCTGCCATTAACAAACAGTGAAGGAGACGGATCTCCCAATGTCATTTACACCAAGGTAATAGCCTCCTTGCCCTACAAATTTGTGTAGGAGTCTACTCTCTGAACCTTATAGCCTTCCAAAGGCACCATTCAACTTTTACATTAAAAACAGAGCGTCTCTGTTCTATAAAATTTACATTTTCAAAAAAAAAAAAATGCCCAGCCTCTCAAAGGCACAACCTACATTGTTTCTACTGAAACAATGTTTACTTTCTTAGATGCTCGACAGTGTAACATCTTAACATTAAGGGAATGAAAATCTTTAACAGGGGTATCGAGTACCCAGCCTTTGTGAAAATCAACAGGTTAAGTTACTGGACCAAAACTCAAAATGGTGAGAAGGCAGACACTTGCGCTCCTTGAAAATCGAAATGAAAGTTTAAAATCGTAATTGGGCTTATAACCCGAAGTTACGGAGGGTAATCCTATACTACTGAGGTGACTAGATGGAGAAAATATTTATGTTACAGAGATTATAAACAGTTACAAAATCATAGTCACGTCAAAATTAAGTTGATGGGGAACGCGAGAGTGATATATAAAAATACTCGAAAATAGTGTCGAATCCAAAGTTATAGGGGACACTGGGATGAAGAGTGAAAATCCGATATTCTTGTAAGTCTAAGTTCAGCCCCCTTTGACATGGGGGTGAGAAAGGGTGAACAAATAAAGTGACCAAAATGACCGAAATTATCGATGTGTGTATTTTCCAGCATAACTGACAACTAATTTTGGTGCAAATGTTACTTTCTATCTGTGAAAAATTCAATTGGGGCAAGACACCCCTAGAAGGGGGTTAAATATGAATGTAACTAAAACGACCGATATTAGACTCGAACCATAGGTTTCAAGACTACTGGAGCGAATTCTACAAATCTTGGTACACATATGACTTGCTATCAGGAGACTAACCGCGTGGGGATAAGGCACCCTTAGCATCCTTAGGCGGGGGGAGGGGGTAAGATATAAAAATTGGAAATTGTGCTGAATCCATAATTTTGCTGATTTGAATAGTGATACTCCGGAGTATTTTTAAAGTCCATGTTCATCCCCCTTTTCCAATTCAATTCAATTCAATACAATACAATACAATACAATACAATACAATTCAATTCAATTCAATTCAATTCAATTCAATTCAATTCAATTCAATTCAATTCAATTCAATTCAATTCAATTCCTGGATGTCTTAATATGTGTCCTATCAATCTATCCCTTCTTCTATGCAAATTTTGCCAAATCGTTTTCCTCTCACCGGTTCGATTCAGTATCTCTCCATTCGTGATTCGATCTACCCATCTCACCTTCAGCATTCTTCTGTAACACCACATGTCAAGAGCTTATATTCAATCTTTCTGAACGCAACGCTGTATGCGGAAGTCTTCAAAAACTTCTTTCCAATTCCTAAATCAATTTTCGAAGTGAGCTTATGCTAGCCTGCATGTTATGTCCTCCTCACTTCTGCCGTCAGTAGTTATTCTACTACCCAACTAACAATATTCATCCACTTCCTCAATGATTTCATTTCCTAATCTAATATTCCCTACATCACCTGACTTCATTCGACTGCACTCCAGTTTATTTTCATCTTGTACTCATTCTCTATGCATTTGCTGGCAGGACCTAGAGTTTACAGTGCACTATGTCTTCTGGTATAGGCTAGAGCAATTTTGTTACTTTCATAGATCTGTCTCTGTCTTATCCTTGGCTTTGACAATATGAAAGTGACTGAGGTATGAGCGATGCTAGTAATGACAATCCTTATGCAGCCAGTCCCTGCTATGAATGGTGTGAAAATGTTGCTCATAGGGTCGGCTGGTGTATGCATTTCAGTGGGCGTGGCAGACTGATACGTAATAGCAACTCTGGCTCGGTGAGGAAAGCAACGGGAAACTACCTCACTCCTCATTTCCCTAGTACGCCTCTTCAGTGATGCCTAGGCCATCTGTGACAGCTAATGGCAGAGCTGTTGAAGATCCCACCAGCGGAATCGCTGACGGACTGAACATACATACTCATTCTCTAAGACTGTGTCCACTCAGTTCACGGCCACTTCCTTCCAATTCCTAGGCCTTTCCTATCCCATCGTCGCCGTAAGACATATCTGTGTCGGTGGGACGTAAAAGCAAATAGCAACAAAAAAAAATTTCCAGATCTTCTGCAGATTGAGATAAAATAACAATATCATAGTGTTTTATTATGAAATTCATATATCTTCAGGAAGCCTTTCCCATTCTATATTTAACCTCATTTTATCTTTCTAACTGCGAGTCCTTTGCCATTCTCTTCGTCCTAACCACTGGGGTTGGCCGCGGTGGAGAGAGAAATAATTGAGATGAAAAGAAAGGAGACAGTGCCCTCATTCTTATGCGCATCACATTCCTACTTAAGGGTAGGGACGTGCTGTAAGGCAAGAGTAAAGGTTTTGCTCAAAGACAAGACCGTGAGGTCGCGAACTAATGCCATCTATGCACGGTAAACCCACTGTATTTTTTTTTATGTGTTAATTCTATATGTTGATCGTGACATTTCATGTTTTATTGTTATGCAACATTATACAAATAAATTGGTGCGCAATGAGTAGAACCTAATGTGAAGCTGGTTAAACACAAATATAAAGGCAAGAGCTGGGACTAGCAAGGAAGCTAAAATGGTTTCATTGCACTGTTTAATTTCTCTCTTTATGGAAGAAATTTAATATGTTCCTCGCCATAAGACCTATCTGTGTCGGTGCGACGTAAAGCAACTAGCAATATATATATATATATATATATATATATATATATATATGTGTGTGTGTCTGTGTGTGTGTGTGTGTTCCACGAAATTATTGTGATTACCAAAAATATAATCCTTTTATGGATTCTCAATTTGTTTCCAAATTATTTGCTATTATAAAGAAACTTCTTAAATCTTTAGAATGTAATGAACGTTAAGCGATAGATTCCATACATCATTTCGCCAGTTTACTTCCGTATTAATCCCACGACTGCAAATACAATAAATCAACTATTGAGCGTACTTAGTACAAATATTTGGAATACATGAATGAATCACATGTTGTGTTCGTTAACTACTACTAATACTGTGGCTACTACGTGTCCTTCCTCTCTTTCTCAAATGCATGCATCATTTTCTTGCACTTCTTCGTTTCTAATTAGTAAGACCAATAGTTTAAATTAGATTGCTGCAGTATCTGTAGAGATAGTACTGTTGTCAGGCACACAATTACTGCATTGATGGGGTGAAAGTTCTCTTTGGAGATTATTGTAAGTACCTAGGTCTTAATATAAGGAAAGATCTTCATTGGGGTAATCACATAAATATGATTGTAAATAAAGGATACAGTTCTCTGCACATGGTTATGTGGGTATTTAGGAATTGTAGTAAGGATGTAAAGGAGAGGGCGTATAAGTCTCTGGTAAGACCCCAACTAGGGTATGGTTCCAGTGTATGGGACCCTCACCAGGATTACTTGACTCAAGAACTGGACACAATCCAAAGTAAAGTAGCTCAATTTGTTCTGGATGATTTCCGACAAAAGAGTAGCGTTAAAAAAATGTTGCAAAGTTTGGGCTGGGAAAACTTTCGAGAAAGGAGACGAGCTGCTCGACTAAGTGGTATGTTCCGAGCTGTCAGTGGAGAGATGGCGTGGAATGACATCAGTAGAGAATAAGTTTGAGTGGTGTCTTTAAAAGTAGGAAAGATCACAATATGAGTTAAAGGTGGAATTCAAGAGGACAAATTGGGGCAAATATTCGTTTATAGGAAGGGGAGTTAGCGATTGGAATAACTTACCAAGGGAGATGCTCAATAAATTTCCAATTTCTTTGCAATCATTTTAGAAAAGGCAAGGAAAACAACAGACAGGAAATCTGCCACCTGGGCGACTGCCCTAAATGCAGATCTGTAGTGATTGATTGATTGATTGATTGATTGATTGATTGATTGATTGATTGATTGATTGATTGATTGATTGATTGATTGATTGATTGATTGATTGATTGATTGATTGATTGATTGATTGATTGATTGATTGATTGATTGATTGATTGATTGATTGATTGATTGATTGATTGATTGATTGATTGATTGATTGATTGATTGATTGATTGATTGATTGATTGATTGATTGATTGATTGATTGATTGATTGATTGATTGATTGATTGATTGATTGATTGATTGATTGATTGATTGATTGATTGATTGATTGATTGATTGATTGATTGATTGATTGATTGTACACGAATGCTCACTCTTCCGTTTTCATCACTAACGGAACCATTAGAGAAATTATTACAAAATTTTATGATGTTTCAATTAGGAACGTTAATTAAAACATACAAAATTCACGCTCTAGATCACAATAATGAACTTCTACCCATTTGTAGTGTATAGTCTACTGTTTGTTCTATGTTATTGAGCGGAATATTTGTTCGATATTAACAATGCAGTAGTACAGTTCATTAACTTGAAGAATAATGGAGATGCAGTTACGAGCTCTATTATTACAAATGAATTAAATATATCACGTGATAATTAAACAGTGGCGGGGACAGAAACAATGGGCATTTAATGGGAGACTTCGATTTTGTAACACGGAAGGAATTGTATTTTTCCTTATGCGAATATTGTAAAGGCGTGTGCGGACAAGCTCTCATTCTGCATTTGTGTGACAATATACTGACACGAATAGGTACGCTGGTTTTTCATGATCTGGAGTACGATATCTCTAGTAGAGTGAGCAGCACCCAAAGGTTTGCTTATAATAATAATAATAATAATAATAATAATAATAATAATAATAATAATAATAATAATAATAATAATATGGCCTCAGCTAGTGTGTGCAGACATTTCAATTTGACCCCATCTGGCTGTCTGCTCCTCAATTTCGACGTTCCGTTGTACTCTAGGCCCACTAGATGGCAGACCGAGTAAACCAAAACTCACTTGCGCGTCTATGGATGAGATTTAATTAATTTTGTCGGGTAAACACCAAACGTGTCACGAGAGTTCTTTTACATGCCGACATCGTACGACACGGAGTGTCGAATCGACTTTTTTTTTGGCGCCCTTCAAAAATCCGAGTCTTGGGATCCAGAAGCCGACACTCTACCACTTAACCACAGAGGCAGCTGTTTGCTTAGAATTTATACAGAGAGGAGCAATCAGGTACGGCGCATTCCTCAGAAGTAAGTTAAGAAAATATCAGGAGTGTTCGTTCAAAAGGGGCCAATTCCACCTATAATTATGGATACTGGCTCGTGACAATCGGTCAAAAATCTATTTTAAAACGTGTGTTTTATTAAAATCTCCTGTAATTTTCGAATCCGACGATATATAACACTATAGTCTTTTCTGATTTTTTCTAATGATGAATAGAAAGGGAACAAAGTTCGAATCCCACGATTTTTTTATTCTTTTACGGTAACTATTCTGTTTGCATTATAATCAAGGTTTTCTGTCCGTGGCATAGAATTCGAGCTCGATTTGGGCTCGTTTCATTCTTCTCTCTTCAATTAACTTTGCGCTTTGTCTTGTGAATGGCAGAACTAAATTGATTCTTAGATCCTCGATATAAAATGGTTCTTTACAAAGTTCGTACACTAACCTGGAATTTGTGTTCGTAGGCACACCTAATACTCGCGTTAGAAATCTGGCTTTTAGTTTCTCTAGAGCCCTAAGGTCAACCACAGGTAACTTTTCCCAAATAATGTCAATGCCATAAGTGGCAATTGGGCTTATTCCGGCATAAAATAACTCTAGTGCTGTTTTTAAAGAAGTTTTTTGGAGGTCTTTAATTCTATATATGGCTTTGATGGCTGTTGTTGTCCTTTCCTTTTTGAGCCTTCTGTAGGAGTTCTGTAGAAGCGAACTAAGAACAGCGACATGTAGTTACAAGGATGGCAGTCCATGGCTTTCACCATAACCTATGTGCGACTAAGCGATTCCATGAGGTGAACGACGAGTGTGTGTGCTCTCTATGTAAGGAAGTGTGTGATCGCTACCACATACTTAAGTGCAAAAAAAAAAGAACAAGATCAATCAACGAATACAGTAAAGACAATTAACTATTAAACTCTCTGGAACGAATGAAGCCCCATCTAGCAGCGAGGATAGGAATTGTGTCGGCTGTAGCACTCCTCCGGGGCAGTGATTAATGAATGACAAATGAAATGAAACGATATTCGAGAGTGTTCCTGGAATGAAATGAAAATGAAAACCTACAACCTGTTTTCCAGTCATTGACCGGGTCAGGAATGGAATGAATGAAGCAGATATAGACTATTAGTACGATGGGGTCGCCACTCCCAAAGTGATTTATTAATGACTGATAGATGCTATGAAATGAGAATGGAGAATGTTGCTGGAATGAAAGATGTCAGGGAAAACCGGAGTGCCCGGAGAAAAACCTGTCCCGCCTCCGGAGTGACCGGGATTTGAACCACAGAACCCAGCGGTGAGAGGTCGGCGCGCTGCCGCTTGAGCCGTGGAGGCTCCATCACCTTCTGAAATAAGGTGTAAAGCCACAGATGCGAGAGTAATCCGAGTACATTCAATTACTTCCTTTATTAGGTCCTTGCCTAGATAAAGCCGACAGCCGCTTTACAAGACGGTATTTCATGGAGTCGTATATTTTCTGGCTGCGAACCACCTTGCCGAGATTGGCAAAATGGTACACAACAGTTGAATATTTCGGGGAAGGAATCTGAAGTTTCAGTTCTACGAAAAATATGCCTTGCACGAACGGAAAGAAACACGTACTAACACCTTAAAAACACTACCGAAATATCTATAAGCATAACATGATTAACTCATTTCACAGTTCTATACAAAATATCTCTTGTACGAACGGAAGTGACCAGACACGTTTACTCATTGTACGAAATAACTCAGGTTTTCACACATTCATGCTCCAATAACACACTTACAGCGAAGATTGTGCGTCTACTGCTACACTCTTACGGCGACTTGGAGAAATATTGGTAGTCGCGCCTTCCTGTGTTAAACTAGTGGCATAGAGCAGGCAGTATAAGAAGATCGGGACGGCGGTGGGTCTGCGTTACCTGTACGAAGTACAATACTTGTAGGTAGTACCATCTTGTGTGGAACACCGTGAGTCTTCGCTACTTTTCATTAGTACCCCAACATGACAAATACCATGGTTCTACTCTACTCGCGACATGTACCATTCTGAGGGGCCTTAGACCTGGATTTTGGACCCCTGTAGACATCAAGCATCTTCGATTCAGGGTTGTGCTTTATAAGTGGTCCCTTGGCCAGTAATACTATTATTTATGATTTTTTAGCCGAATCCACTGTTTTTTGTTTGCTTGTTTCTTGTTTTTTGGGTTCATGTCCACCCATTCATTCTTCATTATTTTTAAAATTTTGGTCAGTGGATGATTTTGAACTTTTTGTTGTTATTTCATTTCGTACCATTAGGGGCCGATGACCTCGATTACCTCGATGTTAGGCCCCTTGAAACAACAAGCGTCATCATCATCGTCAGAAACAAAACTATGGTATAATGATGAATGTAAGAAAAAGTAATCTAAAGTGATAAGGGCATTAAAGGCATACAGAAGTGAGGGATCACAGGAGCTCATATTTTTGTAGATTAAGAAAGGAATAGGAAGATCTAATATTTGAAAATAGAAGGACCTGGCAAAGAAGAGATGTACAATTATCAAATAAGTATTGTAAAGAAAACGAAACTTGGAATGTTTGCGAAAGAATAAACACAATATGTAAATAAAATAAAGGTAGAAACCGAGCAAATAGAAGTGAGGAGGAGTGGATAAGGTATTTTAAGGGGCTACTAGGGAATAAGAATGAATGGAAACTTAATAAAGCTGAGACTGGTATACTATGGGGAACACCATGCCTGTAGTGGACGATCCGATAACCATCGATGAAGTATTAGAGACAATGAGAAAAGAAAGCGAGGTAAATCAGGTGCTTTTAGCGGAATGGCCTAGATGTTAGGCTCCTTTATACAATAAGCAACATCATCACAGGCAGGGAAACAAGCTAAAGAAGAATGAAAGTTGGCGTTTAGAAGGCACAAAACTTGAAGTGGTAAAAAATAGAGTACTTAGGTAATATAATGACATCAAATTGAATGTGGAATCAACAAATAAGGCGAGCTAAAATTAAAGGATTGGCCACTCTATCTAGCACGGCGTGTTTGGAAAGTAAGATGCCAAACACTGACTGTAAGCTACATAGATTTGTTTTAAATACTCTTGTGATATCAAGAGCATTGTAGGGGCAAAAGTATGGAGTATTCAAGTAGATAAAAAGAACTAGATGTAATTGGTAATAAATTCTGCAAAATAATAATGGGTTTACCAGAAATGTACATCTAACAGCGGAGTCAGAATACTATATGAAGGTGTAAGCATACAAGCAGATATAGCTGGAAATGTAATAAAATATTGGCTGAGTTTAAGAAGGGAACACATTTAATGTAGCACACCAGCAGATGAGTTATTCAGCTCTGGTTGATGAAAGTTGAAAGGATGCTTGATAGAATAGGAATGCGGGAATAATGGGATAGACAGATGCAGAACAAATAAAAGAAATTGTGCAAGAAATAAATTATTAGAATGAAAGATAATGAGAAGTAAATGATTATGGCAGAATGTAAGACTATAAGGACGTTATTCGAATTCTGCAAAATTACTCAAAAATGTTATTTGGGAAAGAAAGGCTTCCAAACGTAGAGGTAAGGGGGGGGGTATGGTGTAGTGGTTAATGGGACTATATAAGTTTTACGGAGACACCGTGGTGGTTAGGGGTGAAAGAAAGTGCAGGCATGAATTAGTCGATATTAGTCCGTCAAAATATTAATTTAGAACTTTAACATTAGAGTTATATTTCCTTCTCCTTTTTTTGTTTCTTTTCAAAGGTAGACTTTACAGTTTCAGGTACAAAAATTTGCTTACAAGTTAGGTGACAACGTTTAGAAAATCAGAACAATCAACAAATGACAAATTAGCAAATTTGAGCTCGCAGCCCTGTAATCACAAAAATTTCATGAGCACAACTGCTGCCCCACGAACCTACTACGCTGGCGTAGCAGGGGGAGAGGTGATACTCCCACGTGGCGCGTTCCAGGTGGCGGATAGGGGGGTCCTAACCGGCTTGCCGGCGGACTTGAGGGAAGTAAAATACCTCTCGCGGACCAAACACACACCCCCTGTGGGTGGGGGAGGCAGACGAATAATACACCCACGGTATCCCCTGCATGTCGTGAGAGGCGACTAAAAGGGGCGACCAAGGGTTGATTGTATTAGAACCATGAAACTACATGTGATTAGTACCACCACGCGGAGAACACCAAGGGTCGCTTTTACTTGTGCGTAGTACCACTATATTAGGTACGAAATAGGTTTGTGATTAGTAGCACACAGGAGCACCGCGCGGTCGGCTTTTGCAGTACCTGTGATTAGTACCACCATATGAGCGGGACCATGGGATGATAGCTACCATGGACCTGCCTTACCTGTGATTAGTACCCACTATATGAGGAACACCACGGGATAGGGAGAGGTCCCTGTGGTTAGTACTCTTATGTGATGAACATCATAGGTTTGCGTTGCCTGTGAATGGCACCGCAGAGTGAGAAAAACATAGGTCTGTATTAATGTCGAATTTCATAAGCTTTGAGTAGTACAATAATGTGTAGAATACCGCAAGTCTCTGCTACCATTGCCTAGTACCGCAACAGGACAGATACCATGGTTCTACATTACTAGCGATAAGTATCATTCTGAGGGGCCTTTGACTTGTATTTTGGGCCCATTTAGACACCAAGCATCCTCGATTTGCTTTTGGAAGTGGTCCCTTGGTCAGTAATACTATTAACTATGATAGTTTTTTGAGTCGGATCCACTGATTGTTTTAAATTCATGTTCATTCATTCATTCATTCAGGCGTTCATTCATTCTTCATGACATTTTTTATTTTGGTCAGTGGATAATTTTGAACTTTTACTTTGTCGTTTCATTTCGTACCGTTAGGGGCCGATGACCTCGATGTTAGGCCCCTTTAAACAACAAGCATCATCATCATCATCATCAATCTTTCTGAACGCAACGCTGTATGCGGAAGTCTTCAAGAACTTCTTTCCAATTCCTAAATCAATTTTCGAAGTGAGCTTATGCTAGCCTGCATGTTATGTCCTCCTCACTTCTGCCGTCAGTAGTTATTCTACTACCCAACTAACAATATTCATCCACTTCCTAAATGATTTCATTTCCTAATCTAATATTCCCTACATCACCTGACTTCATTCGACTGCACTCCAGTTTATTTTCATCTTGTACTCATTCTCTATGCATTTGCTGGCAGGACCTAGTGTTTACAGTGCACTATGTCTTCTGGTATAGGCTAGAGCAATTTTGTTACTTTCATAGATCTGTCTCTGTCTTATCCTTGGCTTTGACAATATGAAAGTGACTGAGGTATGAGCGATGCTAGTAATGACAATCCTTATGCAGCAAGTCCCTGCTATGAATGGTGTGAAAATGTTGCTCATAGGGTCGGGTGGTGTATGCATTTCAGTGGGCGTGGCAGACTGATACGTAATAGCAACTCTGGCTCGTTGAGGAAAGCAACGGGAAACTACCTCACTCCTCATTTCCCTAGTACCCCTCTTCAGTGATGCCTAGGCCATCTATGACAGCTAATGGCAGAGCTGTTGAGGATCCCACCAGCGGAATCGCTGACGGACTGAACATACATACTCATTCTCTAAGACTGTGTCCACTCCGTTCACGACCACTTCCTTCCAATTCCTAGGCCTTTCCTATCCCATCGTCGCCGTAAGACATATCTGTGTCGGTGGGACGTAAAAGCAAATAGCAAAAAAAAAAATTCCAGATCTTCTGCGGATTGAGATAAAATAACAATATCATAGTGTTTTATTATGAAATTCATATATCTTCAGGAAGCCTTTCCCATTCCATATTTAACCTCATTTTATCTTTCTAACTGCGAGTCCTTTGCCATTCTCTTCGTCCTAACCACTGGGGTTGGCCGCGGAGGAGAGAGAAATAATTGAGATGAAAAGAAAGGAGACAGTGTCCTCATTCTTATGCGCATCACATTCCTACTTAAGGGTAGGGACGTGCTGTAAGGCAAGAGTAAAGGTTTTGCTCAAAGACAAGACCGTGAGGTCGCGAACTAATGCCATCTATGCACGGTAAACCCACTGTATTTTTTTTTAGTATGTTAATTCTATATGTTGATCGTGACATTTCATGTTTTATTGTTATGCAACATTATACAAATAAATTGGTGCGCAATGAGTAGAACCTAATGTGAAGCTGGTTAAACACGAATATAAGGGCAAGAGCTGGGACTAGCAAGGAAGCTAAAATGGTTTCATTGCACTGTTTAATTTCTCGCTTTATGGAAGAAATTTAATATGTTCCTCGCCATAAGACCTATCTGTGTCGGTGCGACGTAAAGCAACTAGCAATATATATATATATGTGTGTGTGTGTTCCACGAAATTATTGTAAGTGATTACCAAAAATATAATCCTTTTATGGATTCTCAATTTGTTTCCAAATTATTTGCTATTATAAAGAAACTTCTTAAATCTTTAGAATGTAATGAACGTTAAGCGATAGATTCCATACATCATTTCGCCAGTTTAATTCCGTATTAATCCCAGGACTGCAAATACAATAAATCAACTATTGAGCGTACTTAGTACAAATATTTGGAATACATGAATGAATCACATGTTGTGTTCGTTAACTACTACTAATACTGCGGCTACTACGTGTCCTTCCTCTCTTTCTCAAATGCATGCATCATTTTCTTACACTTCTTCGTTTCTAATCAGTAAGACCAATAGTTTAAATTAGATTGCTGCAGTATCTGTAGAGATAGTACTGTTGTCAGGCAAACAATTACTGCATTGATGGGGTGAAAGTTCTCTTTGGAGATCATTGTAAGTACCTTGGTCTTAATATAAGGAAAGATCTTCATTGGGGTAATCACATAAATATGATTGTAAATAAAGGATACAGTTCTCTGCATATGGTTATGTGGGTATTTAGGAATTGTAATAAGGATATAAAGGAGAGGGCGTATAAGTCTCTGGTAAGACCCCAACTAGAGTATGGTTCCAGTGTATGGGACCCTCACCAGGATTACTTGACTCAAGAACTGGACACAATCCAAAGTAAAGCAGCTCAATTTGTTCTGGATGATTTCCGACAAAAGAGTAGCGTTAAAAAAATGTTGCAAAGTTTGGGCTGGGAAAACTTTCGAGAAAGGAGACGAGCTGCTCGACTAAGTGGTATGTTCCGAGCTGTCAGTAGAGAGATGGCGTGGAATGACATCAGTAGAGAATAAGTTTGAGTGGTGTCTTTAAAAGTAGGAAAGATCACAATATGAGTTAAAGGTGGAATTCAAGAGGACAAATTGGGGCAAATATTCGTTTATAGGAAGGGGAGTTAGCGATTGGAATAACTTACCAAGGGAGATGTTCAATAAATTTCCAATTTCTTTGCAATCATTTTAGAAAAGGCAAGGAAAACAACAGACAGGAAATCTGCCACCTGGGCGACTGCCCTAAATGCAGATCTGTAGTGATTGATTGATTGATTGATTGATTGATTGATTGATTGATTGATTGATTGATTGATTGATTGATTGATTGATTGATTGATTGATTGATTGATTGATTGATTGATTGATTGATTGATTGATTGATTGATTGATTGATTGATTGATTGATTGATTGATTGATTGATTGATTGATTGATTGATTGATTGATTGATTGATTGATTGATTGATTGATTGATTGATTGATTGATTGATTGATTGATTGATTGATTGATTGATTGATTGATTGATTGATTGATTGATTGATTGTACACGAATGCTCACTCTTCCGTTTTCATCACTAACGGAACCATTAGAGAAATTATTACAAAATTTTATGATGTTCCAATTAGGAACGTTAATTAAAACATACAAAATTCACGCTCTAGATCACAATAATGAACTTCTACCCATTTGTAGTGTATAGTCTACTGTTTGTTCTATGTTATTGAGCGGAATATTTGTTCGATATTAACAATGCAGTAGTACAGTTCATTAACTTGAAGAATAATGGAGATGCAGTTACGAGCTCTATTATTACAAATGAATTAAATATATCACGTGATAATTAAACAGTGGCGGGGACAGAAACAATGGGCATTTAATGGGAGACTTCGATTTTGTAACACGGAAGGAATTGTATTTTTCCTTATGCGAATATTGTAAAGGCGTGTGCGGACTTAAGCTCTCATTCTGCTTTGTGTGACAATATACTGACACGAATAGGTACGCTGGTTTTTCACGATCAGGAGTACGATATCTCTAGTAGAGTGAGCAGCACCCAAAGGTTTGCTTATAATAATAATAATAATAATAATAATAATAATAATAATAATAATAATATGGCCTCAGCTAGTGTGTGCAGACATTTCAATTTGACCCCATCTGGCTGTCTGCTCCTCAATTTTGACGTTCCGTTGTACTCTAGGCCCACTAGATGGCAGACCGAGTAAACCAAAACTCACTTGGGCGTCTATGGATGAGATTTAATTAATTTTGTCGGGTAAACACCAAATGTGTCACGAGAGTTCTTTTACATGCCGACATCGTACGACACGGAGTGTCGAATCGACTTTTTTTTTGCGCCCTTCAAAAATCCGAGTCTTGGGATCCAGAAGCCGACACTCTACCACTTAACCACAGAGGCAGCTGTTTGCTTAGAATTTATACAGAGAGGAGCAATAAGGTACGGCGCATTCCTCAGAAGTAAGTTAAGAAAATATCAGGAGTGTTCGTTCAAAAGGGGCCAATTCCACCTATAATTATGGATACTGGCTCGTGACAATCGGTCAAAAATCTATTTTAAAACGTGTGTTTTATTAAAATCTCCTGTAATTTTCGAATATAACAATATAACACACTATAGTCTTTTCTGATATTTTCTAATGATGAATAGAAAGGGAACAAAGTTCGAATCCCACGATTTTTTAATTCTTTTACGGTAACTATTCTATTTGCATTATTGTACCCGATGCATTTACTGGACGTATTCAAAATGGCGCCTACGGAAGGTAGAGGCCAGCCAAGGCAAAGAAATGTATAACAAGAAATCGATATTGATGTATGCTAGGAGGCCATGACTAACTTAAACTTACCACTATGAAGGCGGTGTACAATGGTGCAGAATCGATAGAATTGTTTTTAAAAAAATAAGAAGGATAAAACAGAGTATTACAAAAACTGACTTGAAAAATTGACGTGGTGAGAACAAGACGTTCCGAACTTCGCACTCTAAAATAAGCAATATTGGCAACATTTAGCGAGAAGTATTACGCTGAGAAGAAGGAAGTACTGAGCGAATTGAATAAATAAGCGTTAAAATACTGGAAAGAGCAAGTCAAATCCTGAAGCTTTGAATAATACGTCCAGATACTCAGACGCAAAGCCGTTTGAAAATAGGAACTTGATTGAGACGAGAGAGCTCGAGATTAAGCCACTCTTAGGGAAAATAATCGCAAGGAAAGCCAAATAAAGAAGCAATCACCATAAAAATATATATTCTACGCAGAACTATGATGAGCTTATATTTTTCAGAATCATCGCATTTTGTCTACTGTCTTGCTGAGCAGATGATGGCTTGCTAAATCGGCATAGACCAACCTGGAGGGAGATGTCGTCCTGGCCATTAAAACCACCCCACCCGTATGGAGGAGGTCACACTACCTGACATACCACTGGTGGAAATCCTGCCCAGTTCCTGATCCAAGGACTACGACCACACCGAGAAGCAACTAAGGCCCGAGATATTGAATGGCGAGCTAAGTAATAGTATTAAGTAATATAATTTCTTATGTGGAGTATTACCAGTATATACAGTAGATCTGAATAGCCTAAGCATGAGATAATTAAGTGTGCTTATGAATATAAGAAAGTGCAATGTGAAATATTTAAGTTGACATCTTGTTACGGAGTGATAGCGTGTTACTACATTATTTTATCCAAGGATAAAGGAATACCATTTAAAAGTACAACATAGTGCAACAGCTGTTTTCAAGGAATCCCGGTTAGTTAGGAAGGTCCATGCGTGATGTAGTAATAGTCAAACCCAGTTACGTTATAGAGGGACGCATGTTGAATTGGTTAAGACAAGTTACCATATTCTTTGCTGTATGATTTTATTGAAAGGAAAGATACTGAATTTGGGGTTATATACGAAGTGCAAGATTAAAATGCGTTTTTGAGGAACGAATACTGCGCTTTTGATGAGATACGTATCGTTGTGTAATTAAATATTGGAGGTTAAACGCGCTAATTGTGAATGCTAAATGAATTAAATATGGGTTAATAGTGAAGGTTTGTAGTGAGATAATGGAAGTGTGTATAGTATTTGAAATGATATATTGCGCAGAGTAATAGGAAGTAAAGCGTATTTGATATGTTTAATATGTGATGTTGGAGCACATGTAGTGCGATTACAGAATATATGTATGCCCCAGCATACGAACAATAATATTACATATATTTTAATGATGTGTGAAAGTGGTTTGATAGTAATAACAACCGGAGATGGGTAAATGAATACATAATTATGTCATATTCTGAATGAATGGTTGTTACATGAAAGAATAAGCTTGTATGCAAGTAGTATGATAATGTAGTATTGAAATATCTTTGTGTTGGCATTAGCACACCTATATATGATAAATGCTTACTGGCTGTATGTATATCGAGCTGGAATACGATACATAAGAAATTATTGAGCTAGAATAGGGAAATTATTTGACATTTACGTAGGATATCATCGATGTTTTGTTAATATGGAATATTATTAGAGTGAATATTTAGTTAGGAGCCGTAATTTAAATGGCAATAGGACCGAGGAACTTAGTGCGTCATTCAATATTTCATTTTCTTCACCCTAACCTGCACCAACGAACTCAGATACTTTTCAACATAACTTAAGTCACTGATATTTATATTCAGGACATATTATTCAAATTCAATTCATTTTCGCAGAAACTTGAACAACGTGATGGTTGCATTTTCAATGAGGTATATAATTATACCATGACTGATGGAATAATTTATTGATATAACGAATTTCGTCCGTGGCCAAAAGACTGTGATTTAATATATTTAAATGACCAAATGTAATTTTTAAAGGAAAGATAATTCATTTCAGGAATACGTTACTCAGTGTATTAAGATGAAAGCTTAGTTTAGGATATAGGCAGCGCTGACCTAAAATATTTGATTCACTGATTAAAATATTTATTTATTAAGTTGATAATTGAAGCTTATGAGTCAAACCTGATATTAACCATTTCTTTTGCGATACTTGACAATTTAATAAATGTGTTTCTTGATTAGTTTCTTATATAACGAAGTGAGTTTTCATTCATATTGGTAGTTAATAGTTTTACTTAGTGTGTAAGGTACTCGTTGTGCGAATTTTTTTTTTTTAAGGATGACTGAAGTTTGCGTTCACAAAACAACTACTGAGCATATGGTATCGTTACTTTCTCTGAACCGCGTATGGCATCGTTACTTTCTCTGAACCGCATATGGTACCGTTATTTCTCTTCGGACACACGTAAAACCAAACATAGAAAAATTAACCAATTTCTGGAGGCATGGATACCCTGAGATATATTTAACTGACTAGTTGGGAATTACTGTGGTTACCTTGACCCGTTGGGTGCATTATAATCAAGGTTTTCTGTCCGTGGCATAGAATTCGAGCTCGATTTGGGCTCGTTTCATTCTTCTCTCTTCAATTAACTTTGCGCTTTGTCTTGTGAATGGCAGAACTAGATTGATTCTTAGATCCTCGATATAAAATGTCCCTTTACAAAGTTCGTACACTAACCTGGAATTTGTGTTCGTAGGCACACCTAATACTCGCGTTAGAAATCTGGCTTTTAGTTTCTCTAGAGCCCTAAGGTCAACCACAGGTAACTTTTCCCAAATAATTTCAATGCCATAAGTGGCAATTGGGCTTATTCCAGCATAAAATAACTCTAGTGCTGTTTTTAAAGTTTTTTGGAGGTCTTTAATTCTATATATGGCTTTGATGGCTGTTGTTGTCCTTTCCTTTCTGAGCCTTCTGTAGGAGTTCTGTAGAAGCGAACTAAGAACAGCGGCATGTAGTTACAAGGATGGCAGTCCATGGCTTTCACCATAAGCCATGTGCGACTAAGCGATTCCATGAGGTAAACGACGAGTGTGTGTGCTCTCTATGTAAGGAAGTGTGTGATCGCTACCACATACTTAAGTGCAAAAAAAATTAACAAGATCAATCAACGAATACAGTAAAGACAATTAACTATTAAACTCTTTGCACATTTGTGCGCATTTCACTTATTACATTATAATCAAGGTTTTTCTGTTCAGAACACGATAGGAAATGTATAATATCTATTCAAATATTTACTGAAAGATAACAACAGTATGCTATATGTCCTCTGAAACATGACTGAACCTGTACAGGTGGTCAACATGTTTTGTCTTGTCGGATGGAGACGTAAAGTCTTAGCGACGGTGTAGATAGGAGGGCCATCTAGTGCAAGATGGCTATCTGCCCGGAAAACTGTCACACTGGCTATGTTCCATTAGGATGGTTCCTTTCTTCAAAAATTCCGCGTCTGCACGCGGCTAAGTCCTGTTAAGATGATAACAATGAGGTTATAGGGATCGTTGACTCCCCCCTCCAAGATGGTGTCGGGAAGGGTCAAGTCAAGAAGGGCAGCTTGCTTTAAAACTATAATCCTCTCTCCAAAACGGTGTCGGGAAGGGTCACGACGAGAAGGGCAGGTTGCTTTAAAACTAGAATCCTCTCTCCAAAATGGTGTCAGGGAAGGGTCGTGTCGAGAAGGGCAGCTTGCCTTAAAGCTATAATCCTCTAGCGGCAAAACAAGTGCACGTGGTTAGAACTTGTCAGCTGTTACTTATTCAAATTCCGCGCCCCCTACGTAGTTAAGGTAACAGAAGTGAGGATAGGGTCTGTCAAGATGGCAGCACTAAGGTTAGCCACGTTTTACTTGTTGAACAAGTGCACGTGGTTAGGACCTGTCATCTTGACAGCTGTCAAAAAGCACGTGGATTTTAAATTCCGCATACCCCTACGTAGTTAAGATGGTAGCAGTGAGGCTGGGGTCTGTCAAGATGACAACAGTGAGGTTAGCGATGTTCACTTGTCCTCAAAAGTGAGGTTAGGGTCCGTCAAGATGACAGCTGTCAATGACCGCGGGTGCTTACTCAGCAGAAAAGATGCTGACGTCGTGTTTCTGAACATACATTACTCTACTACTACTATTACTACTACTACTACTACTGCTGCTGCTGCTGCTACTACTACTACTACTACTGCTTTCGTGTCCCACTAAATACGTTTATGGTTTCCGATGACGCCAAGTATAGGAATTTTGTCCCGTAGGGTATCATTTATCTGATGGTAAATTAGCTAGTACAAGGCTGACATATTTTTGCACCTTAAAGTACTTTCGGACTGTTCTATGGTGCGACCTACGTACTTGCGATCACTCTCAATTATTAAACCAGAATTAACAAGTTGCGAATTTCGTTCCCTTTTTCAACCAGCACGTTTCAACTCAAGGAAGGGAAAATTATACATGACTGCAATGACTCAAATTCAAGAAAAATAAAGAATTACTAACACGCGAAATAATTGTGTTATTTCTTTTAATGTTCGTGCTTTGTGCTGAATGTTTCAGCGGTCACAAGGAGTAGTTTTACATATCAAAGCAAATGACACAGAATTACCATATTTAAACATCCTCAAATGCCATCAACCTTAACCGAGATTGAACCCGTAAGTTTGGGAACGGAAGCTCGATATGCCACTGTGGATGGGCATGCAAAACACTCAATAGGGCTGCTACCTTAGCTTTTGAGTTACGTAGAATTGCCACTTCACGGGCATTTCGAACTATTTAAGGGGGCAGTCTTAACATCAATTATCACTCGACACATTTAGTAAACCATACACTTTGTGTTCAATTCTCCAACAATTCCAACAGTGTACAATTTTGACAACGCAGGACCACCCTGCATAATAATCATGCTTTTGACCCTTGGGATGTTTTTTAAATGTGTTGTTGGGTTTTTCCAGAAGAAAACTATTTCCAATCAACAGGCCCTATTTTACATGGGTTATATCCAGGAGATGCTTCAAGAATTCACCCAAAATAATTGTAGAGAAAGCCGATGGGTGAATTAGCATGCTAGTAGTTCCATCCACAATGACCAGTAAACGTGCTGTTGATACGGCTGAAGCTTTGTGCGCGGCATTAATATGTATTTAGTTCCCTTTTGTTATTCTGACTACTGTGATGGCAATCCATGCAAAATATGGTTTTGACTTACAAATGCGTTAGAGAATTAATGAATAGAGGATTCAAATTGGAATTCAAGAATATGCCTCACAAACACCACCCAGACAATTATATTCTTCCGAGCCGCATTGCACAGTGCTCATCAACTACGGCATTTTAGGACATGCCAGCTCTGGGTAGTGGTTCGCAGTGCAGTTCAGAGAGTTAAGTGCACACTTTTCTTCAGAAGAGGTTGAAGAACTTGATGTTTGGCCCATTAAACCACCAATGATCATTTTCGTCATCATCATTATCATGTCTTCTGGGAATTACAGGTTAGAATATTGGATATCATTTGCGGTGTTCGAGATGCGGGAAGACTGTCAGTAGCTCTACTGCTACGTTACGAACAAATTTGTGAGCCACAGTTTCAAAAGTCGTTCGCCTCTACAGATCATCAATTGTAGCTTTCTTTGCCGTTTCTTTTATATTCCGGTGATTCCACAGGTAAAATATGTGTCGCACACGTGGACTTGCTCAAGTTCAATGACCCGATGCCCTTCCTGATGTCAGCCGTTTGTCGAGCGATGTGTGTAACTATTACACGCCCCCGTGGTGTTTGGAAATTTGCAGTGAATAAGTGAAAATGAGTGCATTAAGACAGACAGACAGACAGTCTCGGAGCTGTAGGAGTTAATCTGACACGCCTACAATTCCAGGGCCCAACAAAGAATAGAAATAAGGACCCTATAAAACGAAGGCTAATCGTTCCGCTTCAGTTTCGGTGTTAATGTTGTTTTCACTTTCCGGATGTTTCCTGGTTTGTTAGCAAACACTTTGGACTTGACAGATTCCAAAAGATAAAAATCTCACGTCCAGAGATCGGGCTGGGTACTGCAAATCACTACACCGGGAAAAAAGGCGCTATGGGAACTTTCTTCATAAGATTCTCATGGAAGTTCTTGTTGTGTGGGCGGTTGCCCAGTCCTATTCGCCCTCCCAATGTTCTGAACTTTTCTAGCATAATCTCATAAAGGTCTGATGTGACTGTGACAGCATAACCTGCATCCATCTCTAAGAAACAGAGACCAGCAATACTTTGCAAAGACACACCACACTGTCATTTCTACGGTAAAAGGTGGTCATTCCTGAAGCTTATAAGGGTTATGAGACATCCATTATCCAAAGTTTTATTTACAGGAAGACAAAGAGTCATTTACTGGAAGAGGAATATTTTTATTTATTTTTATTTGCTAGGGATTTTACGTCGCACCGACACAGATAGGTCTTATGGCGACGATGGGATAGAAAAGACCTAGGAGTTGGAAGGAAGTGGCCGTGGCCTTAATTAAGGTATAGCCCCAGCATTTGCCTGGTGTGAAAATGGGAAACCACGGAAAACCATTTTCAGGGCTGCCGATAGTGGGATTCGAACCTACTATCTCCCGGATGCAAGCTCATAGCCGCGCGCCTCTACGCACACGGTCAACTCGCCCGGTAAGAGGAATATTAGGGATTGTAATATTTTATCAAAGAAAATGTTCAATAAATGTCCAGGTTCTTTGAGATCATTTAAGAAAGGACTGTGTAAACAAACAATAGGGAATCTGTCGCGTGGGCGACACCCGTAGAAGTAGACTAACGGTGATTAATTTAAGTTCTGTTTGTTTACAGAGCCACTTAATTGAAAATAGGTCTCGTCAAATATCATCACATTGTTTACAAAATATGGTTGAGAGTTTACCATCTCCAGAAGCTGTGTACTAAAAATTCGACGTGCCTGTAAATCTCTGGGGAATAATTTCTACACCACTTGCATACTCTAAGAGATCCAGATGAAACAGCTGCCGCACATTTTTGCCAGATTTGTTGAGGGCTTGCTAATGCCGAGGAACTCATAGCGTTGGATTTTTCTCTAATGTAAATAATTCTTACTGTTGCAACGTACTGCGGGTTGTGAACGTACATGTCGAACCAATTGTTTAATACAGACGCTGTTCTTCTGGAATGCCTCACTTATCTCGTAATCGTCATCCGAAATGGAACCTGCCAAGTCCGCCCGAGATCAGAATGCCGAAATAAACGCTGAGGTGTCGATAGCAAACGCGCGATGTTTGTTCAACTGACTCTCAAGGTCGTGTTATGTGCTGGAGAGAAAATTGTCTTAACTGCACTACGCAGTGGGTGGCATACAGGGATGCTATAGTATAAACAGCAAGGGAAAGCCTAGGAACAACTGTGTGTAAAGGTGGGGGAAAAGCGAACATCTTGGTGGGATGATGAAGTGAGAGCAGCTTGTAAACGTAAAATGAAGGCTAGTCAGACATCGCTCCAAGCAAGGGCTGATGCAGACAGGTAATTGTACATAGATGAAGGAAAGCAAAAGAAATAGTTGTTGGATCCATAAAGCCACGAACCTACTACGCTGGCGTAGCAGGGGGAGAGGTGATACTCCCACGTGGCGCGTCCCAGGTGGCGGATAGGGGGGTCCTAACCGGCTTGCCGGCGGACTTGAGGGAAATAAAATACCTCTCGCGGACCAAACACACTACCCCTTGCGGGTGGGGGACGCACATGTAGAATACACCCGCGGTATCCCCTGCCTGTCGTAAGAGGTGACTAACAGGGTGCCAAGGGGCTCTCAACTTGGGAGTGTGGATTAGCGACCACGGGACCCTTACCTGAGTCTTGGCATTGCTTCCACTTACTTGTGCCAGGCTCCTCACTTTCGTCTATCCTATCCGACCTTCCTTGGTCAACTCCTGTTCTTTTCCGACCCCGACGGTATTAGAGCATTCGATGCCTAGGGAGTCTTTCATTTTCACGCCCGTCGTGGCCCTTGCCTTTCTTCGTCTGTTACTTCATTTTTCGAAGTGAAGGATCCATTCTTTCTTCTTTGTCTCTCTCTTTACCCCTGTGGGTGGGGGACGCAGACGAATAATACACCCACGGTATCCCCTGCCTGTCGTGAGAGGCGACTAAATGGGGCGACCAAGGGATGATTGAATTAGAACCATGAAACTACTGTTGATTCGTACCATCATGCGGGGAACACCATGGGTTGCCTGTACTTGCGAGAAGTACCACTACATTAGGTACGAAATAGGTTTGTGATTAGTAGCAGTAAAGAGGCTGGTCTGTGGGTTTCCAGCACCCGAGCGTCGAACCCATGTGAGCAACACCGCGGGTCTGGGCGTAGTCTGTGAATTGTACCACTATATGAGCGGCAACCTGGGTCTGCGTTGGCTGTGATTAGTACTCCCTATGTGAGGAACACCACGGAGGCCGTGGGACCGGCACCTGTGACTAGTACCCCTAGGAGAGCAAACTCATCGGTTTGCGTTGGCTATGAGTGGCGCCATTGTGTCTGAAACACCATAGGTCTGCGTTCCCTGTGCGAAGTACAATACTTGAGAGTAGTACCATCTTGTGTGGAACACCGTGAGTCTTCGCTACTTTTGATTGGTACCCCAACATGACAAATACCATGGTTCTACTTTACTCGCGACATGTACCATTCTGTGGGGCCTTAGTCGTGGATTTTGCTCCCCTGTAGACATCAAGCATCATTGTGCTTTATGAGTGGTCCCTTGGTCAGTAATACTATTATTTACGATCTTTTTTGAGTTTGATCCACTGTTTTTGTCTGTTCGTTTGTTTTTTGTAGGGCTCATGTCCATCCATTCATTCTTCATGACATTTTTTATTTTTAATTTTTTTATTTTTATTTTTTATTTTGTTATTTTGGTCAGTGGATTAATTTGAACCTTTTGTTATTTCATTTCGTACCATTAGGTGTCGATGACCTCGATGTTAGGCCCCTTTAAACAACAAGTATCATGATCATCATCATCATCATCGGATCCATAAAGAAGTCGTGGGAAGATTTTTGTAATAACCTGGAAAGGCTAGGTCAAGCAGCAGGGAAACATTTCTGGACAGTAATAAAGAATCTTGGAAGGGAGAGAAAAGTGAAATGAACAATGTTTTGGGTAATTCAGGTGAACTCATAGTAGATCACAGGAAATCACTGGACAGGTGGAGGGAATATTTTGAAAATCTTCTCAACGTAAAAAGAAATCTTCCTGGTCGTGACGCGAACAACCGAGCTCATGGGGAGGAGAAAAATGATGTTGGTAAAATTACGCTTGAGGAAGTGGAAAAGGCGGTAAATAAATTCCATTGTATAAATCAGCAGGAATCGATAAAAATTAGACCTGTAATGGTGAGGTATAGTGGGAAGGCAGAGATGAAATGGCTTCATAGAGTTATGAAATTAGCACGAAGTGTTGGTAAGGTACCTTCAGATTGGACAAAAGCAGTAATTGCACCTATCTATAAGCAAAGGAACAGGAAGGATTGAAACAACTATCGAGGTATCTCATAAATTAGTATACCAGGCAGAGTATTCACTACCGGGCGAGTTGGCCGTGCGCGTAGAGGCGCGCGGCTGTGAGCTTGCATCCGGGAGATAGTAGGTTCGAATCCCACTATCGGCAGCCCTGAAAATGGTTTTCCGTGGTTTCCCATTTTCACACCAGGCAAATGCTGGGGCTGTACCTTAATTAAGGCCACGGCCGCTTCCTTCCAACTCCTAGGCCTTTCCTATCCCATCGTCGCCATAAGACCTTATCTGTGTCGGTGCGACGTAAAGCCCATAGCAGAGTATTCACTGGCATCTTGGAAGGGAGGGTGCGAACAGTGGTGGATAGGAAGTTGGATGAAAACCAGTGGTTTTCAGACCACAGAGCGGCTGTCAGGATCAGATTTTCAGTATGCACCAGGTAATTTAAAAATGTTACGAGAGGAATAGACAGTTCTGTTTATGTTTCGTAGATCTAGAGAAAGTATATGACAGAGTACCGAGGGAAAAGATGTTCGCCATACTAAGAGACTATGGGATTAAGTGTAGATTATTAAAATCAATGAAAGGCATTTATGTTGTCAAATTTGCTGCAGCGAGAGTTGATGGTAGAATGAGTTCTTGGTTCAGCGTACTTACAGGGGTTAGGCAAGGTGTAATCTTTCACCTGTTTTGTTCATAGTTTGCATGGATCATCTGCTAAAAGGTATAAAGTTGCAGGGAGGGATTCAGTTAGGTGGAAATTTTGTAAACAGTCCGGCCTATGCTGACGACTTGGTTTTAATGGGAGATTGTGCCGAAAGCCTGCAGTCTAATATCTTGCAACTTGAAAATAGGTGCAATGAGTATGGTATGCAATTTATCCTTTCGAAGACTAAATTGTTGCCAGTGGGTAAGAATCCAAGGGAATTGAATGTCAGATTGATGATACAAGGTTGGAACATGTTGATAATTTCAAGTATTTAGGATGTATGTTCTCCCAGGATGGTAATATAGTAAGTGAGATTGAATCAAGTTGCAGTAAATTTAATGCAGTCAGCTCGCAATTGCGATCAACAGTATTCTGTAAGAAGGAAGTCAGCTCCCGGGACGAAACTACCTATACATCGGTCTGCTTTCAGATCAACTTTGCTTTACGGGAGCGACATCCTATTCTTAAGTTAGAATTAACAGACATGAAAGTAGCTAGAATCATTTTTGGTACAATCAGGTGGGAATAATGGCAGGAGGGTACTCGGAATGAAGAGATAAAGGCTAAGTTAGGAATGAACTCGATGGATGAAGCTGTACGCATAAACCGGCTTCGGTGGTGGGGGCATGTGAGGTGAATGGAGGTGGGTAGTTTACCTAGGAGAATAATGGACTCTGTTATGGAGGGTAAGAGATGTGGAGGGAGATGGATAGACTCAGTTTTTAACGATATAAATATAAGAGGTATAGAACGAAATGAGGCTTGTTTCGTTAGCACGGTATCGACATTATGAATGCCTTTCCTATGTATCATGAAATTGCGTATGCATGTCTGTAATTTCTTGTTCTCAAATACACATGAAGCCAGAAACAGATTGGCTGTTGCAGCTCTTTTAGTTTCCGTTCTAAGTCTATTTCGGCCTAGTGTTGATATATTTACGATGTCATGTGTTTATGGATTGGATTATGCATGCGCAGCATTTTACCCATGATCACAGGATGGATGTTCCCTTTGTTCAAAGCAAGGCTTTATACAAGTAGACAGTAAGAGTCTACATCACTACCACTATATCGATTATGCTAGCTACGTTGCTAATTTATAGTACCGGTAGTATTGGGTATGGAGGTTTCTGGGATCCTGTTATTTCGATTATTCTGTTAGAATGTCAGTGAGCTATCCTGTACGGCAGTTAGTCCTGATGATGGACTTTCATGTACGTCGTACAGTACTGTATGTCAGACGATTCTATATCCTATATGGTTTTCTAACCGAGTATCGTAATTTACACAAAGTCGTTTAATTTGCCATTCTTCTGTAGTATTGGTACGGGGAAACATTACTCATTTCGACTGATTTAAAAGTATCTGTGATATACCTGGATAGTTTTAGCTGTTACTGAGTGTAGAGGAGTTGTTGCTGCTGCTCTTGTTATAGTAGATAATGGTTATTCTGTTGTGGACTTGATGACTGTTGGAATCAGAAAGGATTTGCCATCCTAATAACTATGGAGTGCCGTATTGATAATTTGCCCCATATCTGCAACAATTGATGCCTTGGAGGAACTATTTAAAATGCAAGTTAGAAGAGCATTCTTCTAGTATGTTTAAATAGCCATGAAGTATTGTCCGTATAACTAATCACTAACACACTGTCAGTGTCCATACAAGTTCGAGATTCTCTACGTAGGATTGGTGTCAGGAAATACGTCCGGCTGTAAAAATTGGCGTAATCCTATAGTGCCAATCCTAACTTTTCGCGAAGAGACCAATAAGATTAATTAATTTCGCACTCTGCGAACTGCAGTTTTTAATTAGTGACTTACAAAGTGTTTCTTAGTCGTGAATCGCATAAAGTACTGGACAAGGCGCATAAAAATTTATATAAAGACAAATACCCATCAAACATCTGATAAGCAACAAGTGAACTGTCAAGCCAATTCACATACTTTACTTAAGGAAGTAGTTTTATTTTCTTGCCCGGCTGTGTAATGCTCGAGTGGGTAAGGAAACTGAATCGACTCTCACCACAACTTGTAAGCGCTTAAGAACACTTGAACGCGTAGTGCGTGTCATTTTTTCTAATAATAATAATAATAAGAAGAAGAAGAAGAATTCATTTATTCGTTCTATACCGTACACGGATCAAATAATATTTTGCCGTTTTTTCAACAGTTATGACTTAAAAATTTACAACAGTAGGATCTCCTCTTAGACACAAATTCTTTGTACAGGGCAGACCAATTTAGTGATCCAGTGCCTTAACATTACCGCACTTGCAGAGCTTAACGCGCCACGTAAATAAATATTGGCAAATGCTTTCACAATGGCATGTTAAGCAAAGACCTCTAACATCAGTAAATAGTATACGAGATAGAAATGTTGGTCAATAGAAAATACTAATAATATTTATTCTAAAAAAATAAGGTTCCTAGAAGGAAACGATAATTTAATTTCGTTGATTGCGAAATGTTTAAAAACATTTAAGCTCATTAAGTCTTTAGGGTTTTTCAGTCGTGAAATACCAGTGTTTCGCCCCAGTTTAGCAGTGGGCTCATCAGTTGGATTACTACACCTTTCCAAGACGCTGGCGGTAGTGCGCCGTTGAGATACGCACTAGGGGTAGCATGTGTCTCCACTTATATAAATGCCTGCCTTTGGCCTATACCAAAAAATAAGTTTCCTAGAAGGAAACCATCATTTAATTTCATTGACTGCGTAATGTTGAAACATTTAAGCTAATTAATTATTTAGGATTTTTCAATCGTGACCTCGGGTGTCCTCATATTATTGAGATAATATGGAATTGTTTGTGAATATATTCTCTTTTTTACTTCATCGCAAGAAATGAGGATTTTCTGTATTACGTCTTGTTCCATCGTCAATTACGAGACCATGGACCTCTTCACGTATTAGATACCTTTTACCACGTATCGTATCGGCCAAGTAAGACCGGACATGATGGTGTTTGGTATACTGTAGGCATTCGCCGAATGGGCAAGTCCCTAAGACTTATGCCAAAGATTCAATCTCACTGCCTTGTCTGCAGTGGTTACCGTCATGTATAAGTTAATTTTCCCAGAAAATATGATAAATGGTGTGAATAAAATCACGCCTTATCTTGTAAGTGAGATGTATTATCATCGCAAGAACTGAGGATTTTCTATATTACGTCTACACTGACGTACATAACTGTTCACACAAAGACCCATTGCCACATTAGTCAGTATAAAATATGCACGGAGCAAACTGCGTACGTTGTTTGGTCCGTCATGAATTGAAACGGTACATTATGCATACATACGCTAAAATTCATTCAGTAAAATCCTGATCATACATGAAAAGATGAAGAAAATAAGGCTGGGCTGTGGTGATATTCCTGGAGAGAAGTCTACACATACCAATGAAATGAAATGTCGTATGGCTTTTAGTGCCGGAATATCCCAGGACGGGTTCGGCTCGCCAGGTGCAGGTCTTTCAATTTGACGCCTGTAGGCGACCTGCGCGTCGTGATGAGGATGAAATGATGATGAAGACAACACATACACCCAGCCCCCGTGCCAATGGAATTAACCAATTAAGGTCAAAATCCCCGACCCGGCCGGGAATCGAACCCGGGACCCTCTGAACCGAAGGCCAGTTCGCTGACCGTTCAGCCAACGAGTCGGACAACACGTACCAATGAAAGCTATCAACAAAACAAAGTAGTACGCATCAGTTCTGAATTGAACATTGAGGAGTGAACACAGTTACGAGCCTTGTTTACATCGGTAAATAATGGATACTGGCGATTCAAGGTGCAATGGAAAAAATTAGGAAGGAAACTACAATTGAAGAAAGAAAAATAATAGTAACTCTGCGTGAAGAAGACAAATTATACGCCGAAAGTGCACAAATCCTTAAACGGAGCAGATGCACAGTATGCAGTATCACAAAGAATTATTAAACTTCAAGAACATTTATAAATAAAGATAGAATTGGACGTACCCGTAAGCTCACTCTGAGAGAAGAGAAGACGATAATTAGGAAAATCCAAAAGACTTCCAAAATAACATCTTCCCAAATGTCAGCAGAACTTCAGGAGTACCATGGTAAACAAGTACATCCTAAGACCATTTGTAGAACTCTTCATAGAGCTAGATATCATGACCGAAGTATAGGAGGAAGCCATTTATCAGCCCAGTAAACAAGCAAAAGATATTGGTATTCACTCAAGAGTACCTAATGAAGGAACGACTTTGGAAAAAGTTATTTTTTTAAGATGAAATCATATTTAACATTTTTCGCCATGATGGAAGAATGCTGGTGTGGAGGACAATGAATACAGAATTTGAAACAACCAACCTCCAGGCTACAGTTAAACACGGTGGCGGAGGTGTTATGGTGTGGTGGTGCATGGCGGCTTCAGATGTTTGGGACCTAGTGTTCATAGATGAAACAATGGACTGTATGTTTATTTGAATATTTCTTTTAAAAAATTACGACACAGATCTCAAAAACTGGCTCTACAGGCTGACTGCTACTTTGAGCAGGACAACGACCCGAAGCATACCGCTAATAATGTTCGTTATTCGATTGTTTATAATACACCTCATATCCTGAAAACCTCTCCCCAGTTCCCCGACCAATTGAACATAAATGGGATGAACTCGAGGGACGAGTCAGAAAACACCACATATCAAGCCAAAACCAGCTGACAGAATTGCTTCTACAATAATGGAATATTGTTGGTGACGTAGCCACAGAAGAAGCCACAAGAAAATGAGTAGGTTCAATGCCCAAAAGATTAAGAAGTGTTATTCGCAACAAGGGAATGCGCGCACGTTACTAAATCAAACAAAAATAGTGACAAACCTGTAGTGTAAGTTGTGGGAATATTTTTGTCCATCCATAAAAAGAATAGAGGACTATTTTATCTTTAGAAAAGCAGTTCTTTTAAGTTTGTGTATTCTGTAACTAAATATACGGTTATAAACGTAATATATTTCTGTTAAATATCTATTTAGAAAAGCAATTACTATTGCCAATACGTGCATACGCCAAATGTCTCCACAGCTGTGTGATTACTTATATCCGTCTGTGTATATTAAGTGAAAGAGGTAGAAATTAAGTCGTTCTCGTGATTTCAACATGAATTTTCCTCCCGTAGGTTCGTCAGTGTGTGGAAATATTTCGTAACACTAAAAAGACTTAAGTTATAAGGTAGAATCTAAAAGGTGACTCAAATGTTGTTGAGAGAAAAATGAAAATCTTAACATGTAAATAAATAATGGAATTCTCATGTGTCTTTGAAATGTAGTAATCGTATATCGAAGGGTTAAAATTTATAACAATTGAATCGATGTTAACCACGTAAGAGTTATTATTATTATTATTATTATTATTATTATTATTATTATTATTATTATTATTATTATTATTATTATTATTATTATTATTATTATTCAGAACACTCTTCGGAAGAGAAGTGGAGTAGCATGTATACATAGACACCATAGTTAGAAATCAAATGTGGTTTTCCTGTTAGTAATTTATTAAGGCTAGCTCTTTAAAAGGCATCAATAATAAGGACGTCGATGAACGTGACTGGAATACAAATGGTAGAATTCAATTAAAGAAAAAAGGAAAAAACATATCTCTCAAGTTGAAAAGAGACGAGGAATATGCAATAACCTCGCTTTCTCCCTGTTTCGATGGATGCGAGACAACTGTGCGTGACTGGCGCCTGTTCGTCATGAGCGGCCTTGTGTCCTTTATCTTCGCTGTCAGGATGGCAATTATACATTGGATTTGTGTGACAGGTCAGTAGCGACTAGCGAGGGAATATAAAGAGCGAATAACCTTTGTCCAATGCAGCATTGTCGCAATTAACTACCTCAATCAATAGTAGCTGATATTGACTTTCTATGCCACTGCTCGAGATTGTTCTTTAAAGCTTTGGACTGACGGGTTGATTGTGTGCTCTAAATATACTAACCTCTGTGACCAGTGTACATAGATTCTGACACAAATGTTAACGTCGACCATCGCAGAGATAATAATTGTTCTTCAATTTATCTTTCTAGATGTGGAAGAAGGACGTGAATTTATTTCGTGGTTTATTTGCTGGTCTTCCATCCAGAGAGTTGAAGTTTGAATCTCACTGAATCTCATGTTGGGATATAATAATGTTTAGATTTTAGGACCGGCGGCACGATGAATATAAAATAATGTTTCTGGGTTTGTTCAAGGGTTCAAAACAGCGAACAGATCGACGAGTAAGTAGGCGACAGTTTTGAGAACAATCAACCAGCGACCACCGTAAACCAACCAGCACCAAGGCACTGAGTAATACTTAAATTCAGACTGCACAGAGAATACTACTCTACCACTCTATGCAGGGCGCACAAAATATATCGTGACATACTTCAAAAGGAGCCGCCATGACGTCGTAAATCACAGTTACTTTGCGAAACCCAACATTTTGGTGTCTCATAAAACACCAGGTTTAGTCAAAATCTATAGGTCAAATATTTACTGGACAAAAATACTTCTCTCGCTCCTGCCACCCTACAAAAATAAAAATAAACGAGCTTAGATCAATCAGAACTACTGCAGAGACCACCTAGTGGTAGACTGGTTGCAAAACTACATTGTGCTACTTTCACACAGTCAACTCTGAATGAAAACTACAAGTTAGAGACGTAGTTCTTAATGCCATTTTAATTGTCCTTATCACCCATATCACGGCCTATGGTTATTGAAATGCATTTTCTGTACTCTATACACACTGTTGGTTCACAGCATCAGGCCACTTCTAACTTTCTGAAAGAGTAGATTCTTGAAAATACAAGCAAAGTTTCTGATGAAACGCTGGGAGCTAGAAACATGGCGTTAAGAAAGGCATAGACGATTAATACCCGAGTCTTGAACCCCCGCGGCCGAAATCTAGTATGAGCTAAGATGTTCCTGGGACTTATCGAACTCAGGACGCCTGTGACCAAAGGCCAGCACTCCAACCATTTCACTGTACAGACTGTGTAGTTCTAAATTTGCATTGAGGACAAGTTGGGCTTGAGCCATATCAACGTCAACCCTGTATATGGTATTCAATGGTTTCTCATTTTCATACGAGAGAAGTGAATTGGGGCATGACCGTTAACATGTCGGTCCTAGGCCTTCCCCTTATCAGTGTCGTTGAAAATCTATCAGCAATAGAATTACATTAAATTACTACTACTACTACTACTACTACTTCCTTTAACTGGATTTTTCTTAGCCGAAAATTTCTGATCCTTAATTTATTGTTAATTTTTTGAAGATTTGTACTACCTAGCCAAAGACCACGAACCTACTAAGCTGGCGTAGCAGGGGAAGAGGTGATACTCCCACGTGGCGCGTCACAGGTGGCGCATAGGGGGGTCCTAAGCGGCTTGCCGGTGGACTTGAGGGAAATAAAACACCTCTCGCGGACCAAACACATAACCTCCTGTGGGTGGGGGACGCACATGTAGAACACACCCGCGGTATCCCCTGCCTGTCGTAAGAGGCGACTAAAAGTGGCGATCAAGGGATGATTGAATTAGAACCATGAAACTACTTTTGATTAGTACCATCACGCGCGGAACACCATGGGTCGCTTTTACTTGCGAGTAGTACCACTCTGTTAGGTACTGAATAGTTTTGTGATTCGTAGCGCTCAAGCGGGGTTCAATGTGGTTTTCCAGTACCCGTGAGTCGTACCCATGTGAGCAACACCACGGGTCTGGGCGTTGCCTCTGAGTTGTACCGCTATATGAGCGACACCGTGGGTCTGCGTTGCCAGTGATTAGTATCCACTATGTGAGGAACACCACGGGAAAGCCGGCGCCCGTGCTTAGTACACCTAGGTGAGGAACCTCATCGGTTTGTGTTGGCTATGAGTGGCGCCATTGTGAGAGAAACACCATAGGTCTACGTTACCTTTACGACGTACAATACTTGTGAGTAGTACCTTAATGTTTGGAACACCGTGAGTTTACGCTACCTTTGATTAGTACCGCAGCTTGAGAAGTATCATGGTTCTACTTTACTCGCGACATGTACCATACTGAGGGGCCTTAGAACTCGATTTTGGACCCCTTTGGACAGCAAGCATAATCGATTCAGGACTGTGCTTTATAAGTGGTCCCTTGGTCAGTAATACTATTATTTATGACCGTTTTTGAATCGGATCCACTGTATTTTTGTTTGTTTGTTTCTTGTTTTTTTGGGGTTCATGTCCATCCATTCCTTTTTTATGACATTTTAATTTATTTTCGTCAGTGGATTCCTTGAACTTTTTGTTGTCATTTCATTTCGTACCATTAGGGGCCGATGACCTCGATGTTAGGCCCCTTTAAACAACAAGCATCATCATCAGTACGAGTCCCTGTGGTTAGTCCACTTATGTGCTGAACACCATAGGGTTGCGTTGCCTGTAAATGGCGCCGCAATGTGAGAAAAACTATAGGTCTGTAGTATATGTCGAATTTCATAACCTGTGAGTAGTACCATAAATTGTGGAATACCGCGAGTCTCTGCTACTTTTGATTAGTACCGCAACCTGACAAATACCATCATTCTACATTCCTAGCGATAAGTACCGTTATGAGGGGCCGATGACTTGGATTTTGGACCCCCTTTAGAGTGCAAGCATCATCGATTCAGTGTTACGCTATAGCAGCAGTCCCTTCGTCAGTAATCATATTGTTTTACGTCAGATCCTGCGAATGCAAGGCATTGCGGGTCGCATCCACTGATTGTTTTAAATTCATCTCCATCCATTTATTCTTCGTCCTCACGTTTTGAATTCTGGTCAGTGGAGAATTTTGGACTTCTAATTTGTCATTCTATTTCGTCTCATTTTGTACCATAAGGGGCCGATGACCTCGATGTTAGGCTCCTTTAAACAACAAGCTTCATCATCATCATCACCTAGCCAAAGACAGCGGATAATAATTGTCGTGTTACCAGACGTTTCAGTGCGGTAGTCAACAGGCAAAAGGATATATACATTGTATGACATAAATATTGATTGTCTGAAAATTATCAATCAATCAATCAATCAATCAATCAATCAATCAATCAATCAATCAATCACTAATCTGCATTTAGAACTGACGTCCATATGGCTGGTTCCCTGTCAATTGTTTATCTAGACTCTTCTTAAATGAGTCAAACAACTTTAAATTTAACCGAAAACTTCCATTGATAAATTGCTTCATTCCCTAATTCATCTTCATAAAAATGAATTTCTCCCCCAATTCGCCCTCTTTAATTTCAACTTTAACTTCATTTTATAATTGTTCTTATCTACTGATGTCATTCCACGCAATCTCTTCATCGACCGGTAGGGACATACCGCTTAGTCGAGCAGATCATCTTCTTACTCCCAGCACTAAGTTTGAAACATTCTCATGACACTACTCATTTGTCGGAAATTACCCAGAACAAATCGTACTGCTTTCTTTAATTTTTCCAGCTTATGTATCAAATAATCCTCGTGTGTGTCCAATACACTGGAACCATACTCTAATTGGTGTCTTAGCAGAGACATGCCCCTTCTCCTGTGCATCCTTACTACAACCCCTAAATACTCTCATAACTATCTTCAGTGGTATTCATCGTAAGTCTCCGAGTACAAGTACGACCGATAGTAAGAATCTCACCACCGTAGAGTAATGGTAGTTGATACAAGGGGATATTATATATGTTATGAAGAGACTTTTAATTTTTATAAATTTACTTCATTAATTGTAGTTGGCACTTTCCGAGCCTACTTCCGATTGGTCGGATGATTATGCAATCTTGAAAATTGTTACTCATGTAACTCATGTTCGTCATCAAGTTATGTAACATGGCATTATTAAGACATATCAAGTTCAATGAAGTATTGAAGGCACCAAGTTCCTTTATTCAAAATCAAACACCACGAACCTGCTACGCAGGCGTAGCAGGGGGAGAGGTGATACTCCCACGTGGCGCGTCCCAGGTGGCGGATAGGGGGGTCCTAACCGGCTTGCCAGCGGACTTGAGGGAAATAAAATACCTCTCGCGGACCAAACACACACCCCCTGTGGGTGGGGGAGGCAGAAGAAGAATTCACCCATGGTATTTCCTGCCTGTCGTAAGAGGCGACTAAAAGGGGCGACCAAGGGATGATTGAATTAGAACCATGAAACTACTTTTGATTCGTACCATCACGCGGGGAACACCATGGGTTGCCTGAACTTGCGAGTAGTACCACCATCTTAGGTACGAAATAGGTTTGTGATTAGTTGCAGCAGAGAGTGGTTCCCCTGTGGGTTTCCAGTACCCTTGCATCGTACCCATGTGAGCAACACCGCGGGTCTGGGTGTTGCCTGTGAGTTGTACCACCATATGAGCGACACCGTGGGTCTGCGTTGCCTGTGATTAGTATCCACTATGTGAGGAACACCACGGGGCCCGTGGGACCGGCACCCGTGCCTAGTACACCTAGGTGAGGAAACTAATCGGTTTGCGTTGGCTCTGAATGGCGCCATTTTGTGAGTAACACCATAGGTCTGCGTTACCTGTACTAAGTACAATACTTGTGAGTAGTACCATCTTGTGTGGAACACCGTGAGTTTCGCTACTTTTGATTAGTACCCCAACATGACAAATACCATGGTTCTACTTTACTCGCGACATGTACCATTCTGTGGGGCCTTAGGCGTAGATATTGCACCCCTTTAGACATCAAGCATGATTGTGCTTTATGAGTGGTCCCTTGGTCAGTACTACTACTATTGCGACTTTTTTTGAGTCTGATCCACTGTATTTTGTTTGTTTGTTCCTTTTTTTGTTTTTTGTTGGGTTCATGTCCATCCATTCATTCTTCATGACATTTTTATTTTATTTTGGTCAGTGGATGAATTTGAACTTTTTGTTATTTCATTTCGTACCATCAGGGGCCGTTGTCCTCAATGTTAGGCCCCGTTAAAGAACAAGCATTATCATTATTATCAAAATCAAACAAAATAATTGGTGCCCAGCGGCACGGCTCCCGATAACCTGAGATATTCGATACACGCAAGATCATGAAATATGAAATGAAATGAAAACAATGCGTCGCAATTGAGGTTAAGCAGTGGAGTAAAAATTCAATACATCTCGAATTCGTGGAATCATTTACGGATATTGCATTCTCGTTCATAACTAAAATCAGACCGCTGAGGCCAACAACTTCAACGGAGTGCAGCATAAATCACTAATCAGGCAAGTACGATTTCGAGTTTACATACATACAAAGAAGTAAAGAAATGATTTCATGATTTACATTCTTCTTACACCTCAATGCAAGAATCTCCGAGACTCTCTTTGACATATACACCATCCTTGCTATACATACTCTTGGAGTCTAGCCTCTTTCCCTTACCGCATGTTTTCGTAACATAAACATGCAGTAATCAACACAATATTAATAATAAGAATTGATGTCCATTGATCCTCCTGTTATCATAAATATAAAAGGTCCAGTTTCCTTTGTCATATAACCTCAATTTCAATATGACGCAAGTGACAAAATTGAAGCAGTCACCTGATCGAGTAAAAGGGACATTAACAAGAATAAGGAAGTAAATTACAGCTGACATTACAAAATCAGACGCGAAGGTTAGAATTAAAAAATGTGAAGAGCTATGGAATTCTTTTGAAGAAGTACAAATTATAACAGAGGAAACAGGGATCACTGATGAAAGAGCTGCACTATAGTTTCAAGAGGAATGTGACGAAGAGCAAGAGCTATTTGAATCTATTTATTTCAGTGCAGTTACACAATTGCAAACAATAATAGATGAAGCAGAGAATGTTCAAAATCGTTTGCTAGCTCACATGAACACGGCCGTAAACAACGCCTTTCATCAACATGAATTTACACAAAATCATAACAGAAGAATACAGATATTACCAGAAATTAAATTACCGGAATTCAACGGCGAATTTACATAACGGTTGTTTTTAAAAACTATTTTGAGTCAACCATTCATAATGATACTCAACTAACAAATATTCAAAAATGTCAGTAACTGATCGGTCTTCCGCAAGGCGAGGCACGCAAAGTCATTCAAGGTTTTACCATTTCAGGAAAACTACATACGTGCCTGGAACTTGCTTGTAGATACATAATGATAATCAAATGATGATAACCGAGACACATCTAGATAAACGTTTTAAGTTCCCTACAGTTTTTAAAGTGAATACATCTGAATCACTCAGGCAATGGCAATTTCATGTTCAAACTCACATGACTTCATTAAAAGCAATGAAGCTCCCGGTACAATATTGGGATACATTGGTTATTCATCTAGGAAAGAAACAGCTGGATTTCGTTGAGCAAAGAGACTGGCAGTAAAGGGTGAAAGGCAACACTCCAGAGAAGATGATAACGTTGGATGATTTCTTGAAATTTGTAACCAAACGTTCCCAATCATATATGCTGTTAAATCACAACAAAACGAAGGTATTGAACATGAAAGCAAATCCGAAGGATAAACAACCTAGCAAAAAAAGTTGTTATGATGACGACTCAGGCAAGCTGTAATCTGTGTGGTGGATGTCATACCATTTTTACATGTGAAGAATTAATTAAGCGATCAGTTGAAGACAGAAGAAAACTGCTCCGAGATAAAGGAATTATAACTGTTTGAAACTAGGTTATATTGCAAAAAATTGCAGAGGATCAAAATGCAAGAAACGTGTACTTTTTCACAACACACTTTTGCGTGCTGAGGAAGATGATAAACAGAAACAAAATGTTATAGTAAACCAAGTGCCCAGAAATCTTTGAGTCGAATCTCAGCATTCACCTGTTTCTCGCAATGCGACTTTAGCGAAAGAAATAACATCGCAAATACTTCTGTCAACAGCTTTAATTTACATGAAAGATGCTCATGGAAGGAGAATGACATGCCGAGCCTTATTAGACCCGGGATCTCAGTGGAATCCATTAAAAGAAGATCTGTAAAAGAAGCTTGGTTTGTCGAATATCAAGACAAACATAATAATCATTGGAGTAGATTGTTCCAAAATTGAAACCGAAAGGATTACGAGAGTACACCTCGCTTCAAGGAATGGCAGATTTGAGGTGGAAGCAAAATGTCTCGTTTTGCCAACTATAACAGGACGATTGCCACAGTTGGAAGTCAAGAAAGACAAGATTATTATTTTGAAAGATATTCACTTGGGGGACCCCATATTCAACAAGCCTGGAGACATAGATATATTGATTGGTGCAGGACTTTATTAGAAAACAGCCATAGGTCCACCCAAGAATGAAGCTGAAGGACAACCAGCTCTGCAAAACACCTGATTAGGCTGTATTGTAGGCGGTGAAGTTTATGAGATCAAACAAGGGTCAACAACTACATGCATGAAAATTAGCAATCAAAAGTTATCAGATTAGATGGAAAGGTTTTGGAAACAAGAAGCAATTCCGGGGATTCAGCATTACCCACCAGAAGAAAGAATGTGTGAAAGACGGTTCACGGCACCGTTTCGAGAGGTTAAACAGGTAGATCCCTTGTAAAGCTTCCCATCAAGGCGGATGTCATTCTCGGAGAGTCAAGAAAATACGCACTAAACAGACTAGAATCATTAGTAATGAGATTAATCAGACACCACGAATTCAAGACTGCTTATGCAGATTTTATGGATGAATATAAAATCTAGAGCATATGAGCTTGATTGAAACAAACCAAAATCAAGATATACCAAATTCATACTTATATCCCACCAACCAGTGGTACGTCCAGATAGTGACACTACAAATGTCAGAGTGGTATTTGATGCCTCGGCGAAAACATCATTAGGGATATCACTCAATTACAAGCTCATGACAAGACCTAATTTATAGCGAGATCTTTTTCACATTGTACTTGGGTAGATTTCGCAGCCATAAGTACGTCATGATGGCAGATGTGGAAAAACGTTTCGGCAAATCCTCGTCCATCAAGAAGATCGAACATTACAGCAGATTTTGTGGAAAGAGGAATATTCAGCCCCTGTGAGGATTTATCAGTTGAATACCGTAACAGATGGAACAGCATCAGCATCTTACCATGCCATGAGATGTCTAAATGAATCGGCTACTCTTCATCGAAATGAATTTCCAGCAGCAGCGTAGACCGTGATTTTTACGTGGATGGCTGCTTAAGTGGAGGAGACATTCTAGAGGACGTGATCGTACTACTGTGGCAAATACAAAATATTCTTAAGAGTGACGGAATGCATCTGAGGAAATGGAGGTCGAACAGCAAATAAATCGTGCAGGATTTGGAGAGTAAAAGCCATGAAGGGGCTTTACTGGTTTTAGACAAAAGTGAAGCTAGTAAGACTCTTGGACTCCCTTGGGACTCAGCACAAGATTGCCTTCAGTTTCAAGTTGAGCTGGCAAAGCGGTCACCAAGATCCAAAAGAGATGTCGCCTCCAACATCGCACAGATTTTTTAACCACTAGGATTCGTGGGTCCAGTGCTGATCAAAGGGAAGATGTTGATGCAACACTTATGGGTATATGGATTTGAATGTAATCAGCAATTGTCCCCATAGCACCTTAAGATTTGGAACGAGTACTATACATCATTAGACAGACTGAAAACATCTGAATCATGAGAAACATAAATCCTGGGAATCGCTCGGGCTCTTTGATTTGTTGGGATTTAGTGATGCTTCTGATAAGGCTTTTGGAGCCTGCATTTATGCAGTTTTTCAAACGCAAAGTGGTTTCTACATTTCCAATTTACTTTGTGCGAAGACGAAAGTAGCTCCTTCAAAAGCCATTTCGTTTCCAAGACTCGAATTGGAGGCAGCCTTTCTTCTCGCACAACTCGTCAAAACAACAGCGAGTGCTTTTAAAGAAAAAATTGGTCAAATCAGATAATGGAGTGACAGTGCAATTGTTTTGGGATGGATTAATACTGGACCACGGCTACTGAAGACATTTGTGGCAAACAGGATTGTAAAGATTCAAGAAGCCACTGATGCAACTACCTAGAATCATGTTCCTTCGACTGAAAATCCAGCTGAACTTCTCTCAAGAGGAATTACTTCACCAGAACTCGATAACAGAACGCTTTGGTGGCGTGGACCTTCTTGGCTTCGCACTCGACGTCAACAACCAGAGCATTCAGAAGAATTTGGAACAGAACTACCAGAGATGAAGGTCATAGGAGTTATATTGACGGCAATGTCATCCAGCATTCTACAGAATAAATTTTTGTCATTTCCGAAGTTATGCCTTATCGCAGCATAATGTCAATGATTCATAGGGGGTGAAGCTGATTCCTGCATAAGTAGTCGGAATTGAATATCCGTTACTGAACTAAACGCTAGCATTCCAGAAGCATCATTAAAGTACTATCTGAAATGATTCATTCTAGTAGGGAAAGGCTCTTATCAGAGCCCAATTTAACAATTATTTAACATTGAAGGACTGTCTTATTGTAAAGAAGAACTTTTACATGAAATATGCCTAAAACATAGTTGTGATGTTTTATGTATAGAAGAAACTCATAGGGATGTTAATCAACGACGTCCTAAAATCCCTGGAATAAGGCTGGTAGTCGAACGTCCTCATGGCCAGTATGGATGCCGTTTTCACTAAACCAGATATCAGGATTTTTGCAACCTCCATTACGGATGAAAATGACATAGAAATTATTGCAATAGAATTGAGTAACTGTATCACTTTTTCCATGTATAAACCCCCAAACGTAAGTTTTTCATTCAGACAACCTGATAATCTGAATTTACAGAAAGTGTCCATCTTCGTGGGTGATTTCAATAGCCACAGCATTATATGGGGTTATCCACATGATGATGAGAATGGAGAATCTGTTATGTATTGGGCAGAATCACACCAGCTGTCCCTCATTCATGATAATAAACGTCCTTTATCCTTCAACAGTGGAAGGTGGAAACGTGGATATAATCCAGACCTATTTTTTGTGATTGAGCGGATTGCCCATCTGTGCGTTAAATCAGTCTGCCTTCCTATTCCTAACGCACACTATCGTCCCATACTGTGCCTGATATTAGCCGCAGTCAGACCACGGAGTTTACTTTAAGAGAAGATATAATTTCAAAAATGGAAACTGGGAATGTTTCACTTCCTCTTTAGATAACAAGATGAGTATGATCAGTCCCTTACCAAAGGTATATGACCAATTTATTGATGCCATTAGATTGTGTTCTAAAGAAGCCATTCCAAGAGGATGCAGAACTAATTACATACAAAGTCTTTGCCAGGAAACATCTGCCCTACTGAAAAACTACTTCGATTTGTATGAAAGGGATCCTTTTAGTGCTGAAACTATTGAAAGCGGACAACAACTTATCTCTGCTATTTCAAAGACTAAACGAGAACAGCGGTTAAAATTGATGGAAGAGGTTAACATGGATAGGAGTAGCCAGAAGGCCTGGAGGCTACTCAGGCGTCTCAGTAATGATCCTATTAATGCCTCATCTCTTTGTAATGTATATGCAAACCAAATTGCTCATCAACTCATCCAAAATGGCAAGTCTGTAAACTCCAGTTCTAAAACAAAAGTGGATGTTACTATGACAAAATCCATACCAGAGACCAGTATGCTTTCTAATCCCTTTACCATGGCAGAACTGAATGAGGCTACAAATATCAGTAAAAATGGAAAGGCTCCTGGTGTAGATGAAATCTGTATTCAACAAATCACGAATTTTGGACCTGACACTAGAGAAAGGGTACTAAATCTTCTTAACAATTGCATTCGAACATGCAGAATACCCAAAATTTGGAGGAAATCTAGAGTTATAGCATTCCTTAAACCAGGAAAAGATCTACATGATCCTAAAAACTACAGACCAATTTCCTTGCTCTGTCATTTATTCAAGATCTTAAAACGAATGATTCTGGTAAGGCTTACAAAAAATAATAGAACCACTTTTGATCCCAGAACAAGCCGGTTTTAGAAGAGGGAAGAACTGTACATCACAAATCCTCAATTCGACCCAATATATTGAAGTTGGTTTTGAAAATCGGAAAATAACTGGTGCAGTCTTCATCGACCTAACTGCGGCCTATGACACAGTTAGTCGCCAAATTCTGTTGAGTAAACTTTATAAGATGACAAAGGACAACAAGCTAACTGAATTTCTTCGATATTTTCTTGAAAGTCGAAGATTCTTTGTGGATTTCCAAGGAAGACATAGACGCTGGAAGAACCTCGAAAGTACCCCAAGGTAGTGTTTTGTTTCCAATATTATTTAATATTTACACGAATGATCAACCCTTGTCAAAAGGAACAAAAAGCTTCATTTATGCAGTTGATCAGTTTGAGAGTGTTGGAAACTAATCGAAGCCATACTACAAAGAAAACCGTCCAAAGCCTAACACCTCAAAGTCGCAAGTTTGCGTTTTTCACTTAAAGAATATGCAGGCAAGAAGAAAACTGAAGATTTTCTGGAAAGGTACTCTCTTGGATCATTGCTCAACATCGAAATATCTAGGGGTAATTCTGGATCGTGTACTCACGTATGAACAACATTGTGTTAACACGAAACACAAAATATCTACCGCGAAATTCCATTCTTCGCAAGTTATGCGGTACCAGCTTGGGAATGTAAGCTCAGACAATAAGAAATACTGCTTTAGTACTGAGATACTCTGCAGCAGAATATGCATGCCCTATTTAGTATAGATCGTGTCATGCCAAACAGGTAGATATTGTTTTACATGAAACTTGCCGGCTTATAACTGATTGCCTAAGATCTACACCTTGTGACAAGGTATATTGCTTGGCTGGCATTGCTCCCCCAGATATCAGACGTGAAGTAGCTGCCAAACATGAAAGAACTAAAGTAGACATTTCCCAAACCCATCCGTTACATGATTATCAACCTGCTCAGCAACGATTGAAATCGAGAAGTTTTCTACATTCTACTGAGTGTCTTTCAGAGTCACCTCAATCATCAAGGCTAACTTATTGGAGATCCAGAAACCTCCATCTCAATGGATGGATGGATCCATCTGAAACTCTTCCAGCCAGTTATGAAGAGTCGTAGTCTGCATGGAAGAGTCTGAACAGGCTGCGGTCTGGGGTCGGTCGATCTAAGAACAATATGAAGAAGTGGGGTCTATCTGAGGAGTCAACCGCCTGTGCCTGCGGAGAACAACAAACCACGGTGCACCTCCTTAATTGCAACTCCTGCCCTCTCGTTTGCACCGTGCAAGATTTGGTGAAGGCCACACAAAATGGTCGAGATCTCGCCAAATTCTGGTCCGATATGATATAATTGTTACTTGAATGTACCTCTAGTATGTTTCCACCAGTCAGACCTATCTAATTATTTCTCATTATTAATTAATAATTTTTATGATGTATTGATTTTGATACGAATAAATAAATAAATAAATAAATAAATAAATAAATAAATAAATAAATAAATAGTAGTCAGACCATCAGTCCTCTATGCAGCAGAATGCCTATCCCTAACTAAAAAAAACCCACTGAGAGCCCTGGAAGTGCAAGAACGGAAATTCCTGAGAAGAATAATAGGGCCAAGGATCCTACCAGATGGAAGGCGATGGTACAAACCCAACAATGAGCTCTACCAGCATCAAGAAAACCTCATAGATGCCATCAGGAGAAAACGTCTGACTTTCTATGGACACCTATACAGAATGGATCCTAATAGATTATCCCATAAGGTCTTCAAGGTTGCTAACAAAGGCAAAGCTACTGGATTCCCCTGGACCAAACAAGTGGACAAAGATCTTGCAGAGCTTAATATTAATCAAGCCGCCATTACTGACAGAAATGCATACCGTTTAATGGTCAAAACTAAACCTTTCCTAACATCCCTTACATCAGCTAGCCACAAAGGAGCCGGGAATTGGTCAGAGGAGCGCAGGAAAGAATTCAGCGAGAAAATGAAGGAATACTGGGCCAACAGGAAGGCTCAAGAGGCCACTAAGAACACAATCCAGTATGCTAAAAGGGGCAGACGAAGACAAAAACACAGCTAGAACACAAGCACCGTGGTCCACAGATGGCCTAAACGCAAAGAGAGAGAAATAAATAAATAAATAAATAAATAAATGATTCATTTACAATTATTGAAAACTTAAACCTCCAGAAAGGAAAAAATGTTCACTAAAAATATAGGAAACTTGCAAAGTAGAGAAACAGGTAGTCAGATGGACACAGACACATTCCCTCAAGTATTACATTGCTCCAAAATCAAGAGTCCTCTAAAGTCTCTCGGTCCTTTTCTAGATAGTGACGGATTGATTAAGGTTGGAGGAAGGCTTCGTTTTCCGAAGCTAACATCACAACAGAGGCATCTTGTACTTCTACCAGAAAATCATCACATAACCAGCATTATCATGGAAATTGAACATCGTCGTCTGAAGCATTGTCCCCAGAGCAACTGTTATATGCAACTCGACGACGATATTGGCCTATCAGCGGCAGAAGAGGAGTGCGAAGCATTGTCAAGAGGTGTCTGAAGTCATTTTGTTACCACCCTGCAGCTCCAGAGGTACACATGTCAGATTTACCAAAAGAAAGGGTCAGGGAAAGCCACAGAAGAGGTCGCTTTCATACTTACAAGAGTTACGTAGCTGTATTTACATGCTTCAGTAACATGGCAGCGCATTTGGAGTTGGTGTCGGAACTGACAAGCGAAGCTTTTTTAGCTGTTATGCACCGCTTTACGGCGACAAGAGGTTTGTGCAAGCAGCTTTTCTCTGATAATGGGAAGAATTTCATTGGAGCAGACAACGCACTACAAGATATCTAGTCCTGTTTGGAAAAGGGGTCAACGAACATTACCTCCTCACTCGCTCAGCAGCAGATAGAGTGGAGTTTCATTCCTCCCCGGTCACCCCTCTTTGGGGGATTGTGGGGAGCAGCTGTAATGATGATGAAGACATTTGCTGACTGAAACACAGGGACGCGTACTATCGAATAATCCTACACTATTCCTTGCGGTATAAAGGCTGTATTAAATTCACGTCCCCTTACTCCCTTGCCATATGATCCAAATGATTTAGAAGTCCTAACACCAGCACATTTTCTTCTAAGTGACTCGATCGTGCAACCTGTGCAAAGGGATTTGTTGAGAGAACCCGATAACCGCTTGTCACCTTGGCAGCTTTTGCAGAAAATTCGACAGCGGTTGCGGCAGAGATGGCAGCGAGAATACTTGCAGGAATTGCAAAAACGCGTCAAGTGGCATGGTACCAATCGACGTATTGATGTTGATTCTTTGATGCTGTTCATTGAGGATAACATCCCTCCTCTAGAGTAGCCTAGGGGTAGGATAGTTCAAGTTCACCCTGGACGAGATGATGACGTGAGAATTTTCACCGTTCGGACGGCTAATGGAACTTTCCCCCGAAACATCAAGAGGATATGCCCTATTCCCATTGAAAGGAATGACAAGGAGAACTCAATTAAAAGTTTACTGTGATATCCCATTGTGACATTTTTCATCAAAGATGCAATTTCAATATTTCTGTCTTTTAATTATATAAAATATGTATGTATAGAGTTTTGTATTAATGCACATGACAATAATATTTAAGTATCTTACAATAGGTATAACATTATAATAGTTGATTGAAAGAATGCTTTTCAAAGGGGGAGAAAATATTATGAAGAGAGTTTTAATTCTTATAAATTTATTTCATTAATTGAAGTTGGCACATTCCGAGCCTGTTTCCGATTGGTCGGAAGATTATGTATTGTTGAAAATTGTTACGCATGTAAGAGACATGTTCGTCTTCAAGTTATGTGATATCGCATAATTTAGACATATCAAGTTCAATAAAGTATTCAAGGCACTAAGTTCCTTTACTTCAAAATAAAAAATAAAAAATAATCTATACGCCTTTTGAACTAGTTTTTGTGAAAACATTTACTACATTTTTTCTATAAAATATCGAATTCTTAACTTAATACAACACACGTGATATTGAAGTGAAAGGCTTTAAAAAGTGTATTACAAGAGATCATAGCAGAGGTCGAGGTATACGAAGTTAAATGCTTTACCTTCCGTACAAGAATCCTCACAGATTTTGTTCCCAGAAGTGTACCTTTATTCAGGTCATAGACATTACCTTTCCATCCTAGTCCTTGCTGTACTAGCGTCAAATTATGTGTGATCGCGCGTCGTAAAAGTGGTAGCAAATAAAATCATTTAAAAAAAGCTACTATAGAATTTAATTACTTGGAGAAGTATTTCTTAGCCGAGAAATATTTCTGTCCATTTATCGTTGTTTAATTTTAGAAGATATATATCACCCAGCCGAAGACAGCGGAAAGCTGTCACTCTGCCGTGAAGTTTGAAAGCGCCTGTCAGCGGGAGAAAGAACATTTGTACTCGTCGTTCTGTCACCACATAATGTATGCACATTTCTCAGTAAAGCTTTGTTCTAAAGGGACGCTTCCTGTGGTGGCCATTGGTCACACATAAACTTCACTTTTTGATGGTGGTGGTGGTGATTGTTCTTCTATCCACAAATGCGACAAGATTGTCAAACTGGCGTAATCGTCAGAGATATGCGAAACGGAATAGTTCCGGAAACGATGACATTGGCTAAACGTACGTCATTCTGTACAGTTCCCCAATATAACTTCAGTTATTACCACTGTCGGCAGCCCTGAAGATTATTTCCCGTGATTTTCCATTTTCACATTAGGCAAATGCTGGCGCCTTACCTTACTTAAGGCCACAGTCGCTACCTTCCCACTCCTAGCTCTTCCCTATCCCATAGTCGTCATAAGACCTATCTGTGTCAGTGCGACATAAAACAGATTGTAAAAAAAAAAAAAAAAAAAAGGGTCACTTACGATTTCTTCCTGCGTCAGAGTAGAGAGTTGGATACCGGATTCCAAGATTACGAATTCTTCCGCAACGGATGCAGTTGGATCGTTGAAGGGTAAAAAGGACTTTTCATTGGGCAGTCCATGCCATACGATCCCAGCATGTACGTGATCTGTATCTATCCCTCGAGCCGGGAGAATCAAGCAGATGTGGCTAAAATTTTATGAAACGGCTGGGAATTGAACCCGGGGCATTCTGAACTAACCATAGTGTCAAAGAACCAACTTTATTCAACCCCTGTGGGTGGGGGACGCAGATGAAGTATACACCCACGGTATCACCTGCCCGTCGTAAGAGGCGACTATAAGGGGCCCAAGGGGCTCTCAACTTGGGAGTGTGGATTGGCGACCACGAGGCCCTTAGCTGAGTCTTGGCATTGCTTCCACTTACTTGTGCCAGGCTCCTCACTTTCGTCTATCCTGTCCGACCTCCCTTGGTCAACTCTTGTTCTTTTCCGACCCCGACGGTATTAGAGCATTCGAGGCCTAGGGAGTCTTTCATTTTCACGCCCTTCGTGGGCCTTGCCTTTCTTCGTCCGTTACTTCATCTTTCGAAGTGACGGATCCCTTCTTTCTTCTTCTTTTCTCTCTCTCTTTACCCTCTGTGGGTGGGGGACGCAAACGAATAATACACCCACGGATCCCCTGCCTGTCGTGAGAGGCGACTAAAAGGAGCGACCAAGGGATGATTGAATTAGAACCATGAAACCAGTTTTGATTCGTACCATCATGCGGGGAACACCATGGGTTGCCTGTACTTGCGAGTTGTACCACTCTATTCGGTACGAAATGGGTTTGTGATTAGTAGCAGCCTGGCCGGGGGGTTTCCAGTACCCGCGCGTCGTACCCATGTGAGCAACACTGCGGGTCTGGGTGTTGCCTGTGAGTTGTACCACTATATGTGCGACACCGTGGGTCTGCGTTGCCTGTGATTAGTATCCACTATGGGCCCGGCACGCGTGACTAGTACACCTAGGTGAGGAAACTCATCGCTTTGCGTTGGCTCTGAGTGGTGCCATTGTGTGAGAAACGCCATAAGTCTGCGTTACCTGTACGAAGTACAATACTTGTGAGTAGTACAATCTTGTGTGGAACACCGTGAGTTTCGCTACTTTTGATTAGTACCCCAACATGACAAATACCATGGTTCTGCTTTACTCGCGACATGTACCATTCTGAGGGGCCTTAGACATGGAATTCTATTATTTACGATCCTTTTTATGAGTCTGATCCACTGTTTTTTTGGGCTTTTTTTGTTGGGTTCATGTCCATTCATTCATTCTTCATGACATTTCTTATTTTATTTTGGTCAGTGGATGTATTTTAACTTTTTGTTATTTCATTTCGTACCATTAGGGGCCGATGACCTCGATGTTAGGCACCTTTAAACAACGAGCATCATCAACAACCTTATTTACAGTGATTCTTCTCTAATTTCATGAATTTTATTATTATTATTATTATTATTATTATTATTATTATTATTATTATTATTGAGAGCAGATGATTTATAGGCTAGCTCGCCTAAGCAACATGATGCACCAAAGTTAGTATTGAGACATGTAACAAGGGCACACTGAGCGCTATTACATACACCGGTAACCACTGTGATGGGAAATAAATAAATAAATAAAGAAAGAAAGAAAGAAAGAAAGAAAGATGATGATGCTTGCTTGATGCTCGTTGTTTTAAGGGTCCTAACATCGAAGGTCATCGGCCCCGGGAAAGAAAGAAAGAAACCAGTAAACAAACAAAGGAGGTTAATTATATCCTCCTGTTTGTGGGGGCGGTAGAATACACCCACGGTATACCCTGCCTGTCGTAAGAGGCAAATAAAAAGGACCCTAGGGGCTCACAGCTTGGGAAGGTGGGTTGGCGACTACCGGGCCCTCAGCTGATTTCTGGCATTGGTTCCACATACTTGTGTCAGGCTCCTCAACTTCATCTATCCTGTTTGGCCTCCCTCGGTCAACTCTTGGTCCATTCCGACCTCGATGCTATTAGAGCACTCGAGGGCTTGGGAGTCTTACTTTCACGCTCTTCGTGGCCCTTGTCCTTCTGTAGCCGATACCTTAATTTATCGAAGTGGATCAATTCCGATTTTCTCTCTGATTGTTATATAGAGGATGGTTACCTAGCTGTATTTCCTCTTAAAACAATAACCACCACCGCCGCCAGGTTATTTATAGAAAAAAGAGGTAGAATAAAATTCTACTTTATTATTTCTGTATAGGACTACCGTGTGATTCAGCCGCCCTTTCCAATGTAGTTTAATACAACCCACAACATTAACTCCGTCCTGAAATTATCTGTCCTGCCGGTATTCACACACAACACAACGGGATATCTTGATGTTTACCGCCTCACCATGATAGGACGCCGTAATATTATACTCGTAATAAACACTGGAAAACACGCGTGTGCCTTCTAGATCATATGACGCCTTGTGGGTGGGGTACGCAAATGAATACACCCAAGGTATCCCCTACCTGTCGTAAGAGGCGACTAAAAGGGGCCCCAGGGTTTGTCAACTTGGGAGCGTGGATTGACGACCACGGGACCCTTAGCTGAGTCCTAGCATTGCTTTCACTTACTTGTGCCAGGCCCCGAACTTTCGTCTATCCTGTCCGATCTCCCTTGGTCAACTCCTGTTCTTTTCCGACCCCGACGGTATTAGAGCATTCGAGGCCTAGGGAGTCTTTCATTTTCACGCCCTTCGTGGCCCTTGCCTTTCTTCGTCCGTTACTTCATTTTTCGAAGAGACGGATCCCCAATTTTTCTTCCTTTTTCTCTTTGTTACCACCTGTGGGTGGTGGAATCAGGCGAAGAATACACTCACGGTATCCCTTGCCTGTCGTAGGAGGAGACTAAAAGGGGCGACCAATGGATGATGCATCAGAACCATGAAACTCCATGTGATTAGTACCATCATGCGGGAACAACATGGGTCGCCTTTACTTGCGAGTAGTACCACTCTGTTAGGTAGTCAATAGTTTTGTGATACGTAGCAGTAGAGTGGGTTTCCAGTACCTGTGATTAGTACCACTAAATGCGGAACACGACGGTCTTACGTCGCCCGTGATTAGTATAATTGTGAGGAACACCACGGGTCTGGGAGTTGGCTTGTGGTTAGTAACACAATATGAGCGACGCCGTGGATCTTCGTTGCCTATGATTAGTACCTACTATATGCGGAATACCACGGGAATACCGGCGTCCGTGATTAGTACACCTAGGTGAGGAACACAATGGGTTTGCGTTGCCTATGAGGTTCGCCATTATGTGGGAAACACCAGAGGTCTGTAGCGATAAGTGCCATTATGAGGGACCGATGACCTGTATATTCAACTCCTTTAGACAACAAGCATCATCGATTCAGGATTGTGCTTTGGAAACAGTCCCTTGGTCCGTAATATTGTTTCTGGTCAGGTGAGGCATTGCGTGTCGGATCCACTGATTGTTTTAAATGCATATTCATTCCTTCGTTCTTCATCATCACGTTTTGAATTCCGGTCAGTGGATGAATTTTGTACTTTTAAATTGTCATTGCATTTCGTCTCATTTCGTACCATTAGGGGCCGATGACCTATATGTTACGCCCCTCTGAACAACATATATCATCATCATCAATAACAGGATTAAAGTCTCCTGTTGGTGAATAAACCCGGACTTGAAGTTTGTAGAAAATATGTACTCTCATAGTGGTATTCTGGCGGATTTTGGTTTTTTGTTCTCCTCCATCTGGCATTGAAATATGCAATCCTGTCTCTCTTCATGGCCAAATAAGTACGTGGGTCATAGGATCGCAATGAATACTGTCTGTTCCGGGGTTTTCTGTGGAACACAGAGAACTGAAAGAAGGTGTGGACTTAAATGGGTCTTTGTACGATATCAAAAATTAAAACTTTTAATAAAGGTTATATTTCCTTTTTAGAATCTCAAACTTAACAAACTTTTCACTTGGTGAAATAATAATGGGACAGATACAAATAGCAATCTTGAAACAAGAATTGGAAAACCCAAGATTAGAGAATTTAACAGGTTTGGACTTCAAGCCCTAATTCCCATATTACAATATCTCCAATTAATTTTTACATAGACAAGGAGAAATCTCCCAAAAAAGACCATTTTCCTCCAACAAATTTACAGCCTTCCAGAGGCACCCCTCAATATTACAGTTGAATTTAGAAATCACAGAAAAGAGCTCGCATGCTCTGCAATTTTAATCACGGAGACTGCGCTCCGAATTTCTTACAGCCTACTCAAGGTAACCTTACATCAAAAATCTTATAATTTCTCGCCTCTCTGGGCCCATTTTACACCTTTACAATATTTACACAGGGGTATCAATTACCCAAACTACTGGGCCTTCGTGGAAAGAAGAACAGGTTAAATTACTGGCCCGAACACAAAATGAATGGAGGCGTACACTTGCGCTCCTAGAACATTAAAAACCCTAATTTGGCTCTCGGCCCGATGATGCAGAGGCTACTCCTAAGCTACTGAGGTGACTAGAATGGAGATTAATCTAACACTTTACAGAAAAGAGAAAAGGTTACAGAATCATAGTCACCTCGAATTAAATCGAAGGGGAACTCAAGAGGGTAGTGCACTCTCTATCCCCGATTTACAGTTTTAAGAATTTGTGAAATTTTACATTAGCCGAAATAAGGTTTACATTTTAGAAAACAGAAGGTTACACTCAGAAATACGGCGATCAAAAGACAAGGTAGCCTAAAACGCCGCAGCTTATATATGCAAGGGGACGGTTCTAGAGGGTTCTGGACTAATCCGGACACACCCTCTCAATTTTATTGGCAGAATCAAAAGTTACACCCAAAAACCAACAAGAAGCCTGTGACAGGCTGAAAAATAATTACAGAAAATTCCTTATTGGCCAGATTCAAAAACTGGCGGGATGAGAAAGAAGTGTTGCAAACCTTGAAATAACAAAATAAATGAAAGTTAAAAACATAATAACCCAAAACTTCCGTAATTCATTAATTCTTTACATCTTTCTTTATAATGACAACTATGGAGAAAAGTTCAAGCTTCTTGATGTACACCAAAACAAAACAAAATAAATCCAATCAGTTTAGGAAACTTAGAAATGACAAACTTCTCAATTATTCAGTAGTGACGTCTCCTGATTAATTTCCCAACTTCATGCAGTAGCAATTTCACGTTTTGTTAGAGAGATACCGGTAGTGTTTTTAAGGCGCTTCTTTTGAATGAGCGGAGTTGAGGTGTACCTCCCGGTACACTGTTAAAATATGTATTTGTAAGTACATTCTGTTTAGCATGAACGTAAATGTGTTTGTAAGAGGGTGGAGCATCATCGGATGACCAGAAAACAGCCGCTACTTCAGAAAACGTTGGACAGTGATATATCCAGGGTTCTGATTGAGCTTCATAATAGAGGCGCATCACTAAATTTGTCTGGAAGCTGTTTCTTATTCCTCACGTATCCTTTGATGCATACTTTTGTAAGACCGAATGTAAGGGTTACAGTGAGTTAAGATCCGGTGTATTCTTTCAAGAATATCTTCTCTTAAGGAGCTATTTGGTGCATATCAAAGTTGGAATTGGTTAGCTTCAGAAAATTCTAAAACTTATGACTGTCCATAGGAATGGTTTCTTGCAATTTGAGAGTATACAGATAAAATCTAATGATGCACTACGCCTTTAATTTTAAAGCAATAAAGTCCATGACGCGAAAGTAATTTTATATTTGTTCCATATGAAACAAAGGGCAGTGCGTTATTATCCTGACGAATGTTATCCCTGATACTCTTGGACTGTTCATTACTCTCTATGAATAAACATTTTCAGTCATCAGGTATACGACCCTCCGGTAATTTCTAATTTTTATTTGAACAGCATAGAATAAAATAGCCAGAAAATTTTTTCATTGAGAAGTACAACGCGCAGCAATAACTGCATTTGTTATTACTTAAATACCCAAAATTGAACATTTTATCTCAGTTGTATTTGAAAAACCACATTTGTATTGAATTAGAAATGGCTGTCGACTTTGGTAACTTATACCCCGAACAAACCTTTTCTTCCGGCAGGTTAAGGACGTTTTTTTCCCTCTTTCGTTTTTCATAATCACCCTCCACCCCCATGGGTGCTATGTCTTGCGCAACATAAGACCTATGCATAGTTTCGGACGTGGCACGTAAAAGGGAAGAATTCTGACGCCATTTGAATGCTAGAAGTCGTGCTGTACATTCCCTACAGCCAGTCCGTGTCTTTCTCCTCTTACGTGTTTTATGAACAGTATTATTTATTACGATTGGTGGTGAACGTTGCGAAACATTAGAATGGAACTCGAAAACCACGAACCTGCTACGCTGGCGTAGCAGGGGGAGAGGTTATACTCCCACGTGGCGCGTCCCAGGTGGCGGATAGGGGGGTCCTAACCGGCTAGCCGGCGGACTTGAGGGAAATAAAATACCTCTCGCGGACCAAACACACACCCCCTGTGGGTGGGGGAGGCTGACGAATAATACACACATGGTATCCCCTGCCTGTCGTGAGAGACGACTAAAAGGGGCGACCAAGAGATGATTGAATTAGAACCATGAAACTACTTTTGATTCGTACCATCACGCGGGGAACACCATGGGTTGCCTGTACTTGCGAGTTGTACCACTATGTTCGGTACGAAATGGGTTTGTGTTTAGTAGTAGTCATGAGCGTGGCCTGGGGGTTTCCAGTACCCGTGCGTCGTACCCATGTGAGCACCATCGCGGGTCTGGGCGTAGCCTGTGAGTTGTACCACTATATGAGCGACACCGTGGGTCTGCGTTGCCTTTGATTAGTATCCACTCTGTGAGGAACACCACGGGGCCCGTGGGACCGGCATCCGTGCCTAGTACACCTAGGTGAGGAAACTCATTGGTTTGCGTTGGCTATGAGTGGCGCCATTGTGTGAGAAACACCATAGGTCTGCGTTACCTGTACGAAGTACAATACTTGTGAGTAGTACCGTCTTGTGTGGAACACCGTGAGTTTCGCTACTTTTGATTAGTACCCCAACATGCCAATACCATGGTTCTATTTTACTCGCGACATGTACCATTCTGTGGGGCCTTAGACATGGATTTTGCACCCCTTTAGACATCAAGCATCATCGTGCTTTATGAGTGGTCCCTTGGTCAGTAATCAATTATGTATGATCCTTGTTTGAGTCTGATCCACTGTATTTTGGTTGTTTGTTTCCTTCTTTTTTTTTTTGTTTTTTGTTGGGTTCATGTCCATCCATTCATTCTTCATGACGACATTATTATTATTTTTTTTGGTCAGTGGATGAATTTGACATTTTTGTTCTTTCGTTTCGTACCATTAGGGGCCGATGGCCTCGATGTTAGGCCCCATTAAACAACAAGCATCCTCATTATCATCATCGGAACTCGAAAACAGCCAGCATCAGCACTACCAGTGAAAAGTAGGTTGAAAATATTGTTTCCAGTACCATAGTTAAAACTTATGTTCACCTCTGTGAACCCTGAATAAGTAATCAGGGAATAATTGATTAGTGAATGTAATTCAACATGACGAGCATATTCACCGCCCAGACATAACATATTTTTGTAGTCAGTTGGATTACTAACGGCCGGGCAAGTCTAAAGGATGGGTCAACTACACCAATTTTTATAATATAGACATGATATACACTTTATGGCTTGTTCCGTGTCAAGAAAATAAGGTGAAATTCTCTACGTTTCGCAGAGAACTATGCTCTGCGTCATCAGAAAAAATCTCGACCATCCTCGAGAAAGGCTGCTAAAACAGTGAGCTTTGAATTTAGACGTTACCCAATAGAAGTGGAAATTGTACATTCATGCGTCACCGGATAGCTCCTCGGACGCGGTACAGTGCTAGCGTTCGAAGCGGAACCTGACGGAACCATCAGAATCACTCTGACAGTGTCACATGGCATAACAGGCGTACGTTCATATGAAGGTATGACATTGACAGAAGTCTGGAATAAAACATCTGGCGATGACACGATAAAATTCCCATGCAGTTTTAATTGCCTGAACAACACATAAACGTACAATCCTGAGTACTGTGCAACCAGTGTGAGACAGACCGAAATAAACAGTTTCCAGCAGCGATATAATTCGGCGTTCCTTGGTTATAACATCGTAATGAACACGGCGACGAAGAACTGAAAATAAAACACGGTATCTACCTTTCTGTCACCATACAGAACAATGCATTATGGAGAAATAATCACAACGAAGAGTTGTGAACAATAATAGCGACGATGTACTAATCCTTTGCAAGAGAGTAAGCTACATATGAGATGGCGGTACGTTGCAAACAGCAACACGGAAACAGGCCGTGGACAGAACACGCACTGATTTCTTAAGCCTGGAGGAAAGAAGGAAATTGTAATTTCCCAGCGATTAAGGTTTCATATCTCCACCAATATCTTCGAAGACATGACATAATGCAATGCATTATGGGAGAGGACAAAAATTCTATTTTTGGAGCCGCCATATTGAGACTCGATGCGGGCTCTGAAATTATTCGTCATTCAAGGGCATACCCCCTTGCTTATGTGACCACTGAAATCATGGCAGACGTTCGTTCAATTAGCTTCAGCCAGGTAGCGCTCCCGCCTCTCTATATTCTTTCTCGTTGTCGGAATCAAGGTCAATGTAACTGTGGTGGTGCCATCTGTTGCTAGTCACAGAATGAAGTACGGTATTGCCATCTCTTCTCAGTTATTGGAACTGATTGTAACGGCTTTCTGAAGCCGAGAGGAAGCTTCGTCCAAATAATAACAAAATCAGATTAAAGTGATAGCTGTCAACGAAGAAACGCAGCGATGCGGAATGTAGAGATACGTATATTTAATTTAAAGCAAATAACTTGAAAATCGGCCAAGTAGAAGTCGTTCACGGGTTGTACACAGAAAGTGTACTTGTCGTACATGGGCCAATAGCAACATGCGCATGTTAATTTCGTAAAATAAAATACTAATAATAGTTGAAATGAAGAAAACAAAAGTGATGACACATATGCATATAGGTACGTTTCACATAAATCACATTTCATGAAAGTCGGTCCAGTGGGGAGTTGTTGGCGAATTCCAAGATAAAAGGCCTTGCGTTTTAAATATATACTGTAGATGGCTCAAAGTCACAGAAAGAATTCTCTTTTACATGGAGGAGGAAGGTACATCTAATGTGGCCATTTTGTTTCTCCATACCCTACGTGACGAAGCTGCACGAACACGAAATGAATGTGAACGACACTGATCAGGACATTTCGTTTCCTACAAAGATGTAGTCATATCTTCACTTTTATGTGTAGGTTTTCATTTAATTTTTAACGATTATTTTAGAGTATGTTGTACTTTTCTGTGTCATGTATTGAGCAAGAACTTTCATTAAAGTAGCATGCAGTGAAATATTATGAGTTGTGAATAACCCACCTCTTAACCCATATAACTAGACATTTCGTGAATTCGATATCTTCTCAGTCAACATTTGGTCGACTTAGCAGAACTCTACTGTAAAGCTGAATTTTGAACATTACATTATCGTTCAGTGTGTGGCAGATCAATACCGTATGTAACTACTTCGGTCCATGCGGTATGCTTGAACACGAAGAGGCATACTCAGCATTAAAGTATCCAATTTGTTTCCGCGCAGATAATCCCACCCTTGAATAGCAACATCATCCAGGTGTTGAATTTGACCACCCCCTGTGAATGGGGCACGGAGATGAAGAATACGCCCCCGGTATCCCCTGCCTGTTGCAAGAAGAGGCTAAAGGAGCGACATAGGCGCTTTGGCATCATGTGTTGGAACCCCTTTGAATGGGAGGGGCTGAATAATTTCACAGGTAATTCCTGCCTGTCGTAGAAAGCAACTTATAGAGCCATATAGCCATCGGTCCCCTCTTTACTTTTTTCTTCTTTCTGAGGGTTAGTTGTAGACCGTTTCAAAATTCTTGATGCGCGTACTGCTCGAAGTTGGGCCTCTTACGTGTGCGATTACGCTCGAAAGCCCACTGGTAAACCCGGGAAGCCTTCGGGTGATAGTGCCATGTACCCGCGTAGTAGTATCTGCCTGGCAACATAGGTCCCTGCACAGTCTAATGCCGGAAGGACACATTACTATTAAGGGGGTATGGAATCACCTATCTTCACAATGTTAATTTATAGGAACATTTTCTTGGGAACCATGTTAGGTACATAACCCAAATTTTTACTCTGTGTGGAAACAGCTATTCTATGTATACTGAAACGATAATATGTTTTAACAGGAATATTGGGGGAAATATTATTTTTTCTTACCTAAGAATTTTTTAATCACCGTTTTTCAATAAATTATGACCAATAAATAACTCTTTGAAGAAACTACAGATCTACATAAAATTGTTTTCATGTATGTAAAACATTTAAGTAAACATATCCTGAAAGTTTCTTTATTATAGGTTGAGCAGAAACTGAGAAAATGTTCCCTGAATCAAATAAAGTAAATTTTCAGGAAAATGAGTTTAAAGCCAAAACTTCCCTGTTCCATAGTTTGCACCATCTTCACCACATCTGGAAGCATACTGCAGTCTTCTTTTGGCACCGCTAATGGTCTGTCTTGCTTTTTTTAGCTACGTAGTTGTCAACATTATCACATGTGGATTTGGCCTTGTTTCATGACCGGATGTCCTTCCTGACGCCAACCCTATATGGAGTGAAGTAATCACTATTGCGGGTTTCTGTGGTGGTTGCTAGTGTAGTGTGTATGTTTTAAAACATTTCGCTTTCCAATGTGACATGTATGCAGTGTGAGACATATTGGTAGTAGTGAGAGAGATGTAAGTTTCCCTGTTGGCCAGCATGCATTCGGTGTTCGTTCGTCTCCACTTATTATTCTTTTAACTCATTGTTTGTGCACACGCATCATATGTAAGTTGTGTTTTGAAAAGTATCATTGTTCAGCTTGTAGTTAAAATGCCAAGGGCTAGTGGAAGATTACTCAAAAAGCCATACGCATTGTCAAAATACATAAAATTTTGAAAGATAGCCATCCATGACAGATGGCGAACAAAATGATGCCTCGCCATATCTGAGAAATATCTAAATTTAACATAGTTAGAATTGTGATAGAGCACTGTTCATTATACCGTTGTAAAGAGGAGGCTTTAGGGAATAAATTTTGCTGATAAAAATGTTTTTGAAAATTTCAGCAAAAATCCGATTCTATGTATTGCAACCGTTAGAGCTTTAAATAAAATGAAACCGTGCCATGGGCATTAGTCGTCGCACCAAATTAAGTATGAACCAGCTCTGAACACATTGGGCGACAAAATGAAACTGGCCCCAAAAATTGGGCAACAAAAATAAGGCTTACATTAGGTATATCAAGGCAATATTACTTAATTTGGTTTCACAAACAGACGTACAGATGGAACATTCCGATGAGAACCGCCAGAAGTCACTTACCAGGCTTGAAGTCTCATCCTCCCTACTTTCATAAGATCACCGGCTGAATTCGTAGAGCAATATGGGTAATGGAATGTCCGATAAAGAAATAAAATAGGCACTATCTAAAATAATGAAAGTAGGATTCTATAATATGAGAGGAATATGCTAATATTTGTTAAATGAGAAGAATCTCCGTTCAAGTTTATATTCTAAACATATTTATTATAATGATACGAACCACACAAATAATGTTGTATCTCAACATATGAATAAAAGAAACAAATAAACTGATAACATTATATACACTGTATGCCTTCTTTTCTTGAAATTGTCTTGGCATACTTAATTCTTGATGTACACCATTCGATCAACATACACTGATACATGATATTAAAAAGAATGGATACTGAATTCATTTGTTAAGCTCTCGTCACAAATGGATATTAAATATGGTTCCGGTACCGAGGATCGAACTCGAGATTCCTAGGTGAGAACCAGATATCCTTCATATGTTAATCATAACTGGATATTAAATAGTGTCCTTTGTCTACCGTCATGATTTGGAGAAAAGAAGTTATAACACAATATAAGCACATCTGATATACACACGAGATTGCATTGCCGTGTATCGAACATGTGATCCATTTGACCACGACAAATGTATATTTACATTGAACACTACGATGAACATACACTCTGAACATATATGTGCGTATCCTGGGTTTACCTAACAAGTTAACATTTAAAGAAAATCAGTCAAAGCTGGAATCAAACCCATCACCATATCATTGGGAAATAATAAAACACACAGAAACATATGTATATAAAAATATCAAATATATTTACACAACACATCTTGAAGATATGGCTTAACCAAGCCATAATATCTGGTTGAATCTTTGCTCCAGCATCATTCGAACCGACGGGCTTCGGATTCCAAGGTACAACTTTTTGGACTCCAATCAGAGGCTAAATTAATACTTAGTACGAGAAGGGATCTATCCTTCACAAAATCCGGAAATTATCCGTGTCACTTGCAACGTATAATTAGAATGGGATTGAGATTACTCTGGTAAATGAAAAGAGCTTGGCACATTAACATCGTTTGCTAGAGACTGCAGATTTCGCTTGGCGTACGGTCGGCCAGCATTTACCTTTTCATCACAATAACAGCTGTGACTAGTCCTGGGTAAGATACCATAAATCAATCACCCATCACTCTCCCTTTCAATTCTCTTACATATCCTCTCGGCTCATTGTCAAGTATGCATTCACTTGAAGGCCATTATTTCTTATTACTCGTTATCTGGCTATATATTCAGCCCAATTTTATATCTCTCAACAGCTATAATTATTTATTCTTCCTTATCACTCCAACAACAAAACATGTTATAGCTTCGCCCTCTCATGTCTTGGCATCGTATCTCAATCCGTTCAATTAATTCACAGAGAAAACCCATTATTTCAGGTTAATTATTCTCACAATTTCATATATGATTATAAATTAATTACGCCTCGATTTGGATCAACTCCAATCATTATCTAATATTATCCGGGATTACAACTACCCGAATCTCCAAGTATCATTTATATCCAAACTACTCTGAAGATCTTTACCAGACGAAGAAATATAAATCTAGCTAACTTGCCGTTCTTCCCAAAGATAGTTCATATAAGCTAAGAACTTTGAAATCTATAATATAATTCATGCAAATGAATTTTGTTAAATATCAATGATTATCTTAAAAATCATTTGATGATCCTAACTAATAGTAATAAATCTTTCCCAATCATACGCGCATAATGTTCCCTACATATTTAATATTTCATTATGACATTCTAATATTTACAAATATTATACTTGTTGGCATGCATATCTCGTGTTTAGGGTATATTGAAGTATGTACTTAACATTTGGTGAGTAAGGCTTGCTGTCATCTGGGGTACATCTTAGATCTTTACTCGAACATGATGAATATTATTGTTCCTAGTAATTCTTGGTTCTTCTCCATACGACGATCCATGACTCGAACTGCTGTTTTCTCAGTTGAATTTCGGGATGGTCCTTGTAAAGCTGATTGCAGGCACTAAGGCGCGACTCTTGTAGGCTCCAAGTCTTGGGTTCGACGACCACTCACGAACATACAGAAAAATGGAGAATGAGTTATCAAATACTGTTTTATGCACTTTCAAAGGGGGTCTACTTGTAACAAGATCCACTCTTAAGTTCAAACAGATTAACATAAGTAGTGATACGTTTGTAAAAATCACTGTTCATTCCCTGACCGTCAGTCAGACTATCACAACGAATGTCCCTGGAGGATGCGAATATTAATTTTGTCAAGAACAGTTATTTAATTTTTGCTAAATGTCACTCGTTCTTAAATGCTCAAGAGCGGTGATAATTAGCCCCTGCATATATTAATTAACTGTCTCACCACGCTAAATAACCTGAAGTGTTTGCCTTCCGTTGGTGATTGCACCATAAGTCATAATTAACTAACTTCGACGATTGTGATGTTGAAAATGCCAAATTAAGGCTTCTATTCGGCAATTGTGTACATTAACTTCTACCACACGGCTTATTCCGTAAAAATATTAAATCACATTGATGTGTTTCTTCAATGGCACAACACTTAATACACTGATATCCAAGTAACTGATATCCAAGTCCGCTTCTGATATGTTGAGCTGCCACTATACAGACGACAATTAAGTAACGTGTTACCACTGCAGCTACTCGGATGAGAATGAGATACAGTGTCTCGGTCCAGGCTATATTTATAACCTTCGGAAAAATGGTCAGGGGGGAAGTGAAATATGTCGCTGCTGAAAATATGGGTCCGGTAATCGAAGCTTTTGAGCGACGTGATAACAATCGAATTAAAGCTCATGACCTCTACTTTCTACTGAACATCTGTGAAACCAAAGCGATCAGTAGGTTATTCATAATTTCCAAAGCGTCCTTTTGGAAAATCATGCGTCATGTTTCATCATGCAATATCTCCCACTTTTTTCCACATGTTGCCGGATTTCAGTAGTCGCCTCTGATCTGCGTACTACTGTATAATAGGCGTCATTACTGATCCATATTTAAAGTATTGTGTTTATATGCATTGACAGTCAGCATAAAATACACTGGTTCGAATAGGACCTGATTTATAAATTTAGGAAAATTATTTCATGTAGAAGTATTCTTCTTCTTCCTCTTTTTCATAAATTATGGTGAAGTGGTACTAATGAATGCGGTGTTGAATTTATAGTGGGCATTTATTTTTCAACAGTTAACACACCTTAATTCGGCCCGGTCTCAACAAACCTCCATCTCCGTGCGTAGCGTCATCATCTCTCCTCACTCGCTCAGAAAGAGAGCGCGGTTTCAAGGTTAACCATACTGCGCTGTCTTCTTCTCGTCACAGCGTAGGGAAACTGCTCCCTCCGGACTGGCGCGTCGCGGATCATACCCCGGTTAAGCATACAGAATGCTAACTACTGCGTTATTTGTCACAGGATGTTGCGGAAAACGGCATATATAATTAGCCAGACCTCCTAACATCTCCATGGCATGATGGTGAACGGTCACAGTATATCCCCTTAACAGTTTTTATTGTTTTCTCTATATTCATTACTCTGCACACGCTATGAGGTACATGCTATTGCGAGTGATTAGAGGAAGGGAGTCCTAGTGCTCATTGCCTCAGTCATCGCGTATTAGGCATCGTCCAACATTGGACCACGGGCAGTATCTGCTATGACCAGGTGGGTTTTGCCTTGGCTGCTTCGTTCGGCTACAGAGACCCCTGATCGGAGTGGCTGTTATTCGGGGAGGATAATTTCGGATATGGCGTCGAAACAATTTCCGCCTGCCACGGGTAGTTCGATACCGAAATCCTTAAACCGGGAGTGGTGGTGTGGGGTATTTTGTGACCTGGCGCAAATTTATTTTGTTCGATCAAGCTTATTTTTAAAAGTAGAGGCCTCGACGGCCATATACCTCTCCCCTCTGAGGTAAGTGACATTGTAGTGAAAGGTGCTGATTCTTAGAAAGAGGAATTATTGTCAAGCGCTGTAATAAAGTGTCTCGTTACACCCCGCACCACCAGTCTCGCTCGTCGGAAATGCACAAGTAGAAGTGTTGGATGTACCGAGTGAGCTACTTGTGTAATCATGTTAGGAATTCATTCAGTCAATCCCTTATCGCCGAAATGATTTATCAAGAGTGTGAGGCAAGGGTGTTATTTCATTTGCAGTCTTTGGAGGAGGATGAAGTTTTAGTGAGAGTGAGGATGAATTTATTAGAAGTAGTAAGATATAACAGTGGTACTCGACAGAGCGCTAACATAGAATTAAATAAACAACCACAACAGGATAGGAAAAACTGGACAAAAATTCCTGCTACAAAATACTCACGTACTCGAACCCTCAACATTGTCACTCATTTATTGTGTGTGAAACTCGTAGCAAGAAGTGCATCATCGCCTGAAGAAGCTTCGAGCATTCATTTCGCGAATTATAATAGCCTATGATGCAACTCATGTAAACTGTACGAACATGAAATTTGAAAGAATCGGGGGAAATTGTACTCGCAGACGAATAACTTATCAAGATATGGATTGTCACGAAGAAGATAATTATTTCCGGTAGCTTAATTATTTTGGAAGAAACCCCTCCCCACAACCCAGGTATATACTTCAAGAATGGAATTACGTAGTTGGCAGAATCCAAGCCTATCAGGTGAATTATGCAAAATAAGATGTGTAATAAAAATTATTCCTAAGCATTAGTTTTTGTCGGTCAGATGGTAGAAGGAATTTTAAATCTACTCAATAGGATTTTCAACGGAGCAAAGGTACCGAAGGAATGGGAGTATGGGATAATATGCCCAACATACAAAAAGAAAGGATATAGAAATTTACCCAATAACTACCGAGGTATAACCCTGTTAGACTCATTTAGCAAAGTTTACACAGGTGTCTTAGCCAATAGACTAAGAGAGTGGGCCGAAAACAACAGTATAATCTCTAAATACCAGGGAGGTTTCAGGAGGGGGAGGCAAACGATAGTTAATATCATGGTTGTGAAAATGCTAGCGGAGAAAAACACTGTGCGAAAAAAGGAAGCTAATTTCTAGCAGCAGTAGATTTTGAGAAAGCGTTTGACAGGGTAAGCAGAAAGGCGTTAATAGAAAAACTAGGGTGGTTGGGAGTTTCTAGGAAAATGATACTTGCGATAGAGGCGCTGTATCAAAGAGTATATAGCAGTGTCTTTTTATTTTTTTGCTAGGGGCTTTACGTCGCACCGACACAGAGAGGTCTTATGGCGACGATGGGATAGGAAAGCCCTAGGAGTTGGAAGGAAGCGGCCGTGGCCTTAATTAAGGTACAGCCCCAGCATTTGCCTGGTGTGAAAATGGGAAACCACGGAAAACCATTTTCAGGGCTGCCGATAGTGGGATTCGAACCTACTATCTCCCGGATGCAAGCTCACAGCCGCGCGCCTCTGCGCGCACGGCCAACTCGCCCGGTATATATAGCAGTGTCAAACTAGAGAACAATTTAATAAACAAACCGATAGAATGCAAGCTAGGCCTCAAACAAGGGTGTAAATTATCGCACATGTTATTTATACTATTTATAAATGATGTATTGGATGAGCATGGAGGGGCTAGGTGGGCTGTACCGGCAGTGGGTAACATGGAGATGCCAGGACTGATTTTTGCAGATGATGTTCTGTTAACGACGCTGACTAGGGGTGGACTGAAGAAAAGTCTGGATAAACTAGTAGATTATGCAAATAAGTGGTCGCAGAAAATTAACTATAATAAAACAAAGGTAATGTCTGTAAGTAGAAGGAGGGTAAAAAAAGCAAGAGTATGGTGGATACAAGGGGCAAGAATACAGGAAATAGATAGATCAGAATATTTAGGAATGATACTAAACAGAAAAGGAGGTTGGGACGACCACATAAAGAAATGCAAGCTAAGGGGGGTTGCAGCACTTGCAGCAATAAAAATTCTAGTCGCCAAATACCCAGGAGCAAGCTATAAAGTACTTAGGTTGCTACTAAAATCGCTGGTCCTAAGCAGAGCTTTATATTGGGTTGAATTGTGGGATTAGAAAAGAAAAGGGACAGCCTGAATCAAATAATATACAAGTTCAGCAAGGCTGTTATGAGGCTACCGCAATGTACAGAAATGTTTGGAAGAATGTAGGGAAAGTCTTTGCTTAGCCTGTTCTACAAGGTATACCACTTCTCAAAATTAAGTATAAGATTTGGGAACGGAAGATTAAAGGGTGGGTTACTATGGTGGCTGATGGGTCGCATAGAAACAAAGGGTGGAACGGGATCAGGAAGAGCTCTCAGTGTATACTATGTAAGGCCGAACATGATGACTTACATTTTCTTTGTGATTGTATAGGAACAGAAAATTAAGGGCAAAACTCTTAAATGTTAATCAGCAAGAAATGTGCAGACAAAGAGATAAAACAAAATTTACTGTATGGATTGCAAATCAGTGGAGAAATGACAGTGATCTGAATAAGTTTCTATGTGCAGTGAGAAAACTGTCTCAGAGAAATACGAGGTAGTATATTATGTAATGGGATGGAATGTAAATAGTGAAGTAGCCAGCATAAATAGGTTAATAAGAGATTGGCACTCAGTATTTTAGAGGCTAGGAAAACGTCAGCATGTATTCGTATTTCCATTAGACATGCTGACAGGGTAGGAAGTAGAAGTAGGTCTACAAGGTTGCGACATCTTGCCCTTTATTATCATTTGTCTTGACTTTACGTTAACTATTTTATTCTATCATGCCATTTTAATTCATTTTAATTTGTTAATTGCCATTGTTAGCTCATATGCTGTTGCCGAAATGCCATGGCCACTGGGCCTCCGAGAAGGAGTTGTTCAAGGCCCATATGGATATAGAATTTAACTTATTTTACTTATTTTAATTATTTTAATTATTTTAATTATTTTAATTATTTAATTTTAATTCATAACCTGATGAGAATAAGAACATGTATTGGGCGGAAGCCTGTTTGTTCAGCAATAAATACTTAATACATTAGTTTTTACTTGTATATGCTGTGAAGCTAGTTAGTATTGGATATATAAATTTATTTTCTATAAAATATCATGCTATTGAGTTATTAAATCCAATACATCAATATACAATAAACAAAAATGAGCAATTTTGTTATTAAAGTTAGTTCAATCATAGTGGTCAGAATGTACCTTACGCCACCTCTCACGCTCCATGAACCTGCTACGCAGGCGTAGCAGGGGGAGAGGTGATACTCCCACGTGGCGCGTCCCAGGTGGCGGATAGGGGGGTCCTAACCGGCTTGCCGGCGGACTTGAGGGAAATAAAATACCTCTCGCGGACCAAACACACTACCCCCTGCGGGTGGGGGACGCACATGTAGAATACACCCACGGTATCCCCTGCCTGTCGTAAGAGGTGACTAAAAGGGGCGACCAAGGGCTGACTGAATTAGAACCATGAAACTAATTTTGAATCGTACCATCGCGCGGGGAACACCATAGGTTGCCTGTACTTGCGAGTAGTACCACTAAATTCGGTACGACATAGGTTTGTGATTAGTAGCAGTAAAAGCCTGGCCTGGTGGATTCCAGTACCCGTGCGTCGTACCCTTGTGAGCAACACCGCGGGTCTGGGCGTAGCCTGTGAGTTGTACCACTATATGAGCAGCACCATGGGTCTGCGTTGCCTGTGATAAGTACCCACTTTGTGAGGAACACCACGGGAATACCGGCGCCCGTGTTTAGTACACCTAGGTGGGGAACCTTCTCGGTTTGCGTTGACTCTGAGTTGGGCCATTGTGTGAGACACACCATAGGTGTGCGTTACTTGTACGTATTGCAATACTTGTGAGTAGTACCATCTTTTGTGGAACACCGTGAGTCTTCGCTACTTCTGATTAATACCCCAACATGACACATACCATGGTTCTATTTTACTCGCGACATGTACCATTCTGTGGGGCTTTCGACGTGGATTTTGTACCCCCTTTAGACACCAAGCATCATTGTGCTTTATAAGTGGTTCCTTGGTCGGTAATAATGTTATTTTCGATCTGTATTGAGTCCGATCCACTGGTTTTTGTTTGTTTGTTTTGTGTTTTGTTGAGTTCCTGTCCATCCATTCATTCTTCATGCCATATTTTATTTTTATTTTGGTCAGTGGATGCCTTTGCAATTTTTGTTCTTTCATTTCGTACCATTAGGGGCCGATGACCTTCGATGTTAGGCCCCTTAAAACAACAAGCATCATCATCATCACCTCTCACGCTGCACCAACGAACGCTTAATTTCCAGGGTTAACATTTGATTCCGTAAGCGGGGCAAACCCCGGGGACCAGCGGAGTGTACTAGTTTGGGTTCCACTGTACCTAGGTTCCTGGTTGCTACCAGAACCGATGGGGAAGATTTCAAGCTGGTTAAAGTGATTCTTTTCAGTCGACACATCCAAGGTGTGCATGGCGAACTTGAGGATCTTAAAAAATGCACAGTGGCGGTTTGCTTCCTAAGACGAGAACTGCGCTCCAGGCAGGTCGGTTGCTTAAGTTCGACCGCTTTGGCGAAACCCCCGTCAAAGTGGAAGAGCTCAAAACCTTGAATTTAGTTCGTGGAGTTATCTTCCGGCATGATCTCGTTCTGAACATTGAAGATGAGTTGATGGAAGACATGAAGCAACGTGGCGCGACATACGTCCGGCGCATCACGCCCAAAGTCAACGGTGAGGACGCTGCCACGGGTGCGTTCATGGTCTCCTTCAATTTGTCAGTGTTGCCAGAGAAAGTCCAGGTTACAACCTGTCGTTGCGATGTGAGGCTATACATCTAGTCTCCTATGCGGTGCTATCAAGGCCAAAATTCGGACACATGGTATCACGTTTTTCGAATCCATCTATGTGTGGTACATGTGGAGGAGAAGCTCATGGTGCAGAAGAGTGCACAACTCCATATGCGTGGGCTATCTGCCCTGGTCTTCATTGTCATCGAGATCGGAACTGTCCGGTATACATGAGCAAGAAGACGTTCCAGGAAATCAAGACCGTGGCCACGAACCTGCTACGCAGGCGTAGCAGAGGGAGAGGTGATACTACCCCGTGGCGCGTCCCAGGTGGCGGATAGAGGGGTCCTAACCGCCTTGCCGGCGGACTTGAGGGAAATAAAATACCTCTCGCGGACCAAACACACACCCCCTGTGGGTGGAGGAGGCAGACGAATAATACACCCACGGTATCCCCTGCCTGTCGTGAGAGGCGACTAAAAGGGGCGACCAAGGGATGATTGGGTTAGAACCATGAAACTACTTGTGATTAGTACCACCACGTGGGGAACACCATGCGTTAAATCAATCAATCAATCAATCAATCAATCAATCAATCAATCAATCAATCAATCAATCAATCAATCAATCAATCAATCAATCAATCAATCAATCAATCAATCAATCAATCAATCAATCAATCAATCAATCAATCAATCAATCAATCAATCAATCAATCAATCAATCAATCAATCAATCAATCAATCAATCAATCAATCAATCAATCAATCAATCAATAAATACTGATCTGCATTTAGGGCAGTCGCCCAGATGGCAGATTCCCTATCTGTTGCTTTCCTAGCCTTTTCCGTCGTTATTACTTGCACGTAGTACCACTATGTTAGATACCAAATAGGTTTGTGAGTAATGGCAATCAGGAGCACCGTGCGGTCAGGCTTTTACGGTACATGTGATTAGTAGCACTATATGAGCGACACCAGGGTTCTGGCTTTCCTAAGATTAGTACCCACTATATAAGGAACACCACGGGATAGTACGAGTCCCTGTGGTTAGTACACGTATGTGATGAAAACCATAGGTTTGCGTTGCCTGTAAATGGCGCCGCTATGTGTGAAACACCATAGGTCTGTATTACCTGTTCGAATTTCCTTACCTGTGAGTAGTACCATAATGTGTGGAATACCGCGAGTCTACGATACTCTCGATTAATACCGCACCATGTCAAATACCATGGTTCTACTTTCCAAGCGATAGGTACCATTATAAGAGTGCGATGACCTATATTTTGGATCCCTTTAGCTTGCAGGTATCATCGATTTAGTATTGAGCTATAGAAGCAGCCCCTTGGTCAGAATTACTATTGTTTTCCGTCAGTTTCTGAGACTGAGGCATTGCGGGTCGGCTCCACCGATTGTTTTAACTTCATATCCATCCGTTCATTTTTCGTCCTCACGTATTGAATTCTGGTCAGTGGAGGATTTTGTATTTTTATTTTTTGTCATTGCATTTCGTCTCATTTCGTACCATCAGGGGCCGATGACCTCGATGTTAGGCCCCTTAAAACAACAAGCATCATCATCACCATCATCAAGACCCTGGATGGAGTTTCCTACCATGAAGGGCCTCGTAAGTTCAATTCTATGAATGCCCCGGCGAGGACACTAGACTTAAGCATGATAGCACAGTCTCTTCCAGGTTTGTCCTTCACCACTGCAACACCTTCCCAGAAGATAACTGCGCCCAAGGCGCCAGTAGGTCCGGAGAGCAGCTTCGCCAATCGTAAAAGCTCGAAGGCGGATTAATCCCGTCTCCTTCCCTCAAGAGTTCGGCGAAAGCCGTGCCTAAGTCGGCGGAGGTGGCATCGCTGACCAGGTCTGGGAGTTTACTTCCCAGCCCGACTAAACAAGTATCGAAGGCAGGAAATAAGAACGTCCTTACAAGGCGTTCTTCAACGTCTCCTACGAATGCGGTCTCACACCCTCAACCCGGACGGTCTCAGTCTGCGCCAGCACATTTTCCTCTTGGAAAACCTGCGCGCTCCCCTCGTAGAAAGAGACCCCGCCCGCGGAATACATCGAAGTAGTTCAAGGCGAACATCACCTCTTCTGGTGTCGAGTTGATGCACATGGAGCGTTTATCTCCAACTTCGGTTGAGGATGTGTGTGTAGGTTAAGTATCTTCTCGCTGTTTCTAACCTAAAGCTAAAAATACTACACTATGGCACTGTTACTGCGGAATTGTAAAGGTTATGACAGGTATCATACTGAACTGCGCCAGTTAATTAGTCAGTTCGTGGCGAGTATAGACCAGGTCATCACACGGTATTCAGAAATTTTCTACTGTACAGAACAAAACGACAGTATGCCCACCGGGCTTCCGGTGGACTTGGTATATTTGTTCGCTCTGACACCTAAAGTGAAGAGGTTTCCCTAAGAACTCCACTGGAAATAGTTGCGGTATTTTTCACCAGGTGAGCTGCTTCACGTCAATGACGTAATTGACCTCGTAGATCAGCTCCCACCTCAATTCCACTTATTGGGTAATTTCAACCCGCAAAATCCTTTATGGAGCTCTACAACGCCTTCGCTCAGAGGATGGGAGTTGGAGAAATTAATACGACAGTTGGATTTATCCATTTCGAATACAGGGGAAGCAACATATTTCAGCGCGGCGTACGGCACTTACTCGCGCATTGACGCTCGTCTTGAGTATAATAATGTCCTTTGTGTTGGTATACTTTTGTTAAGTACGCTTTTATCCCACTGACTCTATTTTAGTTCATGTTCGCGTATTTTATGTGTTATTTTAACTTCTAACTTGAATGATTCCATTGTAACCTATATTTTCTATAATTTTATTAGAAAATAAGGAATTGCGATTCAGATCCAGTGATCATTTTCATCTGATAAACAGTTTTAATCATAATTTATTTTAAATTCTAGTCAGTGGTTATATTTTAAAGTGTTCATTATCATGTCCTTTTGTTCCATGTCGTGCCATTAGGGACCGACGACATAGCTGTTAGGCTCCTTTAAACAACAAACATAATCATCATCATCATCATCATCATCTGAATTTTATCAGGAGGAATTAAGTTGCGGACAATTCCTCTCAAGTTCACGTCATGTATATTCAACAGAGTTCAGCTCAACAGAACCTCTCGGCCACACAATTCGCTGTATATTGTGCGTTTCAAGGGACTAATTAACCACCTTGAGCATTCTTTCTGATTAGTATAAAGTCCTCACCAATACTGGTAGCAAATTCTGTAACTACAGTTTGGAGGATGTTCTCTCCACACACCAGACTAGTCATGTTACCCTGGATATGAATTCGAGGCGTACGTCGACAAAACATGGTCCCACCTCAAAATATGACTGAAGAGCCCCTGCTGCTGATATTACTCCAAGATGGAGGGCGCATTCCTTCTCTCACCGGATCGGATCACGTCCACACTTTGAAACTCCTGGAAAGCTTATTGTTACCTAATCAAAATACAGCGTACTCTTCCTGCTTCTGATTCTGTGGGCTATGAGTTAATGCTTACCACACACAAGCTGCTTAAGTCGTGGTTTAAGCGGAGGTCACCTTGATATGAATCGTCCAACGCGCAGCCGATTTCTCACTATCTGATCTGAGTTATTCACTCTGGTAGACCTCCGAATGCCCTGGCAGAACGACGGGGACAGAATAAGTGCGCCTACGAGTTACTGAAAACAACAAATACCCGTAGTCTTGGCGAGGTGATTTACATAGGCGTCCGGTCCGTTATTGGTCATAAACCACTTTGCAACCACCTGAACTTACCTAACTCTACAAACATCTTTCTCACTTTCTCCAACAACAGGGCCACATCCACCACTTGCCATCTTTCTCGCAGCAATGTCGCAATTCGAATCCGATCACTAACAAAAATGGGTACTATTCCCATATTTACTTCGGTCCTACACGTGACCATGCAACGATACAAGTGTTGTTGAACTGACAGAGACGACAAATATCAAGTATCAAATTTCATCAATATGGATTTCAGACATTGATCTACTGTGCATACTGTATGCATCTTTGAAGTACAGTGACATACACTGTGTGAAATAGTAATGTTTAAAATTATTTTTGAGTACTGTATTTCGGATTCGTCCTCGCAACATGTCTGCGGATGTTTCGAAAATCACCGTGGCGGTAATGTATTTGTTCTTCCGTAGGACACAAACCAATTTTTAGGAGCAGCCTGTTCAACAGCCTGATTCTCAGTGGAGTCTGACCCCCCAACGGTTGGGGGACGCACATGTAGAATACACCCGCGGTATCCCCTGCCTCTCGTAAGAGGCGACTACAAGGGGCGATCAAGGGATGATTGAATTAGAACCATGAAACTACTCTTGATTCGTACCATCCCACGAACCTGCTACGCAGGCGTAGCAGGGGGAGAAGTGATACTCCCAACTGACGCGTCCCAGGTGGCGGATAGGGGGGTCCTAACCGGCTTGCCGGCGGAGTTGAGGGAACAAAAATACCTCTCGCGGACCAAACACATACTCCTTGTGGGTGGGGGAGGCAGACAAATAATACACCCACGGTATCCCCTGCCTGTCGTGAGAGGCGACTAAAAGGGGCGACCAAGGAATGATTGTATGAGAACCATGAACTATTTTTGATTCGTACCATCACGCGGGGAACACCATGGGTCGCCCTTACTTGCGAGTGGTACCACTCTGTTAGATACTGAATTGCTTTGTGATTCGTAGCACTCAAGCGGGGTTCAGTGTGGGTTTCCAGTACCCGTGAGTCGTACCCATGTGAGCATCACCACGGGTCTGGGCGTTGCCTGTGAGTTGTACCACTATATGAGCGACACTGTGGGTCTGCGTTGCCAGTGATTGGTACCCACTATGTGAGGAACACCACGGGAATGCCGGCGCCCGTGATTAGTACACCTAGGTGAGGAACCTCATCGGTTTGCGTTGGCTATGAGTGACGCCATTTTGTGAGAATCACCATAGGTCTGCGTTACCTTTACGATGTACAATACTTGTGAGTAGTACCTTAATGTTTGGAACACCGTGAGTTAACGCTACCTTTGATTAGTACCGCAGCTTGAGAAATACCATGGTTCTATTTTATTCGCGAGATGTACCATTCTGAGGGGCCTTAGACCTGGATTTTGGACCCCTTTAGACATCAAGCATAATTGATTCAGGACTGTGCTTTATAAGTGGTCCCTTGGTCTGTAATACTATTATGTATGACCGTGTTTGAGTCGGATCCACTGTTTTTTGTTAGTTTGTTTCTAGTTTGTTTTTGTTTTTTGGGTTCATGTCCGTCCATTCATTTTTCATGCCTTTTTTATTTATTTTGTTCTGTGGAATTTTTTGAACTTTTTGTTGTCATTTAATTTCGTACCATTAGGGGCCGATGACCTTGATGTCATCATCATCATCACCGATCAACATTGGACGTCGGGCAGGACCTGTTTTGACGAGGTGGGTATTGGCTTGGTTGCATGGCTCGGCTACAGAGGCTACCGATCGCAGTGGGTTGCATTGGGGAAAGATGCTTATGGTAATGGTCGATAAACGTTCAAAGCCAGTCCACGGTAGTCCATCACCCTTATCTATATCATATGATTACCTCAGGTATGCAAGCCACGGAAACAATTGCAGAGTGAAAGCATGGGATCCAGCTGCACTATGTTCCCGGTTGATACCGAAACCGGCGGGAAAAATTTCAAGCTATGATGTCTGTTTTGTTCAATAGTCATATAAAAGCTGTCTAAGGCAAACTTGAATACTTAAAGAATATGCGTAACGGTAGTTTGCTGTTGAAGTCATGCACTGCATTTTCTCAAATCCGACCCCTTTGCGAATTCCCTGTCAAAGTTGAAGAGTACAAATACTTGAATCTGGTTCGCTGGGTCATCCTCCACCGTGATCTCGTCTAACACTAACAATGAGTTGATGGAAGACATGAAAAATCATGGCGTGTCACACGTCCGGCGCATTACGCGCTAAGTCAACGGCGAAGAAATGTCACGGGTGCCTTCACTGTCTCTTTCAAGTTGTCAGTGTTACCAGAAGAAGTCAAGGTAACAACATACCATTGCCATGTCAGGCAATATATCCCGTCTCCCATTCGGTGCTATCAGTGTATGTGTTTCGTACTGCAACCTTGTAGAGCTTCGGTGGTCCATTGAAGTTCATTCTTGCCTCGGCTGCTCCTAAAAAGAAATATGCTCACCTAAATTTGCAGACTCATCTCATTAGTGATCCGTTCCTGTCGGCGATTATGGGTGCATATAGGGATTATATAAAAAATTATTAATTAAAATCAGGGAACGGTGAAAATGTAATCTTCCTAACTTCGGAAGTTAAATTTTAACCCAAAGCAAAGGCTGTAGCTGTAAAATAATACTGAATCCATGACTATCAATGATTAAAATAAGATTTAATAACATTATTCATTAAACTTCCGAAAAATTGCGTAAACAAGTTATCAATCAAATCAATCAATCAATCAATCAATCAATCAATCAATCAATCAATACTGATCTGCATTTAGGGCAGTCGCCCAGGTGGCAGATTTCCTATCTGTTGCTTTCCTAGCCTTTTCCTAAATGATTTCAAAGAAATTGGAAATTTATTGAACATCTCCCTTGGTAAGTTATTCCAATCCCTAACTCCCCTTCCTATAAATGAATATTTGCCCCAGTTTGTCCTCTTGAATTCCAACTTTATCTTCATATTGTGATCTTTCCTACTTTTATAAACGCCATTCAAACTTATTCGTCTACTAATGTCATTCCACGCCATCTTTCCGCTGACAGCTCGGAACATACCACTTAGTCGAGCAGCTCTTCTTCTTTCTCTCAATTCTTCCCAACCCAAACATTGCAACATTTTTGTAACGCTACTCTTTTGTCGGAAATCACCCAGAACAAATCGAGCTGCTTTTCTTTGGATTTTTTCCAGTTCTTGAATCAGGTAATCCTGGTGAGGGTCCCATACACTGGAACCATACTCTAGTCGGGGTCTTACCAGAGACTTATATGCACTCTCCTTTACATCCTTACTACAACCCCTAAACACCCTCATAACCATGTGCAGAGATCTGTACCCTTTATTTACAATCTCATTTATGTGATTACCCCAATGAAGATCTTTCCTTATATTAACACCTAGATACTTACAATGATCCCCAAAAGGAACTTTCACCCCATCAACGCAGTAATTAAAACTGAGAGGACTTTTCCTATTTGTGAAACTCACAACCTGACTTGTAACCCCGTTTATCATCATACCATTGCCTGCTGTCCATCTCACAACATTTTCGAGGTCACGTTGCAGTTGCTCACAATCTTGTAACTTATTTATCACTCTATAGAGAATAACATCATCCGCAAAAAGCCTTACCTCCGATTCCACTCCTTTACTCATATCATTTATATATAAAAGAAAACATAAAGGTCCAATAATACTGCCTTGAGGAATTCCTCTCTTAATTATTACAGGGTCAGATAAAGCTTTGCCTACTCTAATTCTCTGAGATCTATTTTCTAGAAATATAGCAATCCATTCAGTCACTCTTTTGTCTAGTCCAATTGCACTCATTTTTGCCAGTAGTCTCCCATGATCCACCCTATCAAATGCTTTAGACAGGTCAATCGCGATACAGTCCATTTGACCTCCAGAATCCAAGATATCTGCTATATCTTGCTGGAATCCTACAAGTTGAGCTTCAGTGGAATAACCCTTCCTAAAACCGAATTGCCTTCTATCGAACCAGTTATTAATTTCACAAACATGTCCAATATAATCAGAAAGAATGCCTTCCCAAAGCTTACATACAATGCATGTCAAACTTACTGGCCTGTAATTTTCAGCTTTATGTCTATCACCCTTTCCTTTATACACCGGGGCTACAATAGCAACTCTCCATTCATCTGGTATAGCTCCTCCGACCAAACAATAATCAATTAACTACTTCAGATATGGTACTATATCCCAACCCATTGTCTTTAGTATATCCCCAGAAATCTGATCAATTCCAGCCGCTTTTCTAGTTTTCAACTTTTGTATCTTATTGTAAATGTCATTGTTATCATACGTAAATTTTATTTCTTTGGCCTTAGTCTCCTCCTCTATCTCGACGTCATCCTTGTAACCAACAATCTTTACATACTGCTGACTGAATACTTCTGCCTTTTGAAGATCCTCACATACACACTCCCCTTGTTCATTAATTATTCCTGGAATGTCCTTCTTGGAACCTGTTTCTGCCTTAAAATACCTATACATACCCTTCCATTTTTCACTAAAATTCGTATGACTGCAAATTATGCTTGCCATCATGTTATCCTTAGCTGCCTTCTTTGCTAGATTCAATTTTCTAGTAAGTTCCTTCAATTTCTCCTTACTTCCACAGCCATTTCTAACTGTATTTCTTTCCAGTCTGCACCTCCTTCTTAGTCTCTTTATTTCTCTATTATAATAAAGTGGGTCTTTACCATTCCTTACCACCCTTAATGGTACAAACCTGTCTTCGCATTCCTCAACAATTTCTTTAAACCCATCCCAGAGTCTGTTTACATTTTTATTTACCGTTTTCCACCGATCATAGCTACTTTTTAGAAACTGCCTCATGCCTGCTTTATCAGCCATATGGTACTGCCTAACAGTCCTACTTTTAAGACCTTCCTTTCTATCACATTTATTTTTAACTACCACAAAAACAGCTTCATGATCACTAATACCATCTATTACTTCAGTTTTCCTATAGAGCTCATCTGGTTTTATCAGCACCACATCCAGGATATTTTTCCCTCTGGTTGGTTCCATCACTTTCTGAATCAGCTGTCCTTCCCATATTAACTTATTTGCCATTTGTTGGTCATGCTTCCTGTCGTTCGCATTTCCTTCCCAATTGACATCTGGCAAATTCAGATCTCCCGCTACAATCACATTTCTTTCCATGTCGTTTCCCACATAGCTGACTATCCTATCAAATAATTCCGAATCCGCGTCAGTACTACCCTTTCCCGATCTGTACACTCCAAATATATCAAGTTGCCTATTATCTTTAGAAATGAGCCTTACACCTAGAATTTCATGTGTCTCATCTTTAACTTTTTCGTAGCTTACAAATTCTTCTTTCACCAGAATGAACACTCCCCCTCCCACCCTTCCTATCCTATCTCTACGATACACACTCCAGTGCCGTGATAAAATTTCTGCATCCATTATATCATTTCGCAGCCATGATTCAACTCCTATTACAATATCTGGTAAATATATATATATTAAATTACTTAATTCTATTCCTTTCCTTACAATACTTCTACAGTTCAACACTAACAATTTTATGTCATCCCTACTTGATTTCCAGTTCCCTGTTCCCTTATCACCGCTCCCTAGGCCATCCCGTTTCCCTGAATGTACCTCCCTATTACCCTTCCAAACAAATTTCCTAACTTATACGTACCACTGCGGTTTAAATGCAGGCCATCTGAGCGCAGATCCCTATCTCCTACCCACCCATTAGGATCTAGAAATTTCACTCCCAGTTTCCCACATACCCACTCAATAGTCTCATTTAAATCCCCAATCACCCTCCAGTCAGTATCCCTTCTACACAGTATTCCACTAATAACAATCTCCGCTTTCTTAAACTTCACCTGTGCTGCATTATGATGACATTATAATAAATTGAAGTTATTAATTATCAAATGTACTTCCAACTTTTCACTTATCAGACATATGTGCTGAATTGATACATAATTGCCTATGTGTATAATAATGTTGCCAATGTGTATAATAAATGTAATAACCAATGTGTATAATTACTTTTTTACCATTGTGTATAATAAATTTAATTGCCAACTAGCAGCTTCCCGCTGGCTCCGCCCACAGTGTACAAAGTATGGTGTTGTTCGTTACTATCCTCACGGATGTATTTGCAAAGTTTCGAGTTAATGAAATAAAGCACATGGTCTGCTATGGTATTAGAATGTAATATTATGTCAAAAAACACTTGAAAATACATCACACAAAGAAATTGAATTAATGTTTCTACGCGCCAAACCGTTAAAAAGTCCTTCAAAGATCTTCGTCATGAAGACAAATGTACTCATAATTTTTCTCAGAATCCACCAATTTAAGTAGTTATTACCTCAAAATAAAGCACATGATCCACTGAGTGTTTTAGACCAAAACAAACTGCGTACCTCAATTAGAACGAAAGATATGATTTCTACAATGAGAAAAAAATGTTGAAGAAATGAGACGTCAAATTGAACGTGCACTCATAACTTTAATCAGAATCAACCTATTTGAATAGCTAAGAGCCGAAATGAAAGAGCTTGATCCACTGAGTGTTCTTAGGTCAAAATGAACTCAGTACCTCAATTAGAACCAAAGATATGATTGCTTCAAAGAGACAAAAAAAATTGAAAAAATGAAATAATCTGAGGAAGGCAGAAGTTAAGTGATTTACAGTACCTGATGACAAATATGTCCATGAATACCTTTCACATAAAAAAGAATGAAGGAAATCGACCGGATAAAGTGGCAGGACTGACTGACTGTAGTTTTTACCTATTTTTTTAAATATATAGATGTGTATAATAAATTTAATTACTCAGAACATTCAAGGATAATGGAGTTAATTATCCTTTGACAAATATCTGTGATTAACAATTATATTCGTTAAACTCATTTTTCAAAACAACCATTAAGTTATGTCACTGTGTAAAATATAAAAAAGAAACATTCAACAAAAGTTAGAATTTTCATTATTTCATATTTAGAGATTACTGAAATGCCTCAACATAATTTGATTTATTAACACAAAGTTTCCACAATTTAAATAAAATGAATTTTACAACAATAGTTTAGTAAAACATATAATTAATCGTTGTTGTTATTGCTGGGATGACATCAAATGAGTTTGAAATATTTATTTCTGTAGTTTACGCGACCGGGCGAGTTGGCCGTGCGCGTAGAGGCGCGCGGCTGTGAGCTTGCATCCGGGAGATAGTAGGTTCGAATCCCACTATCGGCAGCCCTGAAAATGGTTTTCCGTGGTTTCCCATTTTCACACCAGGCAAATGCTGGTGCTGTACCTTAATTAAGGCCACGGCCGCTTCCTTCCAACTCCTAGGCCTTTCCTATCCCATCGTCGCCATAAGACCTATCTGTGTCGGCGCGACGTAAAGCCCCCTAGCAAAAAAAAAAAGTTTACGCGAGTCCCTTCCTAATTTAAACTAAATCCAACTAGGGATGGTAACTCTGCCACTTAATAAAATTCGTGAAGAAAATAAACCACTGTTTACAAACGGAGTCACAGTCAAATGAATAGCCTATTCTAAAATCAAATAAATATCACACTGCTGAACAATGACATCCTACCACTAGTCTATACACAACTATATATTAGCAAGTTCTCCACGTCAGGAGCGCTACGAAGAAAATTCCGTGACAGGTTACATAAAAAGAACATTTATGTTGTTGGCTGATTTCAGTGTCCAGTATAATATAATCACCAAAATTACCGTTCACCACGACTATGAATAATATTAATATTATGGTTATCCTGATATTTTCAACTATTAAATATAATTCTTTGGTGAATGAAAAAATAAATTATTAAAAACCTGTTAAACATGTAGGTAAACACTACTTGTGAAATTAATGACAGTAATAATAATAATAATCATAATAATAATAATAATAATAATAAAGTGTAATGACCAAAATCATGTCCATAACAATTCCAAATAAATCAATTGGGTATTTCCTAGCTTTAATACACATTATCGTGAAAATCCTAAATGATTTAATGATGTAATGTTTATCTAATAACTGTGTTGGGTCACTCAAGAGTCTTATGCTTCTTCAATTGGTCCTTAGCATTTATTGGCGAACACTAATTGCCTTATGTATTCCTCCGCTCAATCAACTGATTCATTAATGCAATGTCTTCTTGTTCAACAATCTCTAACTTTTTGCCACCTTCACTGCTGGCCTCAGTTTCATCAGCTTCTAGGCTGGCACATAAAATTCCTCTCTTATTCAACAGGAATACTTGACTCTATAACGTTGCTTTTCCACTCTACAATGCCAAAAAGGGACGCCAAGCACACACTCACACCATATCACGTCCTGCCGGTTGCTATGAAGTATCAAAATTTGTTAATCATGAAAATGATTCTAACACTTCTCCACTCAATTAATTTATAAAATATGTGCTTACGGCACCACCTGAGAGCAAAACATTATCCTACATGAACGTATAAAAATACGCTGGCAACCTGACTTAATAATAATAATAATAATAATAATAATAATAATAATAATAATAATAATAATAATGCGTAGACAGCAGCAATACTTCATTAACTACACATTAACACTACCGACTCGCGTAAATAATATATACAAACAGGAAATATATATCTTAGATTCGACCAAGTTTGTATGATGTACTTACATGGTTGCAACTATGCCTAGCCCAATAGTCAGTAGGCTTCCATGATGGATGGAATTAGAACATCATTATTGGAAGATTACCCTTTTCAACATTCCTGAGGTATCTACTCATTGCTTACACTAACTTATCTTTAACATGTAGTTATAACTCTTACTATATAAAATTTTGCACGCTCATTTGCACTGTAATATCACGCATTTATGACGAAGTGTTCACACACCTCTCTCCATACTGAATATCCTATCTTGTGTCGCGAATTATCACTGTTGGTGATAGGTTTTTGTGTCTCAAGTCGGCGTTCTAACCTCACATACAGGTTCCATTATTCTGACCCTTCCCTTATTTCTCGACAAAGCATCCCTTGCAGTGTCTTCTTCTCGGGCTTTCACCTGTCCTCGAAAATACAACTCCCGACTGTCTTTGAAATAACTACTTAGAATGGTCAAAGTAAATGTTTACTAGACCCTCAACTGGTCTCCAACAACCATGAAAATGAAAATGTTCTTCGAACTAACTAATTAACTAACTAACTAACTAACTAAGCTTTCATTTCTCCCCTGACGGGGGAGGCGGGCCACCTAGTAGGGAACACCTACTCTCTGGCCAAGAGAGTTGTGGGAGTTAAAGGTGGTGTGCTTTATTTGGAATAGGGTAAATATAGGTGATGGAAATGGGAGATATGATTGGGGGGCATCTTGGTTTTCCGCTTTCTGTGTTCCCTTTATTTATTTTTATTTTTTAGATATTGATTCATAACAATATTGGTGTTTTGTTAGTTACATAAATGCACAGTGATACAAAGACAGAGTCATGTTCAACAATGCAGAGTTACATGGAGTGATAAGGGAAAAGATGGAAGGCAATGAGATGGAAGGTAGAGGAGAATGTAGCAAGAGAGGTTAAGATAAGATGGAAAAGATCGATTGAAGGCGGGGATGGGGAAAATGAGCTGTGGGACGGTGGAGTGAACCAAAGACGTTGTCGAGGTGAGTTAAGAGGAGATGCAGAAGGCCGAGGACGCCGACGGGGTGAGGGAATACGAGATTGGAGACGAGGAGGAGAACGAGATGGTTCCACACGATAAGTACGGCCAAGGATTTGAAATCCATGTGTGAGCAGGTGATTGACGGCTTCAGGCGTAGCGAAGTGGAGACGTACCAAAACTTAGGTCCAGCGGAGTTGTACACTGACTGACAGTGCAAATGCAACACCAAGAAGGAGTGGTCAGAACTTTATGCCAATTGCAGGGTAGACTGACGTCACTGAGGTATGCTCATGATGTGAAATGCGCCGCTGTGCTGCGCACGTAGCGAACGATAAATGGGACACGGCGTTGGCGAATGGCCCACTTCGTACCGTGATTTCTCAGCCGACAGTCATTGTAGAACGTGTTGTCGTGTGCCACAGGACACGTGTATAGCTAAGAATGCCATGCCGCCGTCAACGGAGGCATTTCCAGCAGACAGACGACCTTACGATGGGTATGGTGATCGGGCTGAGAAGGGCAGGTTGGTCGCTTCGTCAAATCGCAGCCGATACCCATAGGGATGTGTCCACGGCGCAGCGCGTGTGGCGAAGATGGTTGGCGCAGGGACATGTGGCACGTGCGAGGGGTCCAGGCGCAGCCCGAGTGACGTCAGCACGCGAGGATCGGCGCATCCGCCGCCAAGCGGTGGCAGCCCCGCACGCCACGTCAACCGCCATTCTTCAGCATGTGCAAGACACAATATCGACCAGAACAATTTCCCGTCGATTGGTTGAAGGAGGCCTGCACTCCCGGCGTCCGCTCAGAAGACTACCATTGACTCCACAGCATAGACGTGCACGCCTGGCATGGTGCCGGGCTAGAGCGACTTGGATGAGGGAATGGCGGAACGTCGTGTTCTCCGATGAGTCACGCTTCTGTTCTGTCAGTGATAGTCACCGCAGACGAGTGTGGCGTCGGCGTGGAGAAAGGTCAAATCCGGCAGTAACTGTGGAGCGCCCTACCGCTAGACAACGCGGCATCATGGTTTGGGGCGCTATTGCGTATGATTCCACGTCACCTCTAGTGCGTATTCAAGGCACGTTAAATGCACACCGCTACGTGCGCATTGTTCTGCGGCCGGTGGCACTCCCGTACCTTCAGGGGCTGCCCAATGCTCTGTTTCAGCAGGATAATGCCCGCCCACACAATGCTCGCATCTCTCAACAGGCTGTACGAGGTGTACAGATGCTTCCGTGGCCAGCGTACTCTCCGAATCTCTCACCAATCGAACACGTGTGGGATCTCATTGGACGCCGTTTGCAAACTCTGCCCCAGCCTCGTACGGACGACCAACTGTGGCAAATGGTTGACAGAGAATGGAGAACCATCCCTCAGGACACCATCCGCACTCTTATTGACTCTGTACCTCGACGTGTTTCTGCGTCCATCGCCGCTCGCGGTGGTCCTACATCCTACTGAGTCGATGCCGTGCGCATTGTGTAACCTGCATATCGGTTTGAAATAAACATCAATTATTCGTCCGTGCCGTCTCTGTTTTTTCCCCAACTTTCATCCCTTTAGAACCACTCCTCCTTGGTGTTGCATTGTCACTGTCAGTCAGTGTATATCCTGGAGGTCCCAGTGACAAAATGTCCAGCTTGATGAAGGGCAGAAGTGATGACTTCGTCTGAAAGAGCAGGATCAACACTACAGGCGACACAAGTATAATTGGCAGTGCATTCAGACGGCGATGACAATGGTGGATGCTCAGGCACAGTAGAGGAATCAGTTGCAGCTTCGTCGATAGGCGGTTGCTGTGAGTCGGACCGTTGAGCAGGGTGTTAAGTGGTAAGAGGAGGAAACGTCATGACAGGGAATGGATGAGACATAATGGTAGTGGTGGCAGGAAAGGTAGAAACGGCAGAATCTAAGACTGTAGTGGTGATAGGGGTGGTGGTAGTGGTGGTGGTAGCTGGGACGAACGGCGGTGCAACAAGTGTAGAGAGAACAGGCGGTGATTCCATCAGCTGGGCGGGACGACGTGAAGTATATATGTAGGCCGGTCGGGAGATGTGCATTGGTGGAGACGATGTCAGCGGCGGTGCAACAGGCGTAGTCAGAGCAGGCGCTGGGTCCATCAGCTTTGCGGGAAGACGTGAAGGCAGTATGTGGGCCGGTCGGGAGAAGTGCAGTGGTGATGCCATTTGGAGAGAATCGAGGACGCAAGTGAATATAACCGACTTCCAATTGTGGTGTCGGCCTTTGTGCTTGGGCTCGGCGAGGTGCGATTTACAGATGAGGCGTCACCCCGGAAGAAAAAGGAGGATCTCTGCTGCGTGTCTTTGCCGCCTGTGTGGTATGCCTTGTGTTGTCCTTGTGCTCGTCGAACTTCTCACCTGTGGGAAATACCTGGCGCTACTGCAGAATGTATCGAAGACTGTAGTGTGATTTCAAATTAGTCATTTTGAGATATAAATCTCCCATTGACATAAATAATTCCTGTCCCACGAAATCAATTTTATACACCTATATAGCACATACGATACTGTCTTAACCGCAGCACACCCGGACATAGTTACATATTCACAGCTGTACAAAAGAAATGTATTCTATTGTAGTGTACTAGTTTACTTCATGGAGCGATTTTAGTACATGTCCATCCCGACGAAGTTTCTGAATATGACTAATTTGTGCAGGGCGAGCTATCTACTGACTTGCTTTCACTTTAGCGGAGTGATATGAACTTAGTAGAGGGGGATTTTTGGTTCCTAAAGCGTCGTTCAGTTACAATAACTGTACTGCAAATTAATTGTCCATCCTGTATAATTACATAAAGTCCATGCCTTTCAATTTATATGGTGTGAATGAAGAATCGACCGTCTAATTTGATTTAACACTGATGGCTTTGTGAGGAGACACTTGACAATAAATCTTGGCATAGTCAGGCGGAATTAAAGAAGGAACTTTTAGACAACCAAGAAAAGTTGTTAAGACAATGCGAAAGCAATAGGGCCCATATTAAACAGGTCACAGGTCATCTCATCTGCGACATCTAATAATAATTACAATTACAAAACACACACACTACGTTGAAGGAGGAACTTACCGAAAGCGTTTCGGAGAAATTGGAGGACACGCGAGCTGAATATTTCATCCCGCTAATTTCAAAATATATCAAGGGCGACTCTTGATTGGTTGAGGGGTATATCTTCTTCACTTATTTGGACGACTCCAGCACAAATTGGGGGGTTTCTGGTAGATTCCTCTCTGTTTTCTGTCTCTCTTGCACCAAAGTTACAGTGGAAAGTTCCACTGGGTTAAACAAGGATACTGCTAAATTATGTAGTTCCTGTTTAGTGTGACCTGTTTAGTCTAGTCATATTCTAAATATCCTAACAATCTTCTAAGACTTAACACTCGTACTAATTTATGGACGATAGTCTGGCGTCACGTTGCCAGAAACATCTTATTAATTACTCCCTATGCTCCCTTGTAGAGCTTTAGTGATCCATTGAAGTTCATGCTTGCCTCGGCTGCTCCTAAAAATATATACAGAGTGTTAGGGGTATACGTGCAGATATTAAGCTAGTCGGCAAAGAAAAATACATCTCACAATATATGCTATGTACTTTTTATCTTGTCCTATTAGTTTGCCCATAACTGAGCCAAATATTTCAGGACCTAAAGTGTTTTGAACGGCCGTAGCAGGATATGCCTGTTACGTCATTCTGTCCACACGTAGTGGAAGTACAGTAGCAGAGTATAGGGCTTGTTGAACCTGTTTCTTATCGCAGGCCAACGCATGTTGTTGTGCACTTCCCCTAAAGCCTTGGCAAGTAGGAGAGGATGACTCACGTGCCAAGCCACTTGAAATGCGGTTTAGGGTCTGTGTGAAATGTACACAGAATTCTTACAGTGACCTCGAAGATACGTACCAGCACATACATGCGAATCAAGTATTGTGTAGTTGTGTGTGATTTATAAGACGTCAATGGCATTACTCAGTGATCCAAGCCGACAAAATGAAAGGAAATAGTTAATAAGTAAATGAAAAATGAGCGCAACATTTCTGTGCTCTTATTGCGACAGTCTACGCTGAATGTCTGACAATAGACAACGCGAGTTGTCTATGCTTATTCATAAACTTTTCAGGTCAATGAAAGGACAGTGGACACTGAAAGAAAAGGCTGTAAGTATTCAGTCCTACTGTTATTAATGAGACAGATTTCAAAAACCGTAGCTGCAACTATGCGTGAACATTGCTCGAAGGAAAAATAGTTACTGTGGATTTTTTTTTTGCTAGTTACTTTACGTCGCACCGAGACAGATGGGTCTTATGGAGACGATGGGACAGAAAAGGGCTAGGAGTGGGAAGGAAGCGGCCGTGGCCTTAATTAAGGTACAGCCCCAGCATTTGCCTGGTGTGAAAATAGGAAACCACGGAAAACCATCTTCAGGGCCGCCGACAGTGGGGTTCGAACCTGCTATCTACCGAATACTGGATACTGGCCGCACTTAAGCGACTGCAGCTATCGAGCTCGGTCTACTGTGGAATTGCCGCCGGGCATTTCTAATAGAAGGCTTATTCTTCTTTTTCCTAATCTGTTTACCCTCCAGGGTTGGTTTCCGGACTCAGCGAGGGATCCCACCTCTACCGCCTCCAGGGCAGTGTCCTGGAGCGTGAGACATTGGGTCGGAGATACAACTGGGGAGAATGACCAGTACCTTGTCCAGGCGGCCTCACCTTCTATGCTGATCAGGGGCCTTGCGGGGGAATGGGGAGATTGGAAGGGATAGGAAGGAAGAGGGAAGAGGGAAGGAAGCGGTCGTGGCCTTAAGTTAGGTACCATCCCGGCATTTGCCTGGAGAAGTGGGAAACTACGGGAAACCACTTTCAGGATGGCTGAGGTGGGAATCGAACCACCTCTACTCATTTGACCTCCCGAGATGGACCCCGTTCCAGCCCTCGTACCACTTTTCAAATTTCGTGGCGGAGCTGGGAATGGAACACGGGCCTCCGGGGGGTGGCAGCTAATCACACTAACCACTATACCACAGAGGTGGACAGAAGGCTAATTAGTGGACAGTAAGTGCCGATAGGTAATGTAACGGACCCGTTTAATTAAAACTTCCGTAATAATAATGTTACTACTACTACTACTACTACTAATATCTTTACGTTTCACTAATTAATTTTCACGGTTTTCGGAGACGCTGAAGTGCCAGAATTTTGTACCGCAGTACTTTTCTAATACAAGTAAATCCACATACACAAGACAGGCGTATTTCAGCACCTTCAAATACCACCGAACTGAGCCGCCATCGAACCTGCCAAGGTGGGATCAGAAGACCAGCGCTCTATCGTCCGAGCTACTCAGACCGCCATTGGAGCTTAGAGTAAGTTGATCGTGCGGTTAGGGGCGCGCAGCTATGAGCTTGTATTCTAGTGATAGTGGGTTCGAAATCCACTGTGGGCAGCCAGGAAGATGGTTTTTCGTAGTTTCCCATTTTCACATCAGGGAAATGCTGGGACTGTACCTTTATTAGACTTCGAACGTTTCCTTCCCACTTGTATCCCTTTTCTCTCCCATCGTTGCCGTAAGACCTATTTGTGTCGGTGCGACGTAAAACAATTTGTAAGTATATGTTTCGGTAATTTCGGAGACATGTCTGCAATTATAATATTAATAATAATTCGGACCTGTTAAAAGTTCACTATTTTCTTTAGTGTTTTCTGACAGATTACGAGCTACGAAGTTTGAGTGGGGCGATTAACTTTTATTTTCATAATAGTTAGTAATAATAGAATAACACAGTTTTTATAATAATATTGTTAGTGGCTTTTCGACGGATGCGAGCTGACTGCAGCGCGCTCCTAATCGCACGGCCAACTCGCCCAATAATAATAATAATAATTATAATTATAATAATAATAATAATAATAATAATACATCATTACGTGCCAGTGGAGACGCGCGGTGTCGGAATTTTGCCCACAGGTATTCTTTAACGTGCCTGTAATCTACCGATCAGAAGCGGTCGTATTTGAGCACCTTCAAATACCAGCGGACTGAGCCAGGATCGAGCCTGCTAAGTTCATTAAACCAGTGCTTGAACCGTCTGAGCCACTCAGCCTGGCAACGTTTATTTTGATACGTTTAATATGCACTGCAAAATCAACAGTAAGCTAGAAGGCTTTCATTTACATTTAAACATGTTCTCTTCGGTTAGAAGCACGAAAGAAAGGTACGTTTAATTAATTTATGTTCATAACATGTCCCTTACTGGTATGAAGTAAAACGTTCGATGTGTTTTGATATTTCAGTTCCGATACTACTCACTTGGAAATCATATCCCATGCATTCTTTCGTTGACGTAATAAACTTTATTTACATAACCGTCAACACGGGATGTTTCTGCATACGGCGAGTTGCACTCCCAAAAGACCATGATATTGAAATCGCACTGTGGGAGGATATTCCACGTAAGCAGTTCGACAAAAGCACTAGACGTGTCTCGTAACGATTCGATTGTCTGCTGTACCTAGCGACGGAGATGTGGCTGGACGGGTTCCCCGCCCCTACTTGAAACCGGTCTGTCTGACCTTGACCTGAATAACAGCTGTCAGAGATGCGAATTATCGTCCGTACTAGTACACGAGTTACTTCGTAGTAGTAGCATCAGTAGTATTATTTGAATAATGCCAGTGTATGAATACCACGAATACCATGATACGCTGCTAGTGTATCGTGTGGCAGAACAGAACACGGGTCGCCCTTCATGAATCTATCGGGAGAGGCTTCGAGCAATTTATATTTTGTTTTTTATTCACTACGAGTTAAAACAGAGGACACTTTGCGTTTTAAGGGCCGATGGCATTAAGACAGCAATCATCATCATCATCATCATCATCATCATCATCATCGTTGTCGTCGTCGTCATCATCACGTATAAATATTCAACAAAATAATTGTTTTATATTCATCATTACTGAAATACGAAGTATAAGTTAACATTTAACTTAAGAAGGTTGCCTAGAGTGTTTTGTTAATTTACAAAAGAATAATTAAAATTTCTTTTAATGTAAGGCAATCTGTATGTTTTTGTTTTCTAAACTGTTGTACTGTAATGTTTAACATAGGTACATTTTTTGTTCACAGGCGTTTTCGTGTACGTTCGTAAATCCGTACTTTTCTATTCGAGATAGTCTTGTTACCGTCCACCTGGAATTACGGAGCCCGTACTGTATGTTAGTTCATTATTTTTCTACAACAGAGTGTTACTCATACGACTGTAGTTACTACGACCACGCCACTCTTATGTCTGTGTCACTAATGTGCGCTTTGTTCGGCTCTGTACTGCTTGACCATGTGGCTCTCGTTACCTTCTTCTGCCTCTTCTTCTACTGCAGCCTTATGTCTTATTCTACCGACATCATCTTAACACGCAGTAGCGTAATCTGTTGCGATTTACTGAGCTCGATAGCTGCAATCGCTTAAGTCCGGCTCCATGGCTAAATGGTTAGCGTGCTGGCCTTTGGTCACAGGGGTCCCGGGTTCGATTCCCGGCACGGTCGGGAATTTAACCTTAATTGGTTAATTTTGCTGTCACGGGAACTGGGTGTATGTGCCATCATCATCATCATTTCATTCTCATCACGACGCGCAGGTCGTGGATACAGGTGCTTATGTACCACAACATCACGGGCTTTCAGGCCGGCTCCTTGGTTAAATGGTTAGCGTGCTGGTCCTTGATCACAGGGGTCCCGGGTTCGATACGCAGCGGGGTCGCGAATTTTAACCATCATAGGTTAATTTTGCCGGCACGGGGGCTGGGTGTGTGTGTTGTCTCATCATCAATTCATTCTCATTACGACACGCAGGTCGCCTACGGGTGTCAAATCGAAAGACCTGCTTCTGGCGAGCCGAACTTGTCCTCGGACACTCCCGGCACTAAAAGCCATACGACATTTCATTTCAGTGTGGCCAGTGTCCATTATTCGTGAGATAGTGGGCTCGAACCCCACTCTCAGCAGCCCAGAAGAAGATTTTCCGTGGTTTCCCAATTTACACCAGGATAATGCTGGGGCTGTACCTTAATTAAGGCCACGGCCGCTTCCTTCCCTGTCCTAGCCCTTTCCAGTCCCATCGTCGCCATAAGGCCTATCTGTGTAGGTGCGACGTAAAGCCAATAGCTGCTGTGATTTGTTATTAGCACCATCATAGTAAAATGTAATATAGTTGTGGCGGAATCTTCTTAGATACCTTCTACATCTGTGGATTGTGTATAATTTGATAACTCATCTGTACTTATGAAAGCGACCGTCGGCCTGGCGTTCAGGTTAATAGCTACATGTCACTAACGTGTAACCTTGATTATGATTCTTAGATTTGTTGATGTGTATGTTTGATGTTTATACACAATACGAGATTACAGCTGACTCATCCCCACGAGCTTGACCTGGTTCTCGTCTTACGCATAGTAATCTGTAGGTAACTACTGCGTCCGATGCTAACTCACGTGACATATATTTCATCTTGTTTCCTCTTAAACCACGCGTATTTTACTATTTTCTTCCACGTATTTCAGCTTTTAATTACCTGATAATAACAATAACAATAATAATAATAATAATAATAATAATAATAATAATAATAATAATAATAATAATAATAATAATAATAATAATAATAACGTTAATTGCTTTACGTCCCACTAACTACTTCTACACCGAGCTCGATAGCTGCAGTCGCTTAAGTGTTGCCAGTATCTAGTAATCGGGAGATAGTGGGTTCGAGCCCCACTGTCGGCAGCCCTGAAGATGGTTTTCCGTGGTTTCCCATTTTCACACCAGGCAAATGCTGGGGCTGTACCTTAATTAAGGCCACGGCCGCTTCCTTCCAACTCCTAGGCCTTTCCCATCCCATCGTCGCCATAAGACCTATCTGTGTCGGTGCGACGTAAAGCCCCTAGCAAAAAGACCTATCTGTGTCGGTGCGACGTAAAGCAAAATAGCAAAAAACTACTTCTACGGTTTTCTGAGACGCTGAGGTGCCCGAATTTAGTCCCGCACGAGTTCTTTTTATGTACCAGAAAATCTGCCGACACGAGGCTGACGTGTATTTGAGCACCTTCAAATACCACCGGACTGGGCCAGAAGTTGGAGTCAAAAGGCCTGCACCTCAACCGTCTGAGCCACTCAGCCCGGAAGGAGGCACGAAATATAGGTACGTTTAATTAATTTAGTTGTATAACATGTCCATTATTCATTTGAAACTAAACGTTCGATGTGTTTCGATAATTCAATTCCGATGCTACTCATTTGGGCATCCCATGACTGCTTTCGTTGGCGTAAGGAACTGCCATCTTTCTTCTACCTTTACGCAATGCACAACAGGGATCGTACCGTATTTCACGTCCCGGCGCGCTTATCCCAGCCAATAATTATATCAGTCGTACAGGTCCCGCGCCGATACAGGTTTTCAGGTCATTTCCATACTCACTAGACCACGGGGCTGATGACCACAGATATCCCAATCCCATAAATGACATAACAGCAAATGAACCAGTATTAACGCTGAGAATTCGGTACATCTTCAGGGTCCGAAACCGATGACCAGGGTTGTCTGAAGCCCCTAAGACGGAAACTAAATACTGACAACAACGAACCCAGTCTGGCGAGAATGTAACGTAATATGGCATACACTACTGTAGTATCCACCTTCAGCTGTTATCAGTGGCTCTTAAACATAAAAACAGTTTGACAAGTATGTTACGTAACATCTCGTGCATTGCATTGGTAGCGTTCAACTGTTACAGTAGCACACTTGCTTGTAAACATAAACAGAAACCAGTTTGGCACGAATGGCGCGTGACTCGCCTGTTCTCAAAGGGAAGCTATTCATTCACAAGAACAAGGCATACTACCTATTCTAAAAACATCGTACCTTTTTGCTCTCGAAAATAACTTCCGAGGATATATAGTGGTTCGTCACATCGTTCTCTATTGCTAGAAGAAATATCTGCAGGTATACACCTAACACCTGTATACTCACTGACATTTGGAGACTCATCTCATTGGTGATTGGTCCCTGTCGTCGATAATGGATGCATATAGGGATTGTATGACTAAGGATAACAATCTACTAAATAAAAAATTCTGATACAGACTGATTCTTAAACATTGTGTATAAAAGTACACTAATTAAAATCAGAGAAATATGAAAATGCAATCTTCCTAAATACTGAAGTTAAATTTTAACCAAAAGTAAAGGCTGTAGCTGTAAAAACATACTGTATCCATGACTATCAATCAACAAAATAACATTTAATCACATTATTAATTGAACTTCCAAAACGTTCCATAAACAAATTATTATGACATAATTTGTTGAAGTTATTAATTAATTATCAAATATACTTCCAACTTTTCACTTAACAGACAGATGTGCTGAATTGATACACTTTACAGCGGTATAATAATAATAATAATAATAATAATAATAATAATAATAATAGAATGAATACTGACGTCAACCTTCATAATTACCAATGTGTATGATTATTTATTTACCATGTGTAGAATAATATTTTTTTACCAATGTGTATAACAAATTTAATTTCAATATGTATAATTATTTGTTTACCATTGTGTATAATAAATTTAATTACCAATGTGTATAATAAATTTAATTACTCTGAACATTCAAGGATATTGGAGTTATTCTCCTTTGACAAATATCTGTGATTAACAATTATATTCTTCAAACTCATTTTTCAAAACAACCATTAAGTTATGTCACTGTGTAAAATATAAAAGGAAACATTCAATAAAAGTTAGAATTTTCATTATTTCATATTTAGAGATTACTGAACTGCCTCAACATAATTTGATTAATTAACACGAAGTTTCCACAATTTAAATAAAATGAATTTTACAACAATAGTTCAATAGCTCAATATCGTTGTTGTTATTGCTGGGATGACATCAAATGAATCTAAAATATTTATTTCTGTATTTTACGCGAGTCCCTTCCTAATATAAACTAAATCAACCTAGGGATGGTAACTCTGCCACTTAATAAAATTCGTGAAGAAAATAAACTACTATTTACAAACGAGTCACAGTTGAATGAATAGCCTATTCTAAATCAAATAAAAATCACACTGCTGAACAATAATGTCATCATTCCACTAGTCTATATACAACTATATATTAGCAAGTTCTCCACGTAAGGAGCTGTACGAAGAAAATTCAATGACAGGTTACATAAAAAGAATATGCATGATGTTGGCTGATTTCAGTGTCCAATATAATATAATCACCAAAATTACCGTTCACCACCACTATGAATAATACCATGGTTATCCTGATGTTTTCAACTATAAAAAATAATTGAATGAAAAAATAAATTATTAAAAAACCAGTAAAAATGTAGGTAAACACTACCTGTGAAATTAATGACAATAATAATAATAATAATAATAATAATAATAATAATAATAATAATAATAATAATAAAGTGTAATGACCAAAATCATGTCCATAACAATTCCAAATAAATCAATTGGGTATTTCCTGGCTTTAATGCACATTAATGTGACAATCCTAAGTGATTTAATCATGTAATATTTATCTAATAACTGTGTTGGGTCACTCAGAGTCTTATGCTTCTTCAATTGGTCCTCAACATTTATTGGCGAATACTAATTGCCTTATGTATTCCTCCACTCAATCAACTGATTCATTACTGCAATGTCTTCATGTTCAACAATCTCTAACTCTTTGCCAGCTTCACTGCTGGCCTCAATTTCATCAGCTCCTAGGCCTGCACATAAAATTCCTCTCTTATTCAATAGGAAGACTTCCACATGGTATTATACTGTATAATCCATAATCTGGACCTTATTAAAATACGTGACTCTATTACGTCACTTTTCCACTCGACAATGCCAAAAAGGGATGCCAAGCACACACTCACACTATATCACCATATATAATGTATCAAAATTTGTTAATCATGAAATGATTTTAACACTTTTAAACTCAATTAATTCATAAAATATGTGTTTACGGCACCACCTGAGACCAAAATAACATCCTACATGAACGTAGAAAAATACGCTGGCAACCTGACTTGAAAACACATAATAATAATAATAATAATAATAATAATAATAATAATAATAATAATAATAATAATAATAATAATAATAATAATAATGCGTAGACAGCAACAAAAATACCCTAAATAATTTGACTGCACTCTCATGCATATTACACCACTAACTAGATATTAACACTACCGACTCGCGTAAATAATATATACAAACAAGATTGTATGATGTACTTACTTGGTTGCAACTATGCCCAGCCCAATAGTCAGCAGGCTTCCGCGATGGATGAAATTAGAACATCATTATTGGAAGATTTCACTTTTCAACATTCTTGAGGTATCTACTCATTGCTTACACTAACTTATCTTTAACATGCAGTTGTAACTCTTGTTATATAAAATTTTACACACGCATTTGCACTGTGATATCACGCATTTACGACGAAGTGTTCACACACCTCTATCCACACTGAATATCCTATCTTGTGTCGCGAATTATCACTGTTGGTGATAAGTATTTGTGTCTGAAGTCGGCGTTCTACCCTCGCGTACAGGTTCCTTTATTCCTTATTTCTCGACAAATCATCCCCTGGAGTGTCTGCTTCTCGGGCGTTCACCTGTCCTCGAAAATACAACTCCCAACTGTCTTTGAAATAACCACTTAGAATTGTAAAAGTGAATGTTTACTAGACCCTAAACTGGTCTCCAACAATCATGAAAATGTTCCTCGAACTATTCTCGCCTGTGGAAATACCTGGCGCTACTGCAGAATGTAACAAAACTGCAGTGTGATCTCAAAATATTTATTTTGAGATATAAATCTCTCATTGACATAATTAATTCCTGTTCCACGAAATTAATTTTATACTGCTTAATTCAGCTATATTACACATACGATACTGTCTTAACCGCAGCCCACTCGGACTTAGTTCCATATTCACGCCTGTACAAAAGAAATGTACTCTATTGTAGTGTACTAGTTTACTTCATAGATCAATTTTAATACACGTCCGTCCCGACGAAGGTTCTGAATGTGACTAATTTGTGCATGGCGGGCTAACTACTGGCTTCTATGCACTTTGGTGGAGCGATATTAATTTATTAGACGGAGTTTCTTTGTCTCATGGAGCGTCGTTCAATTACAATAAATTTGTGCCCATAAATTTTCTATCCTGTATAATTACAAAAAGTCCATGCCTTTCAATTTTATGGTGTGACTGAAGAATTGATCGTCTAATTTGATATAACACTGACGGCTTGGGTTGCACTACTTAATCTCACGCACTGTCACCCATTGCTGGGTTGTGGCGGCAACTCTCCACACCTGGTATTATGTCACGGAGTAGTGGGTAGTTAATTGTCTGTCATATAATTAGCGTAATTACTTGGTCGTAAATTTTTCTGGTAAAATCTAGTACTCTGCTCTTCTGGAATGTTTAATAATTATTAGATGTCGCAGATGAGCTGAATGTTTTGTCCCGCTTCCTTCGAATATAGCAAGGGCGACTTTTGATTGGTTGAGAGGTATACGTTCGTCACTTATTTGGACAGGTCCAACACAAATTGAGGGATTTCTGGTAGGTTCTTCTCTGTTTTCTGTCTCTCTTCCACCGAAGTATCCTTGTTTAACCAGTGGAACTTTCAAATGCAACTGCGCAATACCTCAACTCCTACTCTGATATCATCAATGGGTGTTGCTTGCTTGCTTGCTTGCTTGCTTGCTTGCGTTTCAGAGATAACTTTCGTAATGAAAACAAACGTGGTTCCTACATAAACTCAAATGATTTCATGTTCCACTTTGGTGGTCTTAGGGATATACTGCAATTTTATAATTTAAATCAGTTGTATGGGCAATTCACTTGTGATATTGAATAAAATTAATTTAGTTTACCAAACAGGCTCGACATGATGGGTGCAGTACATATTGTATATCGTTGTTCGATTCAGTCTGTATGTGGTACATGTGCAGTGGAACAGTGCACATCTCCAAACAGGTGCACTAACTGCCATATCTTCATTTTCTTCGAGATGGAAACTGTCCAATCTCAGTGAGGAGACGACCCAGGAGATCAAAAAACTGGAGGATATTTCATGCCAGAAAGAGCTCCGTTAGTTTAGTTCCTTGTATAAACCTGGCAAACCACTTATCATCAGCGTTATAGCGCAGTGTCTACCAGGTTCGTCATTTATAGTACCTTCGAAGTATTTTAATTAATCACAGCGTTTAACTCCAGTCTTCGTATGATAATTATAAATTGGTTACGTTCTTTCTTGAGTTATAACATGACAGGGTTATGACAATAATCGAAATTTAAGTGATAAATTATGAGGGTATGTGTGGAATGTGCAATGAGATTCTGTCAAAATATAAGAGAGTAATTAGCAGAGGGTGATACATGTGATTAACTAGCTTGCTGCATGTGTTTGCGAAAGGGTTTGGCAGACATCTTCAAGATGGGTTTGGAAGTATATTCAGTTTAGAGTCTTCATGATGAGATAAAGATTCAGGATGTAGGGAGTTGACTGATTACGATGTGAAGGGAGATAAATATGTGGATAGACGCACAATCTTTGAATTAATACTCAAGGGTGGTAGTACAAGTTTGTGTTATGAGATCATGGTACAGGATGGATGTGATATAATTGACACTTACGGATCTTCTAACTGTAAAAAGGGAGAGATAATGCAGTAACAGAGTCTTCATGAAGAATATGTGATTAGGTTTTGAGTATGTATAATGCTATAATGGATATTGATACGCTGTTATTGCATACTAGTGTCATCGAGAGCTTACCACCGGTGGGTGTAATGTTTTCTAAGGAGGAAATGTTCACTCAGATAATGCGTCTTGATGTCATTATGAATATAATCTTCTGAGAGTATACTATTACCTCAATAAATCACAGTCGAGCAAGAGGTGTCGTCATGAAAAACGTCTAAAACATACGTATGTATTGGCGGATGTAAACAAATGTTAAGGTCACATTCAGGTAATAACTGACATAAACACGCAGAGATAATAATACCAGGGCCATCTAACCCGATAACACATGGGAATGATTGTTAGTTGAGCCTGTATGTCATAAATTAAATCATCTTGGTGGATTATAGTACCCAGCGCATGATATCAAAATATTTAAAGGAGTAGGATGATGTTCATTTCCAAATCTCCACATAGAGCCCAATTATCTTTAATTTCATGTGATGATATTCTTATTCATGATTCCATGATTTACATGTGTAGTTGTAGTAATTGTTTTCAGCTCTAACCATGGGGTTTCAGTCGACCAGAGTTAATTCTCACGGTATTTTGTTATATGTTGCCGTTTCAGGTGGTCAACTTGGCTGATCTTCGTTTTATCAAGTATTGTATCCACTCAGGCTACAAGTGGTTATTATTTTTGCATTTGTATATGTTTGTCAATTGTATTTTTCTTTAAACGGGAGGATAATAAAAGTATGAAGGGATGCGTTACGACCACTTACAGTGAAATTCACGCAATCCAGCCAATAGAACTACGAGACCAAATGTAAAGAATGCAAGGAAGAATTAAATAATTTTAATAGAACACTATATTATACTGTATTTAAGTAAATTGTAACTTGACCTTAGGCTTGTTTGAGCATTGTAATGCGATTGGTAATGTTTAATATAGTATTTGATAACTGATTAGACTAACAGTTGTGGCTTAACGGAATGTTGTGTTCGACAGTCTACATTATATAGTTTTTTTCCTAGTGGCTTTACGTCGCACCGATACAGATAGGTCTTATGGCGACGATGGGATCGGAAAGCCCTAAGAGTTGGAAGGAAGTGGCCGTGGCCTTAGTTAAAGTACAGCCCTAGCATTTGACTTGTGTGAAAATGGGAAACCATGGAAAACCATCTTCAGGGCTGCTGACAGTGGGGTTCGAACCCATTTTCTCCCGGATGCAAGCTCACAGCCGCGCGCTCCTAACCGCACGGCCAACCCGCCCGGTTTATTTAGATTAGACATTTTTTGACGTAGTATGCGAACCACGATTGTTGTTTGTTGAAAGAAAACTATTTAATTCTTTCTATGTATTGTTAGCGAATTCGTTTTGTTTCCAACACATGATCTTAAATTCTTCACCCATGTCGTAATATGTGTGAATATATCGCTTCATTTCAATAAATGTGGACAGCAATTCCAAGTATTTCATACTTATTTATATTTATTATTTAATCGACGATGGCATATTTAGGCAACGATAATAATACGAGGAGGATCTTCGCACTCTACCCGTTATCCATTTGATCACACGATGACGTAGGAAATGAGTATCGTGATTCTACGACTTGAGCAGCCACCAGAGCTAACGAATGGGAAGAGCTAGAAGTGTGTAATAATCATTTTTGCGAGTGTGTTATATAATTTCCTTCCCTCTCCTGGGGACTTGTATCTTTCGAATGAACATGTATCTAGTCTTACTGAGGAACTTTTAAAGTTCTGTGAGCTCCTTAAGGGAGCAAGCAGAGGAGGCACTGACGCATATACTCCCGGACAAACGCTCCGATAGAAGATAGAGCCGCCGCGCACGAGTCAAGTTAAAGAAGCCATAAGTAACTTTCACCATAATTTATTTAAACCTCAAGCTCCGAATTTATCTCCCAAGGGGCAATTCAGCTCAACGAGAAACATTTCTGTATACACTCTAGTTAGTTTGAAAACTGGCTGTTAACGTGAAACACGTCAAGTTATACAGTAGATTGCAGAAAGGTAAGTGATACAAGCACAGTTAACAGTCTTTCTCACTTAAGTCTACAGAACACGACTCACAGCACATTATAAGGGAGAGAAAAGTCACACCACAGTTTAAAACTATAGAACTACAGTAATCCGAAGGATATTCTGAGTAAAATATATCCTGACATGTTAAAAAGATTGACGATTCTTTCGTGTATTGAAATATACTTAATTTAACGCCCCTCTTCTAATTTTACATGTCCTTAAAACTGCTGCTATAAATGGAAAATATACCAAAATCTTTAAAGAAACGTTCTTCAAACATACATTTTCCTAATAGTAAGACACAGGTTCGATCCCCCGTAACAGCTGGGATTACGATCTCCCCTCACATATCGGGACGCTCCATTTTAACCAGAATGCCCCAATTTCGATACCTAAATGTCAAGAATGTGTGGAGCTACTTTTCCCGTTCACTCCTCATTCAAAGGAGGGATTGTTTTATTCTTTTTAGAGATAGGCTTATATAAGGTGATTTATAATAACCAAACAATCCACTAATAGACTGGGAAGAATATAATAACCAACTTGACCCTTTATTCGAAGTTAATGCCTTCCCACAGCCCACTACCACCCATAAGACAGACACAGCTATCACCACCTTCACAAACTTTATATTTGCAGCCGCCAGGGCCAGTACACTACATAAACCACCTAAACCAAACACACTCCCAGATCACATTATTAAAATAATTCAGGATAAAAATAAAGCCAGGCCTAAATATCAACGCACTAAATCCATACAAGGTAAAAGAGAATTGAACCGCCTTCGTGTCAAAAGTAAAAGAAAAATTATAAACTACCAAGTTAAAGAAAAGAATACTAAACTAACCAAAATAATTACTAAAAATTAAAATCCTAATAATCTATGGCGACTAGCAAATATTTATACTAAAACTGAGAGAGATATACTATACCTCCACCAAACAAACCTAATGGTACCCCAGCCACCTCTAATAAAGATAAAGCTCGAACTTTTGCTTCCACTTTAAAAGAACATTTTAAACATCTGAATTCTGGTCAGTGAATGAGTTTTGAACTTTGAATTGTCATAATATTTCGTCTCATTTCTTACCCTTAGGAACCGATGACCTAAATGTTAGGCCCCTTTAAACAACAAACATCGTCATCATCATCATCATCATCATCATCATCATATCTATACAAACCCCGGGTTTAATAATATGTTTATACGTGACGAATCACTATAATGCTCTCCTGACATTTTATCGTAAACGATGACCATCTGTTTTCGCTTTCCTAAATACGTTGAACATTTTGAATGCGAATGCCGTTTTATACATAGAGTTATAAATCAGATGATGTGATTATTTTCAAAATTTGACAAGTACTTCCAACATCTGTAAATTTTATTATGAACCTCTTGGTAGATACGGTCTACAAAGCTAAGAATAACAGCCGAGGGAATTCGTCGTGCTGACCAAGCGACCTCTCATAGTAACCAGGCCTTCGGGATGAGCAGCGGTCACTTGGTAGGCCACGGCCCTTCGGGGCTGTTGCGCATATAGTTTAGGTTCTTGGTAGATAGCGGAAACATGTATTCATAATCTTTGACGTTTTTCCAGTTATTTGAGGAGAAAATTTTTGCAGACTCAATTTCTATTATGTAATACCAAATGTCGGAAGCAGTATTTAAAAGATTCATGGGTGTCTGCACGTTACGAATTTGTAGGTGTACTTACTGTAGGTTTCCACTGTTTAATCTACTTAATTCAGATGCATGTTAGCGATTTCTGTTGTAATTAAATGGTATTAATTTGTGGAAATCATTGCTGAATAAGGCGTACAAATAGAGCACTCGGAAGCAGTGTCAATCATACGTGGTAATCGTCTAAATTGAATATTGGCTTGTATAGATTATTGAAGGTAGATATGTGCTTAATTAGAACCAACTTAATGGCAAAATGAACATAGGAGTCATCTGAATGTCATTATGACAGTACTCGGACATGATTTTAATCTCAGCTAGTACCTACATTTATTGATTGCAATTTTTGCATACGTGAGCTTTAAAAATATCACTGTTCTGTTTAAAAACACACGAAGTGAATTTTTTGTTTAAGCTAGGATGTGAACAGTTGAGGGTTTGTTGTTACTTAAGGGCAGATGAGCTCGATGTCTCGCACTTAAAACAATAATCCCCATCGTTTTTATTTTATTACCGGGTATCGAGTATTGATGAAATCAAGTTTCGTTTTCGCAATCTGATGTCATTCCTACACATAAAAACATTCCCCCTGTAATTGGGAGATCAAATGTAACTACGGTATCCCCTGCCAGTTTTAAGACATTACTAAAACGGTCGATATTCCAAGGTACTGCAAGTGTAGGCTGGCAAAACTTATCATCACTTCCAGTGAGTCATGCATAGCTTAGGCTACAATTACTTATGTCAGTCTACTCTTTCACATCCTAGACACCTGATCAGCTAATAATAATAATAAGAAGAAGAATAGGCCTAGGAAGCAGAAGAAGAAAGAAAATGTACACTATTTTCGAAGACGGCGGGGTGTCAGATTTTTTCCCAGATGAGTTATTTTATGAGCGAGTAAATCTACCAGTAGGAGGCTGGCATATTTGAGCACCTTCAAATGTCACCAGACTGAACCGGGAATGAACTCACTAACTTGGAGTCGAAAAAAAGTACTAAACCATCTGACCTCCTGCGGGTGAGGGACGCAGACGAAGAATATACCCACGATCGTAAGAGGTGACTAAAAGGGGCCCAGGAGCTCTAAATTTGGGAGCGTGGGTTGGTGAATGTGGGGCCCTTAGCTGAGTCCTGGCATTGCTTGCACCTACTTGTACGAGGCTCCTCAATTTCATTTAACCTGTCTGACCTCCCTTGGTCAACTCTTGTTCTTTCCCGACCCCGATAGTATTACAGCATTCGAGGCCCAGGGAGTCTTTCATTTTCACGCCATTCGTGGCCCTTGCTTTCTTCGTTCGTTGCTTCTTCTCACTCTACCTCCTGTTGGTGGGTGACGCAGACGAAGAATACACCCACAGTATCCCCTGCCTGTCGTGACAGAAGACTAGAAGAGGCGACCAAGGGATTATTGTATTAGGCCCATGAAACTACTTGTGATTAGTACCATCACACGGGGAACGCCATGGGTCGCTTTTACTTCCAAGTAGTACCACTATGTTAGGTACACAATAGGTTTGTGATTAGTAACAACAGAGGGTGCATTAGTGTGGGTTTTACAGTACCCGTGATTAGTACCATTGTGAGCAACACCACGGGTCTTGGCGTTACCTGTGAGTTGTGCCACTATATGAGCGACACCGTGGGTCTGCGTTGCCCGTGATTAGTGCCCACTACGTGAGGAACACCACGGGAATACCGGCGACCGTGATTAGTACAGCTAGATGAGAACACCATGGGTTTGCGTTGCCTATGAGTGGTACCATTATGTGAGAAACACCATAGGTCTGCGCTACCTGTGCTACGTACAATACTTGTGAGTAGTACTATAATGTGTGGAATACCGTGAGTCTATGCTACTTTTGGTTAGTACCGCAATGTGACAAATACCATGATTCTACTTTGCTAGTGATAGGTACCATTCTGAGGCGCCGTTGACTTTGATTTTGGGCCCCGTTAGACAACAAGCATGCTTGATTCGGGATTGTGCTTTAGAAGCAGTGCCTTCGTCAGTAATACTATTATTTATTATAGTTTCTGGTAAGGTGGGGCATTGCGGGTCGGATCCACTGATTGTTTGAAATTCATATCCATCCATTCATTATTCAGCATTACGTTTTTTTCTTCCTGTCAGTGGACGATTTTTAACTTTTAAATTTTTATGACATGTTGTCCCATTTCGTACCATTCCGGGCCGATGTCCTAGATGTTACACCCCTTTAAACAAGAAGCATTATCATCATCATCATCATCAAACTATCTGAGCCATTCATCCGAGCCCAGTCAGTTAGTGTTCTCTTTCCACTCCGATAGATTTAGGTTTGTGAGGCCGTTCGAAGTAGGTGATCCAAAATACATGGATCTCCCTATCAGTCTTTATCACATCAGCGTCTCCCATTGGTTGCGCAATAGCAACTCCCGTGCTCAATTGACTAAATATAGCTATCATGCAACAGTGCGACGCTTTTTCTCAGTAACTCAGTCGTATTCTGAGAAATTTGCAGCGCTACTGAGCCCCTTAATCTCAGAAATCGGTATACTTTTCACACATAAGTGTGCGACGACAATTCCGTCTGATATCTTACATCTGATATTTGGACCGTAGATACGATATCCGGTGGTTGGTTATGTCCGAGAGATTAAGCAGTGAAGTATGGGAGTAGGTAAAATAATTTTCCTAATGTTTTATACACGAACAGGTAAAAGCGGATCAGTTTAAGGAGCACTGCTTCATTTCGTCAATACCGTTTTATCCCTTTATGTACTCACCAAAGGTATACACGCATTTGCCATGGCATAGAATGGGTGCCTCCTTTCCTTGACCATAGAAAGTGGTGTAATTTTCATTAAATACCTGTAAATGTTTCAGCGTTACACGTCTCTTCTCCTGTTCCATTTTATCAATGAAATTAACGAATGCCTTTGATTTTGATATATGGTCAGTCCAGTCTTCGAATTTTCACAGTCAAACGGCTCTGTGCAAATTGACAGCACCACTTATGTAGTGGACAGGCATAAACTTCTCACAATTTATAGACACAGTCCTCTTGTAAACGTTGAGAGGTACGGTGCTTTTACTCGCAGAAAGTGGATCAAAGCATAGACCTCGTCCTGTAACCAGTCTTTCAGTAACTTCGCCGTCCGACTTGTTGGCTGAATGGTCAGCGTACTGCCTTCGGTTCAGAGGGACCCAGGTTCTATTCTCGGCCGGGTCGAGGATTTTAACCTTCATTGGTTAATTCCAATGGCCCGGGGACTGGGTGTTTGTGCTGTCCCCAACATCCCTGCAACTCACACACCACACTTAACACTATCCTTCACCACACAATAACACGCAATTACGTACATATGGCAGATGCCGCCCACCCTCAGCCTTAAAAGGGCTGCACTCGGCTAGAAATAGCTACACGAAATTATTATTATTATAGTAACTTGACCATGTTTCAACTGTCGCTATACCTTGAATATTGTTTACCTATGTATGCCACGAACCTACTACGCTGGCGTAGCAGGCGGAGAGGTGATACTCCCACGTGGCGCGTCCCAGGTGGCGGATAGGGAGGTCCTAACCGGCTTGCCGGCGGACTTGAGGGAAATAAAATACCTCTCGCGGACCAAACACACAACCCCCTGTGGGTGGGGGACGCAGACGAAGAATACACCCATGGTATCCCCTGCCTGTCGTAAGAGGCGACTAAAAGGAGCGACCAAGGGATGATTGGATTAGAACCATGAAACTACTTGTGATTAGTACCACCACGCGGGGAACACCATGGGTCGCTATTACTTGCGCGTAGAACCACTATGTTAGGTACTAAATAGGTTTGTGATTAGTAGCAATGGGGAGCACCGTGCGGTCAGGCTTTTACGGTACCTGTGATTAGTAGCACAATATGAGCGACACCAGGGTTCTGGCTTGCCTATGATTAGTACCCACTTTATAAGGAACACCACGGGATAGTTCAAGTCCCTGTGGTTAGTACACTTACATGATGAAAACCATAGGTTTGCGTTGCCTGTAAATGGCGCCACTGTGTGTGAAACACCATAGGTCTGTATTACCTGTGCGAATTTCATTACCTGTGAGTAGTACCATAATATGTGGAATACCGCGAGTCTACGATACTTTTGATTAGTACCGCACCATGTCAAATACCATGGTTCTACTTTCCAAGCGATAAGTACCATTTGAGAGGCCGATAACCTATATTTTGGACCCCTTTAGCTTGCAAGCATAATCGATTCAGTATTGAGCTATAGAAGCAGTCCCTTGGTCAGTATTACCATCGTTCTCCGTCAGTTTCTGAGACTGAGGCATTGCGGGTCGTCTCCAGTGATTGTTTTAACTTCATATCTATCCATTCATTTTTCGTTCTCATGCTTTGAATTCTGGTCAGTGGAGGATTTGGGATTTTTATTTTTTTCATTGCATCTCATCTCATTTCGTACCATCAAGAGCCGATGACCTAGATGTTAGGCCCCTTAAAACAACAAGCATCATCACCATCATCATCACCTATGTATGCAATCCACCGGTGTTACTGCCAACTTTCGGATGCGTAGGTTGGAGCGGGGTCCGTCCCTTGATTTCTGAACAGTAGCATGGGTAAATTTTCTTTTCGGCACCTTCGTACTTATTCGGGATTGGAGACAAATACAAAACAGTAATTACTGATGTAAGAGGCCGTGTAGCGATACTTTTTAACCACATCCGTATTTACTCGTAGATACTCTCATACAACCAAATGATCGATATTGATATGCTTCGCAGCCAGTTGAAGGAATGCTCATTCTTTCAACGGGAGAGGCTGGATTAGTTGAGCAATGTATTTTCGCAAACAGTAAAGGCACGCAGACTTATATAATGGATAGTGGAAGGAATCTGTTCCATCTGGTGAACAATTGAGGCTTTTCAGGTATTGCAGGTCAATGTTTGCTTTTAACGCAAAATAGATCTGGGGTAACCAGCACACATGGCCCTAAGGACATTATTTAGAGTTCACCCTAATTTCCCATATAAAATGAGGTTTAGAATGAGATACACTATCATTTCAAGGGATGAGAATGCACGTTCTAAGGGTGAATCCACACCTCCACCCAAGCACGATGCCCCTTTCAGTCCTTATGAACAATCTCATTTTTGTAATGTTTCTCAAGCTGTCTTTGTACTATCTTGTATGCTTTGTTCCTCCATCTTTGCTTCAGATGATGATGATGATGGTGACGGTGGCAATGACTGCTGTTTTAACGCGCCGAACTTCTAGGTCATCGGCCCCGGATGACATGAAATGAAAATGAATGAAATAGAACGTACTCACCGAATAGAAGCTCCCAAGTTGTGAGCGTGGGTTGGCGACCACAGGGCCCTTAGCTGATCCCTGGCATTGCGTCTACTTACTTGTACCAGGCTGCTCACTTTCATCTATCCTGTCCGACCTCCCTTGGTAAACTCTTGTTCTTTTCCGAACCCGATGGTATTAGAGCATTCGAGGCCTAGGAGTCTTTCATTTTCTTGCCCCTCGTGGCCCTTGCCTTTCTTCGTCCGTTACTTCATTTTCCGAAGTGACAGATCCCTTCTTTTTTCTCTCTTTCTCTTTCCCTCCCCCTGTGGGTGGAGGACGCAGACGAAGAACACACCCACGGTATCCCCTGCTTGTCGTAAGAGGCGACTAAAATGGGCGTCCAAGCGATGGTTTAATTAGAACCATAAAATTACTTGTGATTAGTACCACTATATGCGGAATATTACGGGCTTACGTTGCCTGTAATTTATACCACAATGAGAGAAACACCACGGGTCTGGGCGTTGCCTTTGATTTGTACCACTATATGAGTGAAACCATGGGTCAGCGTGGCCTGTGATTTGTGCTCACTATATGAGGAACACTACGGGATAGTACCATTCCCTGTGATTAGTACACCTACATGAGGTGCACCATACGTTTACCGTCGACCACGAGTGGCGCCATTATGTGAGAAACACCATAGATCTTGCGTTACCTGTACGACGTACAATACTTGAGAGTAGTACCATAATGTTTGGAACACCGTGAATTCAGGCTATTTTCGATCAGTTCCGCAACTTGAGAAATACCATAGTTCTACTTTAGTAGCGATAAGTACAATTATGAGGGACCGTTGACCTGGAGTTTGAACCCCTTGAGGCAACAAGCATCATCAATTCAGGATTATGCTTTGGAAGCAGTCCATTCGTCAGCAATATATTTTTCTAGAAAGGTGAGGAATTCATATGCATTAATTCACTCTTCATCATCACGTTTTGAATTCTGGTCAGTGGATTAATTTTGAACTTTTTAAATTGTCGTTGCATTTCATCTCATTTTGTACCATTACGGGCCGATGACCTAGATGTCAGGCCCCTTTAAACAACAAGCATCATCATCATTTCTGCTTTCATCGGACAACGGTCAACCCCACGCACTTAGGGAGAACAGGTTGTACGGTCCGTTCTCTGCCACCAGTTCACGTTGGGAGAGGTCTTCTCTCCTTAACAATAGGGAGTGCGTGCCTATACTATAGCCGATCCACAGACGGAACAATATTACTGCTTCTCTTGGTGATTCTCGATGAAAATTCTCTTATACTTTCGTAATGTGTTCAATTGTTTTCATGTTGTTGATGGAAGAAGTAGCCTTCCTCTCCTCCTCCAATAACATATCAATGTAAATCTCAGCCGAGAGCGTGTATTATCATTAGCTGACACCTTGCAAGTTAGTGCAGTGAAGTGTGACTGTCTCTCTGGATGCCTTGTAAGCTACAGTTGTAATACTGAAAGAGGCGTTCTAAGAGTTCTTAAAGGGAGGCCCGCTTACTGCTTGCCGGGATGGGGAGAAGGGCGTAGGGGTACGGTTGTCATGGAAACGTGGGCGGCCCCACTGCGGTTGCCATGAATATAAGCCTGCTGGCCGGCTCGAGTTGCGTGGATTTGCCAAATCTCTCACTTCTGACTTACGTACAACAGAACATAGCGGTCTGAATGAACGACCAAGTGAGCCGCAAGCGAGAGGAAGGAGAAAGGAATGCGGGAATGTGGCAACACAGTCCAATGGCACGTGAAATGATCCTCCCTCCAGTCCTATCTGTCAAAACGCCACTTTTAGTATTACGGGTATAGTTCGTTCCTCCACTATATCCATATAACTCGGGAGCTACATCAAGGTCATTCCCCACGAACCTGCTACGCTGACGTAGCAGGGGGAGAGGTGATACTCCCACGTGGCGCGTCCCAGGTGGCGGATAGGGGGTCCTAACCGGCTTGCCGGCGGACTTCAAGGAAATAAAATACCTCTCGCGGTCCAAACACACAACCCCCTGTGGGTGGGGGACGCAGACGAAGAATACACCCACGGTATCCCCTGCCTGCCGTAAGAGGCGACTAAAAGGGGCGACTAAGGGATAATTGTCTTCGCACAATGAAACTACTTGTGATTAGTACCACCACGCGGAGAGCATCACGGGTCGCTTTGACTTGCGCGTAGTACCACTATATTAGGTACCAAATAGGTTTATGATTAGTAGCACACAGGAGCACCGTACGGTCGGCTTTTGCAGTACCTGTGATTAGCACCACCATATGAGCAGGACCATGGGATGATAGCTACCATGGTTCTGCCTTCCCTGTGATTAGTACCCACTACATGAGGAACACCACGGGATAGGGGAAGTTCCCGATGGCTAGTACTCTTATGTGATGAACACCATTGGTTTGCGTTGCCTGCAAAAGGTGCCGCAAAGTGAAAAAACATAGGTCTGTATTATATGTCGAATTTCATAACCTCTGAGTAGTACAATAATGTGTGGAATACCGGAAGTCTCTGCTACTTTTGTTTAGTACCGCAACAGGACAAATACCATGGTTCTACTTTCCTAGCGATCAGTACCGTTATGAGGGGCCGATAACTTGGATTTTGGAGCCCCTTTAGACTGCAAGCATCATCGTTTCCGTGTTATGATCTAGCAGCAGTCCCTTGGTCAGTAATTCAATTCTTTTACGTCAGTTTGTGTGAATGTAAAGCATTGCGGGTCGCATCCACTGATTGTTTTAAATTCATGTCCATCCATTCATTCTTCGTTCTCACGCTTTGAATTCTGGTCAGTGGAGAATTTTAGACTTTTAATTTGTCACTCCATTTCGTCTCATTTCGTACCATTAGGGGCCGATGATCTCAATGTTAGGTCCCTTTAAACAATAATCATCATCATCAAGGTCATTCCATTGTCCACGTCACATAACCTCGGCAGTACGTACTGAATACGTTGCAGTCAAGGTAGTTGCGTTGCAGTAGGGGTCGTTGCGGGAAATTGTACACTGACTGTAAACAAATCAGAGGAAGTGCGTGAACGCAGAGCTTCCAGGATGGCGTAGAGCTTTGCTGCGTAAAGCTGCATGTCTTCGGTAAAGGGAACAAAAAGCCATTTCTTTCATATGATTTGCTGAGGTTTATTCCCAAATGCCACGAACCTACTACGATGGCGTAGCAGGGGGAGAGGTGATACTCCCACGTGGCGCGTCCCAGGTGGCGGATAGGGGGTCCTAACCGGCTTGCCGGCGGACTTGAGGGAAATAAAATACCTCTCGCGGACCAAACACGCTAGCCCCTGCGGGTGGGGGACGCGCATGCAGAATACACCCGCGGTATCCCCTGCCTGTGGTAAGAGGCGACAAAAAGGGGCGACCTTGGCGCGGACATGGATTGCGGTTTGGTATAACGTGTTGGACCTCCTGTGGATGGGAGAGGCTGAATACATCCATAGGTAATCCCTGCCTGTCGTAGAAGGCGACTTAAAGGGTCATGTGGCCATGGTCCCCTCTTTATTTTTTTATTATTTCTCCGAGGGTCAGATATAGACCATTCGAAATTTTGATGTGCGTGCTGCTCGGCGATGGAGCTCCTATGTGTGCGACTACGCTCGAAAGCCCGTGCCAGCAACCACCCAGGACGCGGCTGGTGGGAGTGTCATGTACCCGGGCAGTGGTATCCGCCTAACAACGCAGGTCCCCGCACAGCCGAATGCCAGAAGGATGTATTCTTATTAATTATTTTTATTTATTTTTTCTATATTTAGTGCTCTGTACACGCTATGGGGTACATGCTATTGCGGGTGACTGGAGGAAGGGAGTCTTAGTGCTCATTGCCTCAGTCATCCCGTATTAGGCATCGTCCAACATCGGACCCCGGGCAGTACCTGCTATGACCAGGTGGGTATTGCCTTGGCTGCTTGGTTCGGCTACAGAGACCCCTGATCGGAGTGGGTGGCTTTCGGGGATGATGCTATCGGACATGGCTTCCAAACGAAGTCGGCTCTCTCAAAGTGGTCGCCCAACTAAGTGTTTAACTTTTGCATCCCTGATAGGTTCAACTCCCTGGGAACATGCGCAGCGTGAAGGAATGGGATCCAGCTTCCCTAGGTTTCTGGTCGCTACCAGAACCGATGGGCAGGATTTTAAGCTGGTGAAGTCGATCCTGTTTAGTAGACACATCGAAGGCGTCTATGGCGAACTGGAGGAACTTAAGAAAATGCGCAACGGTAGTTTGCTTCTAAAGACTCGTACAGCACTGCAAGCTGATCGGTTGCTTAAGTGCGAGCACGTTGGCGACATCCCCGTCAAAGTGGAGGAGCATAAGTCCTTGAACCTGGTTCGCGGAGTCATCTTTCACCGCGACCTTATTTTGAACACTGACGACGAGTTGATGGAAGACATGAAGAACCGTGGCGTGACACACGTCCGGCGCATTACGCGCAAAGTCAACGGTGAAGACGTTGCCACTGGTGCCTTCATTGTCTCTCTCAAGTTGTCAGTGTTACCAGAGAAAGTCAAGGTAACAACTTATCGTTGCGATGTGAGGCCGTACATCCCGCCTCCTATGCGATGCTATCAATGCCAGCGATTCGGACATATGGTATCTCGCTGTTCGAATCAGGCTGTATGTGGTACATGTGGACGAGTAGCTCACGGCGCGGAGGAGTGCACAACTCAATACAAGTGCACTAACTGCTCCGGTTTTCATTCTCCTCGGGATCAGAACTGTCCGACATACCTGAGTGAGAAGAAGATCCAGGAGATCAAGACCCTGCATGGTCTTTCCTACCAGGAAGCGCGCCGTAAGTTTCATTCTACCAATACACCTGCCCGTACACTCGACTATAGCTTGATAGCTCAGAGTCTTCCAGGTTCGTCATTTACATCCTCGACACCTGTCCAGACCGCTGCGCCCAAGGCGACTGTTTCTGCTCCCAGCAACGTCGCAAATAGTCAAAGCTCGAAGGGGGGGACCACCCCACCTTCGACCAACCAGCCGGCACAGCAAGGGGGGAAGACTACGTCTCCCCCCCCCCTAGGACGAAAGTCGTGCCCCAGCCGGCGGAGGCGGCATCGTCGACCAGGGTTGGGAAACTATCTCCCAACCCGTCTAAACTAGAACAGAAAAAGGGGAAGAAGAGCGCCCGTCGTGAGCGCTCTCGGACTTCCCCTGCGAAGGAGAAGTCATGCCCTCCATCTGGGGGATATGAGTCTGCGCCGGGAGGCACTCCTGCTCCCAAACCTGCGCGCTCTCCTCGTAGGGGACCCCCTCGCGCCCGAAAAGCGTCGAAGTTCTGGGCGGCACCCCTGCCATCTTTTGATGACGGGATGGATGTCGCGCTGTCCCCTACATCTACGGATGTAGAACTAGATAGTGTTGAGGCTTACGAGCATTTTGTCGCTCATAACCTAACACTCCTTTTATAGTCCACACTATGGCACTGTTACAGTGGAATTGTAACGGTTATGACAGGCATCTTGCTGAGTTACGTCAGCTTATTAGTGAGTACGCAGCGAGTATAGTCTGTATTCAGGAGACCAATTTCCGACCTGGTCATCACACGGTCTTGAGGAATTTCAAACTATACTCGACAGAACGATACTATGCTCACTGGGCTTCCGGAGGCGTTGGCATTTTTGTACGTTCTGATAGCTACAGCGAAGAAGTTCCATTAAGAACCCCTCTTGAGGCTGTAGCTGTTCGCGTCTCGCTGCCTGTCATAGCAACAGTGTGTAATGTTTATCTTCCACCAGGCCAGCATCTGAACATCAATGATGTCGCTGATCTTATGGATCAGCTTCCGCCACCCTTCCTCTTACTGGAGATTTTAACGCCCATCACCCCATATGGGGCTCTGAGACGCCTTGCAACCGAGGAAGAGAGCTGGAAACTCTTCTATCAGATCTGGATTTATGTATTTTGAACACAGGGGAACCAATTCACTTTAGTGTACGTTACGGCACATATTCTCGCATAGACGTTAGTCTATGCAGCCGAACGTTGGTTCCACTGTTTCGGTGGAATGCACACGATGATCTCTGTGACAGTGACCATTTTCCCATCGTTCTTACTTTGTTGAATCATAAACCCGTCGAGGCTCCCCCTCGATGGATTCTTAAACATGCTGATTGGCCAAAGTACACATCACTAGCTGTCTTTAGCGATGATGTCAGGCGGACCGTCGGCGAGGAAATATCTTACATCCCCCAAGTTATTCTTGCTGCTGCTGAGGAGTCCATTCCGTTTTTGTCGGGGACTCCTCGCCGAAAACTCGTTCCTTGGTGGAACGATGAAATAGCAGCAGCCATCAAAGAACGCCGTCGCGCTCATAAGCGTTACCGTATTTTTCTACTGTGGCCAACTTGGTAACATTTAAGAAATTCCGCGCTAAGGCGCGAGTTCTTATTCGACAAAGTAAGAAGGCTTCATGGGAGAGATATGTGTCGTCCATGACGTCACATACTCCATCATCTCAAGTGTGGACGAAATTTCGACGAATTTCGGGTATTCAAGGATCATCTGCTGTACCGGGAATTTCCATTGCAGGCAGTGTCGCCACTGCTCCCCTCGCGATTGCTAACCATCTCGCTAGTCATTTCGCGGATGTCTCTGGCTCCGGGAATTACAATCCTGATTTCCTCCCTCTGAAGTGGGAGGCAGAACGTCATCACCTGAGTTTTGCCACCCAAGCTTCAGAGGACTACAACGTGCCCTTTACGGAGTGGGAACTCCACAGCGGCTTAGCGCTTTGCAAGGACACGTCTCCTGGACCGGACAACATCCATAACCAGATGTTGAAACACCTTAGTGATGATAGTTTACTATATCTCCTTCGTGTGTTCAACCGAATCTGGACAGAGGGTGATTTTCCGTCTCAGTGGCGAGAGGGCATAGTCATTCCTGTCCTCAAGCCTGACAAAGATCCTAAGTATGCAGGAAGTTACAGACCGATTTGTCTTACAAATTGCCTGTGTAAGCTATTTGAGAGGATGGTAAATCGCAGACTCGTGTGGTGTCTGGAGAAACAAGGACTCTTGTCCGAGTACCAATGTGGATTTCGAGCCGCTCGATCCACCACTGACCACTTGGTACGCCTGGAGAGCTCTATCCAGGATGCGTTTCTCCGCAAACAGCACTTGGTAGCTGTCTTCTTTGACTTGGAGAAGGCCTATGACACCACCTGGCGATATGGCATCCTTTCAGTCCTGCATCAATGGAGATTCTGAGGTAACTTGCCGGTATTTATTGCGAATTTTTTGTCCCTCCGTCTATTCCGTGTCCGAGTAGGGAGGACATATTCGCAATACCACGTTCAAGAAAATGGAGTCCCACAGGGATCGGTTTTTAGTGTCACTCTGTTCGCGATTGCCATAAACGGTATTGTCGCTGCTGCTGGTCCAGCCGTAATACCGTCCCTATATGTGGATGATTTTGCTCTGCACTATAGCTCGTGCAGTATGGCAGTCGCAGAGCAACAGTTACAGCAAGCTATTAGGAGGGTGGAGAAGTGGACCTTAGAACATGGCTTTCGGTTTTCTGCCGCAAAGACCTCCGTTGTCCACTTTTGTCGTCAACGTACACTTCACCCTAATCCTGAGCTTTATCTAGGTAATGTCGTTCTTCCAGTTGTTGACACCTACCGATTTCTTGGGCTCCTTTTTGACAGTAAATTATCGTGGGAGCCACACGTGCGGGAGCTAAAAGTGCAATGCACCAAGAGGCTTAACCTCTTGAAGTTTCTTAGCAGCACTAATTGTGGAGCTGACCGCGTGGTGCTCCTGCGATTCTATCGGGCACACATTTTATCTCGGTTAGACTACGGCAGTGCAGCATATGGCTCCGCAAGACCAAGCGTTCTTGCGAAGCTGAACAGTATCCACCACAGCGGGGTTAGGTTGGCGACGGGAGCTTTTCGTACTAGCCCCATCGCTAGCCTGCTCGCTGAGTCTGGTGTGCCGCCTTTACACCTGAGGCGCCAGCAAATGCTTCTTTTGTATGCTGCAAATTTGCGACAGATGCCACTTCATCCGAGCTATCCCTGCGTATTCAACAATGGCAACCGTTTGTTGTACGTTGCTCATCCTCGTGCGACGCAGCCGGTTGGGATACGCTTGGATAGCAGTTATGAATTGTTTGACGTACCTTCGATTCCTTGCCTTGTCAGACAACCAAGTGGGGTACCTCCGTGGGTTGTACGACGACCTGAAATCATCCTGGATTTGCACACTGGCCCCAAAAGGAGACACGGACCCTTCGATTCATCGGAGGATCTACCTGTCCGTTCTTGGCCGCTATCCAAGTTCAGTCGTCGTTTACACGGATGGTTCAAGGACAGATACGAAGGTGGGCTGTGCGTTCGTTGTCGACAATGATCGGTTTCTTTTTGCTCTCCTGGACACCTGTAGTGTGTACACGGCAGAGCTCTATGCTATCTGTGAGGCTCTGCGGTACGCACTAGACAATGAGCGCCGACACTTTCTCGTGTGTACTGACTCCTTGAGTTCGCTTCAGTCTATTGATACCTGTTTCCCTCGACACCCTCTGGTGCAGCGGATCCAGGACCTGCTGGCCGGGTGTTCGGATGCCGGCACCAGAATTATGTTTGTGTGGCTCCCCAGCCACATGGGCATAGAGGGAAACGAGTTAGCAGATCAGGCTGCCAAGGAGGCAGTTACACTGCCCCCGTTGCCTTTCTGAGTTCCAGCAAGTGATATTCGCTCTCAGCTGAGACATCTGTTTATGTCTCATTGGGAGATGGAGTGGCAGGCCATCCCACTTCCCAATAAGCTGAGAGCGATAAAAGGAACAACGAAGGTATGGAGGACTTCCCTTCGGGCTTCGCGGAGGGAAGCCGTGGTATTATGTCGCCTTCGGTTCGGCCACGGTATCTTGACGCACTCCCATCTACTGAAAGGAGAACCCCCTCCGGTGTGTACCTGCGGCGACCATCTTACCGTGGTACACATCCTTACGGAGTGCGTGGACCTGGTCGATCTGCGCCGTAGTATTAACCTTCCGAGTACTATCTCCCTTATCTTGCGCGATGACGAGCAGTCAGCAGACCTCGTCATCCGCTTTATGAGGGATAGCGGTCTGTTTTATCGTGTGTGATGATGTCCTTTGTCCTAGTGTTGTTTATGTCAGTTGCGCTTTTATCTCATTGACTCCATTTTAGTTTGTGTTGCGCATTTTAATGTGTTATTTGAACGTCTAACGTACATTATGTGTTAATATCTGTATTACTGGGCAATGCCTTATTCCTTCGATTTCCTGTACTTTCTCTTATTTTAATAGAACATAAGGCATTGCGTATTAGATCCACTGAGTGTTTTAATCTCACCCTCATTTTTCTTCATCACCATTCCTTTTTAACTCTAGTCAGTGGATACTTTTTAAAATTTTAACTTCATCTCTCATGTCATTCATTTCGTTCCATTAGGGGCCGATGACCTTCGATGTTAGGCCCCTTAAAACAACAAGCATCAAGCATCATCATCATATTCCCAAATGTTCTTTAACAGTTGTCTCAACTCTCCTTATGCTAACCCCCAATACTTCCCATTTATGCTTGATTAATTCCTCGAAAAGTAATAATAAAAGAAATAGGTAAAGGAGCTTCCGTGTACTTCTTCCAACAAAGAAATCTTTTAAACTGTGTTGCCTTGAAACAAATCTTTGTAGAGTTCGCCCTTACTACAACAACGCCTCTATACTTATCCAAATCTCAATCTAGTTCAATATACGTGCAGTTCTACTAAATTTGTGGCATAACTATATTTACGTAGTGTGTGCTCCCCTCATTAGATACTTTCTCCCTCTCCCTCAACATTCACTTTCCATCAGTACTGTGCAGAATGAAATTATGCAATCGGTATCGAGTATGGCTTGTGAATATAGGCACTAGAAAGCTCGCAAATTAGAATCGTCTCCATTGAATATCGGCTTGTATAGATTATCGATGACAATTGTCTCCTTAATTGGAAGCAAATTAATGGCAAAATTGGGTAGACCGTAACAGCAACCAATTACGTATGTTAACTTACTCTGAATAATTCACATATGCACCAGGTTATCCGAATCTAATATTCACGTGCTCTCAAACGAACGTGTATTAATTTAAGTGGTATCGGTGTACTTTGGATTAAAAAGACTTCACTTGCTTTTTATTGCAACAGAGGATTCGGGAGATAGTAGGTTCGAACCCCACTGTCAGCAGCCCTGAAAATGGTTCTCCGTGGTTTCCTCTTTTTCACACCAGGCAAATGCTGGGGCTGTACCTTAATTAAGGCCACGGCCGCTTCCTTCCACCCCTAATTTTTTATTACATTTAATCTCATTTCGTACCATTGGAAGCTGATAACCTAGTTTACAGGCCCCTTAAAAAACAATCGTTATCATCCTCTTCATCATCATAGTCAGTGTAGCAAGCGAGTTGGCCGTGCGGTTTGGGGCGCACAGCTCTTAGATTGCATTCGGGAGATAGTGGGTTTGAACCCTACTGTCGATAGACCTGAAGATGGTTTTTCGTGGTTTCTCATTTTCACACCAGGCAAGTGGTAGAACTATACCTTAATTCATGTCACGGCAACCTCCTTCTCACTCCTACGCATTTCCTATCGCATCGTCGCCATAAAATCTATCTGTGTCGGTGCGACATAAAGCAAATTAAAAAAAAAAGAATAGAAAAAGAAAAATGTCAGTCCAAGACACAGAAACCAAGTGGTTATCGTTTAAATGTAACTATGATTTCCGTGGGTTATCAGTTATCACTGATACTGAAAATTACTCCGCGCGCTTGTATGGCAAGAAGACAGCTATACGATTTACTTTTGATTATTCATGGAATAAATCTTACCGAACAAACTCGACAAATTTTACTATTTTATATGAGTACGTATCACCGGTAATACTTATATAATTGTATTATCTCCATTTGTAAACTGTTGTGGATCTGTAAGTTACACATGAGTCATGCAATTATTTGCCCAAAAAATTTCACTTATCTTCGTCTCCAGGTCTACACCATAACAAGAAAGAAATTTTGAGAGCACGTAATAAATGATGTACTAAATTTGTGGTGCTGCATACCAGCAATTTAGACGTTCTCTGTACATGAGGGAGCAACCGACATCATGCCGAGTGAAATAGCCGAAATAAATGTCCACGGAGTTGAAATCCAATACAGGAGTAGGAGAGGCATATTTACTTGTCACGTGTGAGCGCACTGCAACATTTCCCGCTTGTGTGCCCTCCATTACAAAGGAATGAGCACCGATATGTATGTGTCACTATTTAGCTACCTGACACCAACCCACACTCTTTCAGGCCTTAAACGCTCACAGTCGGTTTCTTCAACTCTGTGTTAAATTTTACTTAACAAATGTCAACTAACAACTCTTATTAATTTCACACTTCGGTTGAAAGTCCCCTGTTTCACGAACGCATTTTCAATATTTATTACTAAACAATATTCTCAAAGAAAAATTAATACGTCTCCGTGAGGTTTGTGAACGCGTTCGGGTGTGAGAGTCTCTTGTTTCCTTATATAAAGCACTCCGAGTTGTATGTTGGAACTGTACAGTATTTTGTCACAAATGGTTGACTTTATTATAGACTAGCCACGAACCTGCTACGCTGGCGTAGCAGGGGGAGAGGTGATACTCCCACGTGGCGCGTCCCAAGTGGCGGATAGGGGGGTCCTAACCGGGTTGCCGGCGGACTTGAGGGAAATAAAATACCTCTCATGGACCAAACACACTACCCCCTGCGGGTGGGGGACGCACATATAGAATACACCCGCGGTATACCCTGCCTGTCGTAACAAGCGACTGCAAGGGGCAACCAAGGGAAGCTGGTATTAGAACCATGAAACTACTATTGATTAATACCATCACGCGGGGAACACCATGGGTCGCCTTTACTTACGAGTAGTACCACTATATTTGGTACACAATAGGTTTGTGATTAGTAGCAGCAGAGAGTGGTTCCCCTGTGGGTTTCCAATACCCGTGCGTCGTACCCATGTGGGCAACACCGCGGGTCTGGGCGTAGCCTGTGAGTTGTACCACTATATGAGCGACACCGTGGGTCTGCGTAGCCTGTGATTAGTACCCACTATGTGAGGAACACGACGGGGCCCGTGGGACCGGCACCCGTGATTAGTACACCTAGGTGAGGAAACTCATCGGTTTGCGTTGGCTATGAGTGGCACCATTGTGTGACAAACACCACAGGTCTGCGTTACCTGTACGAAGTACAATACTTGTTATTAGTACCATCTTGTGTGGAACACTGTGAGTCTTCGCTACTTTTGATTAGTACGCCACCATGACAAATAGCATGGTTCTACTTTACTCGCGACATGTACCATTCTGTGGGGCCTTAGACGTGGATTTTGCACCCCTTTCGACATCAACCATCCTCGATTCAGGATTCTGCTTTATGAGTGGTCCCTTGGTCAGTAATAAATTATATATGATCCTTTTTTGAGTTGAATCCACTAATTTTTTTGTTTGCTCGTTTTTTTTGTTGTTTTTCTTTTTGCTACATGTCCATCCATTCCTTCTTCATGACGATTTTTTAAATTTCGTACCATTAGGGGCCGATGACCTCGATGTTAGGCCCCTTTAAACAACAAGCATTATCATCATCATATTATAGACTAACAAAGATGCCCGAGCTTCGCTACGAATTTTTAGATCGTATACGGATTTCTGCATAAATTACTTTACACGCCGTAATTGAGATTTCACTAAATTTCTTAAATGCAGACCTCCACTTGGGGATTCATTACTCGCAAACGGTACATCATATTAACAAATGTTTGCGCCATTAGAAGCGCCCTTTATTGATCTATATATTTAATTCTAATATATTTTCTAGTATCTCCAATATTTATTGGTTAAATTGAGTTTGAAACTTTGAATAGGGTGAAACTTGAATACATTTTAACGCTTAACATTATTTTTTGCATACTTAAGTATAAGTTATAATCATGAAATTTGGTTCCCATATGGCCTTCAATTGCGCCAACGAGCGCACCAAACTTGGTGACCCTAATTTTCCTACAAGTGTGTTAAAGAATGAAATATACGTGTAAAAATCACAAAACTTACGAACAATCCAGAAACACGGCCAAATCTAACGTATAAGAGAGATACGACAAAAGGTTATAGGACCAAAGTTGTAGGTCACTCCAAATTGAACTGAGATTGTGCCATCCGTTTAGTGTATGACTTACCGTTTAGCCTACAAATAGCTGAAAAGGAATGCCTACACAGTCATTAAAATTACCTCCATATTTCGATATTTTTGGGGGTAAAAAGTGAAACATTTTAACACCTTGGAACTTTTCCGTCGGTAACAGGCTTAAAGCTATAAATTTGACAAATTTTAATTTTCTAGCTCGTCTGGCAGATTGTACCGGCACCTTGATTTGGGGGGAAGGGGGATAAAAATTAAGAACATTCACGAAAGTCGCTTTGGATAAATTATACGACTTCGTTCTTATTCTGAGCCCAAAATTTGAAGCCCCCAGCTTGTCCCCTTCGGGAAATTTTGAGAAGTTTTTTGATTTTTCTAGGAATTCTGGGGTCATCAGCTTCTCCGGTACCAAATTTCTGAGATTTCTGGAAGTGCTTCATTAATACACGTCTATTCTCATTTTTATACCTTTATATAGGTAGATCGCTCCAGACCGACTTCCTTTTACATATATAGATTATGGTTGGTGGAAATTAGTATCTGTTAAAATCTCGATGCGTTTAGCCTTGAGGGAAAGTTCAAGTTCTTTTTTTTTTTCTTTAAGTGAAGGCTGATTCTATTAAAATTGTGATACATAGAAGAAACTTCTCTTAAACTACACAGACCGACTACCTGGTTTGTTTCCGCAAGATGTTAGAATGGGAAGAGTGTCTTGGCAGGTCTTGTGTTATTATGATCAGCCTGTGTGCTGTCTTGAACTTCACATTTTTGAACCAATATTAAGTTTGTTCGTACATGTCGTAGGGCGGGCGTTGTAGCACTATCATTACGGTCCTATGGAAATAATGTGAATGGCATCCTATGCGAAGGGTTTGAATTGATATTTAGAAGATAAAATCACCGATTTTTCAAACATTGGTACAATTTTTCAAAATTTACAGTCACTTATTCAAACATGTGCAATAAGAGACAACAGAATTATTACGAGATAAACATTATTCGAGTTTGCTTGAAAAATGAAACAACGGATAGTTATATCGCCAGCCCCGTGGTGTAGGGGTAGCGTGCCTGCCTCTCGCCCGGAGGTCCCGGGTTCGATTTCCGGCCAGGTCAGGGATTTTTATCTCGGCCTGAGAGCTGGTTCAAGGTCCACTCAGCCTACGTAATTAGAATTGAGGAGCTACCTGACGGTGAGATGGTGCTCCCGGTCTCGAAAGCCCAGAATAACGACCGAGAGGATGCGTCGTGCTGCTCACACGGCCCCTCGTAATCTACAGGCCTTCGACGTGAGCAGCGGTCGCTGGGCAGGCCAAAGCCTTTTCAAGGGCGTTAAGAGGATTGGGGTTTGGGGATAGTTATATCTCAACATCCAATATATTCTTATATGAGTCCAATTTAAGGCTCCTACAACACCGGGAAAACGTGATAATAGGTATAAGCCTTCAATGATTTTCGGGTATCATTTTAATGCGGAGAAAATAATGCCTTTTCGATGCTGCAATGACAGGAAAAACTTTGCAAAAATTCTGAAAAATGTCGCCTTGCACTGAGGAACATAGTCGCCTACAATTACATGCAATGACTATGAAGCATAATATCTATGAACCGTAAGTGACTGCAGCACTGGAAATAGTGATCACTTTCAATCTGTCGGAAACATTAACATATTTTCAATGTATTCTGGAACCTGGTTTATTATAGCGTTGTTAGTTAGATACCTTTGTAGAAAACTTTCTTCTGATAACTCAGAAAAATCGTCTTTCCTTAGTATGGTTTGTTATGGTACTTTTTGGATAAATTACGCTTTTACAATACAATTATCGTTTCTTAGAAGTGAAGCTTCCACGGCGTGTAGAATTATTTATTTCTTCTTCCAGGTGGAACTGTGTTACTATTTTCAGTACACGGTTCAACACTTTTTGGAAAATTTACTCTTTTTCAATACAATTATCTTTTCTTAGAAGTGAAGCTTCCACGGCGTGTAGAATTATTTATTTCTTCTTCCGAGCTGAACTGTGTTATTGTTTTCAGTACACGGTTCAACACGGAAGAACTCCGGCTGAACTGTATTATCGTTTTCAGTACACGGTTCAACACGGAAGAAGGACTAAAATTTATCTTCTATTCCTTTTCAGAATAACATTATCTTAAAGGAATGGTATACTCGTGATCAGAAGAATTCTGGGTGGAAAGGAAAACAGGTAACGTTGGGGCGTACGTTTTGGCCAACCCTGAGGATGGAGGAAAAGTAAGCGAGGCTACATCACAGGTGTTCGCCTTTCAGGACGTGTGGCGTGTAACGTTACACACTCAAAGTTCACGCCCAACACATTTTCTCGGGAACTGATTAATATATTTCTATGGTTAAAAATTCTGGCTATACTGGCTGCTCCTAATCATGGAAAACAATTAAGTGTAATTTAATTGTGAAGAAATGCGCACAATGTAATTCCGCCCAATACGTAAGGCATTTGTTTGATCTAGGCTGAAATTAACTCCATAGGAACGGTTTTTCAGAGACCCTTGTGTCTCTAATGGTCATAATTATTTAATGCCAGGTTATATTTACTTTGGTTGTTGAGGATAAAATATAATAATAATAATAATAATAATAATAATAATAATAATAATAATAATAATAATAATAATAATAATAATACACCCTACGTGATATAAACTCATCAATTATTTAAAATTCAACGGCTTTATAAAGGTGGAAAAAATGGTCTTAGTAAGAAGGAATATTTTTATGCCACATGGTAGTTCTTGAAAAGAAAAGACTGACCACTTAGCATGTTTTCCTCTGTGAATATTTTCTGGACCTGTAATGTATTTACGGCAATACAGAATAGCACAGAGCACCTCGATCCATTCGAATACTGTCATGATCAGTCTCGAATGAATACGGATATCTCATGTAATTCAGTGATTCATAGCTGCTAAATCAATAGATTTGCATACAGACGTTTAAATACTTCAGTAGTCGCCGACTGTTATAAGTTTTCAATGCTTTTACTCTAGTGTCTTACTAGAAGACACAGTTTGGTTTTAGATAAGAAGATACCAGGAAGAGGGCACGGAGGGGCTTAAAACTCGCAGAAAATCGGGCCAACCTAAGAAGACAGGCAAGGCAGCTATTTTACAAGCCCTGATTAGTTTTCTCCAATTACTTGAGTGGCTATAAAGTTATTATTTTTGGAAAACTATTGCATTGTTTGATTACACTCTACTTTCCATGTTATACAACATACGTTCATAGATTACCATTATAGACTGTTATGCCTTTCAGCATTCAGTCTGAAAGCCTCTGTGAATTTACTAAACGTCGCCACAATCCTCCATTTGCAACTAGTGCTGTGGCCTCATTTAGTTCTATACCTCTTATCTTAAATTCGTTATAAACTGAGTCTAACCATCGTCGTCTTGATCTACCTCTACTTCTATTACCCTCCATAACAGGGTCCATTATTCTCCTAGGTAACCTATCCTCCTCCATTCGCCTCACATGACCCCATCACCGAAGCCGGTTTATGCGTACAGCTTCATCGATCGAGTTCATTCCTAAGTTTGCCTTTATCTCCTCACTTTACACAAATACAGTTTTTTTTCTTTGCAGGAAGCGTTCATTGTATTTATTTTCTTTTTCCTTACAAAATGCACTCCTTTGTTTAAGACATTTTACGATGAAATTATGAGAATATCTTATTTTTATTTATTACAGCTCACCTATCATTATTCTTTTTTTGGATTGTGAAGAATATTCTTCATTTACATGTCTTTTAAATATAAGCATTGTCTCTGCCTTTTATTTTTATACATCATTTTATCCCATTTAATTTCTCTCCCATTTTCCATTAAGGAAAAGCATGGTATGGTATTTCAGTAAAAGAGTACGAAACACGAATCGCCTTAATAAGTTCTTAGTGAAGGTTACCTTACTTCATATTAATTTCTTGCCTCCAAATTCGATATCCGTGCATATTTTAGTGTAAAATAAGCCAATTATTCCCTTGACAGTGCATATAGAGTAACATAATAGGGCCTATGTTGACGAAAATAAGGGCCATTATTTCTTATAATGGTCGGGTGCGATGCCATTTGAAAACAAGCTCATGGTCTAGACCAGGGGTTTCCAATGTGTAAGGGCTCGAGGGCCATATTGGAAACCTTAGGCATGTTCGCGGGCCGCACTTGAATAATAGGCCAATTTTCGTAAAATTCTGCATATAGTAGGCCTACAGAAGTACCATTATGAAAAAAGAATATGCATAATTCAATTGAAATAAATGTTTCATAATTTTAATTACTAAGGTAAAACATTATTTTACAAATGCATAAAAGAATGAAATTTGGAGCCGGGTGGAGTGGCTCAGATGGTTGATGCGCTGGCTTTCTGAAGTTGGTAGGTTCGATGTTAGATCATTCCGAAGGTGCTCAAATACGTCAGCCTCGTGTCGATTGATTACAGGCACGTAAAAGAACTCCTCCGCGACAAAATTCCGGCTCCTCGGCGTCTCCAAAAACATCAAAAGTATTTAGTGGGACGTAAAAATCAATCATAATTATGAAAATTTTGGATTTAATAAATCTTAAAAATGAAAAATAATCCATTCAGATCAACTCAATTTTTAAAAAGAGGAAATAATATTAAACAATGAACTAGTTCGGACTTGGGTCTATAAAGAATTTAAAAAATTAATACATTTTTGAACGACTTATAAAATATTATTTTGTAACTATTCTTCACATTATTTATTAAAATGCTCTCGCGGGCCGCATTATATGGCTTCGCGGGCCACATGCGGCCCGCGGGCTGCCATTTGGAAACCCCTGGTCTAGACCGCTAACATTTCAGCTAGCATTCGCACACCACAATTACAAAGAAATGGGAGAATTTGACTCCCAGTAAATTGACATAGGAGTCGGTAAGGTTCCTTCATTTACGTCTCTACCGCATATCCCAGGTCGAGCCAAGGGGTCGTGTGGGCAGGTGGAGAAGCAAGTACCGTACCATCTGTGCGTATTTGGTTCATCTTAGATTTCCTGTCATTCGCTCTCTCATCTTCCATCTCCCATATCTCATCATGTGTAGCCATGTTTTATGCTTTAGCATAGATCTTACCAACGAGAGCGAGTGTGTAAGCTCGTACTGGGCGGTTCTGGGGGCTATACGGATTTCGTTGCCTGAAATGAATATTTCTGGCCAGGAGATTTTAATGAACACCGGTATACACGTTTCGTCTTCATAGGGAAATCTTCAGCCATAATTCAAAGACAAAAGTGGAACAGGGATACGTTAATACACGTTAAAATACGGGGATCCTAATAACTTACTTTGTCCATATGTGCATTAAAAGACATTAAACGTTATCACACTTGCTATGCGTGCAATTTAAAGTTAAGATATGTAGAATAGGTCACAAAATACCATTTGACATACATCCCTCACTTGTGAAAACTTCAAGCGTGAAAATATATTGGCATTCTTTGATTGCACAAAATTGCAAATTAGTATTAGTTAAAAACTTGGTGTCCACGAAGCGGTTACGCTGGCATGGCATGGGGAGAGGTGATACTCCCACGTGGCGCGTCCCAGGTGGCGGATAGGGGGGTCCTAACCGGCTTGCCGGCGGACTTGAGGGAAATAAAATACCTCTCGCGGACCAAACATACTACCCCCTGCGGGTGGGGGACGCACATTTAGAATACACCCGCAGTATCCCCTGCTTGTCGCAAGAGGTGACTAAAAGGGGCGACCCAGGGATGATTGTCTTAGAACCATGAAACTATTTGTGCTTAGTACCACCACAAACAGATTTTTGATTAGTAGCACGCAGGAACACCGTGCGGTCAGGTGTTTACAGTACCTGTGTTTAGTACCACTACATTAGCGACACCATGGTTCTGGCTTGCCTATGATTAGTACCCACTATATCAGGAACGCCACGGGACAGTACGAGTCCCTGTTGTTAGTACACTTATGTGATGAAAACCATATGTTTGCGTTACCTGAAAAGGGCGCCGCAATGTGCGAAAAATCATAGGTCTGTTCATTACCTGTGAGTAGTATCATAATGTGTGGAATACCGCCAGTTTACGCTACTTATGATTAGTACCGCACCATAACAAATACCATGGTTCTACTTTCCTACCGATAAGTACCATTATGAGGGTCCGATGACCTGGATTCTGGGTCCCTTTAGACTGCAAACAGCACCGATTCAGTATTGTGCTGTCGAAGGAGTCCCTTGGCCAGTAATACTAGTGTTTTTCGTCAGTTTCTGTGACTGAGTGATTTTGGGTCGGCTCCACTGATTGTTTTGAACACATATCCATCCATTCATTCTTCGTCCTCATGTTTTGAATTCCCACGAACCTGCTACGCAGGCGTAGCAGGGGGAGAGGTGATACTCCCACGTGGCGCGTCCCAGGTGGCGGATAGGGGGGTCCTCACCGGCTTGCCGGCGGACTTGAGGGAAATAAAATACCTCTCGCGGACCAAACACGCTACCCCCTGCGGGTGGGGGACGCACATGTAGAATACACCCGCGGTATCCCCTGCCTGTCGTAAGAGGCGACAAAAAGGGGCGACCTTGGCGCGGACATGGATTGTGGTTTGGTATAATGTGTTGGACCTCCTGTGGATGGGAGAGGTTGAATACATCCATAGGTAATCCCTGCCTGTCGTAGAAGGCAACTTAAAGGGTTATGTGGCCGTGGTCCCCTCTTTACTTTTTATTATTTTTCTGAGGGTCAGATGTAGACCACTCAAAATTTTGATGTGCGTGCTGCTCGGCGATGGAGCTCCTATGTGTGCGACTACGCTCAAAAGCCCGTGCCAGCAACCACCCAGGACGCGGCGGGTGGGAGTGTCATGTACCCGGGCAGTGGTATCCGCCTGACAACGCAGGTCCCCGCACAGCCGAATGCCAGAAGGACATATTATTATTAATTATTTTTATTTATTTTTTCTATATTTAGTGCTCTGTATACGCTATGGGGTACATGCTATTGCGGGTGACTGGAGGAAGGGAGTCCTAGTGCTCATTGCCTCAGTCATCCCGTATTAGGCATCGTTCAACATCGGACCCCGGGCAATACCTGCTATGACCAGGTGGGTATTGCCTTGGCTGCTTGGTTCGGCTACAGAGACCCCTGATCGGAGTGGGTGGCATTCGGGGAGGATACTTTCGGGATGGCGTCGAAACAACTTCCGCCAGCAACCTCGGGTAGTTCGCTACCCAAGTCTTTAACTTTGGATTCTCTCAGGGGGGCAACCCCTTGGGAACAGGCGCAGCGATTGAATTTGGGATCCAGCTTCCCTAGGTTCCTGGTTGCTACCAGAACCGATGGGCAGGACTTCAAGCTGGTTAAATCCATTCTATTCAGTAGATACATCGAAGGTGTATATGGCGAACTTGCGGACCTGAAGAAAATGCGCAATGGTGGTTTGCTACTGAAGACGAGCACTGCGCTCCAGGCCGATCAATTGCTTAAGTGTGACCATTTTGGCGACATCCCCGTCAAAGTGGAAGAGCACAAAACCTTGAATCTGGTTCGTGGAGTTATTTTCCACCGTGATCTCGTCCTGAACACTGACGATGAATTGATGGAAGACATGAAGCACCGTGGCGTGACCCACGTCCGGCGTATCACACGCAAAGTCAACGGTGAAGACGTTGCCACGGGTGCGTTCATAGTCTCCTTCAAATTGTCAGTGTTGCCCGAGAAAGTCAAGGTAACAACCTATCGTTGCGATGTGAGGCCGTACATCCCGCCTCCTATGCGATGCTATCAATGCCAGAGATTCGGACACATGGTATCTCGTTGTTCGAATCCGTCAGTGTGTGGTACATGTGGGAAAGTAGCTCACGGCGCGGAGGAGTGTACACCTCCGTTCAAGTGCACTAACTGCTCTGGTCTTCATTCTCCTCGGGATCGGAATTGTCCGACCTATCTGAGCGAGAAAAAGATCCAGGAGATCAAGACCCTGGATGGTCTTTCCTACCAGGAAGCGCGCCGTAAGTTTAATTCTCTGAATGCACCGGCCAAGACACTTGACTTCAGCTTGATAGCACAGTCCCTGCCAGGTTCCTCATTTTCAACTGGAACACCTGCCCAGAAGATCGCTGCGCCCAAGCCAAAGAGAACCAGCTCGAAGGTGGGTCCGTCCCGGCCTTCGACCACCAACATACCTGTGCCGGCTAGGAAACCTACGCCGGCACAACAGGGGAAGAAGACAACGTCTCCTTCCCTCACGCGGTCGGCGACAGCCGAGCCCAAGCCGGCGGAGGCGGCATCGTCGACCAGGGCTGGGAAACCACCTCCCAGCCCGTCTCAACAAGAATCGACTGTGGGGAAGAAGAGCGACCTTAGCAGGCGTTCTTCCACTTCTCCTACGAATGGGGCTTCACGCCCTCCACCCGGAGGGCCTGATTCCACGCCAGCGGGTCTTCCTCCTAGAAGACCTGCGCGCTCCACTCGTAAGAGGAAACCCCACCCCAAAACAACGTCGAAGAAATTGAAGGCATGCTTCACCTCGTCTAGTGACGGGGAGATGCACGTGGAGCATGAATCTCCATCCTCGGATGGGGAGGTGAGTGTAGGTTAGGTTAGGTGGCATTACGCTGCTCCTAACCTAAACCACAATAGTCCACACTTACATTATGGCACTGTTACAATGGAATTGTAACGGTTATGATAGGCATCTTGCCGAGTTGCGCCAGCTCATTAGCGAGTATTCGGCGAGTATAGTCTGTATCCAGGAAACAAATTTCCGACCTGGTCATCATAAGGTACTGAGAAATTTTCGACTATACTCGACAGAACGACATTATGCTCACCGGGCTTCCGGTGGCGTTGGCATTTTTGTCCGTTCTGATACCTACAGCGAGGAGGTTCCACTACGAACCCCGCTGGAGGCAGTAGCTGTTCGCGTACCGCTGCCTGTCATAACTACAGTGTGTAATGTTTATTTTCCACCAGGTGAGGCTCTTAACATCAATGATGTCACTGATCTTCTAGATCAGCTTCCACCTCCCTTCCTCTTGTTGGGCGATTTCAACGCCCATCACCCCATCTGGGGCTCTGAGTCACCTTGCCCCCGGGGAAGAGAGCTGGAAACATTAGTAACAGAGCTGGATTTATGTATTTTGAACACAGGGGAACAACACACTTCAGTATACGTTACGGCAATTATTCTCGCATAGACGTAAGTCTGTGCAGCCGAACGTTGGTTCCGCTGTTTCGGTGGAACACACATGACGATCTTTGTGACAGTGACCATTTTCCCATAATTCTTACTTTGCTGAACCACAAATCCGTCGAGGCTCCCCCTCGATGGATTTTTAAACATGCTGATTGGCCAAAGTACACATCACTAGCTGTCTTTAACGACAAAATCAGGCGGACCGTAGGCGAGGAAATAACTTACATCACCCAGGTTATTCTTGCTGCTGCTGAGGAGTCCATTCCGTTCTACTCGGGGACTCCTCGCCGAAAGCTCGTTCCTTGGTGGAACGAAGACATCGCAGCAGCTATCAAAGAACGCCGTCGCGCTCACAAACATTACCGTAGACAGCCCACTGCGGCCAACTTGGTAACATTTAGGAAACTCCGCGCTAAGGCGCGAGTTCTTATTCGCCAAAGTAAGAAGGCTTCATGGGAGAGATATGTGTCGTCTATGACGTCACATACTCCATCATCTCAGGTGTGGACTAAGCTTCGACGTATTTCGGGTATCCAAGGATCATCTTCTGTACCGGGAATTTCCATTGCAGGCAATATCGTCACTGAACCCCTCCTGATTGCTGACCACCTCGCTAGTCATTTCGCGGATGTATCTGGCTCCGGGAATTACCATCCTGATTTCCTCGCTCTGAAGCGGGAGGCGGAACGTTCTCACCTTAGTTTTGCCTCTCAAGCTTCAGAGGACTACAACGTGCCCTTTACGGAGTGGGAACTCCGCAGCGCCCTAGCGCTTTGCAAGGACACGTCTCCTGGACCAGACAACATCCATAACCAGATGTTGAAACACCTTAGTGATGATAGTCTACTCTATCTCCTTCGTGTGTTCAACCGAATCTGGATGGAGGGTGATTTTCCGTCTCAGTGGCGAGAGGGCATAGTTATTTCTGTCCTCAAGCCTGACAAAGATCCTAAGTATGCAGGAAGTTACCGGCCGATTTGCCTTACAAACTGCCTGTGTAAGCTGTTTGAGAGGATGGTTAATCGCCGGCTTGTGTGGTGTCTGGAGAAACAAGGACTCTTGTCCGAGTACCAATGTGGATTTCGAGCCGCTCGATCCACCACTGACCACTTGGTACGGCTGGAAAGCTCTATCCAGGATGCGTTTCTCCGCAAACAGCACTTGGTGGCTGTTTTCTTTGACTTAGAGAAGGCTTATGACACCACATGGCGATATGGTATCCTTTCAGCCCTGCATCAATGGAGATTCCGAGGTAATTTGCCGGCGTTTATTGCGAATTTCTTGTCCCTCCGTCTATTCCGTGTCCGAGTAGGGAGGACATATTCGCAATACCACGTACAAGAAAATGGAGTCCCACAGGGATCGGTCCTTAGTGTCACTCTGTTCGCAATTGCCATCAACGGTATTGTTGCTGCTGCTGGTCCAGCAGTTATACCGTCGCTATATGTGGACGATTTTGCTCTGCACTATAGCTCGCGTAATATGGCAGTCGCAGAGCGACAATTACAACACGCTATTAGGAGGGTGGAGCAGTGGACCTTAGAACATGGCTTTCGGTTTTCTGCCGCAAAGACCTCCGTTGTCCACTTTTGTCGTCAACGTACTCTTCACCCCCATCCTGAGCTTTATTTAGACAACGTCGTTCTTCCAGTTGTTGACACTTACCGATTTCTTGGGCTCCTTTTTGACAGTAAATTATCGTGGGAGCCACACGTGCGGCAGTTAAAAGTGCGATGCACTAGGAAGCTTAATATCCTTAAGTTTCTTAGCAGCACTTCTTGGGGGGCTGACCGCACGGTGCTCCTGCGATTCTATCGGGCACACATTTTATCCCGGTTAGACTACGGCAGTGCAGCATATGGCTCCGCAAGACCAAGCGTTCTTGCGAAGCTGAACAGTATCCACCACAGCGGGGTTAGGTTGGCGACGGGAGCTTTTCGTACAAGCCCCATCGCTAGCCTGCTCGCTGAGTCTGGTATGCCGCCTTTACACCTGAGGCGCCAGCAACTTCTACTTACATATGCTGCAAATTTGCGACAGATGCCACTTCATCCAAGCTATCCTTGCGTGTTCAACAATGGCAACCGTTTGCTGTACGCTGCTCGTCCTCGAGCGATGCGGCCGGTTGGGATACGCTTGGATAGCATTTCCGAATTGTTTGACGTACCTTCGGTTCCTTGCCTTGTCAGACAACCAAGTGGGGTACCTCCGTGGGTCGTACGACGACCTGAAGTAATCCTGGATCTGCACACTGGCCCAAAGGAAAACACGGACCCTTCGATTTATCGGAGGCTCTTCCTGTCCGTTGTTGGCCGCTATCCAGGTTCAGTCGTCGTCTACACGGATGGTTCAAGGACAGATACGAAGGTGGGCTGTGCGTTCGTTGTTAACAATGATAGGTTCCTTTTTGCTCTTCCGGCAACCTGTAGTGTGTACACAGCAGAGCTCTATGCTATCTATGAAGCTCTGCGGTACGCACTGTACAATGAGCGCCGACACTTTCTTCTGTGTACCGACTCCTTGAGTTCGCTCCAGTCTATAGATACCTGTTTCCCTCGGCACCCTCTGGTGCAGCTAATCCAGGACCTGCTGGCCGGGTGTTGGGATGCTGGCACCAGAATCACGTTTCTGTGGCTCCCAAGCCACATGGGCATAGAGGGAAACGAGTTAGTAGATCAGGCTGCCAAGGAGGCAGTTACACTGCCCCCGTTGCCTTTCCAGGTTCCAGTAAGTGATATTCGCTCCCAGCTGCGACATCTTGTTATGTCCCATTGGGAGATGGAGTGGCAGGCCATTCCACTTCCCAATAAGCTGAGAGCGATAAAAGGAACAACGAAGGTATGGAGGACTTCCCTTCGGGCTTCGCGGAGGGAAGCCGTGGTATTATGTCGTCTTCGGATCGGCCATGGTATCTTGACTCACTCGCATCTTTTGAAAGGAGAACCCCCTCCGGTGTGTACCTGCGGCGACCATCTTACCGTGGTACACATCCTTACGGAGTGTGTGGACCTGGTCGATCTGCGCCGTAGTCTTAACCTTCCGAGTACTATCTCCCTTATCTTGCGTGATGACGAGCAGTCAGCAGACCTCGTCGTCTGCTTTATGAGGGATAGTGGACTGTTTTCCCGTGTGTGATGCTGTCCTTTGTCCTAGTGTGTTTTGTGTCACTTTCGCTTTTATCCTATTGACTTAATTTTAGTTTGTGTTGCGTATTTTAATGTGTTATTTTAACGTCTCTCGTAAATTATGTACTACCAGGCAATGCCTTATTCTTTTGGTTTTCTGTAGATTCTCTTAATTTATTCGAAAATAAGGCATTGCGTATTAGATCCACTGATTGTTTTAATCTCACCCTCATTTTTCTCCATCATTTTTTTTTAAAACTCTAGTCAGTGGATATGTTTTTTAAAATTTTAACATCATCTCTCATGTCGTTTATCTCATTCCATTAGGGGCCGATGACCTTCGATGTTAGGCCCCTTTAAACAACAAGCATCATCATCATCATGTTTTAAATTCTGGTCAGTGGAGGATTTTGAACTTTTATCCTGTCATTTCATTTCGTCTCATTTCATACCATTAGGGGCCGATGACCTAGATGTTAGGCCCCTTAAAACAACAAGCATCATCATCATCAAAGTGTGTTTAGTCTTGACGGAAAATTCTTTTTTTTTTTTTTGCATAGACTGATTTTATTAAAATTGCGATACATAGGAGGAAGTTCTCTTTAAAATGTACACAGACCTAATACCAGGTTTGTTTCCGCAAGATGTTAGAATGGGAGGAGTGTAGTCTCCGGTCTTGTGTTATTTTGATCAGCCTATGTGCTGTCTTGAACTCCACATTTTTGAACCAATACAGTATAAGTTTTTCCGTAAGTGTCGTAGGACAGCCGTTGTGGCACTAACATTACGGGCCTATGGATAACATTTTACTAGCATCTTGTACAAAAGGTCAGAATTTGTATTTAAATGGGAAAATCATCGGTTTTTAAGGTTTCAAATTTTACAGTCACTTATTCAAATACTGTACTTGTGTTCATTGTAATGACATTTATACTTTGTCAGCCCGTCTATCTGCATTCATAATGAGACCAGAATCTTTAAAATCTGTCGACATGTTCACTCACTACCGTAGGTTACTCCGATTCGTCGCCATAAGACCTATGTGTGTCGGTACGACGTATAACAAATTGTAGAAAATAAAAGGTACTCCGAAATGTAGTGAGTCGGCGTAAATCAGCGTTCAAAGCACGAGGCCGCCACAGTGAGAAAGCCCTACGATTGCCATAAATTTATTGCTGTGTCTTTTAATCGAGGCCATTAGTTACCTAGCGACGTTGGAATATCGAATATGCACGCTGCGGAATGAGACGTTGTTTCGTAAATGTTCATTAAGCAACTCGTTACCAAATTATAGCCAATAAGTGTAGTTGTTTGCCGGACTGGTAGGTCAGCTAGTGGAATATAAACCTTCTGAACTCAAATAAATGGGTTCGATCTGGGGGTACCCGAATATAAATATGCTCAAATGCGTGAGCCTCGTATCGGTACATTCACGGACATGTAAAAGAAGCTCATGGTGGGTAAAATTTCGGCACCTCGGTTCTTTCCCAAATACTAGTTAGTGGGATATAAAAGCCAATCACATCCATGTAGTTTACGAAGGTTTTTTTAATTTCGTGTGGCTATTTCTAGCCGAGTGCAGCCCTTGTAAGGCACACCCTCCGCTGAGGGTGGGCGGCATCTGCCATGTGTAGGTAACTGCGTGTTAATGTCGTGGAGGTTAGTGTTATGTGTGGTGTGTGAGTTGCAGGGATGTTAGAGACAGCACAAACACCCAGCCCCGGACCATTGGAATTAACCAATGAAGGTTAAAATCCCCGACACGGCCGGGAATCGAACCCGGGACCCTCTGAACCGAAGGTCAGTACGCTGACCATTCAGCCAACAGGTCGGACGTTTACAAAGGTGAAAACCGTCAATACGGAATGATTCTAATATCGTGTAATCCATGTAGTTGTTTAGATTCTCGTTGTATAGGCCATGCTTAAGGTCGTGGGAATGAATTCCAACAGAGTCAGTTGGCATGTGTGATTTCTGAAAGGGGAAAATAACACGCACTGCATTCATGAACCCATCCGCACATAATTCAGACTCTGCTGATGTGCGTAGAAGAGTTTGGTTTCTATTTCGTAAACAGCGATATGGAATCCAAATGAGTTCAGTGACATTTAATTGTGTTAAAATGGCACATCAGTGTATCGTTCGTTTCCAGCACGTAGACTACTCCTGCGTCACGAAATTTTGATATCCTGACGTCATAAAATCTACAGGAAGTGATGAGTTGTTTACTATTATTATTAATTATTAATTATTAATTATTAATTTTTAATTATTTATTATTATTATTATTGTTATTATTATTATTATTATTATTATACCGGGCGGTACACCTCTACGCCGCAAATTTAAATCTTCCGCCAATAAATCCTCCTCTATCGGAGAAACTGCGAACTTTTAGAACTGTATTAATTCATGAGTTTTCTCAGAAGAAGTCTCTACTATAAATTTTGGGATTACAAAGTTGTCTATACTGTGTGGATTTCAACGTGTTTTGTTTTCTATGGATCAAGAAGTGTGGACATTCGCTAACAGATGTCTCTACTCAAAAAACTATGATCATGCACCCTGGTGCGAAGTGAAGGAACTTTTGTTGAAGATATTTTGTATTTATAAGTTTTGGTCCTTACTAAATTTTGTTCTTTCATTTGTGCGTTGGCAATATTAAGCTTTCTTTCCGTCTGTTTTGAACTTAGCCAATCAGTAATTTCTCTAATTAATTTTCCACCTATCAGAGGTTTCTTCTTCGAATTTCCATGTGCAACTCTTAGCTACCCAATAAAGTTGAGTGGGTGTGTCTTTATTATTCATGAAAGGTCTCGAATCTTCCACGAGGGTTTAACAACTGCTGAATTTCTCGGCTCTTCGCCACTTCAACAACATCTTGTTTAGTGTATAGAAACATAGCAGGGGGCGGGTAGCGCCTGTTCCTTCGGGCAGCAGCTCTTCAACAAGGTAATGGCCGTTTAACATCTTTCTTTTCTCTTTGCTAGCTCAGTAGTTTAACCCGCGGGGCTGGTCCAAAACCTTTAATATGTAACCTTTAAACATGTAAATCTTTTCCCATCTTTGTAAAACTTCATATATCTTTAAATATAAATCGGGGATAGAGAGTGCTTTACCCTCTCGAGCTCCCCTTGATTTTGATTTGAGGTGACTATGTTTTCGTGACTGATTTTCTAATCTTTCCTAATGTTAAAATTTTTTCTTATACAAGTCACCTATATAGTGTGGGAATAGCCCTTGTGTATCGGCTTAGCGCCACGTAGGTTTTAACAAGCTTTCATGTAGGAGTGCTAGTACACGCCTCCATTCATCTTGATATTTTGGGCCATTTAATTAATCTGATCCTTTTCCACGAAGGCCCAGTAGGCTGGGTACAAGAAACCACTGTTTAATTCTTGTAAGTTTTGGCGTGACGGCAAGCGATCGTAATATATGGTATGGCCTTGAATAGGCTTGAAAGATTGAGAGCGGGTCAGCTCATTCTGGTATTTTGAAAGGTGCCTCGGGGAGGCGTGACATTTTGATTGCCGGGAGCAAGTGCTCCATTGTATTGAGGGAATTTCTGCCCTTTTCTAAAATATGTGGTTGTGAGCTGAGAGCTCAGAAATTGTTAAACTTTGGGGCTCGTAGCCCAGAATTTGTAAAGACACCTTAACTTGTGCTTTCGTTTGTAAAATTACATTGTACCTGATTTTTCTTTGTTATTTCACCTAGTGAAAATTGTTGAACCTTGTTGTCTATTGAAAATTTAACTTTTATTTTAATTTTAAATTCATCTTTCGGACTTGTAGTTAGACCCATTCCAGCCCGCACCTTCTTTCACCTCTGCTGATCCACCAAAACACGGTAACAATTATTATTACTATTATTATTATTATTATTATTATTATTATTATTATTATTATTATTATTATTATTATTATCGATCTTCTCATAAACGTGTTCAGAAAAATATTTGTGAAAATGCTGCAGACGACAATAGCTGCTCACCATTCCATTTGCCGATATTGACTTCTGTTAGGAATAAATTCTCGCCTAAACAAGCCAATACAAAATAATGTGGATTCTCTTAAAGGGGCCACTTTTCATAAGATTCCAATAAGAATATGGTAATTTTATTGTTTTTGTCATCCCCACAGCTACCAATCATGTTGGCCTGAAAGTGTATGGAGCTAGCAGATCTACGTCATAACCTAAAATTGCCTAGCACCATGTCCCACGAAGAGAAATGCCAGTGGACTTCGTCATTATATTTACGAGAGGTAGAGAACTATATTATTGGTAATAAATAACAATAACTTTCAATGTGTTCTTAGAAATTATATGTATATTACAAATATTACCGTACATTTTCAATATACTTTTCAGTATAATAAGGCATTGATTTCCAGTCCCACTGACGATTTTTCGTATCTCATCTACACTCACTTTCAGCTGGTCCAGTTAGTTAATATCTCGGCAAATATTATGGACGTTTTTGTTAAAATCCACACCCCACAGCCATAAGCTAAAGTAGGTGCAACCATGATATTACGTGCCTCTTTCTCTCCTAGCTTCATAACTTAATATCCGTTTCGACACACCAACAATTCGGCTATAATTACACAGATGCATGGACAGTTCAAACGTAGTCTAATACAGTCTCATAGCATGCATTGTGACCCATAGCTTGATAGAGAAAGCCCTTTTGCATTTTGTAATGTGTAATCATGAGGAGGCATGTATTTAACAGAGACAGTTCGCTATTTAATACTTTACACTGAAGAAGTTTTTCCGACACTCCCCTAGTATGCACCAGCGAGCTGCGTGGCTTAGACGGTATAATCGCTGACCTTCTGAGACCGAAATGACGCGTTCCATCACGTTTCAGTCCGGTGGTATTTGAAAACGCCAGCCTCGTATCCATAGGCTCATCGGAACATAAAGGAACCTCCGTGCACCAATATCCAGCACCTCTGCGTCTCCGAAAACCGTAAAAGTAGGTTTATTTTACAATTGGCTTTACGTCGCACCGACACAGATAGGTCCTGCGGCGACGGTGGGACAGGAAAGAGCTAGAAGTGGGAAGGAAGTAGCGGTGGCCTTGTTAAGGCACAGCCTAGGCATTTTCGTGGTATCTAATAGGAAAATGCGGTGTAAAAGTAGTTATTAAAAGTGAACTCTTGTCCTCATCCTGAGCTGGTGTAGCTGTATGTATCATTTCAACCCCATACCAGCCCTCCCGCCATTCTTAAATTTCTGGCAGTGCCGGAAATCGAACCCGGGCCTCGGAAGACGGCAGCTAATAGTGCTAACCGTTACGCTACGGAGGTGGACATAGTAATTATTGGGACGTAAAAACATTAACATTATTAGTACTGTGCTCAAGGTTCTAGATGGTTAGAGAACTACTTTCAGAAGAAACTGTCCTCGTTCTGAACTTGTATTTAAATCAATATAAGAAAACTATATTCATATAAGGAAATGTTACTTATTATCATCATTCATCGCCACCATTGCTTAGACTCAAAGCCCTATTAAGGCTTTACATTTCCCGTCTATGTCTTGCATGTCAGATACCCCTTCTATTTGAAGAAAAGCCTATTACTCGCACACTTTTTAGTGATAGATTTATGTACGGGGTGAAGAGTAAGAAGGGAGGTCTCCCGGTTCTGGTAATACTGCCAACTGAATGGAAATGAAATCTGAATTGAATCGATAATATTATCGATCGATATGAATTTTCTAAACCTTTATTTTCCTAAGCCAACAACTGTGGCACACACACATTATACAATATTTCTCGATGTGAATCTTGTTCCTAGCATGAATTCTATAGTTTGGCTTTGCTGTGTAAACAACAACAGTACCAGTTGTGTTGTATACAATGATTCGGTATACAGAAACACAACATAAATTTATTGCTTCAATAAGTTTTTTACACAATATGTACATAAATATAACTAAACGTCTCTTGAAGCTGGACGAACTTGTACGCAATTAGTGATGATATTAACAGTAGACTGAGGGTCTGTTGAAATATACACTTACACACATGAGAGTTCTGTATACACACGAATCTATCTTGAGGAGATAGTCTGTCAAATAAAGGAGAGTTCAAGATAGTCGAAACTATCTGCCTTGTAGAATTATTAGTGTAACTTGCAATGAAAGTTCGCACTAACAGAATGCTAGTAATTGCCGTAGGCTTGTCAGAAACTGACATAAATATTCACAATTAGTAGAATACTTATGTTGATGTCGGAGCATAAGTGAGGACTGAGGGATGAGTAGAATACTGGCATCGGGGCTCGACGTGGCTACAGGAAGGGGGAGGTGAGGCAGTGCCAGAGGCGAAACCTCACAACCAGAATTCAGTCCACCTGTTCGATACACGTGTTTAAGAGGGATAGCCTCCGTGTTCGACTTTCAGTGTAATCTGGCGTTGGACACTGGAGAGTCCTGGGAAGTAGCGGAATGCTGCTCCTTTTATAGCGCTGGCTGACGTCATAAGCAAGCGCATTGCAGTCACCTCGTAGAGTCTGGAAAGATCCGGGCTGCAGCGTGTTGCGGAGCTATCAGGCGCAGAGCTGAGATCGCGAAGGACACACAACAAGTACGTAAAGTGTACGCCAGATGTCGCACAGCAAAACATAAGCGATTCATAGTTTGTGTTTCAAAGGTTTGCCAATACGAATCTCGAAGATGGCCGAGGTCGACAGATTCGGCACTAGGGGGTCTCCATCTATCACTAAAAAGTAATATTGTGTTCGAGTACCAGTTCCCATCAGTCATTTCGTAGAAGTTGGAGTGATTTCCTCCATTGAACGAATCTTTAAACATGTCATTCGAAGAATGGTATATCAATACCAACTGAAACTACAGAGGCAAATCATAAATTTTAAAAATAAGCGGACTTTATATCATCTCAAGTTACCTGATGCTCTACGTAAAATCTTGAAACCATTCCTGGAACTGCTCCTTTAGATTGCAAATAAAGCAAGTTGGAAATAGTGTAACCGATTCATGATTCTACTGAGCACACGAAGTAAAGTGAGCAGAGTAGTTATTAGAGAACTGTTTATCGAAGAAAATTAACTTTTGTGTGAACTATTTAATAAGTGAGTAAAAGGCAGTAAATAAATGTTCACTCTCTGAAATTTTAAATTTGCTGTATACAAAGAAATGCAATTTCGACAATCACAAATAATCTGTAAGAAAAGTTACTGGTGGTTTTCTCTCTTACATGAGTATATCTATTTATGAAGCTTGAAATAGTGCCAGGAATTTGCATCTACTAAGCCACGGACCTCACAGTCATAAGAAATACCTTGGCATTCTCTTTCATTTTCAGAAAGAAAGTACTTTAAGTGCCGGTGTGCAAGAAAATTCGACCGGATGAAATTCATACTGTGCTATTTACAACATCTCATCACACAGTTGTAAGGACTAAAGAAACGGAGCATGCTGATGAATTATGCAGTGGAGAATCATTGGCTTCTGTGGCAAATCTTTCTCAACTGCTTTTCAGACGTTTCCTACCAAGCCAGTCTTCGCTCAACACATGTTTTGTTGGCCGTCAACAGTAATACATTAAAGGCTTTTCCACTGAAACTTAGTCCAAGGTCTGACTAAGCTTCCTCTCATTTTTAAAAATGTTTCAACCTAATAGTAGTATTTTCTAATCAATGAACTGGTAATTTCAAAATTATTTCCGACTCCATGAATAAATACAAGCAATTGACTTGAATCTGTAATATTGGCTGCTTCGTCCACAGTAATTGAAAACTATTTGAACCATTACTGTACATTTGTACTTTCACTGTCATCAAATACCATTCCAACCCCTGTAGGTGGGAGTAGGGACGCAGATGACGAATACACCCACGGTATACCCTGCCTGTCGTAAGCGGCCACTAAAAGCGGCTCCACGGTTTGTCAATTTGAGAGCGTGGGTTGGCGATCACGAGGCCCTTAGCTGAGTCCTGGCATTGTTTCCACCTACTTGTGCCAGACTCCTCACTTTCATCTATCCTGTCTGACCTCCTTTGGTCAACTCTTTTTCTTTTCCGACCCCGAGGGTATTAGAGCATTCGAGGTCTAGGGAGTCTCATTTTCACGCCCTTCGTGGCCCTTGCCTGTCTAAGTTCGTTACTTCATTTTTCGAATCCCTTCTTTTTCTTCTTCTTTTGATCTGCCTCTCTACCAACTGTGAGTATAGGTACCCACTGCCTGTCGTAAGAGGCGACTAAAAAGGGCAGCGGGGGATGATTTTATTAGAAACATGAAACTACATGTGATTAGTACCATCACGCGGGGAAAACCATGGGTCGCCATTACTTGCGAGTAGTACCACTATGTTAGGTACACAATAAGTTTGTGATTAGTAGCAACAGAGGGTGAATCTGTATGGGTTTTCCAGTACCCGTGATTAGTACCCTTGTGAGAAACACCACAGGTCTCGTGGTAGCCTCTGATTAGTACCACTATATGAGCGACGCCATAGGTTTGCGTTGCCTGTGATTAGTATCCGCTATGTGAGGAATATCACGGGTATATCGGCGCCCCGATTAGTACATCTACGTAAGGAACACCTTGGGTTGGCGTTGCCTATGAGTGGCGCCATTATGTGAGAAAAACTATAAGGTATGCATTACCTCTGCGACGTACAATACTTGTGAGTAGTACCATAATGTGTGAAACACCGTGAGTCTACGCTACTTTTTATTAGTACCCCAATATGACAAATAACATGGTTCTACTTTACTAACGATAAGTACCATTGAGGGGCCGTTGACCTGGATTTTGGACCCCTTTAGACAACAAGCATCCTCGATTCAGAATTGTACTTTAGAATCAGTCCCTTGGTCAGTAATACTAATGTCGGAAGCACTGATTGTTTTAAATTCATATCCATTCATTCTTCATCACCGTGTTTTTTAAATTCTGGTCAGGGGATGAATTTGAACTTTCAAATAGTCATATTTCGTCCCATTTTGTACCATTAGGGGCCGATGACCTAGATGCTTGGCCCCCATTAAACAACAAGCATCATCATCATTATCATCATCATTATCATCAACACCATTTCAAATATCTTCAGTTCGACAGCAGTGCTAGACTATTACCTGACAAATTTATTGCTTTGAATTGAGGGACCTTATCCAAAAAAGTTTGTATAACAATGTTCGCATTTCAAGTTCTAATTAACTCTCCATCATCTAACTGTATTTTTCACCTTAGCTAGATAATGAAAAACCGGGCGAGTTGGCCGTGCGCGTAGAGACGCACGACTGTGAGCTTGCATCCGGGAGATAGTAGGTTCGAATCCCACTATCGGCAGCCTTGAAAATGGTTTTCCGTGGTTTCCCATTTTCACACCAGGCAAATGCTGGGGCTGCACCTTAATTAAGGCCACGGCCGCTTCCTTCCAACTCGTAGGCCTTTCCTATCCCATCGTCGCCATAAAACCTATCTGTGTCGGTGCGACGTAAAGCCCCTAGCAAAAAAAGAAAGATAATGAAAATCTTGAAAACTATTTGCCACAACAGTTTTGTTATCATATTTATTCCCCGTAAAAGTAAAAAGTCCACTCACGTCCACGTCCTGAGGTGGTGCAGCTCTTTTCAGGCACACCTCCGATAAAGGTAAGCTAAATATACCATTTTAAGCACATATAAGCCCCACCTTCCATTCTTATGTCTCTGTTAGTACCGAGAATCGCGTCCGGAACACCGAGGACGGCACAGAAATTTCACATACGGTTCGGTAATATTTTCACTGAATTGCGGATATTTACTACGACGTTTAGCGTCGTAGTGCCTTCAAATATTGTGTTCTTTAAGGACGGTATCGTCTCGTTACGAAAGAGGCACAATGCCTTGTTTTTATTTTTAATAAGAAAGTATTCCACACTCCATTGTTCTTTAAATACTCAATACTCAGCAAACCACTTTATCGTTTTCAAAGGAATACATATCACTGTTTACTTCAGCACCAATCTGAAAAGAAACAAACAAAGAATAAGTTTAAAATCCAGAAACTGGCATTGTATTAGCGCTGCAAAAGTAATGGAAAATGCAGGAAAACAGATCGTATTGTGATTTTGTTAAGATAAATTAATTTTCTGTATTTTGTTGAATTTGTACCTTTTCCTTTAATTATCAAATATGGAATATACTAACAGTAAATTTGAATTTTGTTTCGGGGGGGGGGGGCGGTGGCAAGTTACAATTGCTACGTGGGCCGATGGATGGCGACTCCTTACCCTGGCAGTTCTAGGGAGTATTCACCTCTACAACCGAAGATTTTCACTTAACTTCTATTAGCAGCTGTCGAGCTATTTGAAGGTCTACTCCTTAATCTTTACTAGTCTTAATCTCGTTTTCATTACTATTCAGTCACCCCCTTGCGTACCCTTTTACTGGTCTGAAGTACATCGTCGACGCATATGTTACGGATTTATAATACTTTTGTGTCACAATGCAGGCCCCAAAGCCATAAAACACATATTTTCTTCTCCATGCCTTTAACTACAAGACGATTTTTAATTTTCCCTAGCCCTGGTCCCAAGGCCGGATAAAGAAGAGGCGTGAGTTGCCGTTTACTTTACCGTTAACACTTCGGTAATATTGACAGAAGAGTCGCAGGTCGGGTGATTGTTCGGGGGTTTGGTATCCATTCCATTTAAAACACACTATTACTCATAAACTTCACAAAATTTCGTTGTTTATTATTGCCATAATACGGTATTATACAACCTTCTAACTAAGTCCAGGGAGTGAGCAGTTACATGACATTTAGACTGAAATCACATAATTAATATACTTCATTATACAAATGGAGACTTTGGTATTATTTATTTTTTAATGTTGTTCAAAGAACTACAATGAGATATGTGGTAATTATAACTTTCTAGAAATAACCTTGTTACTATTATTACAAAACATAAATAATATACGAGCTTTATAAAACCAAATAAACTACGTCAGCCGCCTCCATGAATGTAATTTTTCACTGTAGGCTCATCTTCGCAGTACAAAACTGCACGATCATTATTGTCATTATGGGAAGCGGAATTCACAATTATTTTGCAGAATTGTTCCGCATCAGGTGTTATATCGAAATACTTCGTTGGCTTTGCTACATCTCTGGCTTTCTATCCTTGCGTTTTCAACAATGGAAACCGTTTGCTCTACGCCGCTCGTCCCCGAGCAACGCGGCCGGTTGGAACACGTTTAGATAGCAGTTACAGATTGTTTGACGTACCTTCTGTTCCTTACCTTGTCAGACAACCAAGTGGGGAACCTCCGTGGGTAGTACGGCGACCGGAAATAATCCTGGACCTACACACTGGCCCGAAGGAGAACACGGACCCTTCGATTTATCGGAGGCTCTTCCTGTCCGTTGTTGGCCGCTATCCAGGTTCAGTCGTCGTCTACACGGATGATTCAAGGACAGATACGAAGGTGGGCTGTGCGTTCGTTGTCGACAATGATCGGTTTCTTTTTGCTCTCCCGGAAACCTATAGTGTGTACACAGCAGAGCTCTCCGCTATCTGTAGAGCTTTGCGGTACGCACTGTACAACGAACGCCGACACTTTATTGTGTGTACTGACTCCTTGAGTTCATTCCAGTCTGTTGATATCTGTTTCCCTCGGCACCCTCTGGTGCAGCGGATCCAGGACCTGCTGGCCGGGTGTTCGGATGCCGGCACCAGAATTACGTTTCTGTGGCTCCCAAGCCACATGGGCATCAAGGGAAACGAGTTAGCAGATCGGGCTGCCATGCCCCCGTTGCCTTTCAAGGTTCTAGCAAGTGATATTCGCTCTCAGCTGAGACATCTGGTCATGTCTCATTGGGAGATGGAGTGGCAGGCCATTCCACTTCCCAGTAAGCTGAGAGCGATAAAAGGAACAACGAAGGTATGGAGGACTTCCCTTCGGGCTTCGCGGAGGGAAGCCGTGGCATTATGTCGTCTTCGGATCGGCCACGGTATCGTAACTCACTCGCATCTTTTGAAAGGAGAACCCCCTCCGGTGTGTACCTGCGGCGACCATCTTAGCGTGGTACACATCCTTACGGAGTGTATAGATCTGGTCGATCTTCGCCGTAGTCTTAACCTTCCGGGTACCATCTCCCTTATCTTGCGAGATGACGAGCAATCAGCAGACCTCGTCATCCGCTTTATGAGGGATAGTGGTCTGTTTTATCGTGTCTAGTGATGTCCTTTGTCCTCGTGTATTTATTTCAATTGCGCTTTTATCCCATTGACTTCATTTTAGTTTGTGTTGCGTATATTAATGTGTTATTTTAACGTCTAATGTAAATTATATATTTGCACTACCAGACAATGCCTTATTCCTTTTCTCCCTGTATTTTCTCTTATTCTATTATTAGAAAATAAGGCATTGTGAATTAGATCACTGCTGTTTTAATCTCATACTCATTTTTTCATCACCATATTTTTTTACTCTTGTCAGTGGATACTTTTTAAAAATTTTAAATATCATGTATCATGTCGTCCATCACGTTCCATTAGGGGCCGATGACCTTCGATGTTAGGCCCCTTAAAGCAACAAGCATCATCATCGTCATCATCATCATCATCACATCTCTGGCTTTCGCGGATGTATACTCTGCTAAAGTGTTGTATTTCATTCGCGCTTTACAGAAATTTTCACCGTCCTTCCCCATGTACAAAAGAAATATAAATGGTAATCCAGTTTTAATCTTATATAAATTAAAGTGCAGGTTACGGTTATTGTTCCAAAATACCGACTTAAATATACCACCTCTGAGGTTTAGAATAGATTATATATTTCGGAGTACAAACGATAGTAAGAAGAGAAGAAGTAGAATCGGAAGAAGATCTAACTATAACGTTATTCAAACTTTTATTATTGTGGATTTAGGTAACTAGATGATGTTAAACTGAAAGTAAACACATACACTCATAATAATAATAATAATAATAATAATAATAATAATAATAATAATAATAATAATAATAATAATAATAATAATTGTTACCGTGGTTTGGTGGATCAGCAGAGGTGAAAGAAGGTGCGGGCTGTATGGGTCTAACTACAAAGCCGAAAGATGAATTAAAATTTCAATAAAGGTTATATTTTTATAAATGCCAAAACTTAAGATTTAACAAGGAGTTTTAGACTTTAACGAACAACAACAAGTCAACCAATAACCAACTATCAGGTCCAAGACCAGAAATGGCGAGATAATTTAGCAAATTTTCACTAGGTGAAATAACAATGAAAATCAGGTACAAGAGTAATTTTTCAAACGAGAGCACAAATTCAGGGATCTTTTACAAGTTCTGTGCTTCGAGCCCAGATTTTACAATCCTTGAGCTATTAGCCCAACTCTACACATTGTTCAAAGGGTACGAAACCCCTTCATACAAGGGGCATAAGCTCCAAAACCCATATCGGGCCTCCTAGAGGCACTTTTCAAACACAAAAGAGCTGACCCGCTCTCAAATTCTCACGCCTATCAAAGGCCACAACAACTTTCCAATTAACTGCCTCTTAAAGAACACGTTCAAATAAACAAGGGTAACGTGTACCCAACCTACGGGGCCTTCGTCGAGAAAGAACAGATTAATTAAATGGCCCAAAATACCAAGATGAATGGAGGCATGTACTTGCACTCCTACATGAAGCTTGTTAAAACCTAAGTGGCGCTAGGCCGATAAGCAGGGGCTATTCCCATACTATCGAGGTGACTCGTACAAGCAAATTTATTAAGATATTACAGAAAGGAAGAGTAGAAAAGCAGTTACGAAAACGAAGTCACCTTAAATTCAAAAGGAAGGGGAGCTCGAGAGGGTAAAGCACTCTCTATCCCCGATTTACAGTTAAAGTTATATGAGACTTTTACACAGACCGGAAATGGATTGTTTACATATTAAAGGTTTCGGACCTGCCCCGAGGGTTAAACTGCTGAGGTAGCCAGGAATAAAGATGTTAAACAGCCATTACCTTGTTGAAGAACTGCTGCCTGAAGAAAGAGGCGCTTCCCGCCCCATGCTGGCCGGGAGACGAGAAAATCAGCAGTTTTTATCCCCTCGTGGAGAATTCGAGACCTTTCATGAATAATTAAGACACACCCACAGTCGTTTATTGGTCGTCTAAAGTTACAGATCAAAAATTGAGGAAGAAGGACACGATTGGTCCAAAATTAATTAAAGAAATTCGGGATTGGCTAAGTTCAAAACTGGCGGAAAGAAAAATTAATATTGCCAACCCATAGATGAAAGAACGAAATTTAGTTAAAGGAAAACTTATGAGTATAAAATATCTTCAAGGAAAGTTCCATCAGTTCGCACCAGGGTGCATGATCATAGTTTTTGGTAGAGACATCTGTGAGAGACCGTCCACACTTCTTGATAATTAGTAAACAAAAACCATTCGAAATTAACACAGTGACATCTTGAGATAAACGGTTGAATTAATTCAGTTTTAAAGTTCAGAGTTTCAGCTGTAGAGGAGTAATTTAAGGCGGAAAATTCAAATGTGCGGCGTATAGGTGTACCAACCGGTACAATAATAATTTATGCTTTACGTCCCACTAACTACTTTTACAGCTTCCGGTGACGCACAGCTACCGGAACGTAGACCCGCAGGAGTTGTTTTACGTACCAGTGAATCTGCCGACATGAGGTTGAAGTATCTGATCAATTCAAATACGACCGGACTGTGCCAGGATCGAATATGCCAAATTGGGGTGAGACGACCGGCGCCTCAACCGTCTCAGCCACGCAGCCCGTCGCTAACAGCGCCAACACAATCAGGTGGTCACAACTTACAATACGTACGCGCACAGGACTAAGCTAGATTTGTGATGCACAAGCCGATGGATTGAGTGAACTTTTGGAGCCATGTGAAAATTATCGTAATATTAATGTTATTGGAGTTTTTCGTCCCACTAACTACTTTCAACGGTTTTCTAAGACGCCGAGGTGTCGGAATGTTGTCCCGTAGGAATTCTTTTACGTGTCAGTAAATCTTCCGAGTCGAGGCTGACGTATTTGGCTACTTTCAAATACCACCGGACTGAACCAGGATCGAACCTGCCAAATTGGGCTCAGAAGGCCAGCGCTCTACCCTCCGATCTACTCAGCCCAACAAACCATCGTATCTGTGCACAAGAATGAAGCAGATTTTGAGATACACAGTGCATTTTAAATGATACAAGACTATAAGTGAAACGTATTGATACATCAAACACAGAATTAACAAAAGTGGACAGAGCGAGTTTCGTAACCAGACTCTTCAATTAAAACCTTAGCTCCAAACGCTCTTGTATTTCTTTCCATTAAGTAGGATAGTGTCCATTGTCTGATTACTAATGGGTCGTCTGAATCAATATGCTAGGAAGGAACGTGAATCGTGGAGGAAACCGCAGCAAATGCTAGGGGGTCATCAGGGCCAGGTGCCGTATAGAGGCTGTTAGAGCACATAAGAGCCTTAACAGCTAAACCGTAAAAAGAGCACTGTAGGCTTGAATTGCCCCTGCTACTCCAATCTAAATGTAAGAGGCAGTAAAAGCATGTGGCAAGGAAAACGAAATGCTTGCCGAAACTTCTCAGTTGGGATGTAAGTTGGAAGAAAATCTCCTTTTAGTGTGCAGTTGAAACCTGCCGAGTTATACCTATCACCACACTAGACGCTCATCCATAATGTTTATAACAAATTTAGTGGAAAACCGTATTACGATACCGTCCGGCAAAGTATCACTACTATTAGGGTGGTTAAAATTTAGAGTCTTGTCCCTGGCTCTTTAGACTTATTATTCAATTATTCTTTAGGGAAGATGAATATTGTACATGATCCATAATAGCTCTAGTTTGAAGTATTTACGGTAATATTTATGGAAATACTATGAAATTCCCTCTATACCCAAAACAAAGTCCATGTTGCAACAGCCCCAAAGGGCCATGGTCTACCAATCTATCGCCGCTCAGCCCGAAGTCCAGCAGACTTTTTTTTTTTTTTTTTTTTTTTTTTTTTTACAGTTTGCTATACGTCCCACCGACACAGATAGGTCTTACGGTGACGATGGGTTAGCAACGACCTAGGAGTGGGAAGGATGTGGCCGTGGCCTTGATTAAGGTAGAGCCCCAGTATTTGCCTGGTGCAGAAAATAAATGGCGTGTGGCGTTTAGTGCTGAGAGTGTCCGAGGACAAGTTCGGCTAGCCAGATGCAGTTCTTTTGATTTGACACCCGTAGGTGACCTTCGCGTCGTGATGACGTTGAAATCATGATGAAGACGAGAAATCCCAGTCCCCGTGCCAGAGGAATTAACCAGTTACGGTTAAAATTTCCCACCCTACCTGGAACTGGACGCGGAAACCCTGTGAACAAAGGCTAGCACGCTAAGAATTTAGCTGTGGAGCCGGACTGCCTGGTGTGACAATAGGAAAATACGGAAAACCATCTTCAGGGCTGCAAGCAGTGGAGTTAGAACCCACTATCTCCCGGATGCAAGCTCACAGGTGCGCACCCCTAACCTCATGGCAACTCGCCTGGTACCTGGAGATTATGAGGTGTCAGCACGACGAATCAGCACAGCCGTTATTCTTGGCTTCGTAGACCGGGGCTGCCATCTCACCGTCAGATAGCTCCTCAATTGTAATCATGTAGACTGAGTAGAACTCAAACTAGCCCTCAGATCCAGATAAAACCCCATGATCTGTCCGGGAATCAAAACCGGGGCTTTCTGGTAAAAGGCAAGCACGCTATCCCTATATCGCGGGGCTGGCTAAATTTTTCTATAATTTGCCTAAGTCACTACCATTAATCCTTACAAATATCCGACGATAAGTTTACATAATAAATGTACCGGGAGTTACACCTCAACCCCGTGAAGCGCCTTCAAGAACGCTATCTAGCACATACAAACTAGTGCTAGAAGTTGGGACGTTGACCAAAAGATGTCACTACTAAAGTGATAGAGAAATGTGTTATTTTCAGGTTTCCTAAACTGGCTGGATTTCTTTCTTGAGTGTATCACCACGAAACTGCTACGCAGGTGTAGTAGGGGGAAAGGAGATACTCCCACGTGGCGCGTCCCAGGTGGCGGATAGGGGGTCCTAACCGGCTTGCCGGCGGACTTGAGGGAAATAAAATTACCTCTCGCGGACCAAACACACTACCCCCTACGGGCGGGGGACGCACATGTAGAATACACCCGCGGTATTCCCTGCTTGTCGTAAGCGGCGACTACAAGGGGCGAGCAAGGGGTGATTGAATTAGAACCATGAAACTACTCTTGATTCGTACCATCATGCGGAGAACACCATGGGTTGCATGTACTTGCGAGTAGTATCACTAAATTGGTACGAAATAGGTTTGTGATTAGTTGCAGTAAAAAGCCTGGCCTGGTGGATTCCAGTACCCGTGCGTTGAACCCATGTGAGCAACATCGCGGGTCTGGGCGTAGCCTGTGAGTTGTACCGCTATATGAGCGGCACCGTGCGTCAGCGCTGCCTGTGATTGGTACCCACTATGTGAGGAACACCACGGGAATACCGGCGCCCGTGACTAGTACACCTAGGTGAGGAACCTTACCGGTTTGCGTTGCTATGAGTGGCGCCATTTTGTGAGAAACACCATAGGTCTGCGTTCCCTGTACGAATTGCAATACTTGTGAGTAGTACCATCTTGTGTGGAGCGCCGTGAGTCTTCGCTACTTTTGATCAGTACCCCAAAGTGACAAATACAATGGTTCTACTTTACTCGCGACATGTACCATTCTGTGGGGCCTTACACGTGAATTTAGCACCCCTTCAGACATCAAGCATCATTGTGCTTTATAAATGGTGGTCCCTTGGTCAGTAATACTCTAATTAACTACTTTCTTTTTGAGTCTGATCCACTGTTCTTGTTTGTTTGTTTGTTTGCTTGTTTTTGGTTTTTTGTAGGGTTCATGTACATGCAGTCATTCTTCATGACATTTTTTTTTATTTTAGTCAGTGGATGAATTTGAACTTCTTGTTATTTCATTTCGTACCATTAGGGGCCAATGACCTCGATGTTACGTCCCTTTAAACAACAAGCATCATCATCATCATCATCATTTTGAGTGTATCAATGTTTACAACAGCTATTTCAAGAAGTTTGGACTTTTCTCCATAGATGTCTCTATTAAAGAATTTATGTCATGCACTCTGGTGCAAAGTGGAATAACTAGAAATGAAAAGGAAATTCTGTGTTCATACGTTTTCTGAAGTGAATTGACTTTCCTAATTTTTGACACTTCGAAGTTTGCAATACTTCGTACCCATCCCGCCAGCTTTGAAGTCTGGCCAATAAGAAATTTTGTGTATTTATTTTTCATCCAATCATGGGCTTCTTCTAACTTTCCGACTACCCAATAAAGATGAGAGGGTATGTCCGGATTTAGTTCAGAGCCTTCTCGAACCTTCCTCTCGGCTATAAAAGCTGACGCCTTTTAGAGCCAACTTATCATAGTGATCGTCGTGCTATTGAGTGTGTGTGCTAAGAGAGGAGGCGGATGCCTCATTCTTCGGCAGGCAGAACATCAGATAAGGTAACGGCCACCAGTTTCTAAGTCAGTAGTTATCTCCGCAAGCCGACTCGAGGGGAAAGTTCCAATCTTTAACCATGTAACAGTCAATTTCCTTTCATATAACCTTCTCCTTCTTCTCATGTAAAAGTTCAAGTGAGTCATAACTGAAAACCGGGGATAGAGAGTGCGTTACCCTCTCGAGCTCCGAGGTGATTATGATTTTGTATCCGTTTCGCTTGTAAATTGTAACTTAACTTGTCCATCTAGTCACCTGAGTGGGATTAGCCTCTGCACTCTATACCCCTGTAATATTTCTTTCATGCAACCTTAAAAGACTACCAATATGGTTTTATAAATTGTAGGTTGTGCTTAGAGAGGCCTGAAAGTGTAATTTTTAATGAGCAACGACTCTCATCACCAATGTAAAACTTAAAGCTTGCCTTGAGTAGGCTGTAAGGGTTTGAGAGCGTAGTTTCCTGGGTAGAATTGTAGAACATTGAGGCTCTTTTCTTCAAATGTCAAATATATTTGTGTAATATTGAGTAGTGTCTTTGGAAGGCCGTAACTTTATAACCGTTGGAGCAAAGTGCTCATGAAAATTGTGTTTTGAATATCCTATAAAAGAAATTGGGAGGTACGTCTCCTGATCTATTTGTCTGAACGCTAGATTAGTGATGTAGAGACTTCTGTAAAAAGGGACCTCAAATTGTAACGAACCTTTTCTAGGTTTTCTCCTTTCCAGCTCTGTACCTGAATTCTGTTGTTTCTTCTCTCGTTGTTTGATAAAATTTAACATCTGAAAAGAAATATAACATTTATTTTACAGCTTTAAATGGATCTTTGACTATCGTAGTTAGACCCATTCAGGCCCACAAATTCTTTCACCTCTGCGTTCCACACAGTACCCCGGAATAATAATAATAATAATAATAATAATAATAATAATAATAATAATAATAATAATAATAATAATAATAATAATAATAATAATAATAATAATAATTGATTCAATACCGATCCAATCATCAGGAATATATCCCTCGATGAGGGAGGAGATCTGTATATAGAAAACATATTGGTGACTGATGTCGTATTCACCGACTATGGACTAATATTCACCGACACTAATGCGGAAGCCACCGACATCTTGTATAACATTGTCCGTACCGCAGAGTCCAGTGACATCAAAATATTCTGCGACCTAAAGCTATGGCAGCTGATAGACCACAGGCAAGTGTCTATCTTTCAGGAGACCAAATAGAACAGGAGACGAAATTCGAGATCAGCAGCAGCGCTGAGTGGCTCAGACGGTAAAGCGCTGGCTTTCTGAGGCCGATCTGGCAGGTTCGATCTTGTTTCAGTCCGGTGGTATTTGAAGGTGCTCAAATATGTCAGTCTCGCGCTAGTAGATTTAGCCTACTGGCACGTGAAAGAACTCCTGATGGATAAAATTCCGGCACCTCGGTGTTTCCGAAAACCATGAAAATGTAGAATGTAGGATGTAACAGAACATTATTCTTATTATTCAAGTACGGTACGTTTGGTCGCTGATCCAGGAAACGAAAATGGCATCCTGAGCGAATGTCCACTGGAGAATTCGGCACGTAGCATTCGCCTTACTTAAACGGTGTCAGAAACAAGAAGCAGAAGAAGAAGAAGAACATTGACGACGACAACAACAAAATCCTCGTACTTCGGACGCTTACTCTCTCGATTATCATGTAGGCCTATGTGTTTGAAGCTTGAGCTATTTTCAAGGCCGACCTCGATTAGATCGATATATTTGTAATACCGTGCCTAAGTCAGATAGTTGGGATTTCTATACGCGACCGTGTACAAAACCATTCGTGAAGTGTGGAGTCGCCAGGTATCTATCGACGAACACATTCAAAAGTGGCGATTGCAGCAATGGCTCAGTCATGTTTGATGAATGAAAAACAACCACTGCACCAACTCCTGACGACAACGATGAACCTCAAGATACAAGCTCGAATGTGGTTGTGATGGTGGTGATTATTATTTTAATAGGAAGTACAACTGCGCAACCATCCTCTATTAACATTAATCAGAAGGAAAACTTGAGGGCATCCAGTACTTCGAAAAATGAAGGCATTAGCCTAAGAAAGGCATAAGCCTCGAAGATTATGGACATTAAATACTCCCTAGGCCTCGCGAACCGACAGTAATACTGTTCGGCTTGGAAAAGGACAAGAGTTGACCGAGGAAGGTCGAATAGGATGGATGAAAGTGAAGAGCCTGATACAATTAAGTGGAAGCAATGCCGAGACTCAGCCAGTAACCCCATTGCCGTCAACTCACGCTCCCAAGTGTCTCCGAGGGCCCCTTTTAGACGAACAGCTCAAAGGAAAGCTTGACTCAAGAACATCCAAAAAGTTCTGAAGTACCGTCGTCTTCAACATCAGTTAAGCCAACCACAAACCGCAACGAAATGAAACTTATCCTGTAGGCCTACATTGCGATCAGCAGCTAGGGATCAAAGACGATGACGAATAATAATAAGACATAGTAGTAGTAGAGGGGAAGGATTTTGTTTATCGATGACCTTCTGTTTCCATATAATGGGTTCAATCCTGCTTGATGTTCATGGAATTTGAAAGTGCTTTTCGTGCCGTTAGCTAATATTTCCTGGAAGTTCTGTGGGGCATAATGCCGATACTCTATTTCCGTTAAGACTGTCAGCAGTTAGAACGGAATGTCTGTTAAAACTTCAGCCCGATGGCTGGTTGTATCGTCAGAAAGTACAACCTAAAGTTGTGTGCTTATAAGGAAACTGCAAAAAACTGCTGACGGTCCCCAACTGAAGCACACTGAGACACATTGAGTATTTCGGTAGTGGGCCGATGACCTAGCTGTTAGGCCCCTTTAAACAACAAGCAAACAAACAAACAAACAAACAAACGAATTCGGTAGTTTTCCATTGTTCTCCTCAGTGGACCACTAGACGACCTGCATGTTTAGGAGATGAATTATAATGTTGAAGACGGCGCAAGAGGAATTAACTAATGACAGTTAAATCCCCGTTCCAGCCAGGAATCGAACCCGGGACACCTCATACCAGAGGTCAGCATGCTAACCTTTTAACCACACAGTCAGACATCTGCGGAAATATACTATAAATTACCAAAACAACCGTGACACAGCAGCGCATTAGACGATTGCTGCTCAGCCAGACGGCCTGCAGATTCTGGAGTGCCACGCTGTCAACTTAACGATATCGTAAGTCATATTGCATGGCTTTCTGACCAGGAACGCTGCCTCGTATCAGTCAACTCCCTATTTGATCTCACGAGATTGAATGAACCCACTCTAGATCTCAGTCCAAAATTACGACACTTCTGACCCCAACTTGGCAGGTTCGATCCTGACTCAGTCCGGTGGTATTTGAAGGCGCTGAAATACGACAGCCTTGTGTCGGTAGATTTACTGGCACGTAAAAGAACTCCTGAGGGACTAAATTCCGGCACCTCGGCGTATCCGAAAAACCGTAAAAATAGTTAGTGGGACGTAAGGCAAATGGGATTATTATTATTATAAATTACGACTATTGGACTAGCCGGAAATCGAAGCCAGGATGTCCGAGTAAGAGGCGGGCACGCTACCTCTGCACCACGGCGCTGGCTGTGTGAAACAGAAACCAATCTTCAATTTTATCTTACATTCACTACGGCGAAGATTTGGAAAAAAATCCATGAACATATGCATAGTTAATGGTGTCACCAATTGGTCTCATGTTGTTGTAAGGTGGTGTATGTATGACGATATTATGACTCTACTATACTGTATATTTCTAGTGGAGACCTTGTAGAGATGTAATAAAATGGAGCTGTATTAACTTCACCATATTCCTTTATTATTCCCGTTCCCAAGTTTACTCCTCTAACAAGGAAGAGCTCTTTTCTACATTACTTGAGAAAACATCTGGCGAGCCCTTGGGGAAAAGTGTATACGGTGTGACTCCTCCAGTCTTATTTCCGGTGTTTCCCTCTATCCTGTCAACGAAGTTGTCTCGCTGCAGCTTAGTGTGCGATCCATTCAAACCTTAATTGAATGTTCTGAAGTGGCTTCAAGCATGTTGACTGCGTTGGTAGTAAAAAGCTGTATGGGAAGGCAAGGAGCAAGGCAACACATTCAAAAGTGTGGACCAGAGAATAACGTCTCACTAATGTTACTATTTATAAGGGGGGATCATTCCGGATGTCCTATCTTGTGTGTAAATAAGGCAAACATGAACAAATTTCGTGATCCATTTAATTAAGGACGTCTATACTATGGAAAAATAGTTTGACTTAAGTAATTAGCTTAGGAATGTGTTTGTTTTCTGGTTAGAAAATTGGTTGCCAAACTTAGAAATCTCAAAGGAATAATCTGTACTGAGAGCTGAAATTTTAACAACATATTTGCTAAAAATCGGCATCGCAACTTAAAGGTTGATTTTTGAATGCGTTGCCTCAAAATATTTCTGAAAGTTTTAACATTTATTAAAATGGACATTGGACATATGAACTACAAAGAGTTGCACATTTCTGAAACTCTGAAAATAACGAGATATTTTTAAAAACTGGTTTAACTGGAGCATTTCAAATTCTAGAGGAAGTTATTCCTGTGGAAGATCAAAGCTTGGAGGCCTAGTGTTATGTTATAAGGACGCGCAGGTGTGATTTAAATGTATCCCCAAGACCTTTAAAAATGATCACACATGCAAAAGAAGGGCAACACCATGAGCCCCAATGTTTGGAGTGTCTATCCAAAACCTCGTTGTTGTTTTCACTCGAAATTTCAGTATATTTACTTTGACAACTACTGCCAGAGCTCTCAATATAGGCAGTAAATACGTAGATTTTAATACAATATTTGTTTAACATCGCAATGAAAATAGTACAAATCGAAAGTCTTCACCAGGAACAATCTTTTACGGAAACTGGCCGGATCAAAGTGGGGTAGCCAACCTGAAACCATCCGAACTTCTGCAATGGCACTACGGTATTCTGCGGCAGGTATGAGTGTCCTGTTTTGTAAAATTCAACATATTCCAAACAGGTGGATATAGCTCTCAACGACACTTGCAGAATTATAACAGGTTGGTTGAAATCCACTCCAGTCGAATGGTTCTATCACCTTGCAGCTGCGGACAAGGAAAGGCAGTGGAACAGGAAAGGATCCGTCCTCTATATGGGCATGAACCACATCTGCAACGATTAAAGTCAAGGAAGAGTTTTCTCAGAACTTCGAAGGAACTTAGAACCACCACTGAAAAAGCAAGGTTGACCGAGCTCGATAGCTGCAGTCGCTTAAGTGTGGCCAGTATCCGGTATTCGGGAGATAGTGGGTTCAAACCCCAATGTCGGCAGCCCTGAATATGGCTTTCCGTGGTTTCCCATTTTGACACCAGTCAAATGCTGGGGATGTACCTTAATTAAGGCCACGGCCGCTTCCTTCCCACTCCTATTCCTTTCCCGTCCTATCGTCGACAAAAGACCTATCTGTGTTGGTGCCACGTAAAGCAACTTGTAAAATAAATGCCAGGTTGCAAATATGGACGGCAACATCCTACCTCCTCCCTGGCTGGATAAGATTTTCTGAAACTTTACCTCCTGGCCACGACGAAGAATGGATGATCTGGAAGTTCCTGAATAGACTGAGATTTGGAGTTGGCAGATTCAAGGTTAATTTGGCAAGATGGGACTACACAGATCAAGAAAAAAATCAAATGTCACTGCGAAGAAGACTAAGCCTCCTGCACAGAAAATGAACGATATCACGCATCACAAAACGCATTGGAAGTTTTGGCCAAATGTAATATAATAATTACAACTGTGTGCAATATGTATGTCTCCGATACGAGAATAATAATAATAATAATAATAATAATAATAATGATAAGAGTATGAAATCTTTTCTTAGAGTCCAAATTTAATTTGTACATTGTCTTCTACATTTGTAAATCACACTTAAAACAATGTTACTGTCACAGAAAAGGGCTTCGTCCTACACCATCTTGTCCTGGTAATACTTAAAAGAAGCCACGAGGGATAACAGCCGAGTTACATTACCACGGGTTTCTCACCAAGGCAACTGCTGTTCACATTCTGGCCAGGCATGTAGAATTTTGAAATTAAAAATTACGTTCCTGTGGTTCGGATTCCACGTAAAACGTGGCTATGATCACGATATCAAATACGACGTAAAACTACAAGCTTAAAGCTGACAGTGTGTCAGAGGAGTTTACGTCCCCGCTCCCTCAACGCGACACTTTCCGTATGATGGGCCTTGGCGACCGCTGCTCAACCAGAAAGCCTGCAGTTCCACAACTTAAAGCATTGTCAGCGCGACGAATCCTCTCAGCCGTTATTCTTGGCTTCTGGACCTGGCACTATCGCACGATCAGATAGCTTATCAGTTATTCTCACAATGTCTGAGACCCCCTGTGCGTGGGGTACGCAGATGAATAATACACACACGGTATCCCCTGCCTGTCGTGAGAGGCGACTAAAAGGGGCGACCAAGTATTGATTGAATTAGAACCATGAAACTACTTTCGATTCGTACCATCACGCGGGGAACACCATAGGTTGACTGTACTTGCGAGTAGTACCACTAAATTAGGTACGAAATAGGTTTGTTTTTAGTAGCAGTATAGAGCCTGGCCTGGGGGTTTTCCAGTACCCATGCGACGTACCGATGTGAGCAACACCACGGGTCTGGGCGTTGCCTGTGAGTTGTACCACTATATAAGCGACACCGTGGGTCTGCGTTGCCAGTGATTAGTACCCACTATGTGAGGAACACCACGGGATAGTGCGAGTCCCTGTGGTTAGTACACCTAGGTGAGGAAGCTCATCGGTTTGCGTTGGCTATGAGTGGCGCCATTGTGTTAGAAACACCATAGGTCTGCGTTACCTTTACGACGTGCAGTACTTGTGAGTAGTACCTTAATGTTTGGAACACCGTGAGTTTACGCTACCTTTGAGTAGTACCGCAGCTTGAGAAATATCATGGTTCCACTTTACTTGCGACATGTACCATACTGAGGGGCCTTAGACAATTCAAGATTGTGCTTTATAAGTGGTCCCTTGGTCAGTCATACTATTATTTATGATATTTTTTGAGTCGAATCCACTGTTTTTTTATTTGCTTGTATTTTTTTGGATTCATATCCATCCATTCTTTCTTCATGACACTATTTTAAATTTTTGGTCCGTGGATGATTTTGAACTTTTTGTTGTCATTTCATTTCGTACCATTAGGGGCCGATGATCTCGATGTTAAGCCCCTTTAAACTACAAGCATCATCATCATCATCATCAAAATTACACATCATAAGAAAATACCCATCGGATTTCGTTCAGACTACTTCAGAGACCCTCTCAGAAGTAATTCAAAGCCTGAGTCCCAACCAGCATTTATCTCAGGGAGTGTTACGGTCCGAATCCATCGCAACTAATACACAATAAAAAAATATTTTGAGATATAAGATCTCAAACTAAATGTAAGGGCGCCATCCAATCAGTACTACAGGGTTGAACGGGACACTCTAATCTTTAACTTTAAGGCTCATCATAAAACACACAAATTATATATATATATATATATTCAGATCAAAGGGAAATTATGAAGGCTCCGTCCTAGGAATGGGGACGGATATTTAAACGGTCACCAAGGGTTTACTATTCAACAAGAACAAGAACCTGGAACTGTTTCCTAGCAAATGCTAAAGGAGCATTTTATTTAAGTAAACAAATGAAATTTTACACACAATCAAAATCTGTTGACCCTTGATTTGCCGGTAATTTGGCAAATTATTCCTGAAAATGATTACATAATATTTGTCACTTTTGACCACCCTTCCATTTTGGTGGTAGAACCGTTGATATCTGAAGGTATCAGATTTGCCTTCGTTAACACCATGACCATATTTGATCATGGACCAAATACCTGTTGGCTAAGTAGGCGCGATCACATGGACCATGTTATCGCCTCCACTTTGATTGAGATGAGACCAACCCGGGAAACTACAAACTCTCCCCGGGTTCCTAACCAAGATATGCTAATCGTTAGTTGAAGGAATACGACAAAGGGACTCTAACCTCATGGTCCAGATGTAGGGATTTGCCTTCATTTAACACATATTAACTTAACTTATTATTTACAACCAATTGACATTATTACGTTAATTCGCCAGCTGACTTCCCTAGTATCACCCATCATCAGCATCCGAAATAATAAGAAAAATAAATAAAAAAATATTTTATTAAATATTATTATTATTATTATTATTATTATTATTATTATTATTATTATTATTATTATTATTATTATTATTATTTGTGGAGATCATGATTATCGTAACCCGTAATCATCCTCGGAATAATATTTCAACTTTTCGCGATTTTTTTTATTTTCATCTGAAATAAATAAAAGTAGCTTCTTTGATTATTCTTCTTCTCCTTCTTCAAATATTCTAATTATTATTATTAGTTAAAAATCTCAAATTTTTCATTTCAACTCCCAACATCATTATTATGTCCAAAATATTAAAAAAAATTCTTCCTAAAAAAAATAGATTTTATGATTATTATTATTATTAATTTTATAAAAATTTAATTTCGCCTGTTACATGGTAGTTCACTCTTAATATGTTTAACGCATAACCCCTTTTACAATTCCGATTTATTTTGGCACTAATCAATCCAGATATGATTTACTTGGAATATTATTATTATTATTAATTTAAAAAAATTATTATTCTTCCGAGAATCTTTATTTTTATTCCCCATCTTTATAATTTAGTCACATACGTTCTCTCCCAAACAGAAATCACCAAGATCCGAATTCACATCGGTCGGGACATAATAGTGTTCGAATCCGCAACCTTATTTTCGTACTGCCGTTAATTCATGGAGACCATATGCTCCTAAGACAATTCTCAAATCCCATAACACCTCGCAGTTGGGCAAATACCTCCAATCTCTGCAAGTGTTAAATTATTCCTTCCTTTTCCATTTTGAAGTCCATTTATCCATTGGAACTCTTCAAAACATTTTCACAAATTAACCCTCGGTGTGTGGACTCTATTCTGCCACTCAATACACCGGTATATAAATACAACCTCTATGTGGGCCTTAAGATCCATCTATTTCTTCATCAACATCAGTACAATTCACTTTCATTTCGGGCCGGATTTCTGTCCCACAAAACTCCAAATCTCAACTTTTGGCTCAAATCCCTCTGGACCTCAAACATAGCGTGACCATATTATAAAAGTGCCTATCTCGTTTCTACCGAATTTTTTTATGATTATTATGGAGTCCAAAAACGTTAAATCAAAAATTAGTGTTAAAACCGGATTCACTGCCCAAATTATAATTATTCACGGCACATGTGATCTCCACATTTAAATTACTTTAATTTGCAATCATTCTATCCAACTAAGCCCGTGCCTTTATTCTCAAAGATTATTATTAAACACGCCTTTACACATTACCAAATTTTAATGTATTACTTCGACACTTGTACATATTATTATTATTTTGTCCACTGGCGAACTTCGCGATATTTACAAACAAATCAATGGACTTCATTCCGTCCCACAACAATTTAAATCACTTGGCAATCCTACCTCTGGATTATCTTAACAACATGCCTTAATATCTATAAAAATTCCGATAACGGACAAACACTTTGGAAGCACTTCTAAATGAATATTTACATTATCTTTACGTGAAACGTCCTCCATATCATAGCAAACAACTCAAGCACTTGAATGAACAACTCAACCCTACTATACTCTATTTAATAATCAAAATTATGATGAGTGCTCGATCTAATTTACATATTAATTTGTCCCTTTGTCTATCTATCCTTGAATTTATACGAGCCGTAACGGCTCGTTTCACAATCAAGTTACCATGATAAAATAATATGATTTCCTCCCCCTAACGATAGCAATCTACAAGTATGTTAAAAGGTACTCAACTCTGCCATTGTAGTCTGCTAAAACCGGACGAGAAGCCATAGCCCCTCCGGTTTTTAGCAATGCATTCCACTGGTATTCATGCCAGCTTGAAGAATTAATCCTTGACCCTTTTCAACTTTACACATTTTGAATAAAAACAAATAAATTAACTGTTGCACTTTGGAATAATTTCCACCCTAAATTCTATTCACAAATTTTACACTCTCGGCCTTGTATCTAGCCCACTTAATGTAGATATACATTCTTCATTCCCTTCCCGGACACTAGGAACATGGGATACCTCGGGTTTCCCTTTACAACGGCCCGTGCGCGCACTTGAATTTCCCGTCTCACGTTCGTGTAGCTGACCAGGTATCAGTTTTGAATCGACTGCTTAATAGGTGACATAAACACTCGTGACCGTTCTCATGTAACGCACTTCCTAATCGGTTGGTAGAATCTTACACTCCGTAAGTTATACTTTACTGAGTCCTGTCTATTTAAAACACTTCATACTAGTATACTGCTCAAGACTGTAATATGAGCTACATCACGTCATGAATCACTGTACTATATAACAATATAATACTTCGAACCCTACTCCCCGAGTAAGTACACACTCGCACCCCTGGCGTAGTCACGGCTCGAACACACTGTCAAAGTAGTTACGCACCACGGGCGTGGTGACCGCTCGAACACAATATCAGAAGTACTTGCGCACCACTGGCGTAGTCACGGCTCGAACACAATATCAGAAGTACTTACGAGTCCTTGTCTACGACCTCATATTCATACTTGTATCCCCTCTCTTCCGAGTTCAACGGAGGTCATCTTGGGATGCACAGTCCCGATATCTTCATACGACAGTTTGCGGTTTGGCCCGTGGCTTTAATATATGATCCAATGATGTAATTATGTTCTCAAATACTCTATACCAATTCTCAACTATTATCGTTCGCTGGTAATGGATATATTCGCGAATTTAGCTGCCGTATCCCGGCTCGGGGTTTCGCGCTCTTTTGTGGCTTCCTTTGCCTTCAGCCAATCAACGAATAGCGTCCATGAATTCTCAGAATTTCACCATGCAATCTCCCGTAATTATTAACTTTATATAAGTTTTATGGTATAGTAAGGCTCCTAAATTCCACTTTATTCTGAATCGATACTTAACTTCTTTCTATCAGTTTAATCCACGGAGTTAGCCTCGCTAGTGCTTCTTACAATACGAAGTTGTCGCCTTGCTTTGGTCAAGTGAATTTTTCCATTGGTCCACCTTAACCACGTGACCGGGAAGGCTCATACTTTTTTCTTCCAGTGTCAACCCCACGTTCAACTCTCGCTAGTTACCGGGAGATACCCCTACGTCATTTCTCAGAAATTTGCACTCGGCTCTCTGCGCTGTTGCTACTACCAAGACTGCCCGGGGCTAGGAAAACTTTGGCAACAAGTTATCCTCTCTCTTTCCTCGTGGTCACAATTTCTGAGAATTGTAATTCTGTCACTCATTATGTTTGTTAATCTCACTGGAGACAGCAGTCTGTGGTATGGTGAAACCTGCCATCTCGGCCTGGCCTGTTCTTACTGTATGTACAGTAAGATACTATTTATTCTGAAAATGAAATATATATATTCCTCAATAATTCATCATAATTACAATTGCATGACGCTTATCACACCCCCACCAGGGTGCAAAATCCCTAAGCTAAGTATGAAGACCGCAGTCCTTTAGAAGTGTGTATTACCAGTAATGCTTTATGGATGCCAAATCTGGTCATTAACTTCGAAGCAAAGAAAATAGCCCAACGTAGGATGGAAAGGAAAAATCCTCAACTTCACGCTGAAAAATAGAAGTGGGAACGAGGAGATACCCAGAAGGACCGGAATAAAAGACACACTCAACATAGCGGCCAGATTGAAGTGGAAATGGGGAGGCCACATAGCAAGAATGGAGCACAAGAGGTGGATACACAGACTAACATTGTAGGATCCTAGAATCGGCAAGAGAAACGTAGGAAGGCAGAGGATCCGTTGGGCTTATTCGTTCAAGAAAATGGCTGGTGCACAGTAGACAAGAAGAGTAAGTGACAGAGAAGAATGGAAGACCCTTGAAGAACTTCTCTAAGTGTAAAACTGTACATTAAAATTTTGTATGTGCTTAGATATATGAACAAGAATACATACTGTAACAGACGAAATGTATAGTTTAGAAATGTATGTGTCATTAACAGGCAAGGAAAGTGCACCACATTATGCTTTCACACTTTTTAGGACTGCTCACCTAATGAGTTTATCCGAGCGAAGCCCTTCTTAGCAGAAGGCCACTGTCCTTAAGGGATTTCGAAGGCTAGATTTAGATGATAGCGGTAGGCTCACGTGCCTACTGCCATTCATAATCGAGTAGGTAAGTTTTCATTATAGTGAGAGGCACCATTACCTACTGCAGAATCGCAATCGGTTTGGAGAGTCGTTACAATGGCAGGCTCCCTTTCCTACCTCCAGACAGATTACAGTTGAGGAGTTTTTATTATAATAGCAGGCACCTTCCCTACCGCCAATCAAAATTGAGTTGTTCTGATATCATTATAATGATAGGCCCGTTTCCTTGATGACAGTCACACCGAGGCCACTATGCCTAATGCCAGTCATATTTTAGATGAGTAAATTTGTTTATACTGGCGAGCACACTTGCCTACTCCCAAACACAATCAGTTTGGGGAGTTTTGAACAAAATTGCATGCTCCCTTGACTTCAGCCAGTCACATCGAGAAGGAAATTATTAATTACAATGGTAGTCCCTGCTTACTAAAGCCACTTAAGCAGGAACTGAAGGACCCCATTCCTACTGCCAGTCAAAGTCGATGTGGAAAGTAGTGATTACAGTAGCAGACGCCTTCTTGCTGAGAGTCACTATCGATGTAAAATATTAAAATTGCAAACACACCCTTTCTTAACAACGTTGGGAGCAGTTGGTCAAAACATACTGCTGCGCAGGTGCAGCGTTGTGTGTCGCCAGTGTTGCCCGATCGACCGTTCTGACTTCATTCACCGAACTTTGTCACAGGTTGCATATAGATCGACATACGAAGTATATGCATGTTTACACCATTGCAAACCTTCATTTACAGATTAACCGCTGCTAAATGACCATATCGACAAACGGATTGTACCATAAGGCGCCTCATTTAGCTCGTATGATCTAAACATACTGCTACGCAGGTGCAGCGTTGTGTGTCGCCAGTGTTGCCCTCCTGTTGGTGTTTTCTCCTGTCTCATCTATTTATGGGTAAAATTGAGTAAGAAACGTTGAATATGGTGAAATTTGGGTAAGGTTTTCTCACAGTACATTACGTTTGGTTACTAATATGGCAGCTACAAACATAGAATTTTGCTCACGTATTGATGCTGAGTGGTCCAGTGTTCGTATAGAATTAGATGATTCTACCTTTCCTACTATAAGTGATTCAAACTACGAAATATACGTGTACAAACAAGAAAACGAAAGTATAATGGAGAAATAGAGACAAATCTAACATATAAGGTATAGAGATACGACGAAACGTCATAGGAACAAAGTTGTAGATCACTCCAAATTTAACTGAGATTGTGCCATCCGTTTTGTGATACGACTTACCGTTTAGCCGCGAAATACCTCGAAACGAAGGTCTGCACCGTCATTAATATTGCCCCAATATTCCGATATTTTTGGGGGTAAAGTATGGAGTATTTAAAGATCTTGGAAGCTTTCCGCCGATTAAGGGCTAAGCCATATATTTTGGCCAAATTTCAATTTTCTATCTCGTCTGGAAGATTGTGTCTCAGTCTTGCTTTGTGGTCGGGGTTAAACTGAGGACTTTCAAGAAACTAAAGCAATTTCGCCAAAATAGTCAATGTACAGCACACGATTGTTACGATTTTATTTATATAGAATGCTCTATGTACAACACATTTTTGGCTATGTCCGCTGGACTTTGCCTGCAAAACCGACCGTTCCTCATATCTCCCTTATAATTCCTTCTATCGAAAAAATGCACATGAGAAAAAGTTTTAGAAATTGATTTCCATCACGGTTGGTTGATTTCCAGTCAGGTTTGTCATGTGTATATTGTCGGAGAGTAAAAATCACTATATCGGTTCCCTATAAAACCCTTAGCCCATTCCGTGAATTTCAAATGGTATGGACCTAAAAACCTACCTTTGGAAAGGTGGAAGTTGAATATGAAGTTTGATTGACATATCTCCAGTAGTTTTCAAGTTACGCGAAATACGCTTTACAGGCACCCGCTTTTGAGTTAAGACCGGTGGGACTTGCACTGAAAAGCAGTCCATTAATGATATATCTCTTATTAATCCTCCTATCGAAATGATTCACATGAGAGAAATAGTTTAGAAATTGATTTCCATTAAGGCAGGTAATTTCCATTAAGTGCACATGAGAAAATATTTTAGAAACGGATTTCCATCAAGGTTGGTGGATTTCCAGTCAGGATGGTCTTGGGTATATTGTCGAAGATGGAAATCATTATTTCGGTTCCCTATAAACCCCCAGCCCAGCGCAAAATCGCGGTTTCGGTTTCATATAAACTCCCAGTTAGTTCAGGAATTTAGAAACAATTTTGACCCTGAAACCTACCGAAGGACAGGTGGATTCTGAACGTGAAGTTTGGTGGAAATATATCCAGCAGTTTTTAAGTTCTAGACAAACAAACAAACAAACAAACAAACAAACAAACAAACAAACACCAACGCTGAAAAATATGCGGATGGTCATTATTACACCATATAGTCCATGTACAGACACACGGTCGTTTCGAATTTATTTATACAGATTCTTTCAATACCAATGAAGGATCGTATTTAAAAATATTTATTGGCTTGCACATTTTGCTTACTTCAATAGTATTGCCAACTACAAATGCATGTAATAAGAATTTTGCATTAGCAATATAAAATAACCACTAAGCAAACAAGCCGGGTGATCAAGACACTCCAAGACCCTATCGCTGTCGCTGTAAATTACCCCTGTGGGTGTGGGACGCAGACGAAGAATACACCCACGGTATACCCTACCAGTATGAGCGACGAAAAGGGGCGACTAAGGGATGATTGAATTAGAACCATGAGACTACTTGCAATTAGGATCATCACGCGTGGAACACCTTTACTTGCGAGTAGTATCACTATTTTAGGTACACAATAGGTTTGTGATTAGTAACAAAGGAGGGTGAATCAGTATGGGTTTTACGGTACCCGTGATTAGTACTACTATGCGGAACACCACAGGCTTACGATGTCTATGATTAGTACTATTAAGTGAGAAACACCATAGGTTTGGGCGTTGCCTGCGATTAAGTGCGGCACCGTGGATCTGCGTTACCTGTGATTAGTACCCACTGTGTAAGGAACACCACGGGTTTGCTTTGAATATGAGTGGCCCGTAATGTGGGAAACACCATCGGTCTGCGTTACCTGTGCGTATTACATTACCTGTGAATAGTACCACAAAGTGTGCAACACCGTAAGTCCACATTACTTATGATTAGTACCGCTACATGAGAAATGCCACGGTTCCTACATTCCTAGAAATAAGTACTATTATGGGGGGTCGTTGACCTTGATTTTGGACACCATTAGACAGGAACCATCATCAATTCAGGATTGTGCCTTGGAAGCAGTCCCTTGCTCTGTATATACTATTTTTTAAAGATATTTTCTGGGAAGGTGGGGCATTGCGGGTCGAATCCACTGACTGTTTTAAGTTCATAATAATAATTGTTCGTCTCTTGTTTTTTTTGAATTCTAGTCAGTGGATTAATTTTGGAATTATTTTTAACTTTCAATAATGCGTGTTGGATCCGCTGATTATTTGACATTCGTAATATTCATCCATTCATTCTTCGTGAGGAAAGCAACGGGAAACTACCTCACTCCTCATTTCCCTCATTCAGTGACGCCTAGGCTATTTATTACAGCTGTTAGTGGAGATATGGAGGATCAAACCAGCCTTCGGGCTGAATACCCAACATACATTCTTCATCGTCACGTTTTGAATTCTGTTCAGTGTATGAGTTATGGACTTTAAAATTCTCATTACATTCCGTCTCATTTCGTGCCCTTATGGTGCAATGACCTAGTTATGAGGCCACTTTAAACAACAATCATCATCATCATCATCATCGTCATCATCATCATCATCATCATCATCACTGTATACTTAGCCTATGGTGGTGCGTTTTTCATTTTACATGTGAAATTTTCCTTGAATTTGTAATTATTACCACAAAAATGTTATTATGATTTTACATTCCATTTACATTAATTTTTACTAGCAGTACTGTACGTATTCATCGTTAATGATCAATAGTTGGCGATGTCATGACCTCTTTTTTTACTCTTCGTCCACGAACCTACTACTCTCGCGTAGCAGGGGGAGAGGTGATATCCCCAAGTGGCGCGTCCGAGGTGATGGGTAGGGGGTTCCTAACCGGCTTGCCGGCGGACTTGAGGGAAATAAAATAGCTCTCGTGGACCAAACACATAACACCCTTTGGGTGGGGGACACAGACGAAGAATACACCCATGGTATCCCCTGCCTGTCGTAAGCGGCGACTAAAAGGGGCGAGCAAGGGTTGATCAAATTATAACCATTAGACTACTTGTACTTAGTACCATCAGGCAGGGAACAACACGGGTCAGTCTTACTTGCGCGTAGTACCACTATGTTAGGTACAATATAGATTTGCGATTAGTAGCGACAGTATGTGGCTCAGGATGCATTTTACAGTACCAGTGATTCGTACCCTATATGAGCAACCCCATGGGATGAGCGACACCATGGGTCTGCCATGCCTATGCTTAGTACCCACTATGTGAGGAACGCCACAGGTTTGCGTTGCCTGTAAATCTACGGAAAAGTTAAAGATGAAATTCTAGGTGTAAGACTCATCTCTAAAGACAATAGGCAACTTGATGTCTTTGGAGTGTACAGACCGGGAAAGGGTAGCGCTGAAGTTGATTCAGAATTATTTGATAAGGCAAGCAGCTATGTGTGAAACGATATGGAAAGGAACGTGATTATAGCGGGTGATCTCAATTTACCAAATGTCAATTGGGAAGGTAATGAGAACGACAGGAAGCATGACCAACAAGTGGCAAATAAGTTAATGTGGGAAGGACAGATGATTCAAAAAGTGATGGAACCAAGTAGAGGGAAGAATACTCTGGACGTGGTGTGCGAAACACCGTTGTCTGTGTTACATGTGCGAATTTCATTTGCATGGTACCGTAATGTGTGGAATACCGCGAGTCTACGCTACTTTTGATTAGTACCGCAACATGACACGTAGCATGGTTCTATTTTCCTAGCGGTAAGTACCATTATGACGGGCCGATGACCTGGATATTGGACCCGTTTCGACTACAAGCATCATCGATTCAGTATTGTGCTTTAGAAGCAGTCCCTTGGTCAGTAATACTATTGCTTAATGCTAGTTCCTGCGAATTTGGGGCATTGCGGGTCGGATCCACTGATTGTTTTAACTTCATATCCATCCATTCATTCTTCGTCCTCACGTTTTCGAATTCTGGTCAGTGGAGGATTATGGATTTTAAAATTTTCATACCATTTCGTCTCATTTCGTACCTTTAGGTGCCGAAGACCTAGATGTTAGGCACCTTTAAACAACTTAGGGGCCGATGACCTTCGATGTTAGGCCCCTTTAAACAACAAGCATCATCATCATCAACCTTTAAACAACAAGCATCATCCTCATCATCAACATCATCATCTTGTACTCTTCGTTGATGTTTAATTTTTAAGCAGCAATCCTCGCAAACCTGGTGTACAATCTTAATTATCATGACCTACCAACAAGTGTACAAATACCCAGACTAACAGCGCTCGACCGGCAGGTGCTCTGGAACGCGTCCTATAACACATAAAACCCTAATTTCCTGGGAAAGTTACAGAGAAAATGTATACGGCAGTTTTTTTTTAGAAAAATGAATTTTAAGTGCACATGCTGGACTTTATTTGGTGAAAAGAATAGTCATTTGCCCATAATTCTAGATATTAGCAGGTCGAGCTGAGTAGCTCAGGCGGTTGAGGCTCTGGCCTTCTGACTCTAACTTGGGAGGTTCGATCCTGGCTCAGTCCGGTGGTATTGGAAGATGGTCAAATACGTCAGCGTCGTGTCGGTTGATTTCACGGCACTTAAAAGAACCCCTGCAGGACAAAATTCCTGCTCATCGGCGTCTCCAAAAACCGTCAAAAGCAGTTAGTGAGATGCATGAAAACAATAGCATTATTAATAGATTTTAGAGGGAAAAACATGCGCAAATTCAGTAAATACCTATATAATAATGGTTTCTATTTAGAAAATATTAATTATTCCAAAATTAGAATAGGCTCATATTTAATCTGAACTTCTGTGCTATGCTCATACCAAATTTTATCTCAATTGGTCTAGTGGTTTTGACTTGTTTGAGCGAGAAATGAACAGATACCATCCGCTTTTTAAACTAGTGTATTGTACGATTTTTTAATGATTTTGCAAATACTATATTTTGACTTCAATATCTTGAAAATACTGTATCTGACGTTTAGTTCCACACCTTAGTGTGTTCTATACTCATTTACTACAAGGTCAGACCATTATTCTCCTCCATTCACCTCACAACGCCTGGAGCCCGTTGATTTGTAGAGCTTCATCCATCGAATTTATTCCTAACAGCCATTATCTCCCCATGTTGAGTACCCATTTGCCATTTTTTTCGGTCTGGAAGCAAACCGTTCTAAGCATAGCTTCGCCTGATAACCGCCAGGTGCTTCTTTGCTGTATCGTTAAAGGTCTATATGAAATAAGAGTTTTGTCTGTACATTGCTCAGAATTGAAAGAGAATGGTATTTCTGGATCGGTCGTGTCGACTATAACAAGGAAATGCACTTTTTACTTTTCCGTAATGTCTGTCTGTCTGTCTGTCTGTCTGTCTGTCTGTCTGTCTGTCTGTCTGTCTGTACGCGCATCAAGAGAAAATGGCTGAATAGAATTTAATGAAAATCTAGACAGTAAGTAATTTTGTTCATGGTCAGTGAAATGATACTTTAGGGGAAGTCCTAAAATTTAATTCTCAAATATTTGTTATTAGTGGTTCTATCGATAAATACTACGTAGCTAAATTTTTATAGTATTAAATGTCTGGTCATTTATGTCTGATACCGTTTTATCGTAATAACAGAGATATTCTTGAATTTGGATTTTTGTTGCTAAGTCCATATCATTACCGAGGCATGAGAAAATGGGTTAACAGAAGATAAAGAAAATCGGAATGTAAAGTCGGTCAATAAGTTTCTGCAGTCTACGCTCTAAATAATTTTATTCACTCTGGTTGAAATGTTAGTTTAGGGGAAGGGGTCTAGAATTTAATTTTTCCTATCAGAGGGAAAAAGTGGAAGGAGTCCGACACTTCGAAAAACGAAAGTATTGACTTAAGAAAGACAAGGGCCACGAAGGGAGTGGAAATGAAGGACTCCATACGTAATACTGTCGGGCTCAGAAAAGGACAAGAGCTGACCAAGGGAGGTCGGATAGGATAGATGAAAGTGAGGATCCTGGCACAAGTAAGTGGAAACAATGCCAGGACGCATGGACAAGGGAAATTGTGAACATAATTATAAAAATGAGAAAATCAAATAAGGAACGATCGCTTAAATAATAAGATGATGTCACAAAAGGATTGTGGATTCACTTTACATTAGATGCCCTAATCTCACAGGGTCGGAAGAAAACTAAATATTAAGACCTACAATATAGAAAACTCATAAAATTTATCAACATTAACATTATATCGACCCTTACTTGTTGTGGTGTGCTTTGTGTCTTCTGCAGCGAATCATCTTCGATTGATGAGATTACTGCTGCGTACCGAGTATAACAGCCTGCCTGAATATTGGCGGGAAGCAGCTGGAAAAATAGATCTCTCACCTCTTTAGCATGCTATTCCTCTGGTACATAAATTTTCTGATACGACTGGTACGTAAACACTCCGGTTCTTCCTGGCATTCCTGCTAATCAATCCCTACTCTGAGGAAGGGATTTCAATGAGCAGTGTGCAGAAGAGTGTTCACGGTTCTCTGCATCCTGGTCATTCCAGTTTTGGAACTCTGGGCAGTTCGTCAAATGTGAGAAAATATGCGGCTTTTCACTTGATCGAGTATTTTATATGATAGCAATGCTTTTAATTGCGACATTCCTTACATCATTTTTATGACCGATGTTGACTTCAGTTGGGGAAACCACAAAGACAGTCTTTCTGAGAATTCCGTAGCGAAGCAGGGGTACATCACCTAGTGGGTATATAAAACAAGCCAAAATATGTTATGTTTTCAATATGGGTTATTTTATATCATACCGGTGTGTGCTTAATATTATTCAAATTTATCCAAATGTAATATACTACGTTTCGAATTCTTGATTCCTATTGGCTTTTACAGTGATAAACTAAATACTTAGCGGAAGTCGTTAATTTTCTTTTCCTTTCTCCCAGACTCTTGAGTAACTTTGGAGCTTATAGCGATTTTGAATTTGCCCTGTCATAAATCTGAGGTCAATTTGGACAGAATACTTTTGGTATTGGCAACTACTACAAAACCACAGACTGTCAATATGTTGGCTATCGCGTGCTTATGAATAAACTTATAACGTTGTGATGCTCACGTAATCATGCTACCTGACCTGAATGTAAGGTATTACGCGATATTTCGCAAGCTATTTCGCAATTTCAGTTTGAGGGCGATGCCGCAAGGGACATGCAACGAAGCGCAACTACGATGCGTGTATATTAGCACGAACATGTAGGCAAGCGAATTGGTGTGCAGTCGTGTCGTGCCGAGGTGTGCGCGTTAAATGCGGCCATGTGGACCACGTTATTACCAAATGCGTCCAAACAGGACCAACGTGCTGTTATTCTGTTATTGGCTGCCGAAGGACAAACGCCCGTGGACATCCATCGGAAAATGAAGACTGTGTATGGGGCAGCACGTGTGTCGAAAACCACCGTTGTGGAATGGTGCAGCAAGTTCCGTGCGGATCCCCTCGCAAAGGCCTTGAATGGCCGGCGCCTCCTGTCGGACGAGGATGTGCAGCAGGCAGTTACGGACTTCTTCACGCAGCAGGACACGGTTTATTACCATACGGGGATCTTCAACCTGGCGCGTAGGTGGGATGAGTGCCTCAGTGCTCACGGCCATTTTGCCTGATTGGCATTCCGATTTTGACTGTACGGTCGTCTAACGGAATACTTTTGATCGCCCCTTACAGTATATTTTCAATCTTACATTTTGAAGTAAAACATAGCCATATGACAGATCCTTCTGAGAATATTTGTGCCAAATATCATGAAATCTCGCCCAGCGGTTTATACGTGACATAGTTTCGGAAAGCAGACAGACATATGTCATTTGATTTGTATACAGGGAGATTAAGATGGGAGAGTACAATCAGTATCAGAGGTCGCCACATATTAAATTTGATCAACTTCCCCGTCGAATGAGAAACTACCGATAGACAAAACATAACTCACCATATCACACCCATTCTTATCAGAATAACAAAAGATATCATGGTATACATTCATATCGGACTACAATGTATACAGCTAATAAATCAGAAACTGAAACCGACGATCAGAAACCTCTAAACTTATCTATGTTAGTGGGACGTTTAACTCTTAGCAATATTCGTGATAGCCGAGTGGTAATATCATTCGAGTTCCTCGCAAAACTACAGATCACGATATTAACAGCCATCTAGACTAGAGATGGCTGAAAGATAATGTAGAAGTTACTTTGTCACAGTTACATGCCTGTCACTGTTACAAATATAACATGTACAAAAAATAACACCTTACTGAGTAACGACAACAGAATAACGCACCCGTGAAAATAGTAACTGGCGAGTGGGAACTGTCACTAGTAGCAGCTTACAGACACAAAATATAACCTTCAGAGTTCAGATATTGTGCATGTCTTCCAAGTGACGCACTTTCGTATGAGATTGCTTTAAGTCAAATATACTATAATACAGTGGTGGTCAAAATAATAGAGCCACCTGGTAAAGGTTTAGAATAAAGTGCAAATTTATTACTAGACATGTTTGTACTATGATGGAAACAAAATTTTACATTGTACAGGAACCATTACAACAGAGTCACATTGTACCACAGTCAGTTATATAGATAACACAACTGGAACTAATCAATAATATTCAAAATTATACCAGACCACAGGGTCATAAAAAATAGAGCCAATTGACACAAATAGTTTGTACTTGATCTAAGTCTTATGAAATTTACAAGAACAGTCGTTTTTGCATAGGAGTGCATTAGTACTTCGTGGTGTAACCCTTATTTTTGAGGATTTCCCTGCACCTCTTACCCATAGAGTCGACTAAACGCCTGCATTCGTCGCTGCTGATCGCATACAAGGCTCTCTGGATTTCTTCCCAAAGTTTATCTAAAGACGTAGCTTTTGAGCGGTCAATTCTCTTGTCTACGATCTCCCATAAGTTCTCGATGGATGATGCGTCAGGGGATTGAGGTGGCCACTCCAATACTTCGATATGGTGATATTGAAAAAACTGCCTTATTATCCTTGCAGTATGCTTTGGATCGTTATCGTGCTGAAATTTCCATTTCAGCGGCATTTCCTCTTCAGCATAAGGCAGCATCACATTTGCTAAGATGTCGTTGTACATTTCTGCGTTCATTATGCCGTTGATACGGTGTATTGGACCAAGGCCATACCATGAAAAACATCCCCATACCGTAACACTTCCGCCGCCACATTTCACAGTTTTTAAAGTGTACTTGGGATTAAATTCCTGGTTTGGTGGGCGGCGCACATAGACTTTTCCGTCTGAGGCAAACCTATTATACTTGGATTCATCGGACCAAAGGATGCTCCTCCATCAAATATTGGGTTTGTGTTCATTTCTCCGGGCGAAGGCCAACCTTTTCCGAACATTAGCTTTTGAAACATGTGGCTCCTGTCTCGCAATGCGCCCATTCAATTTTGCGGATCTCAGTCGTCTTTGAATCGTTGAAGTTGATGGTTGAACATCATTTTTGTCGCTAAACAAAATGGCTTTCAGTCGTGGTGGTGACAAAAATGGGTTTCTTTACTTCCCTAGTGATGAGTCTGTCTACGCGAGGAGTAGTTACACGAGGTTCCCCCCTGTTCTCCACCTGCGGCTTTGTTTGTTTTGCCAGTCTAATGGCGTTCTGGACTCGTTTTCGCGAAACGTGTAAATCTTTGGCTATTTGATTCATGGCTATCCCACTTTTGAACATCCGGAACATTACTATACGACCATCATCACTTGTATGCTCTGCTCTGCCCATCTAGAAGAATGTAAACAAAACCAAACGTCAGTTTACATACAAAATAATATTGAGTGGAGGTTTGTTGACAAATAATATCACTAGCCCCCAAAACAACTGCAAAAAATCAATTTGAAAGGGACTTCTGTAAAACGGCTCTATTATTTTGACCCATAAGATTCTTACCTTTATGCCTTTTTTCGAACGTCTAGCTCAAACGCTTCCTTTCGCATGACTACAGACAGCAGCGACGTCTTCCCTGATATTGTCTAAAAGGGACTGACAACACGGCACTCGTGGAGATTTTGCGAACTAATAGATATCCTAGTTCTTAATCTCGTCAATAGAGGTGGCTCTATTATTTTGACCGCCACTGTATATAATATACTCTATAGTGTATTTGTTTAAGTTGCTGCTGTCATCTGGTAAAAGTGTAAACTGTAACGACATATTCAACTGCTCAGGGGTAATGACTGACTCTGACATCGCGCAGGGCAACTTAAATTTTATTATTATTGTAAGTTTCACCCCTATATTTTTTCTTGGACCATAAATTAATTAGTATGCTAACTTTCCATATTGATATTATAGATAACATAACATAATTTCATTTTACTTAATCGATCTCCTTGTACCGGTTTGTGTTCAGGTTTGGCAGATCATCATGTTTTCTTGTCTTCTATCCTTGATCGAGGCATTGTTAAACTCACTCCTCTAGATTTCAGAAAATACGCTATGTTGTCTTTTCATTTCATCCGTTGTCTGTCTCTCGTTAACATTATAGCAAATAGGAATGCCTGTTTTGCTGCACCGACTTTCAACAGTGTAGTGATGCGTGTGCGCATGTGCGAGTGAATGAACGCAACTTCGCAACACAGCTGTGAGGAGAAAAGTTTCAAGCCGTAACCAGGCTATGACCAATAAAAGTTAACGTTGGACGTTATTTTTAACTGCTACTTTTCACAGTTACTTTATTGTATCAGTGACAAATGTAGCACTTACAAAAAAATAACCGTTTCCCACACCTCTAATCTAGACCGTAACATTCCTTCTATCGACTTCCTTAAACTGCTAGCAAAAATGAATTAGAATAGTCTCTTGTCTATCAGTAGGTAGAGAGAGAGAATTGAATTTGAATTGAATTTGAATTTATTGATCATGATTTACATGCCACTGAGGCTGAAAAGCCCCTTTATGTAGCGTTTTCTTATAATACAATACAGATTTATGATCACAGTAACTACATTTTTATAATATTAAAGTATTAAACTAAACATGAAACATAAAGAAAATGAAAATACAGATACCAAATCCAGTAAAATTAAGACATACAATATGTAATAAGTAAGAAATTAAGTCATTAAGCCCTTCTGTTATTTTGAACTACATGGATTTAAAGAATATAAAGCTAAGGCAGAGAAACAATTTTCTTCGAAATATATATATTTCTGATTGTTCGACACAAGAATGCCTGATCTCAGCCTCTTGCGTACTCCTCCAGAAAGATGGATGTTAAGAACTGCTTTAGTTGTGTACAGTTAGTGTTATTTGCGAAACGGTGAAGATTAAAGACGTTAAAGATACGTGATGCAGTGCAAACAAAGGATTTGTTAAATCTAGTGGTACGATGAAGGGGAATTTGAAGGGTGGTTTTTGTAAACCTATTATCTCTGTTATGTACCGACTCCATAGGTTTAAATGCATTATAAAGGTAGGATGGTGTCTTCAGTTTGAGAATTTTCTGCGTGGCAACAGCTACTGAGATTTCTCGACGTTCATGGAGTTTCAACCATTGTAGCTGTATGTAATAGGGTGTTATGTGTTCATCACGCCTGGCATTTGTAACGTAACGAACACATGCGTTTTGTACCCTCTGTAGTTTTATGTTCAAAGTTTCAGATAAGTCGTTGTATACGACTGCACCATAGTCAATTATTGAAAATATAAGACTTTGAACAAGTAGTTTTCGCATGAAAGGTGGTGTACATGACACGTTACGTTTCAAAATATGCATGGATGACACAACTTTTCGGATTACATTTGACGTATGATCAGACCAGGATAAGGTTCTGTCGAAAATTAGACCTAGATTGTTAACGGTGTCACTATAATGAATATCTGTCTCTAGAATTTTTATTGCTGGGAGGGATTTGAGGTCAAGAGTTTTCAGGAGTTTTGTGTAACCTATGCAAATAAGCTGGCTCTTAGCCACATTTAATTGGAGGTTATGATTTGCGCTCCATTCAATCAACCGAGAGATGTCATGGTTAAAATGCGTTATACAAGAAGATGCGTTAGTGGGACAAAAGTGGAAGTCCACGAACCTACTACGATGGCGTAGCAGGGGGAGAGGTGATACTCCCACGTGGCGCGTCCCAGGTGGCGGATAGGGGGTCCTAACCGGCTTCCCGGCGGACTTGAGGGAAATAAAATACCTCTCGCGGACCAAACACACTACCCCCTGCGGGTGGGGGACACACATGTAGAATACACCCGCGGTATCCCCTGCCTGTCGTAAGAGGCGACAAAAAGGGGCGACCTTGGCGCGGACATGGATTGCGGTTGGTATAATGTGATGGACCTCCTGTGGATGGGAGAGGCTGAATACATCCATAGGTAATCCCTGCCTGTCGTAGAAGGCGACTTAAAGGGTCATGTGGCCATGGTCCCCTCTTTATTTTTTATTATTTTTCCGAGGGTCAGATGTAGACCATTCAAAATTTGATGTGCGTGCTGCTCGGCGATGGAGCTCCTATGTGTGCGACTACGCTCGAAAGCCCGTGCCAGCAACCACCCAGGACGCGGCGGGTGGGAGTGTCATGTACCCGGGCAGTGGTATCCGCCTGACAACGCAGGTCCCCGCACAGCCGAATGCCAGAAGGACATATTATTATTAATTATTTTTATTTATTTTTCCTATTGTTAGTGCTCTGTACACGCTATGGGGTACATGCTATTGCGGGTGACTGGAGGAAGGGAGTCCTAGTGCTCATTGCCTCAGTCATCCCGTATTAGGCATCGTTCAACATCGGACCCCGGGCAATACCTGCTACGACCAGGTGGGTATTGCCTTGGCTGCTTGGTTCGGCTACAGAGACCCCTGATCGGAGTGGGTGGCATTCGGAGAGGATGATTTCGGGCATGGCGTCGAAACAATTTCCGCCTGCCACCTCGGGTAGTTCGCTACCCAAGTCTTTAACTTTTGATTCCCTAAGGGGGGCAACCCCTTGGGAACAAGCGCAGCGACTTAGTCTGGGTTCCAGCTTCCCTAGGTTCCTGGTTGCTACCAGGACCGATGGGCAAGACTTCAAGCTGGTGAAATCGATTCTCTTTAGTCGCCATATTGAAGGTGTCTACGGTGAACTTGAGGACCTGAAGAAAATGCGCAATGGTGGTTTGCTTTTAAAGACGAGCACTGCGCTCCAAGCAGATCGGTTGCTTAAGTGCGACCACTTTGGCGACATCCCCGTCAAAGTGGAAGAGCACAAAACCTTGAATCTGGTTCGTGGAGTGATTTTCCACCGCGATCTCGTCCTGAACACTGACGATGAATTGATGGAAGACATGAAGCACCGCGGCGTGACCCACGTCCGGCGTATCACACGCAAAGTCAACGGTGAAGACGTTGCCACGGGTGCGTTTATAGTCTCCTTCAAATTTTCAGTGTTGCCAGAGAAAGTCAAGGTGACAACCTATCGTTGCGATGTGAGGCCGTACATCCCGCCTCCTATGCGGTGCTATCAATGCCAGAGATTCGGACACATGGTATCTCGTTGTTCGAATCAGTCAGTGTGTGGTACATGTGGGAAAGTAGCTCACGGCGCGGAGGAATGCACACCTCCGTACAAGTGCACTAACTGCTCTGGTCTTCATTCTCCTCGGGATCGGAACTGTCCGACCTATCTGAGTGAGAAGAAGATCCAGGAGATCAAGACCCTGGATGGTCTTTCCTACCAGGAAGCGCGCCGTAAGTTTAATTCCCTGAATGCACCGGCCAAGACACTAGACTTCAGCTTGATAGCTCAGTCCCTGCCAGGTTCCTCATTTTCATCTGCAACACCTGTCCAGAAGATCGCTGCGCCCAAGGCGGCGGTTGCTCCTGCGAGCAACGCCGCAAAGAGAACAAGCTCGAAGGCTGGTCCATCCCGGCCTTCGACCACCAATCTGCCTGTGCCGGCTAAGAAACCTACGCCGGCACAGAAGGGGAAGAAGACAATGTCCCCTTCCCCTACACGGTCGGCGAAAGCCGCGCCTAAGCCGGCGGAGGCGGCATCGTCGACCAGGGCTGGGAACTCCCCTCCCAGCCCGTCTAAACAAGAATCGACGGCGGGGAAGAAGAACGCCCTTAATAGGCGCTCTTCCAAATCTCCTACAAATGAGGTGTCACGCCCTCCACCTGGGGGGCCTGATTCTGCGTCAGCAGGTCTTCCTTCGGGGAAACCTGCGCGCTCCCCTCGTGGGCAGAAACCCCGCACCCGGACTACGTCGAAGAAGTTGAAGGCCTGCATCACCTCGTCTGATGACGAGGAGCCGCACATGGAACACGAATCTCCATCTTCTGATGGGGATGTGAGTGTAGGTTAGGTTAGGTAGCATTCCGTTGCTCCTATCCTAATCCTCAGAAGTCCACATTTACAATATGGCACTGTTACAATGGAATTGTAACGGTTATGGTAGGCATCTTGCTGAGTTGCGCCAGCTCATTAGCGAGTATTCGGCGAGTATAGTCTGTATTCAGGAAACAAATTTCCGACCAGATCATCATACGGTATTGCGAAATTTTCAACTATACTCGACAGAACGACATTATGCTCACCGGGCTTCCGGTGGCGTTGGCATTTTTGTCCGTTCTGATACCTACAGCGAAGAGGTTCCAATACGAACCCCGCTGGAGGCTGTAGCTGTTCGCGTACCGCTGCCTGTCATAACTACAGTGTGCAATGTTTATTTTCCACCAGGTGAGGCTCTTAACATCAATGATGTCACTGATCTTCTCGACCAGCTTCCACCTCCCTTCCTCTTGTTGGGCGATTTCAACGCCCATCACCCCATCTGGGGCTCTGAGTCGCCTTGCCCCCGGGGAAGAGAGCTGGAAACATTAGTAACAGAGCTGGATTTATGTATTTTGAACACAGGGGAACCAACACACTTCAGTGTACGTTACGGCACATATTCTCGCATAGACGTAAGTCTATGCAGCCGAACGTTGGTTCCGCTGTTTCGGTGGAACACACACGACGATCTTTGTGACAGTGACCATTTTCCCATAATTCTTACTTTGCTGAACCACAAATCCGTCGAGGCTCCCCCTCGATGGATTTTTAAACATGCTGATTGGCCAAAGTACACATCACTAGCTGTCTTTCACGACAAAATCAGGCGGAACGTCGGCGAGGAAATAACTTACATCACCCAGGTTATTCTTGCTGCTGCTGAGGAGTCCATTCCGTTCTTCTCGGGGACTCCTCGCCGAAAGCTCGTTCCTTGGTGGAACGAAGACATAGCAGCAGCTATCAAAGAACGCCGTCGTGCTCACAAACATTACCGTAGACAACCCACTGCGGCCAACTTGGTAACATTTAAGAAACTCCGCGCTAAGGCGCGAGTTGTTATTCGCCAAAGTAAGAAGGCTTCATGGGAGAGATATGTATCGTCTATGACGTCACATACTCCATCATCTCAAGTGTGGACTAAGCTTCGACGTATTTCGGGTATCCAAGGATCATCTTCTGTACCGGGAATTTCCGTTCGAATTCCCAAAGGACTAATGCCTTTAAAATGAAAACCGCTGCCATCACTGCAGCGTGATAGAAATCCTCCTTCATGTATTTCAGAACTAAAAAAAATCGGGTGGATTAGAAGTCAGGATGGTAATTTCCGGAACTAGATACATCCGCGAAATGACTAGCGAGATGGTCAGCAATCAGGAGGGGTTCAGTGACGATACAATGGTTCTACTCTCCTAGCGATAAGTACCGTTATGAGGGGCCGATAACTTGGATTTTGGACCCTCTTTAGACTGCAAGCATCATCGATTCAATGTTATGCTATAGCAGCAGTCCCTTGGTCAGTAATCATATTGTTTTACGTCAGAATCTGTGAACTTAAGGCATTGGGGGTCGCATCCACTAATTGTTTTAAGTTCATGTCCATCCATTCATTCTTCGTCCTCACGTTTTGAATTCTGGTCAGTGGAGAATTTTGGACTTTTAATTTGTCATTCCATTTCGTCTCATTTCGTACCATTAGGGGCCGATGCCCTCGATGTTAGGCCCCTTTAAACGGCAAGAATCATTATCATGATGACTACTTCCAGACGGATTACAGTTGAGGAAATTTTATTATAATAGCAGGAACCTTCCCTACTGCCAGTCAAAATTGAGTTGTGCTGTTATCATTATCACAGCCACTTTTCCTAGCGCATGCCAGCTAACTGTCACTCACAAAGAGTTGGTGAATTTGTATTAAAAGAGCAGGCCACTATGCCTAATGCCAGTCAAATTTTAGATGGATAAATTTGTTTATAATGGCAGGCATTGTTGCCTACATCCAAACACAATCGCGTAGGGGAATGTCGAACAAAATTGCATGCTCCCTTGTCTTCTGAAGGTCAAATCTAGAAGGGAATTGTTCATTATAATGGTAGGCCCTTCTTACTGACGCCAGTTAAACAGGAATTTGGGAAGGATCCCATTCCTACTGATAGTCAAAGTCGATGTGAGGAGTACTGATTACAATAGCAGACTTACCCTTTATAGATCGCTGCAAATCAATATCAATGACGTCAAACATCTAAACAAATGTATTTTAAGAACGAAACAGGAATACCAAAACGAAGGAATAAAGTAACTCGAAGGTTTGTGATAGATACTTCCACACTGAAGAGCAACCCAATCTCCACCCAGCAACTGGCGGGTATGTGATACGTTACCTCAAAGTTCTTGAAACAGTGTTCGTAGTGTCTCTTCTTTCCTGAATCAACTTCTATGGCCTGTGAACTGTTATTCTCAAACTTTATTGTTGGATCATTAACAACGCCACTGTTTCTCTTCCTGTCAATCGTAACAATATCTGCACGTTTACTGAATCCTTCGGCAGTAATTTATTCGTTGTAATCCAGGTGTTTGATTGTGTCAATTCTGAAAAGTGAGAAACATCCTTTCCACGTTGTGGTACTTTTTTCCATGTTTCAAACTGCAGATTTCATAGTTTCTTCCGAAGAGTCTGACCTTAGGTTGTTCATCAAGAGCGACGCCGAGGTTTCTCAGACTGCCTTTTACTTCTTTTTGAACATTTCTTCTTTGTACTTGAAGTAGGTCAACAACGGAGTCCAGCGTGTTACATATATTAATATGTTGAAGAAAAGCTTCCCACGATGTCCTGACAATGCCCAAGCCACGAACTGCTTTTTTTACCTATTGATTATGCAGTCTGGACAATCGGCTGTTAAACCAATTATTTCCTTTACTGTACTTCTGATGAATTTAACAATTAATTAATTAAGTAATGTTATTTGCTTTACGTCCCACTAACTACTTTTACGGTTTTCGGAGACGCCGAGGTGCCGAAATTTAGTCCCGCAGGAGTTCTTTTACGTGCCAGTAAATCTGCCGAAACGAGGCCGGCGTATTTGAACACCTTTAAATACCACCGGACTGAGCCGGGATCGAACCTGCCAAGTTTGGGTCAGAAGGCCAGCGCCTCAATCGTCTGAGCAACTCAGCCCGGCATCTGATGAATTTACCGACATCATCTAAAAACTCGCGTTTGAGTTTCGATAAGGGTACACACTGTAATGGATAAATCAGATTCAGCCAAATTAATGTATTGATTTATAATACGCATGTTGTGATCTGGTTTAAGAAAAAATGAGTTCGCAAGTGTCGATAAATTATCGTTTAGTTTAGTTATAATAATCTTTACATGCAATATTAGTTCGCTGCGGTATGTAATACACAAATATTCAAGGGTTTCTTACTTATCTAGAGATGACACCTACAGTCCAATGACAGTCCTAATCAGAACGTTCATCAGTTACCCATTCTCAATAACTATAGCTTTTGATTTAGAAATATTCATTGTGAGCCCTACTTGGGAAAGGCACTGGCTTGCTGTAACTATCTTAAGCGATACTGAGTTTTTATCTTTAGGTACGCAATATCATCAGCAAACCCCTGCGCTGCTACGTTGTTGAGATCTTGCACAAGATTTTAGCCGAATTGAGAAGTATTCTATAAGTCATTTTATTCCCTTGATACTAAATCAATTGTCAAGTTAAACTGAAGAGGCGACAGAAGCGATCCTTGAGCTACTCCCCTATGAACTTGAATTTCCTAGGTTAGAGCGGTCGCGTCTATTTCCGCATGAATCGAATTATTGCTGAAAAGAGGTGGTATTAAATACCTCAGCCTTCTGGGAACACATGTCGAATTTAGTGTATATTCCAGGTTGGCATGACTAATATCATAGAATGCTTTGGATACATCTGGAAAAGTGATGCAACAATGAATTTTCTTTAGTTTAACGTCTTGAAGACAACTGTTGATCAAAGATGAATTTATGAATGTGTGAAAAAACCTTTTTAACAAATCAATCAAGGGTATAAATTTTCTTTCCAGAGCTCTTTAAATAACCCGTATTAAAATGGAATGAATTGTTATTGGGCGCCAGTTACTAATACTTGCTATAAGAATTTTGAAAATTTTATTTCCTTAATAACCTTAAGAAATATTCCATCAGGGCCAGGAGCAGTATCAACATTTATTCCCTTCATTGCTTCTTTAATATCCTCGTCTGTCATGGAATAGTTATATTCATTATCCCCATGGTCTATCAACAGTATATGAATACAATTATAATTTTTTCCGTACTTTCAAATTTTTAACTCATTCTTCGTTTTTATCTCGAATTAGATATATCAAAGTCGAATATTGCTTCAGCTCAATTTTTATATCTCTGTTTATCTGGATGCTTATGTGCACATCATGGTAAGAAAAGCTTGACGAAATTTCCTGAAACCCGGTATTTAGGTTTAGGGATATCTGGAGAATACACTAGTCTACATATATTATTTGATTAGTATACAATAGAGTTGTGTAGCAGTATTAAAGGGGCCAAAGCAGGAAATGTCAAATTTCTCCATTAATACAGTATGCAGCAAAGCAAACAGTGCTCTAATTGCTAACATGCTCTGAACATCAAACAGTACTGTCTGTGGCCAGAAACCTGCCACTGGAACGATAATGGATTCACCCGTAACTGCGTGGGGGTCACTTGCCTTTATGCAAGAACGTTTTGGAGATTGATTAATTTCCTGTATCCTTTACTCTCCCCGGATTTCACATCTCCACTTGCCTACATGCAGGTAACTGGATGGTAATTGTTTTAAGAGGAAGTACAACTAGGCACCCATCAGAGGGAGAAAAAATGGAAGGGAACCGACACTTCGAATAATAAAAGTGTCGGCCAAAGTAAACCAAGGGCCACGATGGGCGTAGAAATTAAAGATTCCGTAGGCCTAGAATCATTTCGTGTCTAAGTTTTCTCCTTGGATCTCAATTCCCCCTGTTGTTCCAAGCTTATCTTTGATTCCATCCAGTGCGCTCTGAATGTACACGATGAACAGGATAGCAGGTAGTGGAGGAGCCCTGTCCTACTCCTTGCTTGATGCTAGCTTCTTCTTGATGTTCTCCACACATCATCACCGCACCCTCTCCTCTGCGCAGACCGAACACCATCTTCATCTTCTTGTACTTCACGCCATTTATCAACAGCACTCGTCACTCAAAGCGACCACGCAAACCATTTTTGACTCATGCAGTGACGGTTTTGACATAAATATGTCTTATTGCTCGGGGTCATCTGAAAATTTGCCTCATAAAATTAGCAATACAAAATGTGTAATGCGACTTACCTATCAACTAAGCGGGTTCTCATGTGAAGTACCGATGGATGGCCATGACTGTCAGATATCAGAATACTTTTTTTAAAAGGCTTCTTTCATATACTCTAGAGAGCGGATCATTTCATTCGTTGTAGTTTCATACGCGCTGAGTGAGTTTCCCCCTCACAATGCACTGAATCTACACTTGTCGACTCGGAATTCTCCCGAAGGTGATTTGTTAGATGCAAATAAATTAATCTTTATCAATCTCAGTTATATTTCTTGAAAGACGTACTTACGATCACATGATTTTTTGTGTTGTGTGCTTGTTGCTACGAAAGATATCAGAAATGTGTACTTGGAATAAAAAATGATCATTAATGTTATTTGAAGGAGTGAACAGTCCACTAAGGAACTAGGATATACAAACTTCATGGTATATTATGATATAGCGGAAATTATCTGCCAGAAATAGATTAAGATATGCATTAGTCAACATGATGATGGCGGCAGATTACGTGAGCTGGGAAGGCAGATACACCATTTTGCGTGAAGGTGATCCTTCTCGGATCCCACGTTAAAGTAAATGAAATTATGACGTTTCCCTGAGAAGCTGACCGGGAACTCTTTAGTGTGGGCCTCGACCCAGGCGGGGTAGACTACGATATTCTACATTGAACGGATATCGAAGTAAATGACTGTACTTGCAGTGAATACGAGTTTTTAAATTGCACATCTCTTGGCGTTATACGAGAAACGGCACATGGAGGTCACCATACGTTGTTTCCAATGTAAAGTGTGAGTTGCGGAGTTGCGATGATAACGGCAGTCTCACTTGCCTACTGTCATTCTCAATGGAGTTGGTAAGTTTTCGTTATAATGGCAGGACCCATTACCAACTCTGCGGCCACAATCGATTTGGGGAGTTTTCGCTACATTGGCAGGCCCCCTTTACTACTTCCAGGCCACGAACCTGCTACGCAGGCGTAGCAGGGGGAGAGGTGATACTCCGACGTGGCGCGTCCCAGGTGGCGGATAGGGGGGTCCTAACCGGCTTGCTGGCGGACTTGAGGGAAGTAAAATACCTCTCGCGGACCAAACACACAAACCCCTGTGGGTGGGGGACGCAGACGAAGAATACACCCACGGTATCCCCTGCCTGTCGTAAGAGGCGACTAAAAGGGGCGACGAAGGGATGATTGTCTTGCAACCATGAAACTACTTGTGATTAGTACCACCACGCGGAGAACATCATGGGTCGCTTTTACTTGAGCGTAGTACCACTATATTAGGTACCAAATAGGTTTGTGATTAGTAGCAAACAGGAGCACCGTGCGGTCGGCTTTTGCAGTACCTGTGATTAGTACCACCATATGAGCGGGACCCGGGGATGATAGCTACCATGGTTCTGCCTTGCCTATGATTAGTACCCACTATATGAAGAACACCACGGGATAGGGGAAGGTCCCTGTGGTTAGTACTCTTATGTGCTGAACACCATAGGGTTGCGTTGCCTGTAAATGGCGCCGCAAAGTGAGAAAAACCATAGGTCTGTAGTATATGTCGAATTTCATAACCTGTGAGTAGTACCATAATGTGGGGAATACCACGAGTCGCTGCTACTTCTGATTAGTACCGGAGCATAACAAATACCATGGTTCTACATTCCTAGCGAAAAGTACCGTTATGAGGGGCCGATAACTTGGATTTTGGACCCCCTTTAGACTGCAAGCATCATCGTTTCAGTGTTATGCTATAGCAGCAGTCCCTTGGTCAGTAACCATATTGTTTTACGTCAGAATCTGTGAATCTAAGGCATTGCGGGTCGCATCCACTGATTGTTTTAAATTCATGTCCATCCATTCATTCTTCGTCCTCACGTTTTGAATTCTGGTCAGTGGAGAATTTTAGACTTTTAAGCTGTCATTCAATTTCGTCTCATTTCGTACTATTAGGGCCGATGACCTCGATATTAGGCCCCTTTAAACAGCAAGCATCATTATCATCATCACTACTTCCAGACGGATTACAGCTGAGGAATTTTTATTATAATAGCAGGCACCTTCCCTACTGCCAGTCAAAATTGAGTTGTGCTGTTATCATTATCACAGCCACTTTTCCTAGCGCCATCCAGCTTACTGTCACTCGCACAGAGTTGGTGAATTTGTATTAAAAGAGCAGGCCACTATGACTAATGCCAGTCAAATTTTAGATGGATAAATTTGTTTATAATGGCAGGCATTCTTGCCTACATCCAAGCACAATCGCGTAGGGGAATTTTGAACAAAATTGCATGCTCCCTTGCCTTCTGAAGGTCAAATCTAGAAGGGAATTGTTCATTATTATGGTAGGCCCTTCTTACTGACGCCAGTTAAACAGGAATTTGAGAAGGGTCCCATTCCTACTGATAGTCAAAGTCGATGTGAGGAGTACTGATTACAATAGCAGACTTACCCTTTATAGATCGCTGCAAATCAATATCAATGAATATATATACATCGACATATGAAAGTAAATGCATGTTTACAATTTTGTAGATCTTCGTTTATAGACCAACTGCTGCTATACTGTACGTCATATTGACAAACGGATTGTACCATAAGGCGCCACATTAGGCGATCTAAATGGCTGTTCCTATAATTTTTTCTCGTATCTCATCTATTTATGGGTCAGATTGGCTTAGAAACATTGAAGAGAGTGGAATTTGGGTAAGATATTCTCACATCGCATTACTTTTCGGATAATTATGTGACAGCCACGAACATAGCATTTGGTTCACATATGGCTACCGGGTGGGCCAATGTCCATGTAGAGTTCTTGATAGTTCTGTCTCTCCTATAAGTGTTTGAAACGATGAATTATACATTAAAAATCAAAAATGTACTTGCAATCGAGAAATAGAGACAAATCGAACGTATAAGGGATAGATATACGACAAAACGTCATAGGACCAAAGTTGAAGAACACCTCCTGCGGGTGGGGGACGCACATGTAGAATACACCCGCGGTATCCCCTACCTGTCGTAAGAGGCGACTAAAAGGGGCGACCAAGGGCTGACTGAATTAGAACCATGAAACTAATTTTGAATCGTACCATCACGTGGGGAACACCATAGGTTGCCTGTACTTGCGAGTAGTACCACTAAATTCGGTACGAAATAGGTTTGTGATTAGTAGCAGTAAAAGCCTGGCCTGGTGGATTCCAGTACCCGTGCGTCGTACCCATGTGTGCAACACTACGGGTCTGGGCGTAGCCTGTGAGTTGTACCACTATATGAGCAGCACCGTGGATCTGCGTTGCCTGTGATTAGTACCCACTGTGTGAGGAACACCACGGGAATACCGGCGCCCGTGTTTAGTACACCTAGGTGGGGAACCTTCTCGGTTTGCGTTGACTCTGAGTTGGGCCATTGTGTGAGACACACCGTAGGTCTGCGTTACTTGTACGTATTGCAATACTTGTGAGTAGTACCATCTTTTGTGGAACACCGTGAGTCTTCGCTACTTATGATTAATACCCCAACATGACACATACCAAGGTTCTATTTTACTCGCAACATGTACCATTCTGTGGGGCCTTAGACGTGGATTTTGCACCCCCTTTAGACACCAAGCATCATTGTGCTTTGTAAGTGGTTCCTTGGTCGGTAACAATGTTATTTTCGATCTGCATTGAGTCCGCTCCACTGGTTTTTGTTTGTTTTGTGTTTTGTTGGGTTCCTGTCCATCCATTCATTCATTCTTCATGACATTTTATTTTTATTTTGGTCAGTGGATGCCTTTGAATTTTTTGTTCTTTCGTTTCGTACCATTAGGGGCCGATGACCTTCGATGTTAGGCCCCTTAAAACAACAAGCATCATCATCATCAAAGTTGAAGAACACTCAAAACTGAACTGAGATTGTGCCATCCGTTTTGTGATAGGACTTGCCATTTAGTCACAAATTACCTCGAAACGAAGCTCTGCACCGTCATTAAAATTTTCTCCACATTCCGATATTTTTCGGCAATAACAGTGAAAATTTTAAAGAATTTTGAAGTTTTTCGTCGATTACAGGCTTAAACCTATAATTTTGCCAAATTTCAATTTTCTAGCTCGCCTGGCACATTGTGCCGCAATCATCCTTTGAGGGAGGACGATAAATAACAGGACTTTCAGAAAACTAAAGCTTCAATACATTGGAAGGACGCGCTTCCTGCTGCCAGTCGCAGTTGAAGTATATTGACGAATGGAATTTGATGTGAGCGATCTGTTCAGTAGTAGAAGAGTAAGAAGAACGGACATGAATTAATGAGGCACTTCCAGACATCCTTAGCACAAGAGAAGCTGATACCTTCCGGACCGAAAAACCCAGAATTCCTCGAGGAGGCCAGGTTGGGTGGGGTTTCAAAATTGGCGCTCAATATAAGAACTCAAGTGTAGGGATTTCCTTCTCCCGGTGGTATATACAGTAGGCTTAAAAGTTTCCTGAAAATCCAGAATATGTTTCAACAACAAACGCCGAGAATATATTAAAGGAGTTTTTCGAGATATTAAGGATACTAATTAACGTAACTGAGTGCGAAAGCCTATCTGTAGAGTATATCGACAGTATATTATACGAAGAACGATATCATTTTTCCTTAGAGAGCTTCACGATAAATCATATTGCCAGTCCTTCCATTTGGAGTTAAGATTAATAGATTGTTTGCATATCCAACTCTTGAACAACCCACGTACAGCTGACAACGGGAGAAGCACGGTTTCAGAAGATGGAGTCACAATACTTTAAGTGATTGTCCTTGTGCCTTGTTGATACTCATAGCGAAACTCAAACGAACGGGAACTGCATGCGTCTAAATTGAAAGTGTATATCCGAAGGGATGATTGGCATCTGGGAAATGAATATTACTTCACTCGAAGCGTAACCAGTCATTATGGTGGCTTCAATAAAATTTGGCATTAATTTCTTCTAGGGGAGTCTTTCATTTTCGTGGCCCTTGCCTTTCTTCGTCCGTTACTTCATCTTTCGAAGTGATGGAGCCCTTCTTCTTCTTTTCTCTCTCTCTTTACCCCCACGAACCTGCTACGCAGGCGTAGAGGGGGAGAGGTGATACTCCCACGTGGCACGCCCCAGGTGGCGGATAGAGGGGTCCTCACCGGCTTGCCGGCGGACTTGAGGGAAATAAAATACCTCTCGCGGACCAAACACACACCCCCTACGGGTGGGGAAGGCTGACGAATAACACACCCACGGTATCCCCTGCCTGTCGTGCGAGGCGACTAAAAGGGGCGACCAAGGAATAATTGTATTAGAACCATGAAATTACTTTTGATTAGTACTATCACGCGCGGAACACCATCGGTCGCTTTTACTTGCGAGTAGTACCACTCTGTTAGGTACTCCATAGTTTTGTGATTCGTAGCACTCGAGTGGGGTTCAGTGTGGGTTTCCAGTACCCGTGAGTCATGCCCGTGTGAGGGACACCACGTGTCTGGGCGTAGCCTGTGAGTTGTATCACTATACGAGCGACACCGTGGGTCTGCGTTGCCAGTGATTAGTATCCACTCTGTAGGAACACCACGGGAATACCGGCGCCTGTGATTAGTACACCTAGGTGAGGAACCTCATCGGTTTGCGTTGGCTATGAGTGGCGCCATTGTGTGAGAAATACCATAGGTGTGCGTTACCTTTACGACGTACAATACTTGTGAGTAGTACCTTAATGTTTGGAACACCGTGCGTTTACGCTACCTTTGATTAGTACCGCAGCTTAGGAAATATCATGGTTCTCCTTTACTACCGATAAGTGCCATTAGCATCATTGTGCTTTATAAGTGGTCCCTTGGTCACTAATACTATTATTTACAATCTTTCTTGAGTCTGATCCACTGTTTCGTTTTTTTTGTTGTCTTCATGTCCATCCATTTATTCTTCATGACTTTTTTTTTATTTTGGTCAGTGGATGCTTTTCAATTTTTCATTGTTATTTCATTTCGTACCGCTGACCTCGATGTTAGGCCCCTTTAAACAACAAGCATCATCATCATCATCTCTTTACCCCCTGTGGGTGGGGGACGCAGACGAATAATACACCCACGGTATCCCCTGCCTGTCATGAACGGCGACTAAAAGGGGCGACAAAGGGATGCTGGTATTAGAACCATGAAACTACTATTGATTAGTACCATCACGCTGGGAACACCATGGGTCGCCTTTACTTACGAGTAGTACCACAATATTTGGTACACAATAGGTTTGTGATTAGTAGCAGCAGAGAGTGGTTCCCCTGTGGGTTTCCAGTACCCGTGCGTCGTACCCATGTGAGCAACACCTTTGGTCTGGGCGTAGCCTGTGAGTTGTACCACTATATGAGCGACACCGTGGGTCTGCGTTGCCTGTGATTAGTATCCACTATGTGAGGAACACCACGGGGCCCGTGGGACCGTCACCCGTGACTTGTACACCTAGGTGAGGAAACTCATCGGTTTGCGTTGGCTATGACATTGTGTGAGAAGCACCATAGGTCTGCGTAACCTGTACGAAGTACAATACTTTTGATTAGTACCATCTTGTGTGGAGCACTGTGAGTGTTCGCTACTTTTGATTAGTACCCCAACATGACAAATAGCATGGTTCTAGTTTACTCGCGACATGTACCATTCTGTGGGGCCTTAGACGTGGATTTTGCACCCTTTTAGATATCAAGCATCCTCAATTCAGGATTCTGGCTCTATGAGTGGTCCCTTGGTCAGTAATAAATTTTATATGATACTTTTTTTGAGTTGAAACCACTAATTTTCTTGATTGCTTGTTTTTTTTTGCTACTTGTCCATCGATTCCTTCTTCATGACGATTTTTTACTTTTGGTCAGTTTATGATTTTGAATTTTTTTGTTGTCATTTCATTTCGTATCATTAGGGGCGGGTGACCTCTAAGTTAGGCCCCTTTAAACAACAAGCATCATCATTATCATCATCTTCCCGATCTGAGTCTCTTTCAGAAAACGTCGAGGGTATCGCTTCGTGCAGAATCCACCCTTAAATAGAAAGCGAGATTTTTGCATCCGCAAGGATCATTCACCATCTGCTTTGTCACCGTACTAAAATATTCTTGGTCTTTTTCTGGATTAGGGATTTCGGCACTGATAAAGTCATCAACTATTTTTACGTGTAAGGTATCTCTGAGCCAAACCAGAATGTGTGAATGAGGTAGTTCACACTTCTGCCACTCTATCGTACACATATGACAGCGAACTTCACAAAAAAATCCTCGCTTTTGTGATGAAATGAAATGGCGTGTGCCTTTTAGTGCCGGGAGTGTCTGAGGACATGTTCGGCTCGCCAAATGCAGGTCTTTTGGTTTGACACTCGTAGGCGACCTGTGCGTCGTGATGAGGATGAAATGATGATGATGACGTCACGTACACCCAGTCGTCGTACCAGAGAAGTTAACCAATGTTAGTTATAATTGCCGATTATGCCGGGAATCGAACCCGGGACCCCTGTGACCAAAACAAGCACGCTAACCATTTATCCATGGAGCCGGACGTCGCCTTTGTGATGAGACCCATGAGTGCCTTGTGTTCCTGATGAAAGACTTTTGCCGACAAATCATGACGATCGTGGGGATTTTGTACGTCGAAAAATTCTAGCTGTATCTCTGTCTGTTTTGAATTTCACGTGAATGTGTAGAAGAGGACTGGTCTGCGGCAGTTTCGCACGTACGTCATGGCATCCTCAATACGCTCGTGCATGAACCTGGGACCACTGGTAAAGCTAGAAGGCAATATGATCAGCTGGCCCACGTCGGCAACATCTCCATTGCTGGCGACGGCATCACTCAAATGGGCATACTGCTTCAATCTCAATGTCCTCTGGTTATATCGAATGTACCTTAGCCTTTCAGATTCAATCTTGGCATACATGTCTACAACAAACTGTTGAAAGAGGCCTCTACTTCGTAGTAAAATATTGAAACTTGTACAGCACACCATAATTCTGTAAGCATAGAACTCCAGAGCAAAAATCTTCTTGTTCTGCAGCATTCCTGTAGTTGGGTTCCTTCGTCACAGATGAAAGTGATATTCATCTTCACCCTGCAAGAAAATCAGTAGATACTGCAGTGCATCATACTATCGGTGCGTATCGAGGATTCGTTTGATTGTACCACTTCTTCGTTCCAACACTACCCCAGTGGGTGGGGGACGCGGATGAAGAATACACCCACGGTATCCCCTGCCTGTCGTAATAGGCGACTAAAAGGGGCCCAAGGGGCTCTAAACTTGGGAGTGTTGGTTGGCGACCACGGGGCCCTCAGCTGAGTCCTGACATTGCCCTCAATTTCGTCTATCCTGTCAGACCTACCTTGTTCTTTTCTGACTCCGACGGTATTAGAGCATTTGAGGCCTAGGGAGTACTGTATTTCATTTTCAGGCGCTTCGTGGCCCTTGCTTTTCTTCGTCCGTTACTTCATTTTTCGAAGTAACGGATCTCTTCTTTTTCTTCTTTTTATCTCTCTCTACCCCCTGTGGGTGGGGGACGCAGACGGAAAATACACCCACGGTACCCCTGCCTGTCGTGAGAGGAGACTAAAAGGGGCGACTAAGGAATGATTGTCTTAGAACCATCAAACTACTTTTGCTTAGTACCATCACGCGGGGAACACCATGGGTCGCTTTTACTTGCGCGCAGTACCACTATGTTGGGTACCAGATTCTTGAAAATTAAGGCTATTACATTTTATTGAATATCTCCCTTAACTTTGGTTGAATTTTCTTCAAATTTGGGGACTATGATGATTAAAAATCGTTTAACATTATGACGTTGTGTTTTTAATTGTACTCTGATCCAGAAAAAGTTATTAGTAATAGGACGTTTAGAATGTTCTCTCGGCTGACGTAATCTAGCCTTGACGAAGATAAGCAGAACGTGACGTCACATGTTCCAAGTTGCTTTCAGCTGACCTGCTGGGGCGCGTAGTTCGACTTCAAACATCGGGAACTCCTTCTTGGACCAGCGTTTCTGGTACTATATATATATATATATAGACATCAGTTCCAGTTTACTCTAGTACTGGACACAGTAAGGAACCTATGCATTTTAAGAATCCTAAACTAATCTTATTCATTAGTAGGTCTGCAAAGTATGAATATTATTCGTCCCTATACAGTCGTTCAAAACATTATTTTAAATGCAAACATGTGTGATTATCTGTATTAAACCCAATGTTTAACAGGTTAAAATATGTTAAATTTGACAGTGCAGTAATCAAGGTAATGATCGACGGACTCATTATTCATGTAAATTTGAGACCGTTAATTGGCACACAGTATGAGGCATTACCTCAAATGCATAACTCGGTGGGAGGATACGATGTTACATATATTCAACGTATTCCAAATCCACGGGTTCTGTGTAATTTCTGCGTTCAGAGAAATCAAATTTAGCTTATCATTGTTTGGCATCGTCTTCACTTGTTTCATAGACCAGCTAACAGAGAAATATTCAGCGTGGTTTCTGAACATTGTAAGTTAACAAATAACTGAATAGTATACTATCAATAGAGATCGCGGTTGAGACACATCGTGAATCTCCAGTTAAACAGAATTCTTATAGTAATTAATATTCTCATTAAATCGTTATACTATGAGTGGGTGAAGAGCCTCCGTGGCTCAAGCAGCAGCGCGCGGGCCTCTTACCGCTGGTTTCCTTGGTTCAAATCCCGGTCTCTCAATGTGAGATTTGTGCTGGACAAGGCGGAGTTGGGGCAGATTTTTCTCCGGGCACTCCGGTTTTCTCCGTCATTTTTCATTCCAGCAACACTCGCCAATATAATTTCATTTGTCAGTCATTAATCATTGCCCCAGAAGATTGCGACAGGTTTTGGCAGCCGGCACAATTAATATCCTCACCGCTAGATGGTGGCTTCATTCATTACATTCGTGACCCGGTCAAAGAATGGAAACAGGCTGTGGATTTTCATTTTCATTAGTGAATGAATGCGTGGATCATTAGGAAGCTGCAGGTTATCGTGTAAGTGCAAAATTACATTCGAAGTTTGATGGATTTGAACCACACAGTTCCTAAAATCAACAGCATCACCCTCACTTTAGAATGACCGGGGATTGAATTAACGTATTGCATTGTAACAAATGGAATTATTAGTGCATTATTTGCTGCTTTCAATTATGCCAAAGATAATGAGAGATTTCCATTGAAAAGTATCTCAGTTTGTATCGAAACATCCATACATTTTTTAATTAATTGTAGGCCTATCCACTAATTTCATGAGCACCTATCCTGTTCTGTCTGTGAAAGTTGCTTTTCAAAAATATGTGTTGCTTTAATTGTTGTTTAAGAAATATTCCCGGTTAGGTGACTCATTCTGTATATCATGCACTAACTCGTGTGGTGTGGCCTACACGGCAAGTATGGCCCTTGGCATGACACACTGCTGCCAATACCTGTTGCCGTAGCGCAGCCCAATTGTGCAGGCCTGGAATAGGTGACCTGGTAACTAGACGCTAGTTATAAACCTGGTGTGATTCCATACCGACTAATACATTTTTCTTGAATGAAGTCTCAACACCTATGGTTCAGATTTCGTATAAATCTGCAGGATTTCTTGTGTTTGCATTTTCACAGAGTATTAATATGCTTGACGAAATTTAAAATGTTGGCAGGTTAGATACTTTCTCAATCCGGTGGTATTTGAAGGTGCTAATATACGTCAGTTTCGTGACGGTAGCCTTATTAGTGCGTAAAAGAACTCCTGCGGGACTAAATTTTTGCACATCGGCGTCTCCAAAAACTGTAAAAGTAGTTAGTGGGGCGTAGAACCAATAGAATTATTGCATTATTAACATTTAAAATGAAACTAGAAATAACTAACTTGGTTAAGAAAAGAGTATTCAACCTTGTCTGGAAGAAACTAGAACTTAGTAAAATATTTCGAAGGGGATGAGAATTTGATGTGGCTCCTATAACATGAACGAAACTCAAGCAACGAAATTGCTGAACATTGCGAAGTAATTTTTTGATTACACGCATTGCCAGATAGACTTTCCATGTCAGTAGAGACAAGACAGTCGAAATGTTATGAACGGATGAACTAAACTGTAACGTATTAATAACCTGTAAGAATGGCATCTCTCAGAAATGACTTTGAAAAAAGAATTTGTGTTATTATTATTTTTTTTCTTTTGCTCAGAAAGCCGTGGACCGCATTATTATTGCCGTTTTATTAGGAATATTTGTGCTTAAACTGCGTCCAGGATCCTCGCAGTCGATTTCGGAGCTCTTTCCCTCTTTCTTTCTTTCCTTTTAACGTAGACGTACGTTCCTCGAGAACGGATTCATGGAAAGAAAGATGTCGCTGTTAGTGTTTGAGTCGAACGCATATATCGCCGAAGATATTTAACTTACGATTATGTTTGATATCTCAATTGACAGATAAAAGAGGTGGCTACCTCTTGCAAAACTAAATAAATAAATAAATTAAATAAATAAATAAATAAATAAATAAATAAATAAATAAATAAATAAATAAATATCTGAAACGTGGTTTTCAGTTAATATATCTTCAAAACAAGACAATTTCTTTCTTTCTTTCTTTCTTTCTTTCCTTCTTTCTTTCTTTTATTTTCTTTTATTTTCTTTCGTTTCCCTCTTCAGTTCGTCTTGTCTATTCCTAGCTTCAGCTGCCCTTCACGTTTTGTATGTGCTCCAAGTTTCTTCTGTAGATCACGGTCCTGGCTCCTGGACGCCTTAACGTGTGATCCCTATTTTCTTTAGGTCCTTTTCAACGTCAGTAGACCAGGTCCCTTGATTTTATTGTCTTGGAAATGGGTAATGATCTAATTTCTCATTCATGCTGGGCTTATTATAGTGGCCATGGAAGACTATCCTATTTCGACTTGTGACCGTTATATTTTCAAAGCATTTGGCTCTAGTTGTGTCGCCTTCTGCACTCAACGCTTTCTTTGACCGGCCGAAATAATTTTCTTAGGATTCCTCTGTCTTCTTTCTTTCTTTCTTTCTTTCTTTCTTTCTTTCTTTCTTTCTTTCTTTCTGTCTTTCTTTTCTTGAATTACAATCAGTGGGATATTTCCTGTTCATCACAGGCATTACGATGCGAATAAGGCTTTTGATCGGATGAGTACACAGTAGTGACTGAAGTTTGTGTTGAAGGATATTGTTGTTTTGTAGTAAATAATGTATCTTTTTTTACTATTATCACCAATTTAAATAATTGTATTAGCCGTTAATGTTAGTGGATATTCTTTAAACTCTAAGCATAATTTTGAAAAGTGTGTCTGATTTGAGACGTACTAAGAGGGCTGCTTTGCGAATATTCTCCAACCCTCAACAACGTTATGCTCTCTATTATTTAACATAGTATTACCAACAGAGTGAAATTTTCGCTTCATTTATTTGACTGATTGATTGTAAATCCGAACAGGAAGTCGCAGTATTGTCTTTATTGACGCCGCTGGATTCCCTTGTACTATAAATTGGAAGGTCACTGGATTGGAAAATTACTTCCTTGTACAACTGATATCAGTTTCAACGTTATTTCGTCCGTCCTTCCACCACAAACTACAATTGAATACCTTTTCCCCCAAATTAGGATACCCAGGAACTGAGAAGATAGTACGCATTGTTGTTCAGATAATTAACTGAAGTGAAATATACTAAAGGAAAATGTACCAAGTACTCCACAGGCATGAGTTACAGTTTTAGGCCTAGTTATTATTTGGAACTCTGGACATCGACGTGCATCAACATCATGTAGAAGAATGTACAGATAATAAATGTTGGTGTTTTGGGGTCTGTATCAATATGTGTAGACTTTTCATATAAAATTATAGGCACGGATCTCGATAGCCACAGTCGCTTAAGTGCGGCCAGTATCCAGCATTCGGAAGATAGAGCGTTCGATCCCCACTGTCGGCAACCCTCAAGATGGTTTTCCGTGGTTTCCCATTTTCACACCAGGCAAATGCTGGGGCTGTACCTTAATTAAGGCCACAGCCGTTTTCTTCAATTTTCTAACCATTTCCGTTCATATCGTCGCCGTAAGACCTATCTGTGTCGGTTCGACGTAAAGCAACTGTAAAAAATATACTGTATAGGCAACTTTAATATACAACTAGAACGCCTTTATTGCGAGATAATATGAACACATTCGTCATTTACTGTTCGTCTGATTATAACTGAGTTAGTGTTGGAGTTAATTTTGTATAATGTTAATTAAAATCTCGTTTGAAAAATGATATTACTTAATTCAATACTTTCTTTTATACCTACGAATGTGCAGAAAAACATACAGTGACCTGTGTTGTCATTCTGCTAGTATACTAAAAAAAAAGAATAGACGGAGGAATTCGCGAGATGCATTCATTTCTTTTCATTCTTTTCCTTTTGTTAGTATAGTTTAAGCATGATTTTGAAATTCATGTGGCTGCCAATTCGGGAAGTAAACTACCTCAGCTGAATCAGTTAAACCATGTTTTTACATTAAACAACATGCTATATATTAAATCCTATACCCACCAACGCAAATAGTCTTTCTATAGTTCAGAATATCTATGCTAAGTTAATTTCAAAGTTATGAGTAGCTGGTAATCACAGTAACAGTGAAGAGTGGGTAAGTATAAATCAAACTAATAAATATATAGTTTATGAAAGACCTTATTTTCCACTTAACTCTAACTCTTTCTATCCAAAATGCGTTCCTGCCTTCTTATGTAGTAACATCTTTGTTGTACGTATCGAGAAAATAAAGGAACAAAATAAATTAATTACTCTGGTATATCCTTTTACATATTTCTATCGTGAAGTGTATACAGTAACAGTTCATTGACGACGGAAGCAGAGTATTATAGTAAATATACTGTCTCAAACACATTAACGGCTTATGACTCTTTTATAAATTGTCTCGTTCTAGTGCAAGGCAATTTAAGTTGACCGGTTATGTCTATTGAAATTTAATCAAACATGTGAAATCCACAACATGTTACAACTATTAATTCACCTGGCAATTACCATTATGGTTCTTATTACAAACAGAAAGGTACAACAAACAATACTTCCATTTTAAACATTCGTGTGAAACAGTACCTGCATTTATTGTAACTGTTATTGTTTGTTTTGATCATGTTATTGCCTGGTAATATGTAATGTAATTAATGTGAGTTGTCCGAGCTTTGGGGTATCCCGTTGAATATAATATTTTGCATTCAATATTATACATTAAAATGAGTAAATGCAGAAGAAGAACAACGAGAGGGAATTAAATATAAATTCAAACTGCAAAGTGTCCCAACGACAGAAATAATAATAATAATAATAATAATAATAATAATAATAATAATAATAATAATAATAATAATAATAATAATAATAATAATAATTTCATAAAGTTCCTTCAGCTACTGCGGAGTACGAGATACGTCGTCTCTATCCAGTCCTTCTGTAGGTCGGAATCCAAATATAATATTTATCACATTTAAGAACTCTCAATATGTTTCAAATACGAGTATCAGCCGGAATAACGCTAAATAAATTCAGAGCACAAGAACAACGACTGCATGTCTGTGTTCCTAAGATCACTAATCTGTTTATAAAGAAAATTTTAGATAAAATTCGAAAAGTCAACCAGGAATCTCTATTGGAAGTACTGTACGAGCTTTGTTAACACGAAACGAGCTATGCACAAGATTACTGTTAGTTACTTATCCTGAGCTGCTATACTCTTTGGCTAAATCTTGTTTCGTGGAACGTAGAAACAATAACACTAAATTTTGTTCTCCAATAAAGTATCTGAGGCTAGGATGATATTCATGTCTATTCTTTTATTTCCCTTCTTTCCCTAAATACAAATTCTCAGGTTTGAATGTTTCACATGAAGTCTTTTTATCAAAAGTCGTATTTCCAATGTAAACGATTCTCCACGACTGGGATGTAGCTGTAAGCCTACATTTGAGATATGGTAGTCTTGAACTCCACAGTCGGCAGCCTTGAAGATGGCTTTCCTTGGTTTGTCATCTTTTTCCCAGATGAATCCAAGGTCTGTACCGTAATTAAGGCCTTAGTTGAGACTTTTGGAGTCCTAACCCTGTACCACCGTCGCCTAAAACTGGTGTGAGCTGCTGCGACTGTAATAAAATAATGGATATTTCATTCCCTGGTCTTCACTCTCCTCGGCCACGAACCTACTACGCTGGCGTAGCAGGGGGAGAGGTGATACTCCCACGTGTCGCGTCCCAGGTGGCGGATAGGCGGATACTAACCGCCTTGCCGGCGGACTTGAAGGAAATAAAATACCTCTCAAGGACCAAACACACCACCCCCTGCGGGTTGGGGACGCACATGTAGAATACACCCGCGGTATTCCCTGCCTGTCGTAAGAGGCGACTAACAGGGGCCCAAGGGGCTCTCAATTTGGGAGTGTGGATTGGCGACCACGGGGCCCTTAGCTGAGTCTTGGCATTGCTTCCACTTACTTGTGTCAGGCTCCTCACTTTCGTCTATCCTGTCCGACCTCCCTTGGTCAACTCTTGTTCTTTTCCGACCCCGACGGTATTAGAGCATTCGAGACCTAGGGAGTCTTTCATTTTCACGCCCTTCGTGGCCCTTGCCTTATTTCGTCCGTTACTTCACCTTTCGAAGTGACGGATCCCGTCATTCTTCTTTTCTCTCTCTATTTACACCCTGTGGGTGGGGGACGCAGACGAATAGTACACCCACGGTATCCCCTGCCTGTCGTGAGAGGCGACTAAAAGGGGCGACCAATGGATGATTGAATTAGAACCATGAAACTACTCTTGATTCGTACCATCACGCGGGGAACACCATGGGTTGCCTGTACTTGCGAGTTGTACCACTATATTCGGTACGAAGTGGGTTTGTGATTAGTAGCAGTCATGAGCTTTGCACGGGGGTTTCCAGTACCCGCGCGTCGTACCCATGTAAGCAACACCGCGGGTCTGGGCGTTGCCTGTGAGTCGTACTACTATATGAGTGACACCGTGGGTCTGCGTTGCCTGTAAATTGTACCCACTATGTGAGGAATACCTCGGGATAGTACGAGTCCCTGTGGTTAGTACACCTAGGTGAGGAACCTCATCGGTTTGCGTTGGCTATGAGTGGCGCCGTTGTGTGAGAAACACCTATACGAAGTACAATACTTGTGAGTAGTACCATCTTGTGTGGAACACCGTGAATCTTCGCTACTTTTGATTAGTGCCCCAACATTACAAATACCATAGTTCTACTTTACTCGCGCCATGTACCATTCTCAGGGTCCTTACACGTGGATTTTGGACCCCTTTAGACATCAAGCATCCTCGATTCAGGATTGTGCTTCATGAGTGGTCCCTTGGTCAGTAATAAATTATCTATGATCTTTCTTGAGTTGGATCCACTCCTTTTTTGTTTGCTCGTTTTTTGTTGTTGGTTTTTTTTGGTTCATGTCCATCCATTCTTTCTTCATTTCGTACCGATAGGGGCCGATGACCTCGATATTAGGCCCCCTTAAACAACAAGCAAAAAAACTCTCCTCGAAATAGGAACTTGAAACTCTATTTCAGTGAGAAAAAAGTTTCAGGAGATTATGTCCCTGGATTGAGTTTCGTACCAGCAAGTGGCAATTACACTTTAGCGTTATAGCTCAGAGTCTGCCAAGTTCACAATTTCTGAAATATATGTACCGTCAGTGATGGCTTCACACAAAGCGGCACGTATCCTGTGAGCAACGCTGGACTGAGTAAAAGACTGAAGATGAGGTCTGCCACACTTTAAGCCACCATAAAGCCTATGTCAACGCTGCAGGGTAGGGGAATGCCAAATGTCCCTCTCTAAGGATGTCAGCAAACGTCGCTCATTAGCAGACACAAGTGGCTTTGCCGACCAGGGCTGGCAATGTTTCACCCAGCCAGTATAGACAAGAAGAGGAGGTGGAGAAGAACGGAGCTACCCCCTGTGGGTGGGAGTGCCTGTCGTAAGAGGCGATTAAACTGGGCGGCCAAGGGATGATGAGTTTTGAACCATGAAATTACCTGTGATTTGTACCATCACGCGAGAAACACTACGGGGCGAATTGATTTGCGAGGAACACCACGAGTCTGGGCGTTGCCTGTAATTAGTACCATATATGTGCAACACCTTAGGTCTACATCGCCTATGATTAGAACCACTATGTGAAGATCACCATAGTTTTCGGCGGCTCCTGTGATTAGTACCACTTTATGAGGAACACCATGGGTCTGCGTTACCTATGATTGGCACCATTATGTGAGGAACACCACCGATCTGTGTTACCTGAGAGTAGACTTTACCTATGATTAGTACTACTATGTGAGGAACACCGTGAGTCTACGTTACTTGTGATCAGTACCGTTCCATGAAGAACACCGTGGTTCTGATTTAGCAACGATTAGTATCATTATGAGGGGCCGGTGACCTGGATTTTGGACTTCTTTAGACAACAGGCATCATCGGTTTACAATTTTGCTTTGGAAGTAGCCCCTTGTTCGGATTATACCACTGTTTTAATTTATTTTATGGGAAGGTGGGGCATTGCGTGTGTATCCACTGTTTTCATCAACTTCATAATCATTGTTCATCGTCGTATTTTTGAATTCTAGTCAGTGGAAGGATTTTGGAATTATTGTAACTTTCAATATTGTAAGCTGGATCAGATGATTATTTTAATTCATTTTCATTCATCCATTGTTCATCATGTTCAAATTCTGATCAGTGGAATATTTTTTGAATTTTGTCATCACATTTCGTCTCATCTCGTACCATTAGGGGCCGACTATCTAGATGTTAAGCCCCTTTATACAAAAACCATAATCATCTCCATCGTCATCATTATCGTTATCGCAGGCGTAGCAGGGGGAGAGGTGATACTCCCACGTGGCGCGTCCCAGGTGGCGGATAGGGGGGTCCTAACCGGCTTGCCGGCGGACTTGAGGGAAATAAAATACCTCTCGCGGACCAAACACACGCCCCCTGTGGGTGGGGGAGGCTGACGAATAATACACCCACGGTATCCCCTGCCTGTCGTGAGAGGCGACTAAAAGGGGCGACTAAGGGATGTTTGGATTCGAACCATGAAACTACGTGTGATTAGTACCACCACGCGGGGAACACCATGGGTCGTTATTACTTCCGCGTAGTACCACTATGTTAGGTACCAAATAGGTTTGTGATTAGTAGCAATCAGGAGCACCACGCGGTCAGGCTTTTACGGTACCTGTGATTAGTAGCACTAGATGAGCGACACAAGGGTTCTGGCTTGCCTATGATTACTACCCACTACATAAGGAACACCACGGGATAGTACGGGTCCCTGTGGTCAGTACCCGTTTGTGATGAAAACCATAGGTTTGAATTGCCTATAAATGGCGCCGCTATGTGTGAAACACCATAGGTCTGTATTACCTGAGCGAATTTCATTACCTGTGAATAGTACCATAATGTGTGGAATACCGCGAGTCTACGATACTGTTGCTTAGTACCGCACCATGTCAAATACCATGGTTCTTCTTTCCAAGCAATAAGTACCATTATGAGAGGCCGATGACCCCTATACCTTGCAAGCATCATCAATTCAGTATTGACCTCTAGAAGCAGTCCCTTGGTCAGTATTACCATTGTTCTCCGTCAGTTCCTGAGACTGAGACATTGCGGGTCGGCTCCACTGGTTGTTCTAACTTCATATCCATCCGTTCATTTTTCGTCCTCACGTTTTGAATTCTGGTCAGTGGAGGATTTTGTATTTTTATTTTGTCATTGCATTTCGTCTCATTTCGTACCATCAGGGGCCGATGACCTCGATGTTAGGCCCCTTAAAACAACAAGCATCATCATCATCATCATCAGTACCACCACGCGGGGAACACCATGGGTCGTTATTACTTGTGCGTAGTACCAATATGTTAGGTACCAAATAGGTTTGTGATTAGTAGCAATCAGGAGCACCGTGCGGTCAGGCTTTTACGGTACCTGTGATTAGTAGCACTATATGAGCGACACCAGGGTACTGGCTTGCCTATTATTAGTACCCACTTTATAAGGAACACCACGGGATAGTACGAGTCCCTGTGGTTAGTACACGTATGTGATGAAAACCATAGGTTTGCGTTGCTTGTAAATGGCGCCGTTATGTGTGAAACACCATAGGTCTGTATTCCCTGTGCGAATTTCATTACCTGTGAGTAGTACCGTAATGTGTGGAATACCGCGAGTCTACGATACTGTTGATTAGTACCGCACCATGTCAAATACCATGGTTCTACTTTCCCAGCAATAGGTACCATTATGAGAGGCCGATGACCTATATTTTGGACCCCTTTAGCTTGCAAGCATCAACGATTTAGTATTGAGCTGTAGAAGCAGCCCATTGGTCAGTATTACTATTGTTTTCCGTCAGTTTCTGAGACTGAGACATTGCGGATCGTCTCCACTGATTGTTTTTAACTTCATTATCCATCCGTTCATTTTTACGTCCTCACGTTTAGAATTCTGGTCAGTGGAGGATTTTATGTGTAATTTTTATTTTATCATTGCATTTCGTCTCATTTCGTACCATTAGTGGCCCTTCTCATTTCGTACCATTAGGGGCCGATGACCTCGATGTTAGGCCCCTTAAAACAACAAGCATCATGATCAACAAGCATTATCGTTATCATAATCATCAAAAAGGGAGCTCCTGCAATGTGCTTCCTCATCCTTGCTGTGAAGGAAAAACGAAGGTAGATGTCAGTGCTAGGTGGAGTGTGGAGCGTCTACTTGTTGCGATAATTTAATAATTGTGATTGTAAAGGATCGTAGTCTTACTAAATAATGCCAGGAAAGCGTGTGAAATAAATCAGAATACCTGGTAGGTACAAAACAAGTAAACATATTTGTCAAGTTTTAATAAATGAATATATTGTAGTATTGAGAAATAATTTACAAAGAAGTAAGACCAAGAAAGAAAGGAAAGGGTTGAAACACCAAGAAAAGAGAAGAGTCTGTACACAACTAGTTATGTTTTCTTTTCTTTAGAGCCACCAAATTTTTGTTCTGAACATGGATTTCAGAGGATAAATGCAAAATCGAATACAAATAACACCAAAGTAGAGATTAATACAAAAGAACCTGAAAGAAAAAAACTAATCCGAATGGGGAAAGATACAGATAAGGAAGGCAAAAAAAAAGGGACGCGCAGCTCAACCGATAAGAGAAAAGGGAAGAGAATAAAACATGAATAAGCACAAAAAACTAAGGACGGATAGAACGTTCCACTGAGTCAGTCACTGCGTTTTCAGCCACTCGGAATCTTCATGATGAATACTCTGTTGCCAAGGCACAGGGGAAAGAATACAAAGTGTTTAAATGGCCAGGCGAAAATACCAAACGGGCCTGAAGGGCCGCTGAAATGATATTACAATTTGGGTAATATCCATAGCTCACCATCTTCCTTGTAGAAAGAGTTCCAGTTTAAACCCAGCGTGACCAGCACGCTGCAAATAAAGCAATTAAGAGCCTCCGCACGCCAGCACATTCGAATCCCAGACTAATGAGTCGGGAAAACTTGCGAGTTTATATAGCAGAGAGAGTTGGTGTGTGGAACATAGTGAAGTATCACGATGTGTAAATTGGCAGCTGTGACGTGGCAATGTGACGTAACAGGCGGCCGGAGCAAGTTGATGCTCGCCAGTACAGCAGCTGACGCCGAGAAGAGATGGCCGGGAGAACCAGTGAACAAGGTATGTCCATATATGAGTGTGTCGTAGACAGTAGTAGCATGGGAGGGGACATTATATGCTCATAGGCCTGTGCGCTTACCTCGAAAGAGAACTTCTCGCCGCTGAAAGGTATTTCGGAAGCCTACCGAAACTTTGTCCGGTAACGAGATAACGAATGGCGTAGGTTCACCTCTATCGTCGGATGGAGTTGGAAGCAACGTTTAGGTTACGAAGCGAATCTCCGTATGAAACCGAATACATATAAGTAAGAATCAAAATTGTAAACTTCACTTGAAATAACCGGATAATACCAACCGGTTTCCGGTGATGCTGGTATCTTCCTTCGTTCCAGTAACTACAGCGAATTGGTTCCTCTAAGCGCTATTCTGAAGGCAGTAGCGGTAGGTGTTCTATCCATTTTATCTGCCATGACTGTAGTTTGTAATGCGTCACTCTTTCCAAAATCCCTCATGTTCGATCTACGACCATTTTGGTGAGAAACAAGCGACATCACTTAGCTACCACTTCCATGTTGTACTGTATGACAAGACTATGTAGCGTTGTCTCAGATGTACATTCCGAATTCATTATAATTTCACTTAAGAAATTATGATGATTGTTTATATGCTGTTTAACAGTAATCACAGGAGAAAGCGGAAGAACTGCAAAGAATGGAAGTATTGGATAAAAAAAAAAGGACGTATCACTAAAAGCAGGAAATAGACATTCTCGAAATCGCTAACCTGTCACTGGTGGAATCAGAACGGATAAACGTATGACCAATGAAGTTTGGATCCAAACCAAACACCATGGCGCAACAGCTCTGAACGGCCATGGCCTACCAAGCGACCGCTGCTAACCCCGAAGGTCTGCAGATTATGAGGTGTCGTTTGGTCTGCACGACGAATCCTCTCGGGCGTTATTCTTGGCTTCCTACGCATGGGACGCTGTCTCATAGTGAGACAACTCCTCCATCATAATCGCGTAGGTTGAATGGACTTGAAATCGGCCCTCTGATCCAGGTAAAATTCCCTGACCTGGCCTTAAATCGAGCCTGGGACATCTGGGTAAAAGCCAGCCACGCTACCCCTACACCGCGGGGACGGCTAATGGAGAGTAGATGGAAAAGATAATAGAAAACACTCTGTACCAATTATGGTAAGTAATGACAGGGTCATTTTAGGGCGCCGTGGTAGCCACTCCCAAGATAGCAGGTTAGGGTCCTCGGAGAAGCAATTTTTCGGTATTGGTTTATCGAAACTACATAACGGAAAATGGAAATTGCATCACCTCGAAGCAGAGTCTTTTGCATTGATCGTGGAGGTCTGAGAAATTTTACGTACATGATACTGGCCATTCGGATTGTTCATACGGCCTTTCCTTCTTGTTCGCTTACTAACGAACCACCTCTTGTACACGAAGCTCAGTAGAGCCTAGTTGACGTGCAGTCTGCAAGTTAAATGACGTGAAGTATTCGCTTGTGAAACATGTCTTGCCGATGTCTACGGATACGATATCAAAAATTGTCCTGTATGGAACGCGTCAGTACATGCTAAGCAGGTTGATACTGCGGTCAACGATACGGCAAGGGTAATCTCGGGATGCCTAAAACAAATGCCGTTACATAAACTGTACCCGATTGTTGGAATAGCCCCACCCAACATCCGGAGGGCAAGTGTTGTAGACGCCGATAGTGCAAAGCAGGAGAACGACCATCGACACCCACCTCACGGTCACCAAGCAGCAAGGTCTCGCCTCAGATCCTTCAAGAGCTTCCTTGCTAGGACTCTGCCGCTGGAGGGAACACTAGAGACAACTCGTCTTAACAGATGAAGGAGCTCACTGCCCACAGACATGTCATAAAAGGAAGAACTAACTTCTGGCGCTACCTTACCCTGTACGGAGGTCCCTCAACCGCTTAAGGATGGGTGTCCCTCGATGAAAGACCAACCTGAAGAAATGGGGGACCCTTCCAGCAAACGCAGACGCCTCATGTGAATGTGGCGCTATTCACGGCATAAGCCATCTACTTATCTGTCCATTATGGACAACCCATGCATATCACAAGACGTTTTTTGAGGAAACAAGGCCATCGCAGCTGAAGTTTCCTGGAAATGCTGACCAGACACGGAAATGAAATGAATGACTGGTTGATCTGCGTGACGGTGGGTTATTTGTCCGGCTGTATCTACACGCGTAGCCTGAAATGCATCTGCGGTACAACGTGTATGGTAGCAGTGCACAGGACCAACCCGACGGACAAGAGTACGGGAAGATCGCCGCATCATTCGAATGTCCCAGGCAGGCAACAAGAGCAGTAGGTTTTCGTGACTATAGATACCGTGATCATAGGCACGGGTCCTTAAGTTCACGCGGTATGTGAACCACATGGATGTGAATTTTCATTTCTAAAATCCAATATGCATTGGCTAGGTTTCGAACTGCAGCTGCCTTGCTGAAGATTGTGACGATGACACTCGGCTACCACCTCCCACTGAGACATTAAAAAGTCCGTACAGGCACACAGATATGACCAGACATTGTCGGAGAGAACCGTCACATTACTAACTATGCTTTATTACAAAATATTGGTCTGAAAATATAGTATTCTCGAAATTATTTGCAAAAATATTACGCAATAACTTGAAAATAAATGTCCGTTTCTTTGTCCCTCAATCACCCTAAACTACAGGATCAATTGAGCTGATGTTGATACGGGTATATCTGAGATATTAAGTTATAACTAAGCCTATTCTGCTTTTTCAATAATTAACTGTAAAACTAATCAAATTTCATAGATTGTTTATTTATTTATTTATTTATTTATTTATTTATTTATTTATTTATGTCTTTCTCTTCTTCCGCTTGTGGGGTTGCGGGTGCAAACTGTTTTGAAAATGAGGATTTGGTCATGTTTCACTGCCGGATGTGCTTCCTCCAACCCTATATGGAGGGATGTATTCACTATTTCATGTTTCTGTGATGATTGCCAGTGTGGTGTGCTGTCTGAATATGAAAAGGAGAGTGTTGGAACTAACACAAACACCCAGTCCCCAAGTCATAAGAATTAATCTGAGGCGATTAAAATCCCCGACCTGGCCGGGAATCGAACCCGGGACCCTCTGGACAGAAAGCCTCAATGCTGATCATTCAGCCAACGACTGGGGTGTTTATTTATTTATATATCGTATGACTTTTAACGCCAGGACTGTCCGAGGAGATGTTCGGCTCGCTTGGTGCAGGTGTTTGTTTTTTGACGTCCAGTGCGCGTCTGGATGTGGGATGAAATGAAATGGCGTATGGCTTTTAGTGCCGGGAGTGTCCGAGGACATGTTCGGCTCGCCAGATGCAGGTCTCTTTTGATTTGACATCCGTAGATGACCTGCGCGTCATGATGAGGATGAAATGATGATGAAGACGACACATACACCCAGCCCTCGTGCCAGCGAAATTAACCAATTAAGGTTAAAATTCCCGACCCTGCCGGGAATCGAACCCGGGACCCCTGTGAGCAAAGGCCAGCACGCTAACCATTTTGCCATGGAGCCGGACAGATGTGGGATGATAATGAGGTAGGGGGAATGCGAAACGCGATGTGGCACATAGCCTTCCCCTGTCGTATAACACCAAGGAGCTTGCTCAAGGCTTAACATCTCCATCCGATGGACGAATTACCATCAACAATGTCATATGTTCTCACTTCATATGAATACTGAGGAGCAGTTTGAAACTGAAGGTCGGTAGATGCAGAGTGGGTCTCGGCCCAAAAGTGGCCATGGCTGGTCCGTGGTCCAACAGCTCTGCACTCTGACCAGCCATCCGAGCAGAGGAGGAGTGGCCACGGCTCTACCGTGGCTCTATGCCTCTGAATTCGGAAGACGGTACAGGGCTGGACCTTACTGCTGTCCCCAACCGTCGGCTGTCCTGATAATGCCTTTCCGTGGTTTTCCATTCTCCTGCACTAAGGCGAATGCCGGGAGAGTTCCTAGTATATGCCACGGCCGCCAACCCCTTCACCTTTTCCGAGCATCTCCTTCATCGTAACAAATCTCCCGTCCTGAGAGACGGCGTCACCGTCTAAGAGGCCTGCCTCCCCCTTCAGGGGAGGAATGAAAACATTTTAGTAGTAGTAGTAGTAGGAGGAGGAGGAGGAGGAGGAGGAGGAATTGAATCCAGGCTTTTGGCCCTCACTTTGTATGAAGTTTGGATTTGAATCTATGATTTTTGATACGTAACCTAGTGATCAGAAATTGTACACCACCACCTCCCCCATCCTGTCAGCCAACATTCTAATGGTGAGACGTTTTTCGACCAGTGGGACTCGAACCAGCTAACCACGGTGTCAGACTCTACGCTTTAACGGTCATGGCCAACAGACGGGCACATAGACTCATACTGGGATACAAGTGTACGAGTATATGAGAAGGCGAATGCAAACGTGGTAGTTCCGCCGCTTGCTAGAGGTCTGAAATGACAGAATGTGCAATATTCACATTTATGAGGTATAAACGGATCTTGCAAGTAAAATGGCAGCAAGAGTATGTAGTTAGGGAACTGCGTGAGACCACAGAGAGCTTCCGTTAGTATGAAAATAAATTAAAAACTGGAGAGAGAAGGAGAAAGCGGGAGAGATTAGTAGGAGGCGCCCCGCTTGCCGTGGGATATATGAGTAGAATAGAGTATGCGCCTGTCAATCACTCGTGGCGCATTCATTAAATCATAGGGGATACGTGCACATGTAGCGTTATTCCACCTCACATATATCTGTACGTGTCCGGGATACGTAAATCTTCCTCTAACGTATGTTCTACATTCCTCCTTGCTGTAACACAGTTACATGGACGGTTATATATTTTATGACAGCGCAGCTGCAGCATTAACTTACTCTATGTCGTGGAAGTCCCGTTTCAGGGATGATAAAACTTACGAGAAATTAAATTAGTGTCACGAATATTAAAATTCCTGTCGGGTCCTTCCTAACCAAAACTCGCCATGCCAGTCATTTAACTCATCTGACTGCAGGTTGCAGAAGAAGTTTTATCGTGACAGGCATAAAATTTCGGAGGGGTAAGCAATGGGAACCTGCAATCCGACCATCTGTGTAACGCACAATAGAATAGCAGGTACAATGCATTTTGACCATGCGGTTAGTGTCGCGCAGCTGTGAGCTTGCATTGGGGTGATATTGGGTTCGAATCCACCGTCGGCAATCCTGAAGATGGTTTTCCATGATTTCCCATTTTCACATTAAAGCTACGGCCTCTACCTTCCCAATCCTAGCCCCCACGAACCTGCTACGCAGGCGTAGCAGGGGGAGAGGGGATACTCCCACGTGGCGCGTCCCAGGTGGCGGATAGGGGGGTCCTACCCGGATTGCCAGCGGACTTGAGGGAAATAAAATACCTCTCGCGGACCAAACACACACCCCTCTGGGTGGGGGAGGCAGACGAATAATACACCCACGGTATCCCCTGCCTGTCGTGAGAGGCGACTTAAAGGGGCGACCAAGGGATGATTGTATTAGAACCATGAAACTACTTTTGATTAGTACCCACACCCGCGGAACACCATGGGTCGCTTTTACTTGCGAGTAGTACCACTCTGTTAGATACTGAATAGATTTGTGATTCGTAGCACTCAAGCGGGGTTCAGTGTGGGTTTCCAGTTCCCGTGAGTCGTACCCATGTGAGGAACACCACGGGTCTGGGCGTTGCCTGTGAGTTGTACCACTATATGAGCGACACCGTGGGTCTGCGTTGCCAGTGATTAGTACCCACTATGTGAGGAACACCACGGGAATACCGGCCCCCGTGATTAGTACACCTAGGTGAGGAACCTCATAGGTTTGCGTTGGCGATGAGTGCGCCATTGTGTGAGTAACACCATAGGTCTGCGTTACGTTTACAACGTACAATACTTGTGAGTAGTACCTTAATATTTGGAACACCGTGTACCTTTGACTAGTACCGCAGCTTGAGGAATATCATGCTTCTCCTTTACTAGCGGTAAGTGCCATTATGCGGGATCGTTGACATACATATTGACCCATTCAGACAAGCATCATCGATTCAGGATTGGGCTTTGGAAGCAGTCCCTTGGTCAGTAATATTGTTTATGGGAATGTTAGGCATTGCGAGTCTTATCCACTGCTTGTTTTAAGTTCATATTCATCAATTCATTCCTCATCATCACGTTTTGAATTCGGGTCAGTGGATGAATTTTGTACTTTTAAATTGTAATCCCATTTCGTCTAATTTCGTACCGTAGGGGCCGATGACCTAGATGTTAGGCCCCTCTAAACAACAAGCATCATCATCATCATCATCATCATCAATCCTAGACCTTCCCCATCCTTCTTTCACCCAAAACTTCCGATGTCTTAGTGCAACGTTATTAAACAAGTACAAGAAAGAACAGCAGCAAATGTTGAGACGAGGCACGTGCTTACAAGACTTGCACTACTTGGATTCCACCATGCCATTTGCGAAAACCCAACATACCACGAACTGTCAAACTCATGCAAGTGTACATTATGTGGACAGTTATGTGAACGACATCACTTAGAATTGTGCAACAAGAGGACTAGATCATTCAGAGACTATGCGACCAATGCTGCGAGTGCTAAATTGTTATAACACCTTTCACTAATGTATGGACCGAGCTCGATAGCTGCAGTCGCTTAAGTGCGGCCAGTAGGCCTATCCAGTAATTGGGAGATAGTGGGTTCGAGTCCCACTGTCGGCAGCCTTGAAGATGGTTTTCCGTGGTTTCCCATTTTCACACCAGGCAAATGCCGGGGCTGTACCATAATTAAGGCCACGGCCGCTTCCTTCCAACTCCTAGGCCTTTCCTATCCCATCGTTGCCATAAGACCTATCTGTGTCCGTGCGACGTAAAGCAAATAGCCATAGCAAATAGCCACTAATGTATGGCTATTTAGGTGCAGTAAATGTTTCAAAAAGAACAATAATTTTGGTTATTAATAATAACTATGTCAGCCTCTGTGGTGTAGTGGTTAGTGTGATTAGCTGCCACCCCCGGAGGCCCGGGTTCGATTCCCGGCTCTGCCACGAAATTTGAAAAGTGGTACGAGGGCCGGAACGGGGTCCATTCAGCCTCGGGAGGTCAACTGAGTAGAGGTGGGTTCGATTCCCACCTCAGCCATACCGGAAGTGGCTTTCCGTGGTTTCCCCAATTCCCCTCCAGGCAAATGCCGGGATGGTACCTAACTTAAGGACACGGCCGCTTGCTTCATTCCTTCCTTCTCTATCCCAATCCCCCCCCCCCCGCCGCAAGGCCCCTGTTCAGCATAGCAGGTGAGGCTGCCTGGGCGAGGTACTGGTCATTCTCCCCAGTTGTATCCCCGACCCAGAGTATGAAGCTCCAGGACACTACCCTTGAGGCGGTAGACGTGGGATCCCTCGCAGAGTCCGAAGGAAAACCGACCCTGGAGGGTAAACAGGCAAAGAAGATATAATAATAATTTCATGGGGCTATTTCTAGCCGAGTGCAGCCCTTGTAAGGCAGACCCTCAAATGAGGGTGGGCGGCATCTGCCATCTGTAGGTAACTGCGTGTTACTGTGGTGGAGGGTAGTGTTATGTGTGGTGTGTGAGTTTCAGGGATGTTGGGGACATCACAAACACCCAGCTCCCCGAGCCATTGGAATTAACCAATGAAGGTTGAAATCTCCGACCCGGCCGGAAATCGAACCCGGGACCCTCTGAACTGAAGGCCAGTACGCTGACCATCCAGCCAACGAGTCGGACATAAAGATAAAGAATAATAATAATGGATTTACCTCCCACTAACAAATTTTTCGGTGTTTGGAGAAGCTCTTCCGAATGTTGCCCCTCAGGAGCTCTTTTACGTGCCAGATGTACTGACACGAGGCTGACGTATTTGAGCACCTTCAAATACTACCGAACTGAGCCAGGATGGAACCTACCATGTTGGTGTCAGAAGGCCAGCGTCTCACCGTATGAGCCACTCAGCGCGGCAATTTTGAATTTTTATCGTAGCACTTGAATTACAGTGACGAACTACTTTCAATACGAACATCAATTTACTATTATCTTTAATATGAACCCATTTCTGTCCGATTTTTTTTATAATTTGCGAATTGTTTAATATTATAGCAATGAAGGCCACGTGTGAGGAGTAATGCCAGCGAAAGGTAATTGCTGCGCAGTAGCGACAGTATTGACGGGACTGTAAGCAAGCAAAACAATGGCACCGGCGAATTGTTGAGGCCTGCGATAAAGCCCTACAATAAGCTGGATTAAACAATGGTCCAAGAGCCCAGAATGATCTCAAATTTACAAACTTCTATATTTGCGCCCATGTGAGTTGAAGTTTGACATATGAGCGGCAAAACCACTAACTGCGATGTATGCTGAAACTGTTAACTCCGTTTTCAACACTCGCTTAGTGCTTAAAAAGAATGCACGTAGGACTAATGAAATTCCATCAAATTTGACCCGCTTTTAAGCTCCTGCTAATAGTTTCAGAATTTAGGACAGAACAAGTCATTGCCGATAAATATGAGGTATCATAATCAATAGCAAAATAATCAACTCCTGATAATTACATCGACGTAACATATAAAATAACGTCTATCACAATCAGGGCATATCTTTTTTCCATCAGCAAGTCATAAGGAAGTTACAATATAATACCGAATAGTACAGTACTCATATTGGTATTTGTATTATTAAACGCAGATTGTTAACCCGAGAGTGGTAAAGTGACTCTTCGTAACGCCATCAGTAACGCGGGGTGTCATCGGACCCCATCAGTTTCTCGACTTCTGTGATTCTGGAATGAATGCGAAATAAAATCTAATTAAACAAGTAGTAAGAGAGGTTTTAACATGTATTGCAATTACAATGTTGTGCAAAGTACTTCAATGTGACGACAACAAACAGATACAAATCACAGACACGAGAAAATAACTATTTTACTTTCTTCTTTTTTATTTGTTGAGAACTAGTACATGAGAGCACAAGGGCGAAAACTGTATCCTTTTGCTCATCTGTTACCGAAAATACCCGTCGGTAAAATCTCCATTGTACTGCACTGGCGGGGAATAAAACGATCTATTACGGAGGTGGTATTTTACCCCGATGTCAGAGAAGAAAGCGGGTTGTTCCATTATCATTGTTCAACGTCGTTTCTTGAATTCTAGTCAGTGGATGGATTTTGGAATGTTTAAATCTTTCGATATCTCAGTTGGATTCCCTCAATGTTTTAAATTCGTATTCATTCATTACTTCATTCATTCATCATCATCAAGTTTTGAATTCTTGTGAGTAGGTAAATTTCGGAATTGTAATGGTCATTACATTTTGTATCATCTCGCACCATTAAGAGCCGATGAGATAGATGTTAGGCCCCTTTAAACGACAAGCATCATCATCATCATCATCATCATCATCATCATCATCATACTCTGAATACCGGGCGAGTTCTCCGTGCGGTTAGGAGCGCGCAGCTGTGAGCTCGCATCCGGGAGATAGTGGGTTCGAACCCCCCCTGTCGGCAGCGCTGAAGAGGGTTTTCCGTGGTTACTCATTTTCACACCAGGCTGTATCTTAATTAAGGCCACGGCCGCTTCCTTCCCATTCCTAGGCCTTTCCTGTCCCATCGTCCCCATAAGACCTATCTCTGTCTGTGCGACGTAAAGCAACTAGCATACTCTGAGTTCTATTTTCTAGACATTTTGCCATCAACTGAACCACCTTCGTCCACCTTCTACCTTATGAAGAGCCCTGGATTAGCGATACGGCCCTTTTGACCTGCTGAATCTGAAGTATCTTGCTAAATCTTGCTGGAATCCTGAGGTGAAACGGCATTGAAGAACCAGCATAAAAGAATAACAGGTGGTTCAGGCCACCTGTTGACTGATGATCATAAAGGTAAAGCGCAGATTTCAGGAAGACAATTCTTTCAAAATAAGAACCATGAGAAGAATGGGTATTTCCGTTGATTAGCAACAAATAAAATATTTAATTGTTCAATAATATATCTGTCGTTACTTGCGAATTGAAAGTTATCTCACCGAGTGAGTTAGCCGTACTGTTACGGTAACGGTCTGTGAGCTTGCATTCGGGAGGTAGTGTGATCGAACCCCACCGTCGACAGTCCTGAAAATGGTTTTCCGTGTCCGGCGAATTCTGGGAATGTACCTTAGAGAAGGCCACGGCCGCTTCCTTCAGTATCATTGCCCTTTTCCACCCTTGCGTCGTCGAAAACCTTCGATGTGTCAGCAAAAGGACATTTTTTTTTCCTTTCCATTAACAACATATATTTGTCTCATATTCTCACTGGTTTGTAGACATTTCTGAGGTTTCCTGTAGATAAAAGCAATAATAGGAAGAAACTAAAAGTGGAGGAAAAGCAGTAATGATGACAAACGCTTGTGGATAATTAAAAGGAAGCCACAGGCATGCTGTTTAATACTTTCATATTTTCATACCCCGGAAGGGAAAAAATATGAATTAACTACACACTAAACAGTACGATGGTCAGCATTGCATTCTTTTTCAAACCCATATCTGGTACCAGCTGGAAGGCAACACAAGTCACGATGCACACAGTTCGAATTCATGCCGATAGATATAGCTGTGTACTTACGTCATCATGGCGATGAGATAATAACTTCTCTGACAGAAACGTATTTTTCTTTTAAGAAAGTACAGAATTCTTGGTGCGTTACCTGTACGACATACAATACTTGTGAGTAGTACCATAATGTTTGGAACACCGTGAATTTACGCTACCTTTGATTAGTACCGCAACTTGAGAAATACCATGGTTCTCCTTTACTAGCGATAAGTGCCCTTATGCGGGATCGTTGATATAGATATTGACCCATTTAGACAAGCATCATCGATTCAGGATTGGGCTTTGGAAGAAGTCCCTTGGTCAGTAATATTGTTTCTGGGAATGTGAGGCATTGCGCGTCTTATCCACTGATTGTTTTAAATTCATATTCATCAATTCATTCCTCATCACGACGTTCTGAATTCTGGTCAGTGGATGAATTTTGTACTTTTAACCTGTAATCGCATTTCGTCTCATTTCGTGCCATAGAGGCCGATGACCTAGATGTTAGGCCCCTCTAAACAACAAGCATCATCATCATACTAGTCTAATATAAACGCTGCAATCTAGCATGGGGACTTCAAATTGCACTATCACTTCATCTACACTTACAATTGGTTTAACATTGTTTTCCTGTACACCTCCAATACCCCCGACCACTGAAAGTGGAGGAATTTCTTGCACTCTCCCTAGGAGTTCCCATCTCATTTGGTACATCATTTAGTGAAATGAAGTGCTTTTCACGAAGTGCAAACTTGTTCCTAATGCATAACTATGTATTGCTGATAACGGTACCTTTCAGTTGTCAACATCTAAGGGTATTTTATTATTTATACAATCAAAAAACTGTGATGTTCGTAATATCCCGTGAATATGACGAAATCCGATGCATACGAACACATTTACCACATTAACCAACTGTATTGGTAATTGTGAATAATATCCGGCTATTATGAGTAATTATCTGATTTATCAACTTGACCGTAATTTATATATACAGGATATAGGGACATTTGTATGAACACAGACGAGTGCGTCGTTTATTAAATATATTGCGACGATGTTCATGTATATTATTTCCTAGTGACTAAGAACCTTCTCCCTAAGGCTTATTATAAACTACGTACGTGCGACCTACACACATGTAGAGAGACCACCTTGATAAATGGAGGGTTATATGGCTCCCACAGGTCTAGTATACTAAACCACTTAGTAGGTATTATATATGGCTTTCCCTTACTCCCACATAATCTATAAATAATCACTGTTTAAAGCCCGGCCACCACTTCAACCCTGTGGTTCGCCAGTATCACGCGACTTCTTGTACTCCATCCATATGTCAGCACGTGGTTAAACAACATCGGGGTGTCACCAATATAGCACTCACTCTTCAGACACTTCATCGACCTATACCTGGCAGTTTTCAAAATGCCAGTTCAAGGTATTGTTGTAAAATGTATCCAAATTGGTTTATATTTCGTGTTAATTGATGACTTACGCGAAGATAGCAAGCAAATTGCTATAGTCTTAAGGGGGCATTCCTCAAACGTTTTGAATCATGCACTTATGGGCAGAACTGTTAAAAATTTAAGAAGCTTCTTTTAATAATAATGTATATATCTTCAGTCCTCAGCCCGAAGGCTGTTCGGATCCTCAAAAGCAACACCATTAGCTGACACAGATGGCCTAGGCATCACTGAAGAGGCGTACTAGGGAAATGAATGATTAGTAGGCTAGATTCCCCTTGCTTTCCTCACTGAGCCATAAGTCGGTACTACATATCAGTCTGCGAAGGCAACTGAAATGAATGCACCAACCGATCCTACGAGCAACACCTTTCTTAACAGTATCTGGCTGCATAAAGAACGGCATTACTAGCATCGTTCATACCTCAGTCTTTTTCATGTTGGCAAAGCCAAGGAAAAGACTAAAACAGAACAAAATTGCTCTAGCCCAGTGGTTCCCAAACTGGGGGTGACCGCCCCCAAGTGGGCGATTTGGGTTATCAGGGGGGAGGAATAATTAAGTGGGGGGCAATTTGGGGGCAATGAGTATTTAAAGCGGGAAACATCAAAATAGTACTGTACAGTAGAAGTAGCCGGGTAGCACGAGTCACTGGCTATTCTCACCCGGCGAGTTCACTGCACTCATTCCTCTCCACCCCACCTGTTGTTGCTCATCGCGGCCGACTGGTGACTCAACCCCTCCCCCTTCTGCCATCACAACACACTTGCCATTGACCTACATTCGTCTTCAGTATTAACTAGCCTTTGTGTGTCTCACCATCAGTTTTTGTGCGTGTCTCTTCTGTGTTTGTGCGTTTGTTTTGAAGTGTAGAAGTTCATGCACAATGGATTCAAAAAAGAAGTGTCGTCAATACTCAGCTGAGTATTTAAAATTCGGTTTGATGGCGTCACTGCAAAATGTGCAGTTTCCACATTGTCTTTTGTGCGATAAAACATTTACTAGTAATGAAGCCATGAAGCCTCCGCAAATGAAAGATCATTTATCATGAGTGCACAGTGATGAAGTGAGTAAGGAAAGTTATTTTCAACACCTCAAAGCTAGAGCTGATAAATGCTCTAATATGAGTGAATTATTTAAAAAACGAGGAACCGATCTTGACAAAGCTCTTCTTGCTTCTTACCAGGTGTCTTTATTGATCGCTAAATGTGGTAAATCTCACACAATTGGCGATACTCTTGTTTTACCGGCTACCAAAATATTGTTTAAATCATGCTAGGCGAGGGCCCTGGTAATAAGTCAATCGGTTCCTTTGAGCATCAATACTGTGTCCAGGCGAATTGATGAAATTGCCACGGACATTGAATCCAAACTCAAAAATATCTTTAAAAGAAGTAAATTTGTATTGCAGATTGATGAATCAACTGTGAATGAAAACAAAGCAATTTGATTAGCTTATGTGAGGTTTATCAATGAACAAAAGGAAATTACCGAGGAAATGTTGTTTGCTAGAACTTTGCTCACTGATACGAAGGGATCGTCGATTTTTTAAGTGGTGCAAGTTTATTTTGAGGAAAAAGAGATTCCCCTAACAAATGTGAGTACTTGCACAACAGACAGTGTCCTGCCATGTCGGGTCGTCATGCTGGGTTTCTAGCCCACGTTAAGAAAGAAGTGCCAGAGGTCATCACTATTCACTGCGTCAATCATCGTCAACACTTTGCTGCGAAGGGTCAGACTTCTTCCACTACTCCTCCGATTAAAGTCGAAAGAGTATGGTTGACTACTTGTACTTCCTCCTGAAACAATCAGTAGCATCCCCGTTAGGGTGGGGGCGGTAGAGTAATACGCACGGTGTCCTCAGTGTTTCGTAAGAGGCGACTAAGCGGGGCTCCAGGGTCTACCAACTTGAAAGCGTGGGTTTGCGACCACTGGGCCCTTAGCTGAGTCCTGGCATTGCTTCCACTTACTTGAGCCCGGCTTCTCACTTTCATCTATGCTATCCGACCTCCCTTGGTCAAATCTTGTACTTTTCCGACCCCTACGCTATTAGAGCACTCGAAGCCTAGGGAGTCATTCTTTTCATGCCCTTCGTGACCCTTGTCCTTCTTTGGCCGATGCCTTCATTTTTCGAAGTTTCGGATCCCTTCCATTTTTTCTCTGTTTAATGTTATATAGAGGACGGTTGCCTAGTTGGGGTTCTTCTTAAAACAATAATCACCACCTCCACAAATCACGAGCACCGCCACAACAGAGTAGCCGGTTCCTCCTCGCTTCTCTAGCAACTAACTTCTCCAAATACTGAATAGGAACTTATTTATTTATTTATTTAATTTATTTATTTATTTATTTATTTATTTATTTATTTATTGATTAATACATCCATAACAGGGTATATCCCCAAATACAATGGATGGTACAAAATACATTCAATATATAAATGGTACCTATATGTACAAAATAATATATAACAATTAAAAAACCAAGATTGCCTTGACTAAATTAAGAATAATTTAAACACATTTTCAATAAAACATACAAACATATAAAGTATTAAACTTAAGGAAGATAAAACAAATAAGCAGAGAAAAAAAATATTCATAAGAACAGCAAATACACGAACACATATACAGTACATTTGAAAAATAATAGTGGCATTACATACATCATATTTCAGTAATGAATTTTCTCCAATAAATTATTCATTATAATGTAAATATTGTTTTAACATTTTTGAAAATAAAGGAAGCGATAAAGCAAAATCTATTTGTCTGCTGTCTGAAGATATTCTGTTATATACTTTACACATTTTTACAACAGGTGAATTTTTATGATGTGAGGTGCTTGAGAAGGGGCAGTAAAATGTTTGTCTCAAACGAAGAGTTACCCCCTTGGTATTGAAGTTGATTCTTTTAAGAAACTCTTGGTTATCTAATATTCCATTAACTGTCTTGTAAAGAAATATCTGTTGAGCTAATATTGTACGTGTACTGAGCTGCATTAAACCAAATTCATTTAATAGAGTTCTATAAGAAACTCTTTGATGATATGATGATCGGTTATATTTTTTAAAATATAAATACCGCAAAAATTTGTTTTGTATTTTTTCTATTTCTTTAATTGTACACATGTACTGAGGAGCCCACACTACACATGCATATTCAAGTTTACTTGTAACAAGATGACTGAATAAGATTTTTAAAGTATATTCATCGCTAAGTTCCCGAGTATTTCTAATAATAAACCCTAATTGTCTAAATCCATCATTTTTTAATTTTGTGAATGTGACTGTTGAATGAAAGTTTTTAATCAAGCATAACACCCAGATCATTTACTAAATTACACCTCTGCAAGATCTCACCATTTATACTGTAGTTATTCACAGTCACATTCTTATTACGAGAAAATGTAAGAGCTGTTCAGATCGGCTTGCAATTCCATAGCATCATCATACCCGGTAATTTGCTTATAAATCTTTAAGTCGTCAGCAAATAGTAAGCATTTTGAATATTTTATTCCATTCGGTAAGTCATTTATAAATAATAAAAGAAACAATGGACCAATGTTTGAGCCCTGAGGGACTCCAGAATTAACTTTGAACTTCAATGAAGTATTTTGTGCGTAAGATACAAACTGTTTTCTGTCTAATAGATATGAATAAATTAATTTCAGAAACTCAGAAGATAAACCAAATAATGGTAATTTTCTCAAAAGAATACCATGATCATTTTTATCAAAACCTTTTGCAAAATCAGTGTAAACTGCATCGATAGGAAGCCCTTCATTCATTGAATCATAAATATCCTGAATAAAGTTCATAAGATTAGTCGTAGTAGAACGCTTGGGATAAAACCCATGCTGAAATTCTGATACGTATGGTTTGATATGATTAAATATTCTAACATAGAGTATTTGTTCAAAGAGCTTCGCTGGAGCACATATTATTGAGATAGCTCTGTAGTTCTCAATTTTCGAACTATCATCAGATTTAAGGATCGGAGTTATTTTACTTATTTTCCAAATTTCAGGAAATATTTGCGTCTTTAAAATTAAATTATATATGGTACATAGTGGACCATTAGCACCTCTGCACATCCTTTAATAATGTAAGGAGGTATGTGATGTTTTCCCGCCGATTTAGAAGCCTTAAGTTTTGTTACTGCATCTTTGTACTCGTCTTCGCGTATAGGACCCATCTGCAAACTATGAGCAGTAATCATTGACACAGACTCGGAGGCTTTATATAAAGAAGGCTGGGGTGCATAAACAGTTTGAAAATAACATGCAAACGCGTTGGCTATTCCTTGTGCAGTAACAAAATGGTTTCCACCATTTGTCATACACTGTTTGAACAAACTATGATTTCGTTTACTTTTTATGAACCCCCAAAACGTTTTCGGATCATTTTTCATATTATCCTGTGACTGTAATATATACAATTTATATGCCCTTGCAATAAGTGTCTTAGACTGTTTTTTAATTGTTTGTACATATGAGCACTGTAGTCAGAATGCTTCATGTGCTTCCTGTGAATCTCCTTTAATTTCAACATTTTAATTATATCTAATGTAAACCAACAAGGGTACATTCTTTTCTTATTCACTGATTTTTTAGGAACATAGTTTGTGAAAGGGTTATTAAGGACTTCATAAAAATAGCTTACTGCATTGTTAGGATCTTTACTCAATAGTAACTGATTCCAGTCATATTTTTGTAACGATGCATACAACTCATAAAAATCGGCCTTCTTGAAATTTTAGATGCTGACAGGTAATATTTTGACTCGCTCAATGTTAGCAACCAGTTCAAAATATAAAGCAGGATGATTAGAATCTTCAGGCATAAGGGGATAATCTCTTCTGAATACATTCATATTTCCTACATAGTTGGACAGAACTAAATCAAGTGTTTTACCATTGGCATTTTTTACGTTATTAAACAAATTCAGATTGAGTAAAGCAATAAAATTAGCCAGAGCAAGACATTTTGGTCCACAGTTAAGTAAATTACAGTTACTATAATTGATCAAAGGTAAGTTAAAATCACCCGTTATAATAACATTATAATGTTGTATGACTTCGATGTTTTCAAGTATAGCAAAAAAATTATTATAAGTTCCTAAATCAGAGTTTGGTGGAAAGTAAACAGTTAACACGAGATATACCTTTTCACCTTCTTTACTAACTGAAAGCAGAAGTCGATATATCTCGCTTACAGTCGGTATATTTTCAACAACTTTACTGCCCTCCTGATCACTCGCATTACTACCGGGAGTTTTCTCACAATTACTGCATAACCATATCTCATTATTGGATCGCAAGTTTTTCTCACAGTGTTGTTTCAACTGGTGGTGCGCTGTGCTTCAAAAATAGATTATGTTCAATTTTTCGTTGGCCCAGAATAATTCGCATGGTTGTATGTTGAATGTCTTCTGTTAAAATCAAAGAACATTGTCTAGAATTACGTTTTTTTGCTATTTGTTTTACGTCTCACCGACACAGATAGGTCTTATGGCGACGATGGGACAGGAAAGGTCTAGGAATGGGAAGGAAGTGAACGTGGCCTCAATTAAGGTACAGCCCCAGCTTTCGCCTGGTGTGAAAATGGGATACCACGGAAAACCATCTTCAGGGCTGGCGACAGAGGAATTCGAGCCCAACATCTCCCGGATGCGAGTTCACAGCTGCGCGCTCCTATCCGCATGGCCAACTCGCACAGTCTGGAATTACTGAAGGGAATCCTGCGTTTATGAGGATTATGAGAGCAAGGCACGAACGTGTAAAAAATGTGGAGAAGTCAATAACGACTGATTGGAAATGGAAAAACTAAGGCGTTGTCCCCCTCACAGAAATGGTCAGCATTTCGGATCAACATGTTCCACATACGGGCCTTGCTGTCCGCAGTAGTTGTGGTAGGTACTAATGTAGTCCTCTAGCATATAATAACTACTTGACGTTCTAAAAATGTTCAATGAACAAATTCACCCTGATTGGATTTTTCTAACATTTCTGTAAATTTACTGCTATAATATTATCCTATATCAAACCTTTTTAATTTTCAGCCGGTTCCTGATAAGCCAATTAATTGAAGGTGAACATCCAAATAGTTACACATTAGTATTGAAGTCTGTGGCCGTGACTAATTGGGGTAGTCATATTAATGAGGTCATAAGTACAGGTTACAGAACTCTATATACGGTTATAGGAGAATTTAAGGGTTGTAGGAAGGATGTACAACAGAGAGTGTTAAGCCTCAGATAAGACCTTAATTAGAGTATGCTTCTAGTGTATGGCACACACCCCAGGATTAAATAATACGAGAACTGGAGAAGGTCCGAAGGAAAACAGTACGAAACTATTACAAACATTTGGCTCGGAATACTTGGGAGTGAGAAAACAAGCTGGTCGAAAAAGTATGTTCCGAGATGTCAGTGGAGAGATGAGTAGAATGACATAAGTAGACGACTTAACTTGAGTGGAGTTTTAGTAATAATAATAATAATTGTTCCGGAGATACCGTGGTGAACAGAGGTGAAAGAAGGTGCGGGCCTGAATGGGTCAAATTAGGGCAATCAGAAGATTAATTTCAAAATTTTAAAATTGGAGTTATATTTCCTTATCCTCTTTTTGTTTCTTTTCAGACTTTACAATTTCAGGTACCAAAAATTTGCTTACAGTTTAGGTGACAACGTTTAGAAAAATCAGAACAAACAACAATAATAACACATTAGCAAACCTGACCTTGCAGCTCCCTAATTGTACATTCTCCATTAGCGCTGCGGCTCCTTCTAAGAACAGTCCAGGAAACGAACCTCCCGATTTCTTTTACATCACCAGGAGACAGTATTCAAAATTCACACTCTTCCAAGAGCACTTTTTTGCTCCACAGAATTATCTAGGAGACCACCCCCAAACATTGCAAAAGCCTCATACAATATTTTCACTAACACTTCTACCTGAATAGAAAGAGCATCTATGCTCTATAAATGTACATTTAGGAATCAACTTCCAAAAATTTCCAGGCCTGCCAAAGGCTTAACCTACATTTTACAAATTCCAACAGTATTCGCTGCCTTAGATGCTCAACAGTCTAATATCTTAACTTTAAGGGAATGAAAATATTTAACAGGGGTATCGAGTATCCAATCTACCGGGCCATTGTGGAAAATATCAGTTTAAAGTTACTTGCCCAAAAATCAAAATGATACGGAGGCGGACACTTACACTTCTTGAAATTTGCAATTAAAAGATGAAAACCCTATTTGGGCTTCTGGCCCGAAGTTACAAAGGCTAAGCCTCTACTTCCAAGATGAATAGATGAAGATAATGTTTAAATTACAAGGATCACAAACTGGAAAAGGTTACAAAATCATAGTCGTCTCAAAATCAAGTTGATAGGGAACTCGACAGTATCACACTATCTACTCCTAAGTTATTTTGACTTGTTTGAAAGTTACATTTTAGAAAATTAAAGTTACATTAGTAAAGACTTTCCTCTCGAGCTGGCTTTCAAAGACCATCTCTTAATAAAATCCTGACTACCATTACCTTGAGCTGATGGACTGATCGAAGATGGACGAGGCACCCCGCCTGTTTTGTAAACACACACACACTAGACTGGAGCCATGAATAAGACCCCCCGGTCGAAAATGTGCCAGCTTTTATACCCGAGAGGAAAGTTCTAGAGAGCACTGGGCTAAGGCCCGACACACCCCCAATTCTTATTGGGTAATTAAATAAATACTAGACATAATTTGATTCGCTGAAAAATAGATGTACAAAATTTACAATTAACCAATATCGTAAGTTGGCGGGAAGAGATCGAAGTATTCTCAACTTTAATATACGGTACCAAAAACAAAGAATAATCAACCCAGTGTAGTAAACCTTAAAATAAAATAAATTACTCAAGAATTTTAACTACCGGGCGAGTTGGCCGTGCGCGTAGAGGCGCGCGGCTGTGAGCTTGCATCCGGGAGATAGTAGGTTCGAATCCCACTATCGGCAGCCCTGAAGATGGTTTTCCGTGGTTTCCCATTTTCACACCAGGCAAATGCTGGGGCTGTACCTTATTTAAGGCCACGGCCGCTTCCTTCCAACTCCTAGGCCTTTCCTATCCCATCGTCGCCATAAGACCTATCTGTGTCGGTGCGACGTAAAGCCCCTAGCAAAAAAAAAAAAAAAAAAAGAATTTTAACTATTCCTCTTCACAACAGAGGATAGTTTATAGTAGAGACATCTGTTGGCTGAAGTTCAGACATCTTGCGCTAGTTGTTGCGAGTATTAATTTAAGATGGCATTTTTCAAGGCGCTTCATTTGAATTAACGGGGCGGGTGTACCTCCCGGTACAGTAATAATAATAATAATAATAATAATAATAATAATAATAATAATAATAATAATAATAATAGCCGGGCTGAGTGGCTCGGACGGTTCAGGCGCTGGCCTTCTGACTCCAACTTCGCAGGTTCGATCCTGGCTTAGTCCAGTAGTCCGGTGGTATTTGAAGGTGCTCAAATACGTCAGCCAGTGTCGGTAGATTTATTGGCATGTAAAAAATCTCCTGCAGGACTGAATCTCGGCACCTCGGCGTCCCCAAAATCGTTAAAGTTTTTAGTGAGTCTTAAAAACAAATAACATTAATCATCCTAATAATAATAATAATAAAATAGTAATTAATAATAATAATAATACTAATATTCCATCAGCCGAAGTCTGCTGCAGAGAGGGGCGATAAAATACATTCAACACATCTCATGCCTCCCGTAATAACCAACGTAAAGAGGCCCCCTTAAAATGTGAATTCAAGTTATTTTAATTTGTACCAAAATTTGAGGATTTAAGTGAATAAAAGAAGCAGAATGCTGTAATACGATCACGGTTAGTTTATAAGAAATCGATAACATTTCCAAACATGGAATTTAAACACGTCACGCTATCATGGGGAGTTTCAATTACACTATTGTTCCTCTTACACATTCTGGAAATAGGGAATGTTGGGAGTTACAGAGAACAACACGATGTCAATAAATTAAAGTTACCAGGGGAAACTTTTTTTGTTTACAAACAATACGAAATCACCGATTCACCAAATCCTGTCAAACCATTCTCCGTTATATGGAAACCCCCTGCGGGTGGGGGACGCACATGTAGGATACAACCGCGGTATCCCCTGCCTGTCTAAGAGGCGACTAAAAGGGGCGTCCTAAGCACGGACATGGATTGCGGTTTGGTATAATGTGTTGGACCTCCTGTGTATGGGAGGGGCTGAATACATTCGCAGGTAATTCCTGCCTGTCGTAGAAGGCGACTAAAGGGCCATGTGGCCATGGTCCCCTATTTATTATTTATTGTTTCTTTTTGAGGGTTAGTTGTAGAACATTTCTAAATTTTTGATGTGCATTCTGCTCGGAGATTGGCTTCTTACGTGTGCGGTTACGCCCGAAAACCCGCGCCAGTAACCACCCAGGAAGCTGCGGGTGGGAGAGCCATTTACCCTTACAGTAGAATCCGCCTGACAACACAGGTAACCGCACAGCCGAATGACAGAAGGACATGTTATTACAGTATTAATTATTGTTTTCTATATATTTAGTGCTCTGTAGACGATGTGAGGAACATGCTATTGCGGGTGACTGGAGGAAAGGAGTCCACGTGTTCATTGCATCAGTAATCATATATTACGCATTGTCCAACATCGGACCCCGGTCAGTACCTGCTATGACCAGGTGGGTATTGCCTTGGCAACTTGGTTCGGCTACAGAGACCCCTGATCGGAGTGAGTGACATTCCTGGAGGATGATTTCGGGCTTGGCTTCGAAATGAAGTCGCCCATTACAAGGTGGTCCCCCACCGAAGACTTTGACTTTTGCTTCCCTGAGAGGTTCAATTCCCTGGGAACATGCTCAGCGTGAAGGAATGGGATCCAGCTTCCCTACGTTACTGGTTGCTACCAAAACCGATGGGCATGATTTTAAGCCGGTAAAATCGATCATTTTTAGTAGACACATTGAAGACGTCTGCGGTGAACTTGAGGATCTCAAGAAAATGCGCAACGGTAGTTTGATTTTGAAGATTCGTACAACACTGCAAGCTGATCAGTTGTTTAACTGCGACCACTTTGGCGATATCCCCGTCAAAGTGGAGGAGCATAAGTCCTTTAATCTAGTTCGCGGAAACATCTTTCACCGCAACCTTATTTTTAACACTGACGAAAAGATGATGGGAGACATGAAGAACCGTGGCGTGACACACGTCCGGCGCATTACGCTGATAGGTTTCGTTTTGCTCTGCCGGAAACCTGTAGTGTGTACACAGCAGAGCTCTATGCTATGTGTGAAGCTCTGCGGTACGCACTGTAGATGAGCGCTGACACTTTCTTCTGTGTACTGTCCCTTTGAGCTCGCTACAGTCTATTGATATCTGTTTCCCTCGGCACCCTCTGGTGTAGCGGTTCCAGGACCTGCTGGCTGGGTGTTCGGGTGCTCGCACCAACTACATTTCTGTGGCTCCCAAGCCACATGGGTGTAGAGGGAAACGAGTTAGCAGATAAGACTTCCTCCTTTGCCTTACAAGGTGGCAAACCACTCCACTTCCAGATAAGATGAGAGCGATCAAAGGTACAACGAAGGTATGGAGGGCTTCCCTTCGGGCTTCTCGGAGGGAAGCAGTGGTATTATGTCGTCTTCGGATCGGCCACTGTTTACTAACGCACTCCCATTTATTGAAAGGAGAAACCCCTCCGGTGTGTACTTGCGGCGATCATCTTACCGTGGTACACATCTTTACGGAGTGCGTGGACCTGGTCGATTTGCGCCGTAGTCTAAAACTCCCGAGTACCATCTCCCTCGTCCTGCGCGATGACGAGCAGTCCGCAGACCTCTTCATCCGTTTATGAATGGGTAGTTTTTTCTTTCTCGTATGTAATAATTTTCTTGTCTTAGTGTACTTTTTGTCGACTGCGCTTTTATCCCATTGACTCTATTTTACTTCGTGTTGCGTATTTTAATTTGTTTAGTTAACTCATAACTTGAATTCTATGTATATATTGAGCCCAATTGGCTCATATCATTGTCTTTAAAAATATTAGAAATTAAAAAAATGGCATATGAGGGAATAGCCGCAGTTACATTATAGGCCGGACGTGTGGCGCCATTTCGCTTGCCCAGGTTTAAAGATAGTTCCACGTGTCAAGGTCATCTTATGATGAAATGGAAAGCATTGGAATATTCCATGAGGTGTGATGACCAAAGTCACCAGATTTAAGTTGGCAACATTTTCAGGCAGCGAATCGCAGCAGAGCAGGTTTTGGAATGATGGGGGTAAATTAAAGATGGGTGCCGCATAAATGACTTCTAAAATAATTAAATCCACCAGGGGATAAGGTGAAAACAAGATTAAACCATTTTGAGAACAATAATTAAAGACGGCGTATTTGCAACAATTTATTGGAATAAATAATCGCAGGCATATGTGACGGGATGTTACATCATTGTTGATGGGGTTCCCCGAGCTCACTATCCAAGATCCAGCGTGCATGAAGGAGACGCGTGCCGCTGAGAAGAGACACTCTGCTACGGAAATTTGAACGTGTCGGACGTACGTGTATGTGGTTCACGAGAACCCTAATCTAGAGCATTTCCTATCAAATAACTAGCTGTCGAAGATACTATGGGTCCGATAGACTTTGCATTTAACTCAATAATGACCGAAATTTTTGTAAATTCAAGAAGGTGAAATTTTACAACATTAACTGGGAAATTAGGATCGGAGCGAGATCAAACAAGGACGCATCGCAGTGCCACGTGTAAACTCGCGGAAAGCAGAGACAAAGTGTATATTATAATTGTGAATAAGTGTATGTGCTAGAATAATTTAACTATATCTGTGTTTTTTTTAATATGTATTTTAGTGTAGTAAGAAGTGATGGGCGTGTGATTTCATGAAAGCAACAAGAGTGAAGACCATGGTTGTGGAGAATGGTATGGATTCAGGTTCTGAGGCCGTTAGCATGATGGCTTAAGTACATCATGGGGCCGACCTGAAACCATGAGGCCGTGGAGCTGAGTATGGAGCGTCGCCGAGTCGATAAGTACCCTGATTCATTATCTAGCATGTGCATGATTAGCTGTTAATTGTAAATAAATTAATGCATGATTATTCGTTTATTTTCTTTTTTAAGTACTGTAGCAAGGATAGTTAGGTTTTTTTTAGGTTTATTTTATGCTGATGCCTAGGGGGGTGTACATATTGTGATATTAGCGTGTGTTAAAATATGGTCTTCGCGAGTGTGAAAATAATGTGTGTAAATAATGATCTTCCATTACGGGTGTGAAACATGGTTTTTTTTTGTTTTCTTCTCAGTGCGTGATCTTCTAGCAAATATTAGCGTGTGCGTGTGTGAATATTTAATGATGTAGGAGGTATCAGTAAGGATTAGTTAGAGGGAATAGATAGATTAACCTGGCATGTCGCATGAAAGTTCATCAAGAAAATTTCCATGGCCAAAGTTTCGAACCTTGATCTTTCCGGCACATTACAGTGGGATTTTTGAAATAGATGTCATCAGTAAGTAACAGGTAGTGCTAACCAGTGAATTAAAATTTTGTGCTGTAGGAAATAAAGTGTCATTCTATTAATTTATCCGGAATATAGCTAGCTAGTATTGAAGCAGGGACCTCTAAGACACAGATTGCCAACCGCAGGGTCGAACCAATGATATTGTACAACGCCACAGATGTAGAATACCGGCATAGTGATATATGTGTTCCCGAGAATGTTGAATGAAAAAGGTAGTACAAATATACGTGAAAGATGGAACAAAATGAGATGTATTGAGAGTGTCATATATAATTAGTTACTGTTCGCACCGAGAGTAAGAATACGCAGATATTGTGGAGGAAACATATGGCTTCATTTAGAGCGGAGAGAGAGAGAATATTAAGTGGGTGCGGACAAATTAGAATGCCGTGTAAATGAAACGAGTCGGGTGTGAGATAAGGCAGCAGACCGGGACGGCGTGTTGTGTATTAGAGAAGCTATGGTAGCTGTAGTAGGGTCTTATAAGTAAAATATATTACAGTCATTTGTTAGATAATTCTGTTTTGTAGAACTTAGGACAGCACAATAAAATTGATTAATAACAGATATATTTCGTGACAGTTTATTGCGGCAAGCATAATGATAGGTCACTGTAATGATGCCATGTTGAGGGTCGGAGTTCGATGCCCGGCCGAGCCAGTGTATAATGATTTTCCCTGTGACTATATGATTGAAATTATGTTGTGTTTGTTTATGTTATATGTTCTTCAATATGTGGGCAATGCAAATTTTGATTTTGCAGTTGCAATATTTCTTGTGATGTTGAATTCAGTTCACGATGGTTGTTTATACTTGCGGCAATGAGGTTTATCCCATTGTCTGTAGAATCAGTGTAGGTTAAGATGTATTTAACATTATAGTATAGGGTTTCTTGCTACAGGGTAGGCATATGTGTTGTGTATGATAAAGCAGCTAATTAAGCATATGTGAGATATTTATCATTTTAATGAATCGGTAAATTAATTTTATTTTATTTATGTCAGGGTTACTTTTCGATTTCGTGCGTGCGTTCCATATTATCAGCATTATATGAGGGGAGGATGGTACTGAGAAAGAATAAGTTAAATAGTTTCGGACTCAAATTAGGGACTATTTTTTATATAAAATTCGTGATGAATAATTTTATGATATATAAAATTTTGGATTGAATTACCAAATCTAACAAACGTGATTGGATAAATTTATGATTTTCAAGGTAACAATTATACCGACATTGATAACCGCGAATTTGTAAATTATAATGAATTTAATGGATTTAATTAATTAAAAGATGAGTTGTGAATTACACGGCGGACGTTGCTTAATGAATTTACACAGCCTCATATATTTCATTTTGAAGAGTGTATTTAAATAAATAATTTGGTATTTAGTAAATGGTAACTACAAGGTTTATAATATGGTGAGGAAATAATTTAAAGGTATGGAGAGCAAATACGAATTTGTTATTCAAAGAATGAACGGAAGAAGTTTTGGTTGTATTAACATTTTAAAAAGGTACTTTGACAAATTAACAAAGGTCATGATGATAGATTATTATAATATTTTATTATTGAAAATTTTGAAATATGGTGGTACCAAAATATGAGTGGAATGGAATTGGATTAAAATTTTTGAAGTACTGAAGTAGAGTTGATGAATAAGATGAAAGGGAATTGTAATAAAGATGAAGTAATGTGTTTAGAAGGATTTGAAATCTATGAGTCATGAGGTTGATATTTTATAGTCGAGGGTGATAGAGGTTGTGAACAATATTTGGTCCGAAGAGTTTATTGTTTGTATAGAAGTATATTTGCTTTGCCAAAGTTTAGCCTTTTCAATAAATTTTGCATTCGTAAATGTTCTCATTCGGATTTTTATTTAATTATTTTATTTCTTCTCTTTTATCCTTCCCGCTTGATTAATTTAAGGTTAGTTTATAATATCTGAAGATATCTCTGAGGGTAGTACCCAGTCAGCGACCCTGGGATGTCTCGAGCCGGCGCCACATTTCAAGGCAGGAAGGGTAGAGGGTTGAATATCTATATCTGAATGTCCAGGCAATGTCTTATTCCATTATCACCTCTATTGTCTCTTGTTTTATTAGGAACTAATGCATTGCGAACTAGATCCACTGATTGTTTTACGGTTTTGGTTGGTTTTAATTTAATTCAAAAAATGAATTAAATATCTGCTTTGCATCGTGAATGAAACTGACTTGTTCTACATTGACCAGGCATTATTTTCTTATGTGGATCAGTAAAAAACAAAGTTTCGTATATTACATTTGTGTATTTTAACGAGTAATATATAACAGTTCTCTTTAACAGAAGCAGCAGAAGATAATGATGTCCACGTCCACAGTAACCACAGAAAAGGCAATACGCATAAGACAAACTGACTTATCTACTTTAAGTCACTTTTATGAACAATATTCAGAATGTTAGCAAGATAGCTCAACTTATCTGATTCTCACCGGAATTGTTTTATATTCATAAATAATCTGGAGGTAAGATTTGGGCATTTCTATACTAATATTATAAAGAGGAAAAATTTGTATGTTTGTTTGTAATGGATAGACTCAAAAACTACTGAACGGATTTTAAAAATTTATTCACCTATAGAAAGCTACATTACCAGTGAGTAACATGGGCTGTATTTTAATTCAAAACAATTCGAGGTGGGGATCACGGGGGAGAGATATAAAAATAGTAGGCTAATATAGGCAAAATACCGAATTTGTCGTATAAGGACGAGACAATGCTCAATTTAATCCTCTTGGCGCAAAGAACAAACCTCGGCAAGCCCTTCGGGCCCGAAAACCATGTTTTAAGGCCCTAAAACCAACCGTTACGGAGATATTGGCACCACACTACCCCTGCTCTAGGAATCTGATAAAAGAAATTAACTGCCGTAACCATGGCAACGTCAGCTCCAGGATTCTAGAGCTGCGAGAATATGCATGTACGTTTGGGCATAGCTGCCAACCAAAACTGGTACACATAAGACTTACTATATGGAAAAAATATACTGTTGTGTAAGGCACTGATATAACTCCTTTGGGCGGGGATGGAAGGGGGGTGAAGTATAAAAATCTTACTAAACATAAAAATGGATGTATGTGTGTGTGTGTGTGTGTGTGTGTGTGTGTGTAAATGACACATCTCCTCATAAACCACTGGAGCAATTTCAGCCAAACTTGGTACACGTATTACTTGCTATCGGGAGACGAGCACTGTGGGTGTAAGCCATCCCTAGCACCCTTAAGAGAGGAGGGTCAGGGGGGGGGCGTAGTTTTAAAAATAAACGAGAATAATGTTGAATTCATAGTTTTCGGGGTCGCTGAGTTGAAAAGTAACACTCCAGAAATGTTTAAAGTCCATGTTCAGCCCCCTTTCAGGTGGGGAGCGAAGGTGATGGGGGTGATATATAGAAATAATTAAAAACAGTTTCGAATCCATAGATTTCAGGGACTCTGAGATGAATGGTAATACTCCGAATTTTTTGCAAGTCCAAGTGGGGGGCGAAGGGGGTGAGATATAAGAATAATCCAAAACTATATAAAAATCGTATCTTCTTCTTCTTACCATATATAAAAATGGATGTATGTGTGTGCGTGGGTGTGTAAATAACACATCTCCTCCTAAACCACTGGAGCAATTTCACCAAACTTTGTACACTTATCAATTAGTATCAGGAGACAAACCGCGTGGGGCTAAGACACACCTAGCACCCTTATGGCCAGGGGGCGAGGGGTGTGGTATAAAAATAAACTAGAATATTATCGAATCAATAGTTTTCGGGGTCGCTGAAAAGAATAGTGACACTCCGAATTTTTTAAAGTTCATGTTCAGCCCTCCCTTGGGGTGTGGGTGAGGGGAGAGTGAAATATAAAAATAATCGAGAACAGTGTCGAATCTACAGTTTTCTGGGTCAGTGAGTTGAATGGTGACAATTCAGATTTTTTATCTCTTAGGGGTGGGCGGCCACAAACCTGCTACGCAGGCGTAGCAGGGGGAGAGGGGATACTCCCACGTGGCGCGTCCCAGGTGGCGGATAGGGGGGTCCTAACCGGCTTGCCGGCGGACTTGAGGGAAAAAAATACCTCTCGCGGACCAAATACACACCCCCTGTGGGTGGGGGAGGCTGACGAATAATACACCCACGGTATCCCCTGCCTGTTGTGAGGGGCGACTAAAAGGGGCGACCAAGGGATGATTGAATTAGAGCCATGAAACTACTTTTGATTCGTACCATCACGCGGGGAACACCATGGGTTGCCTGTACTTGCGAGTTGTACAACTATGTTCGGTACGAAATGGGTTTGTGTTTAGTAGTAGTCATGAGCGTGGCCTGGGGGTTTCCAGTACTCGTGCGTCGTACCCATGCGAGCACCACCGCGGGTCTGGGCATAGCCTGTGAGTTGTACCACTATATGAGCGACACCGTGGGTCAGCGCTGTCTTTGATTAGTATCCACTCTGTGAGGAACACCACGGGGCCCGCGGGACCGGCATCCGTGCCTAATACACCTAGGTGAAGAAACTCATTGGTTTGCGTTGGCTATGAGTGGCGCCATTGTGTGAGAAACACCATAGGTCTGCTTTACCTGTACGAAGTACAATACTTGTGAGTAGTACCGTCTTGTGTGGAACACCGTGAGTCTTCGCTACTTTTGATTAGTACCCCAACATGCCAATACCATAGTTCTACTTTACTCGCGACATGCACCATTCTGTGGGGCCTTAGACATGGATTTTGCACCCCTTTCGACATCAAGCATCATCGTGCTTTATGAGTGGTCCCTTGGTCAGTAATCAATTATGTATGATCTTTTTTTGAGTCTGATCCACTGTATTTTGGTTGTTTGTTTCCTTTTTTGGTTTTTTTGTTGGGTTCATGTCGATCCATTCATTCTTCATGACGACATTATTATTTTTTTTTTGGTCAGTGGATGAATTTGATATTTTTGTTCTTTCATTTCGTACCATTATGGGCCGATGACCTCGATGTTAGGCCCCTTTAAACAACAAGCATCATCATCATCATCATCATCATCATCATCATCAGGGGTGGGGGGCGAGAGGGGGACAGTCTCATTGACAGTTTGAAATCCTGTACATCGTATCTATAGTGCGACGGCTAAATACATATAGTTATCACTTATTAACTTTTGACAGCATCGAATACTTCCCAGTCGATTCGAGCTTCCATAAGGACGAAGTTTTACTCGAAAATTAAATAATCTAGAACTTGAAAGCAAACACATCTAAATAATTCTAAAACTACATAATAAATCGTAACATATCAATCTGCAAGTCATAAAGGAATTCTATAAAAATTTACATCACACATAACTAACTGGTAATGCAAATCTTAAAGGTAAATATTGAGAAACTATCCGGGAAACGCCGGGTACTACAGATATTATTCAATATTATGACGAAATTAGTAATGTTTTTAGTGTCAAAGGATAGAGAGCATTGACCTTTGTAGGTAACTATAAAAAATTGAAAAACTGAAAAATGATTTATCTGGTTTTTCCACCGGATGAGCGATATAATAAGATTATTACTGATCCGTAAGGAACATATCAAGGTTATCTGGTATAGATACTATAGATTCGATCTCTCTCCACTGTCTCTGTCTCCAGCGGTCACTCAGACTACTATAAAAAGCAGCTGTTTATTATCACACCCTCATTGATTCTAACGGCAGCAAGATGAATATGGGTGATGGATTTGATTAAGTCAGGAAGTTATTATAAACGAACAAATTCATAGACGAATATGTGATAAAAAGTTCTGTATTTTCCTACCATAAATTGGAATCGACGTCCATTCGGACATATGTTTTACTTCAGTTTTCATGCGACAAAAGTGACTTGATTTGTTTATTTTTCTCCATCTCTTAGTTGACATGCTATGTAGTTCAACATGTGGCCTGTGGATCTATAACACCAAATTATATTTCCCTTTATAAATACGGTGTTCATACTCTGAGTACTTGTCTCCCGATTCACTTACTATGATATTTTCCTTAAGTCTCTTACCTTATTTCAGTCATACCTTCAGCACACTTGGTTTAGCAACAACGTTTCTCAATGCTGAAAACTTTGGTCAAGTTTCAAGATTCTGAATGTTGTAAACATAGCACATGAAGTAACAATAGAGCAGCTGTTCTTATTAAAAACATACAAACACTTGTTAATTCAGCACTATCTTATTCATTGATTTTCCTGTCTGTTGTATGCTTTCAATTTCCACTTGTAGCGGCTGTATGATATATTAAATATTCATAAACACTCCTCCGCTGGAATAATTGAAGTTGGCTACCGTACGCCGAAATAACATTAATGCTTCCTACTGTATTGTACAGAATTGGAACTCAACGTATGGTCTGAAATTAGCAGTGTAATAAATATACATAAAATATGTGATCAGTAACCACTACATCCACTTTTGTATAGTTTGACAGACCAGACTACACACTGTGTGGCTCTAAATTACGTTACCGGTATGTTAACTTGGCCTGGAATGTCAGCTGGAATAGGGTATGTTGAAAAGAATAAAATGTGTTCTGCTATCATCAATATCCATTTTCAGTACCGGTATTAAGTCATTAATTATGTGATGTGTCCTTATGATTCCCGTTGTAATGAATTTAGTGAATTCCATATTAAATCTTAATCCACTTCACGGGCTGTGTGGCTCAGGAGGAAAATCGGCTGGTCTTCTAATCCGAAGTTGGTGGATTCTATCCCGATTCCTTACCGAAGTATTTCAGGGAGTTTAAATACGCCAGCTTCTTGCCGGCGGATTTACCGGAACATAAAATAACTCGACTGGAACAACATTAAGGCACTTTGGTATCTCCGAAAACCGTAAAATTTGGCATAGTTACCGGGACATGAAGGCAATATTATTATTATTATTATTATTATTATTATTATTATTATTATTATTATTATTATTATTATTATTATTATTATTATTATTATTATTACGGGGCTACCCGTGGACCAGCAGAAGTGAAAGAAGGTGCCGGGATGAATGGGTCTAACTACAAAGACTAAGTTAATTTTAAATTTTAACAAAGGTTATATTTTCGAAAAACAACAAAACTTTAACAACGTTTCACTTAGTGAGATAACAATGACATAGCAATTTAGAAACAAGACTTAGAAAGATCCAAGATTCCAGAACATTAACATTCTTGGGCTACAAGCCCCTAGTATTACAATTTTGAGTTCGCAGCTCAAATTTTACAGACGAGCCCAAATTTGTTCAAAGGGCAGAAAGCCCCTAATACCTGGAGCACTTGCTCCCAACTTCAAATATCAAGTCTCCCAGAGGCACTTTTACAACACTAGAAAAGAGCTGACACGCTTTCAGTTTTTCAAGCCTATTCCAGGCAATATCAGATCACTTACAATTACTTCACCCAAGGCACAACTTACAAAAAATGAAACGGGGGTATCTTGTACCCAAACTGCTGGGCCTTCATGGAACACGAATAATGGTTAAGTAAATGGCCTAAAACACAAATAGAACAGAGGTGAGTACTTGCACTCCTAGAACAGATTTCTTAAAACCTAAGGGGCACTAGGCCGATGACACAGGAGCAATTCCCAAATTACTGAGGCAACTCGTATGAGATAAAAATTAAGACTTTACGGAAGGATGAAAACCAGTTACAAAATGCAGTCACCTCAAACCAACATGAAGGGGAGCTCGAGAGGGTGCATCACTCTCTATCCCCAATTTACAGTTAAAGATGTATGAAATTTTTACATGAGTCGAAAGGAGATTTACATTTTAAAGAAGTTGGTTACATAGTTAAAGTTTCGAACCTTTCCCTCGGGTTAACTGCGGAGCTAGCAAAAGTGAAGATGTTCAGTGGCCATACCTTGTCGGAGTACTGCTGCCTGATGAAAGAGGCACCTACCGCCCCTGACTGACACACACACACACTAAGTTAGATGTTGATCAAATGGCCAAGAGGCGTAAAAATCCGCAGTTTATAAACCCTCGGGGACAGTTCGAGACCTTTCATGAATAATCAAGACACACCCACAGAATTTTATTGATCAAATTTAAAAGTGGCCCTCAGAATCGAAGAAGAAATACAGGATTGGTTGGAATTAATTACAAAAATTAGGTATTGGCTGGATTCAGAACTGGCGGAAAGAAAGATAAATATTGACAACCCAAAAATAAATGAACATCAATTAGTAAAAAGAACTTATGAATACAAAACTTCTTCAGAAAGTTCTTTCACTTCGCACCAGGGTGCATGATCATAGTTTTCTAGCAGTGACATTTATGAGAGAATGTCCAAACTTCTTGATGAAGGGAAAACAAAACAAGTTGAAATTCACACAGTAGTGGAAACTTCACAATAACAAAATTACCTTGAATTACAGTAGTGACATCTTCTGAGAAAAAGTTTAAGTAGGTCTAGATTTCAAGTTCACTGTTTCTCCTGCAGAGGAGTTCTTTTAGGCGCAAGATTTAATGTGCGGCGTAGAGGTGTACCTCCTGGTACAGACCTCGCCCCCACCCCAAAATGTCCTTCCAAAGGGTGACACAGAAGGATTTTGAAGAAATTATTAGTTCATTTTGAAGAAAGAAAAGGAAAATAATATTTCTAAGTTTTTTAAGTTAATGGGTAGAAACTTGTTAAACTCAAGCTTTAGAGGGTCCTTGTAGTCATAATAAGGTAAATACATGAGCATATTTCTTGACGGCAAGACACTGCCCCCGTTGCCTTTCAAGTTTCCAGCCAGTGATATTCGCTCTCAGCTGAGATATCTGGTTATGTCTCATTGGGAGATGGAGTGGCAGGCCATTCCACTACCCAATGACTGAGAGCGATAAAAGGAACAACGAAGGTATGGAGGACTTCCCTTCGGGCTTCACGGAGGGAAGCCGTGCTATTATGTCGCCTTCGGATCGGCCACGGTATCTTGACGCACTCCCATCTACTGAAAGGAGAACCCCCTCCGGTGTGTACCTGTGGCGACCATCTTACCGTGGTACACATCCTTACGGAGTGTGTGGACCTGGTCGATCTGTGCCGTAGTCTTAACCTTCCGAGTACAATCTCCCTTATCTTGCGAGATGACGAGCAGTCAGCAGACCTCGTCATCCGCTTTATGAGGGATAGCGGTCTGTTTTATCGTGTGTGATGATGTCCTTTGTCCTAGTGTTGTTTATGTCAGTTGCGCTTTTATCTCATTGACTTCATTTTAGTTTGTGTTGCGCATTTTAATGTGTTTTTTTAACGTCTAACGTAAATTATGTGTTAATATCTGTACTACTGGGCAATGACTTCTTCCTTCGTTTTCCTGTATTTTCTCTTATTTTAATAGAACATAAGGCATTGCGTATTAGATCCACTGAATGTGTTAATCTCACCCTCATTTTCTTCATCACCATTCTTTTTTAACTCTAGTCAGTGGATACTTTTTAAAATTTTAACTTCATATCTCATGTCATTCATTTCGTTCCATTAGGGGCCGATGACCTTCGATGTTAGGCCCCTTAAAACAACAAGCATCATCATCATCATCATCACGAATTTGATGTAGGAGAAGACCCTGTCTAGCAGTCTCGTAAGCACAGCTGCTCCCATGGTGAGCCCGAAAGGCACGCGTTTGTACTCATACAAGTTCCAATCCGTGGCAAAAGCTGTAAGGTGTTTGGATTCTTCAGCTAGAGGGATCTGGTTATACGCCTGATTAAGGTCTAAGATGGTGAAGAACTTAGCTTTTCGAAACCGTGAAAATCAAGAGTGAAGTCGGGAAGGGGCACAGATTGTAACACCACCTTCCGATTTAAATCCCTATAGTCAATCACAGGCCTGAAGCCACCTTAGGGTTTCGGGACTAAGAAAATGGGTGATGAGTATGCCGACTTAGAGGGCCGAATTTTACCGTCCTTCAGCATCTGATCTATGATCTCCTTCAGAGCCTTTATTTTAGGTGGAGATAACCTATAAGGTGGAAATCTGACTGGAATCGAATCCGTAACCTCTATCTTGTATTCGATAAGGTCAGTAACGCCAAGAGTATCGGAGAAAATATCTGGAAATGACTAACACAACTTACGAATACTATCAGCCTGCTCCTCAGGTAGATGTCTAAGGTCTAACAACATCTCATCCTGGGTAGGCGAAACAGATGAACGTGACACAGAACTACATTTAAGTAAGGGGATTTTGAAAATACTAGCAAACTGAAAGTGCACGACATGCTCTGAATGTCGAGCACTAGACCGGTGTGAGACATGAAATTCTCTCCCAATATAATAGGGCAAGACAAATGCTTAGCCACAAACAGTTTAATTTTCCAAGTGGATTTCAAAATGCGAATTTTGGCATATAGGAAACCTAAAATTTCTAATGGGGAAAGATTGGCCGAAATGCATTGTACCGAAGACGAACAATACTCAGAAAGTTTACAGGCAGACTTTAATTTGGAATACCACTCAGCCGAAATAATTGAACAAACACTGCCTGAGTCTAATAGAACGGTGACGGGTTCATTATTCAATTCAATTTTGAGAAATGGTACAGGTGCGAGGGAATTCGCCGCAATCCTAAGACATTCTTCGGGACCTTCAAATGACAAATGAGAAGACTAACTTTTCCCTGAGATTTGGTCGGATTTAACAGGGGCTGAGCCTGAAGAAGTTGGGCACGCCGACTCAGCCGATGCCACTAGTCACTTTTGCTTATCGGTCTTGGTGGAAGTTGCGCCCGAAGTTGAACAGGAGGGGGTATTCGGGCAATTTTTGGCAATATGTGAAAACGAGCCGCATTTAAAACAGCCTTGGGATGACCCTGCTCCATTCCTTGTCCCATTGGGTTTGATCAACGGGCACTTGTTCCTGAGATGATCCGTCGACCCACAAGCATAGCATTTGCGCACAGTAAAGGTTCGGCGAGGTCGAGGCCGAAAATTACTTGAAGATGGAGGGGGCTCCTTTGCAACACGTAATGTGTCCGCATATCTAACTCCTTCGGCTAATACAGCCATAGCTTCTAACTGGACAAAAGTTTGAGGACGCGACGCAAAACACAAATATGACCTGTATGATGGAGAAGTGCCTTCCACAATGGCGTGTACAATTTGAGCTTCAGGGAAATGAAGAGCAAATACACTCGTGTAGAATTTAATATCTTGGATGAAGTCTGCCAGGTTTTCATCCAATCGCTGTACTCTGTAATAGTACTTCTGTATTAATGAAGACCTTGCTCGAGCCGGGATGAAATTAGCTAGCAGACGGGCATGGAAGTCTTCTATAGATGATTGTTCAGCAATTGCTCTTACTATCTTGTCAGCGAGGACACCTTTGGAGTAGGGGTAAATAATTTGAAGAATTTGAGAAGAAGAGCGGGAAAACACTAGAGCATGAACTTGGAATTCAACTAAAAACCTTAAGAATGCAATGACATCATTAGTAGAGTTAACGGAAAACTTAGAGCACCTGAGCAACATCGCTAGAGGATGAGGCAAACTACTGAACCCGGGTGACATAGTAGGTAACGGCCTAGGGGGAGGAGAGGCTGTTTCAGAGAGTATATTATTCAAAACAAAGGGAGGGATGCATGTACCACGACCTGACTCGGTTTCTAATGGGGCCGATGTTTGTTGGACTCCTACGGATTTTCTTTCTTCCCCCTTGGAAGAATCCTCCTCATTTTTGATATTTACGACCGTGGGCCGGTCGATTTTGGGAGTAGCAGATCCAGATAACAATTGACTAACCTTACTAGACATTCTAGAAAGGTGTTCGGCAAGAGCACTAACCTCTTTACCCTGAATGTCATTTAACTTAAGAGACAATAGATCACACACCCTATTATAAAAATGGTACAATCTAGCCTGCATTCTTTTGAGTTGATTAGGAGATGGATCACTTACTTCAAAAAAACTAACTACAGATGCTAGCTCAGTAGAATTTTCAGTGATCGTGGAGAGAACGTCGTCAATGCCTTTCTCTCCCAACGTTGGGATGGTAATCGGCAAATCAAAGGAATCCTTAAGTTTGGTGGAGAGCCGGACATGATGACAGAAACTTTATAAATTTAGAAAATCGGAAAAATTCCAGCGACTGTGAAAATTGTTAGAGTTCAAAACAAAAGCAATGTTTAGCTGTCAAAAGGGGCTAAATTGAGACCCATTCAACCACGCTCTGCTACCACTTGTTACGAAGTTACCCGTGGAAGGCAGAGGTGAAAGAAGGTGCGGGCTGGAATGGGTCTAACTACGAGGCCGAAAGATGAATTAAAATTTCAATAAAGGTTATATTTTCGAACATAGCAAGATTTAACAATTATTTTTTATAGAATTAGAAAACTTAACGAGTACAACAAGACAACAACTATCCAATAATCAGGTACAAGGTATAATTTTACAAACGAAAGCACCAGTTTCGGGGTCTTAACAAGTTTTGGGCTTCGAGCCCCAATTCCACAATCCTTGAGCTACTAGCCCAACTTTACCAAGGAATACGCTAGGTCAAAGGGCACTCTCTGTCCCCGAATTACAGTTAAAGATATATGAAGTTTTACAAAGACAGAAAGAAATTTACATGTTTCAAGAGATAGGTTACATATTAAATGTTTCGGACCTGCCCCGCGGGTCAAACTGCTGAACTAGCAAGAAATAAAGATGTTAAACGGCCACAACGTTGGTGAATAGCTGCTGCCCGAAGGAAGAGGCGCTACCCGCCCCCTGCTACACGTCCATACAGAAAGCTAGATGTAGAAGAAGTGGCGAAGAGCCGTGAAAATCAGCAGTTTTTAAAACCTCGGGGAAGATTCGAGACCTTTCATGAATAAACATGCCACACCCTCTTTCTTTATTGGTTGATATCAAACGGTACACACAAAATTGAAGAAACACATGATTGGTCAAAAATTAATTACAGAAATTCTTGATTGGTTAAAATCAAAACCGGCGGAAAGAAAAGATTACTACCGCCAACCCACAAATGAAAGAACGAAATTTAGTAAAGAGAAAAACTTATGAATACAAAATTTCTTCAAATAAAGTTCCTTCACTTCGCACCAGGGTGCATGATCATAGTTTTTTAGTAGGGACATCTATAAGAGAAGGTCCACACTTCTTGATCAATAGAAAATAAAACACGTTGAAATCCTCACAGTATTGACAACTTGGTAATCACAAAATTTTACTGTAGTGACAACTTCTGAGAAACTTATAAATTGGTCCAGTTTTTAAGGTTCAGACTTTCTCCAGTAGAGGAGGATTTATTGGCGCAAGATTTAAAATTGCGGCGTAGGGGTGTACCACCCGGTACAATAATAATATTATGTTACCGTGGTTTGGTGCATTAGCAGAGGTGAAAGAAGGTGCTGGGGTGAATGGGTCTAACTACAAATGTCAAGAGAAAAATTTAAACTGAAATGGAAGGTTATATTTTCAAAAAACAACAATTTCTCACTGAGTGAGATAACAATGACCAAGCAATTTAAAATCAAGACTTAGAAAGAGATCCAAGATTTCAGAACTTTAACTATCTCGGGCTACACGCCCCTAGTTTTACAAAAGCACAATTTGTTCAAAGGGGCAGAAAAACCCTACCACATGGAGCACTTGCTCCCAACTTTTAACCTCAAGCCTCCCAGAGGACTTCTTACAACACCAGAAAAGAGCAGACGCGCTCTCAGTTTTTCAAGCCTATTTAAGGCAATGTCAGACTTTACAATAAATTGCCATCAAGGCACAACTTATGACAAATGAAACAGGGGTATCTCATACGCAACCTACTGGGCCATAGCAGAAAATAACAGCTTAAGTAATTGGCCCGCAACACCAAGTTGAATGGAGGCGTGTACTTGCACTCCTACATGAAACTTCTTAACACCTAAAAGGCACTAGGCCGATGAAACAGGGGCTATTCCCAAACTATGGAGGTGACCCGTATAAGGAAGAAATTTAAACATTAAGGAAGAGAAGAAAATCAGTTACCAAAACGTGGTCACTTCAAATCAAAATGAAGGGGAGCTCGAGAGGGTAAGGCACTCCCTATCCTCGATTTATACTTAAAGATATTTACATGAGCCGGCAAAAATTACATTACAGCAAAGTAGGTGACATGGTAAAAGTTTCGGACCTTTCCCGCGGGTTAAACTGCTGAGCTAGCAAGAAAATAAAGATGTTAAACGGCCATTACCTTACTGAAGTGCTGCTGCCTGATGAAAGAGGCGCTTCCCGCCTCCTGGTACACGACCATACACTAGGTCAGATGTTGATGAAGTGGCCAGGAGACGTGAAAATCAGCAGTTTTTATCCCCTGGGGGAATGTTCGAGACGTTTCATGAATAAAACAGCCACACCAACTTAATTTTATTGGGTCGCTTAAAGTTACACATCAAAATCGAAGAAGAAACCTGTGATTGGTAGAAAATTAATTACAGAAATTCTTGATTGGTTAAAATCAAAACAGGCGGAAAGACAGGATAAATATTGCCAACCCAAAAATGAATGCACTAAATTTAGTAAAGAACAAACTTGCGAATACAAAATTTCCTCAAATAAATTTCGTTCACTTCGCACCAGGGTGCATGATCATAGTTTTGGCAGAGGCATCTATGAGAGAATGTCCAAAATTCTTGATAAATAGTAAACAAAACACGTCTAATTTCACACAGTGACATATTGAGAGGAAAGGTTTAAGTAGGTCCCGTTTTAAGTTTAGAGTTTCTCCTGTAGAGGAGGATTTATTGGCGCAAGTTTTAAAGGTGCGGCGTAGGGGTGTACCGCCCGGTAGAATAATAATAATAATAATAATAATAATAATAATAATAATAATAATAATAATAATAACATTGCGACTTGCATGAGTTATTTAGCTAACTCTAAGTTACGGGGTTTACGTCAGAATCCGAGGATATTGATGGATATTGATATCCATGGAAGGGTCTATTATTGATAACCATACAGCAATAAAGTAATTTGGAACTTCTAATAAAGAAATGTTTTGTTTTGTTTACGTAACAGTGAGTTAATTGGTACAGTGCCGACAGGATGGGTAGAAGCGACTTGAGGTCTGATGTAAATAAAAATATCGAGCATTAAGCAAATTTTGTCTCGCAATGAGGAAGTAACTAATCCGCGCAAGTGGGAGGAAAATATTACGTTGAAGTAACAATAAAAAATTCTGGTTTAACAAGTAACGTGTTACGCTCCATTATGGGAGAAAATGTCTACGAGTAAGGATGGAGAGAACATAAATAAAGTTCCGAGGAAGTAATAAGAGAGAAATAGAAATTAGAATCTACGTTGAGAGATGAAATAAATAGGGACAATAAGCTTTGTAGTAGAAAAAGACAAATGCGTGCTTATAAATTCTCGAACACAGGATATAAAGACCGTCATAAACACAACAACCAGACGCAATGGGAATATTTAGTTGATATGTAATTGATTACAGGTTGTGTTCCCTGATATGAAGCAGAGCTAAATTTATACCCAATAATTTTATAATTTAAAATTACGCCTGTGAATAATAATAATAATAATAATAATAATAATAATAATAATAATAATCACGGTAACATTTTGCTACGAAGATTAAGTAACAACATTTATGTCCATGATATTTTGCTTGACCTTTCATTTGTGATTTTATCTAGGAATAATAATTATAGGATATTTTACGAGGATCTTACAGCTGGATGTATTTTCGTGAGGTAGGTTTCATGCCTATTTATTTCAATCCGAATCATTTTATGATAAATTTAAGCAACATGTTCAACTAGTTTAAATTGTTATGGTTACCATGATATGAGATAATTTGACATGGTGAGACACCGTATACGGTGAGACATTACCATATTCACTGGACCGAGTGAAATCATCGGAACATTTAGTAATATTCAGTCATTTGAATGAAAGGTGCGGTCAGCATCTTAGAAGTAAATAACAGCCAGATTAGTATGTGATTGAATTGCTTTGTGTAAATAGTATGGGTTAGATCTGATAGGGTGTCTTCTCCTTCAGGAGTGTATTTAGATGGTAGAATTAGGATAACAGAGGCTTAGCTGATTCTTTCGCGTGTCATATAGTTGGTTTTATGGTCAACGTGGGAGGATTCGCCCACACTGTAATGTAAATATCAAGTCAGTAACCTTAGGGCAGGAAGGTTGCTTGATTACTTCCTTTAAAACAACATCTCGCTTACTGTATCCAAGCAAATTGCAACTGAATCATTAAATAAGTCCACGAACCTGCTACGCAGGCGTAGCAGGGGAAAAGGTGATACTCCCACGCGGCGCGTCCCAGGTGGCGGATAGGGTACCGGCTTGCCGGCAGACTTGAGGGAAATAAAGTACCTCTCGCGGACCAAACACACCCTCCCTGTGGGTGGGGGAGGCTGACGAATAATACACCCACGGTATTCCCTGCCTGTCGTGAGAGGCGACTAAAAGGGGCGACCAAGGAATGATTGTATTAGAACCATGAAACTACTTTTGATTAGTACCATCACGCGCGGAACACCATCGGTCGCTTTTACTTGCGAGTAGTACCACTCTGTTAGGTACTCCATAGTTTTGTGATTCGTACCACTCGAGTGGGGTTCAGTGTGGGTTTCCAGTACCCGTGAGTTGTGCCCATGTGTGCAACACCACAGGTCAGGGCGTTGCCTGTGAGTTGTACCACTCTACGAGCGACACCGTAGGTCTGCGTTGCCAGTGATTAGTACCCACTATGTGAGGAACACCACGGGAATACTGGCGCCCGTGATTAGTACACCTAGGTGAGGAACCTCATCGGTTTGCGTTGGCTATGAGTGGCGCCATTGTGTGAGAAACAACATAGGACTGCGTTACCTTTACGACGTACAATACTTGTGAGTACTACATTAATGTTTGGAACACCGTTAGTTTACGCTACCTTTGATTAGTACCGCAGCTTGAGAAATATCATGGTTCTCCTTTACTACCGACAAGTGCCATTAGCATCATTGTGCTTTATAAGTGGTCCCTTGGTCACTAATACTATTATTTACAATCTTTTTTTGAGTCTGATCCACTGTTTTGTTTGATTTTTTGTTTTTGTTTTTGTTGTGTCCATGTCCATCCATGCTTTTCAGTTTTTGTTGTTATCTCATTTCGTACCATTAGGGGCCGATGACCTCGATGTTAGGCCCCTTTACACAACAAGCATCATCATCAATTAAATAAGTGAACAGACCTCTGTAACGTGTAAATAAAGAAGTTTGCAGATGTAAAACCTTATACTTTAAGGCGCTTCCTTAGTAACTGGGATAAAATATCTGCGGATCATGTAGATATAATTGGTTTAACATTTGGAGTACGTAAAATGCTATTATGTAAATGTTATGCAGGTCTGTTCAGCTGATATAAAGGAATAAATAACCAATAATAAATTTACACAGTGATCATAAGTATTCATAAGGGTTTACAATTTACTCATATACAAATCATACAGGCTATAGTTAGCTCGTACTGAGTTTATATCCAACTCAAGTTGATAATGTAATGTAGTAAGTTGATGTGATTTTGTTGGAGTGTCCATCCGATACCAGGTCATGGAAGGCCAGTTGAGGCCATATGTATTTTTATGCTAATTTAGAAAACGGTAATATAACAGGGAGAAGTAAACTCCGAAACTGAAGTGTGTACTCAGGAAACTCCCTATCATTAACTGGAGCAATTTTAATTCATATTATTTCAGGGTAACTTTTATCTTATTATTTTAATTTTGATGACTTTCAATTTAATTAAAAGTAACTTTATCACTGCTGAGAGTTACCTTATGTAACGAATATTATATTTTACATTTTAAAGTGAAACATAACTAAGGTTACTTCAATCATTTAATCTATATTGCTCACCCTTGTTGTCATCAATCGATTTCAAATTAGTTAATCATTTTAATTGATAGTGATCTGGTAAGAGTATTTAGTTAAGAGATTTACGGAGAAGTGTTGCTTATGGAGTAATCTAACTATTCGTTATTGTTCTACAATTTGAGTAAATTTAATGATTTTGTGTCCAATGAAACATTTGGAAATTTAATTAATTTCCCATTTATAGTAAATTCGTTAGTTAAAATGTAATCTGGTCCACTCTCATTTAGTAGTAATAGTACCCGTAGTATTTGATTCCGTTATGTACGAACTTATGAAGAATAATCCGGAGCTGATCGCGACGCAAGCAGATGAGATTCTCCGAGCGGTAAGTATATTTTATTTCAGAGAGCCGTGGCAGAACCCTAGACCAGATTACTGTCAATTCAACGTTTCTAAGGGTGCAGTATATGTTCATGGCTCTTCTTATTGCTCGATATCTGCAGTCGCTTAAGTGCGGCCAGTATCCAGTATTCGGGAGATAGTAGGTTCGGACCTCACTGTCGGCAGCCCTGAAAATGGTTTTACATGGTTTCCCATTTTCACACCAGGCAAATGCTGGGGCTGTACCTGAATTAAGGCCACGGCCGCTTCCTTCCCACTCCTAGCCCTTTCCTGTCTCATCGTCGCCATAAGACCTATCTGTGTCGGTGGGACGTAAAGCAACTAGCTTCTTATTGCAATCCATTAGTTTACAGATATTGTGGTAACTTGCTTACACCTCTTAAGGTTTTTTTTTTTTTTTTTTTTTTTTTTTGCTAGGGGCTTTACGTCGCACCGACACAGATAGGTCTTATGGCGACGATGGGATAGGAAAGGCCTAGGAGTTGGAAGGAAACGGCCGTGGCCTTAATTAAGGTACAGCCCCAGCATTTGCCTGGTGTGAAAATGGGAAACCACGGAAAACACCTCTTAAGTAAAGAATGACTCATTACTATACAATATCTTGTTAACATATCCTATTGCAGAAAATAATAGCATCTACATAAGACAGGCACTGTGAAACTGTGAGAAGGAGTGTTCTGCAACTTCATGGAGTCTCGGATTAAGTCAATGGAATCCTGGGCAATGTACATGTCGACACCACCTTCCTACAATGCTACAGTTTTTCTTCTTGTTATCCAATAAAAGCATGAAATCATAATTATACAGTTTCACAAAACAATATCTATTCTTTATCATTACTGGTATATTAAGTTATTAATTAATCTGGGTTGAAGTGATCTCTTCACTGTTGAGTTCTTTGTGAGATTGTGATCCAGAGGTAAAAGCGAAATATGAGGCGTACAATGCGGAGCCTACTTTCTGCCGTAATTTTCATTTGTAAGTTCCTCCTTTAATAGCACGCCCTCTACACATTCTTTCTCTTGTGTGGCCCTGGATAACATATGCTAAGGTAATATAGCGCCATTGATAGCATTGTTAATATTGATATTGTTATTAATATTATTTTTAATTGTTGAAGGAAGGAATATAAAAGGCGCAGGAAGTAAAAATGCCGATGCACATTCCTTTTGATAATGCTCATTCAGTTCAGTACCCGAGCAGTTACCAGGACACACTTTATTCAGTCCTCTAGATACCTATTTGGTGGATATGCACGGCTAGGAATTGATTGGGTATGGATTCATTTAATGAAGGGAGATAGTCTAGGAATATTGAACTCTCACGAACGCATTGTAATCGAAATCAACTTTCAGTCTATTATGTCTTGTTACGTACAGCTAGTCTATTTCATAATTTTTCTCTAGGTGTTCTTTTAAATGCCACTCAGAACCGGTCGTATGATCTCGGATGAAAAATTACAAGCTACATTGACCGAGTGGTTTGGTTAGGTTATAGAAGTCGTAAAGCTGTATACCTAGGTACTTTAATTCAAGGTATGGTTGGTCACTGTCGGCATGGTTTCCCGGTATCATACCTGGCAAATGCTGAAATTTCTACTTCAACTAAGTCAATAGTCATTACCTTTGCAGTCCTAGATTTTTCCAATCCCAGTGCAGCTAAAAAAGCCTGCATTAATGCGAACTTAAACAGAAAATGAACAAGTCGTTTTCTAGCTAATGACACCTGAGGGAATTGTGCGTTACCTTCTTGAATCGGTTCTCGCTCAGAGACTGCGCCACCATAATGAGGTACTGCAAAGTAAGTACTCGTAGCACTGAAACCAGGACCTCTATGCAGATAGATTTTGACATCGGATCAATTTTGTCGAATGACGAAGTAATCTGATTTTCATAGATATTGAAGTCAGCAAGGCGACTGAAGGTGGAAGAAGTGCCCAACCTAGTTCCAGATTCTGTGTTGACATATAACGTCACAATAACGGCGCGCTGTCGGAGGCATTCAATAAACACTTAGAACTTTCCCCCAGTGTGTTATCTATATGTCCCCCATCCATTCTGTTCTGTAAAAGGCACACCTATTAATGACAATTTAAAATGATAGGCCTATCAGTAAATAATCAATTAATAGAGCATTATAGGAGCATAACAACGATATCCTGAAACTTTTCGTTATTATTATTATTATTATTATTATTATTATTATTATTATTCCGGGTATCTGCGGAACGCAGAGGTGATGAAAGAATTTGCGGGCTTGAATCGGTCTAAATACAGTCTCGAAATTAATTTAAAACTTTAACAAAGGTTATATTTCTTTAGAATTTCAAAAATCAACAAATAAAAACATAACAGGTACAATTAGCAATTTTGAGACAAGTCAAGGAAAATACAATATTAGTGAATTCAACCGGTCTTGAGCTCCCAGATCAAATTTACAAAAGAGCACGAATTTATTCAAGGGCAGAAATCCCCTAATTCAAGAGCACTTGCTCTCCAAAACACAATATCTAGCCTTCCAGAGGCACTCGTTACAATTACAAAACATGAAAAAGAGCTAACAGGCTCTACTCAAGGAAACGTCACATCAATCTCTGGTCTCTCAAACCACCATTTACAAATGGAAATCATTTTTACAGGGATATTAAATACCCAACCTACTGGGCCGTCATGCAATAAGCATAACAGGTTAAATTAATGGCCCGAATACAAAATGAATGCAGGCATATACTTGCACTCCTAGATATGAACGCTAAAAGAACTTAAGGGGCTCTAGGCCGAAAAAACAGGGGCTATTCCCAAACTACTGAGGTGACTCGTATAGCAATTACATTAACACATTACAGTAGGAAAGACAGTTAGAGAAAAAATGTAGTCACCCCAAACCAAGATGAAGGGGAGCTCGAGAGGGTACTTCACTCTCTATCACCGGTTTACAGTTAAAGATTTTATAAAGGTTTTTACATTAGCCGGAAGAAAGTTACATTTTAGAAAAGGTGTTCTAGCTGCTGACGAAAGAGGCTGCCCGCCTCCTGCTTAACACACACACTCTGACAGACGTCGATCTATTGGCCAAGAAACGTGAAACGCCGCAGTTTATAAACCCTCAGGGAAGGTTTGAGATCGTTCAAGACTAAACAGCCACACCCTCTCAATTTAATTGGTCGATTTCAAAGTTACACTCAGAATCGAACAAGATGCCTGTTGTGATAGGTTGAAAATTACTTACAGAAATTATTGATTGGCTAGATTCAAAACTGGTGGAAGGAAAAAGGAAGTATTGCCAACCCAAAAATAAATGAACATCAATCAGTTTAAAAAAAACTAAAAATATGAAACTTCTTTAAATTATATGTTCTTGCACTTTACACCAGGGTGCATGATCATAGTTTCTTTGTAGTGTCATTTGTGAAGAAATGTCCAAACTTCTTGATGTATAGCGAACAAAACTAGGAGAAATTCAGTCATTTCAGGAAACTTCACAATAACGGAATTACTCAATATTTTAATGGTGACATCTTCTGATTAAAGTTCCAAGTTGGTGTAGTTTCAGTTTCACTGTTTGGCCAATAGAGGAGTTCATTAAGGCGCTAGTTTTGAATGCGCGGCGTTGAGGTGTACCTCCCGGTACAATTATTATTATTATTATTATTATTATTATTATTATTATTATTATTATTCGTTCTGTTCATTTAATTTACTTTACCATTTTCGCCCTGTAGGTGGGGGATATAGGCGAAGAATACACCCATGGTATCGCTTGCATGTCAAAAGAACCGATTAAAAGGGGTGATCAATGAATGCTGAATTTTGAACCATAAAATTATCTGTGATTAGTACCACTATTTGAGGAACACCATGGGTTTGTGTTGTCTTTGTGTGACCATTATGTGAGAAACACCATAGGCCTGTGTCACCTGTGTATAATACATTACCTGTGAGTAGTACCACTATGTGTGGGACACCGTGACTCTACGTTACTTGTGATTAGTACCGCTACATGAGAAATAGCATGGTTCTATTTTACTAGCGATAAGTACCATTATGAGGGGCCGTTGACCTGGAATTTGCTTTGCAAAATGGTCTTTGCCGAACCCAATATTTTTTTTCTGAAAATATGGCTATGGAGCTGGAGGTAACACTCACGTGGGAAGATGGGCGTTTCTTGCAGCTTAGTTCGTCTATAATGGAAGCATTTATTCTTCTTTCCGTCAATACAGCGACGCCATTCCGACTCAGACCTCACTTCCAGAAAAATATTCGGTATTCTTTGCATGAGTTACAAACTGGCCTCAACCTTTCCAATATGTCTCACTGAGTCCATGTCTAAGTACGTCCAGATCATGTAGGTTCATTGCTCTTTCAACGATAATAAGTTTCGCTGTGTGTAAGAGACGTCGTACATTCCGGGTTGCACTCTTTTTAATTACGCGCAGAGGTGGTTCGGATTGTATGCACGTTCTCAGGTTCCTGTCAACCATGCTCCTGCCCAGGAGATCCGACTGCGGTACTTACACCGGGATCGAATTAATGTCTGAGTAAAGCTATGAAGTTGTCTTGGGAAATTGAAACATTGGTGGTTTCCCGTTGCCTTCCACTGATCCCGGTACCTGTCTTTTAACCGACCCAGCTTCCCGCTGAGGTTGGGTAACCAAACATTCACTGGGTTGCTCGGCTTAAGAGAGGTTCAGCTATAAAGAAAGCATACTTCACTCTTAAGGAGGGCTAACAGAGACGTTATTATTACTATTGCCAGAAACATGGCGTAGCGCTTGTAATATGGACCCGACTGCCAAAATAAAAATTCTGGCTCTCTCAAATAAAATGCTAAACCTATGAATAATTTAATGTAAATATAATTACTTCAGGTAGAAATAAGGCAATATATTGGCAAGTTTTATGAATAAAGAGAGTATTCGTTGTTGTAAGAGTATTGAAAATATTAATAGGATTTATTTGACTGGTGACTCGTTGGCTGAATGGTCAGCGTACTGTCCTTCGGTTCAGAGAGTCCCGAGTTCCATTCCCGGCCGGGTCGGGGATTTTAATAGCTTCTCGTTAATTCTTCTGGCTCAGGGACTGTCCGTCTCAACACTCTCCTCATCCTATTCAGACAACATACCACTCTACCAACAACCACAGAAACACGCTATGGTGATTACATCCCTCCATGGGTGGGTGTCAGGAAGGGCATCCGGCCGTAAAACAGGGCCAAAAATAATATTAACAAAATAAAATAAAAAATAAAATAAAATAAAATAAAATAAAATAAAATAAAATAAAATAAAATAAATAGTGAGAGAGAGAGATTTAATTTTTCGTTGGCATTATGCATTGTTATCGCATAAATGTGTGACAAAAAGTGATACGTTCTGCAAAATGTTTGTATAATGCGATCACAGATGCTCTACGCATCAAGGAAGTGTTAATTTCTTACTAAAATATGATATTTGTGTATCAGTTTTCATTGCTGTGATTATTTTCAAATAATATGGAGCATGTACTTTCTGAGGAACATGTCGCATTGCTGCGAGAGATGGCTGTGCTGTGCTACACTCAACATAATAAACTGCTGCTGGATGCAGCAAGTGGCAATTGCTCTAAGAACAAATTATTAAAAAGCACTGATTTTACAAACCCGCCTAATCATTTCTGATCATTTCCGTGCAGAGTGACTTTAGGCTATAATTTTTACTATTTTTCCGGTTCTGTGGGGTCCCTCAAAAGGCCCGGGCCCACCTGAATTGCAGGCCCTAACGTTACACTCCTGACCAGAATGATACTACTCTACTGAATCCATGGTGGTCTGAAGTATCCTATAAAGCAAGCTTTTTTCTGTGATAGCTCACCTGTTTGGAGAGTTCCTTATTCCAAGTATCTTTTACAATTCTCTCTTGTGTTTGACCTGTTTTGGCCATTATTAATCTGTTTACGAAAGTTTAACCATAGACTGTTCGATTAGCCGTTTTGTTTCTCAATCTTGAATCGCACATTGTTAGAGTATGTAACAAATAAGGCATCGAAATTATTCAGAATTGTGCTTTAGAAGCAGTTCTTTGGTCAGTAATACAATGTGGGGCATGCGCGTCGGATCCACTGATTGTTTTAAATTCATATTCACCCATTCACGTTTTGACTTCTCGTCAGTAAATGGTATTGGACTTTTAAATTGTCATTACATTTCATACCTACATGTTAGGCCCCTTTAAAGAACAAGCATCTTCATCATCGTTATCATCATCACCATCATCATCAGAATTATTTTCTTCTATAAGTATTCCTATGCATTCTTTCTTGCAATTCCTTTTATATTTCACTGTTACCTCAGACCAGTAATTGAATAAGGTACATGAGTATACCGCACATTTCACTTTCACTCGCCTCAAATTCCATATCTGAAAATCCTGCGAAAATTATTCACGACCCACTCGGCTCCATTCATTTCCAGTGGTATACAGATATCTGGTATATGCATTTGATTTATTACCGTATGTCGCCCAAACCTGTCAGGACAGACCACTGACATGCGCACAATTATAAACGTAGGTAAACTTGAATTATAAAAGTTCTAAAAATATTGATCCCTGTAGAAAATTAATTATTTTATTTTACTGAAAGTATTCAAGGTTATTTAAATAAGTAAAACTACTGGTGTATCGCTTTATTGTGGCAGCACGGTCATCAGTTGGAATGTTAGCATCTAGGAGAGGTCTGGCGATTCAGAAGCCTAAAACTCTTTCAATTCGTGCCGATATAAAAGTATTACTTATTGAATAAAATCGATAAGAGTTTGTAAAGACACTCCAGTCCTAAGAGAAGGACATACGGATTTGTGTTGAGAGAGTGAAATTCTAATTCTGTAGGGCTCGGGAATAGTGGCACTTTATAAAACCTACTTTTACTGGAAAAGCAACAACTCTTAGCGAATACTTATTTAGTATTTATTTAATGATATTGCACCCGTCCACCTCCCGAGTCCCAGACTAGCATTTATCTCAGGGGTGTCGGTTCATTATTTAAGTCATCAAATATATATATAACGGCATAATAGAACACGGGGATGAACGGAGCAATTAAAATTAAAATAGGGAAGGCTCGATTGTAAACTTGAATTTAAGGACTCCATGATAGGACTAGGAAGTGACTGTTACTTTAAAAAGGGCATCATCTAACTACAATAAAAAGATTATGAGAGTGGTTTCCTTTGAAATAATTTGCCAGAAGGAGCGGTTTATTACGCCATCTGACGTATGAAACTTTGATACATTTGGCAACGACATTTAAATTTCCACACATGTTACATACACAAATCACTTGCCATACCGCAAGTGGTATCAATATCTTGCTGGGTTGCTTCTGAAATAAAATGACATTTTGGAGGTATAATTTACGGATCGATTCCATTTGAATCGAACCGTTGTTCAAAGATATAGCTTCCTTCTATCGGGAGCCCGAACATAATCCATGTTACGGTCGGCTTCCCGATTTAACTAAGATGACGTACTCCGCCTATATACATTTTTCCGAGACCGGTGCTCGGACTGGGTAATGTTTCTCGTGAATTGCGAAAACTGGATTCCACGGACAGTTCCTATCTTACGATATCCAGCTGATACCATACCACTGAATTAGCATTTACATTTTATTTACATGTGATTTGAAACGTTGCAAAGTAGCGTCAACAGACTACTGACACAGATGAGATAACGAGAAGCGGTTGGGAAATACCGTGGCAATGGCCCCCCTCGCATCGCGAGCGAAGTAAACAAACACGCCAAGTATTACTGTAACATCGTCCCATGCGGAAACCGTACAAAAACGAGGTACCAAATGACTCTAATATTATCATTCTCATTATTCAAACATACGAATAGAGGGATGTTGTCACCAAATAATTAACTCCACCATCGTCACAATATTCATGAAATTATTATTATTATTATTATTATTATTATTATTATTATTATTATTATTATTATTATTATTATTATTATTATTATCGACGGTTCCTGGCACTGTCACGTTTGATTAATATCGTCATTATTATGCGGGATGCAAACACAAATGGTTATTACTGTTATGATTATTATATCCCTCTCGTGGTTATTATTATTATTAATGAATAGGTGACTCAAGATTTTATTATTATTATTATTATTCACGTCACTTAAGAGGTTATTATTATTAATGGACCGGTCACTTCCGCCAAAATATATACAGATATCGGTCGCAATTACAAATATTTCACTGATCAACCAACGACATCATTACTGTTATTATTATGACAATTATTATTAATCTGACCGCGATGATTTAACATCGTCCTTACATTATTATTATTATTATTATTATCGGTTGCATATTATCATTTAGATTCCCGTTTAACATCTTTATCAACGCTCATTTAATTAAGGCGGTCCAATCCTTTATCTGCACTATTTATTATTATTATTACTACGACATCATGATTGTCATCGCTCGTCATTACAATGAATACAATATACGACCATTTATGTGGACTCTGAACTCTCATTATCCTTAGATCCGTTGTATCTCAACGAATAGCTGTGCAGTCTATTTATTTCGTACATGCTGTCACGGGTTCGAATGCTACCCGCTGCGTAACTCAGTATTTCTCTGTGACACTGCCCGTACATTTTACACTCATATCAATATCCTAAGTGTCTCTCGTACGGAATTTATTTTCCTTTCTATCTCAATATTCCTTTATTCATTTATTTCTCACAGAATTATCAACTGACTTATTTATTCACTTCTGACATCGTACGACCTTTTATTATCTGACTGCAGATTCTCTCACATTTTCTATCTCATTTTGATCTACGCCTTAGTTCATTCTCTACAAATAATCGTAACATCTTGAAATTATATTTACCAAAATTTGACACTCATGGTTTCGTAATATTAGTCCTACGTGTTCCGGCTAATGAATCGCAACTTTAAGACACGACATTTATACGTAAAAAAATATTGGACCGTAATTTAAACCACACGTTCATAACATGTACGGATTATTAGCACCGATCTACATTTCAATATTATTAATTGATCAAATTAAATTACCACGCACTTTAATTCCGAATTTAAAACGACCTCCCGTCATTAAATGATTCCCAATAAACTCAACACCTGATCACATAAATTTATTATTATTAGGCACTGCTCACTAAATATTCCAATATCACATGAATTATTATTATATCCAAATTATATTTTAAAAAATATCTTCTTCAAAAAAAGTAGTTACATTATTTATTTATTATTATTATTAAAAAAATAATAATTTTCGCCTGTTACACGGTAGTTCACTCTTAATATGTTTAACGCATAACCCCTTTCACAAACTCGATTTATTCTGGCACTAAACACTCCAGATATGATTTACTTTGAATATTATATTAATCGCATCTCACAAATTTAACAACTTCACTATGAAATATGACCATATTAATTACAACAAAACACAACTGGTATGGCGAAGCTGGATTTTCCTTCCATGTCATTACATAGCTCGTTAAAATGATAAAACAGAAAACACATATCGGGTCTTATTTAACTACCATAACCAAAATCAAACGTAAAGAAAATTATTGACTACAAAGAAATATGAATGCATGCATGACTTAACGTACTACACTATATATACAAATTTACATCTCCAACAAACTGAATACATAAAAGACCCGATTATTTACATTATTATTATTTATTACTGTCCGTGCTACAAATTTAGGATGGGGTCGTTAAGCGACCCATCTTGTTACAGAAGGTAACCAAGTATAATCAAATTATTCCCATTTTTCCCATCACGATAACATTTCCCAAATATTATTTACAGTTTAGTACTCATCTTAGTTATCGGTATTCCATTACAGCTTTGCAGATGAGAGGCTCCATCCGGCCCCTCTCTGCGTTTTACTCCTCCATTCTTGATGGCGTAGTTCCACAAAAGATTTCCTGGCACATTACCATTTTACACTCGTATCTTAATTTCCACAAACCTTCACCATTTACAACGTTAACACTGAATACTTTAACTTGGATACAACAAATTACTATCCTAGACCCAAGAATTTAATATTTACACTATTTAATCTTCGTCCAACTACCGCACAATGGACCTGGACACGTACGACGAGGTGTCAACTTTTACGCCCGTCGCGATACGCTTGTTTCGTACGGCACTCTTGACGTGTTCATGACATCGGTTCGATATAGCAAAGTGCAGGCTACTACTTCCTTAAAGTACTGTTCGTCACACAGTCTATTATGTACGTACTTATTTGATATAATTTATACTACTCCCTTGCAGTGCAATTACTTTACATCACTGATATTTATAAATGACAAACACTGTCCTACGTTAACTATTTCTAGTTCATGTTACTTGAGCGCGATCACATTTTACGAACACTGGCGGATGCTCGCGCCACTAAATGACTGTACGTCCGTAGAATTCTAAGTTAGCGGCGACCAACAGTTCAGCTCCCGATATTCAATTCAAGTGTACCGCGACCGTCAATTCAGCTCCCGAGATTCTCTTCAGGTGTACCGCGACCGTCAATTCAGCTCCCGAGATTCACTTCAAGTGTGTTGGCGAGGATCCCTTGCCCCGTATATATGGATGAAGCCTTTTTCCCGCGGATTCATTGACGTCATACCCCTGAGGGAGGGGGTGGATTTTTAGTATCGGTGCTTGCACTCCGAATTGGAAGTTAAAATTTACATCAAATTAATCCACTCCGCTAGCATATCTGCTGGATTAAATATGAACTCCTGGTGATCACAGATTTAGGAGATACGGGTGGATTTAGCTCCTCACATTTCGCGCCTTCGTAAGCGTCCCTTACAACGTGGTCTTCTTTCAGCCAATGAGATTCAAGCTGTCTGGTTTCCAAGAAATCCAGCCTTCAATTTATTTAATTTGCCAATAATTATTGATTATTTTTCCAGGCGTGACATCTAATAAATTCATTACATCCATCCGTGTACTCACAATAATTTATTACTGATTACTTTTGTAGTTACGAAAATATCTCGTCCATCATTCCTTAAGATGGTATCCCTGAGCCTTCCATTAATTTTTTACGATTGGCCGGCAAGCGGTCACGTGATTTAAATCTCCACCTGCTCGAACCTAGGCCAGCGAATGTACACGCAGCCGCTGTAATTTTCCACGAGCTCCCGGAATTTCCGTCCTGCCAAAAATATCCCAAGTTATTACTCAAGTTGTGAGTTTCCTTTGTATGACTCTCCCCCTTCTCTTTCTGACCATGACTTACTTGTGGACTCTGTATTTCCTTGTTCGCCAACTAATGATATTCCCTGCTGTGAAGTAGCTAAAAGTTGTCGTGTTGAGCTAATCCGTCAGGCTCCAGTCTGTCGTCCTTCCTTCGCTCCGATTTCGACATTACATAAACGAAATATTTTCAACTACACTTCTGTATTTCAATAAATGTACCATATATCATTTTATCAATCAAATCATGACTGACTATGGGCCTAAGTCACTCGGGTTCAATATGTTTACAAAACAAACTAATACAGTAATCACATAAAAATTATGTTAAATGCTCAAAATAAATGACTTATGCCACTATGAACATTGACATATCCTTGCTTTTATTTATATCGTGTCAGAAGCATACATAAGTTTAAAATTAAAGATAAGGAAAAACATAAAACATAATATAAATACTCCAATGGCGAAGAGCCACATTAAACTATGTGAGCCCAAAACCTTGCAACATCAAGTGCATTTGGCTTCGCTTTAACCAGGTCTTCTGTTGTGCAGCTGAATGGGCATGAACTGCATTGCAGCAAATGGGCTGTGGTCTGCTCTTCTCCACATACACACAAGGTACTGTCCACTTCGAAACCCCATTTCTTCTGGTTTACCCTGCACCGCGTAACACCAGAGCGCAGTCTGTTCAGTGCTCTCCAATTCACCCAATCTGTGACATGGCCAGGAGGGAGTTCCTCTTTTGGGGTCATCCATTGACTGATCCTCGTATGTTGACTCCTGACGCGCCATTCTTGAATTCTTGCTTGCTACGCTGTTCCTGCAAGTGTTTCGGTTACTCTCAAGAAGCTTTTCCTAGACTTAAGCCGCTGGCGTGGTGGCTCATATTCAAAGAAAGGGTGGGCTTCCGATGTCAACACCTTTCTCTTTTCTTTCTTGGCTGCCACTTCACGGCGAATATCGGGAGGTGCTATCCCTGCAAGGCAATACACTTTTTCCAAAGGTGTAGGTCTCAAACATCCAGTAATAATGCGGCAGGTTTCGTTTAGTGCTACATCAACTGCTTTGGTATGGCAAGATTTGTACCACACCGGGCATGCGTATTCAGCTGCGGAATAGCAGAGCGAAAGGGCAGATGTCCTCACTGTGTCTGGTTGTGCTCCCCAAAATGTTCCAGTTAGCTTCCGCACAATATTGTTTCTTGCTGCTGTGCCACAACTGCGAATGTGACAATGCACTTCCTATCGATTATTTCCCTGAAGGCTGGTTACACCTCCCAGCCACATATTGATATGCAGTCAATTACAACAATTTTCGTTGTGTTCATTTTCCTATGCGCGTGTGCAAAGGAAACTCAACCTTACTCTACCGTACTGTAAGAATGTATGGTTGATTAACATATTTACCCACTCCTAGAGTACGGTGTATTTAAGGTCCATTTTCCTTTTACACACGTGCATAGGAAAATGAACTCAACGAAAATTTGTTCCGATGGACTGCATGTCAATATGTGGCTGGGAGGCGTGACCAGTCTTAGAGGAAATAATGGATTGAAGAGCATTGTCACCTTCGCGGTTTGGCACAGCAACAACGATATTTGGTAATACAATATGGAATAAGAACCTGAAAATGAATTAAATGAAGATACATGAAGTAAAACGTTCATAGATTCATAATCACCATCTTTGATTTGTGTGTATAGTTTATTACTATAACTTCATCATCTCTGCTCTACACATCACGATCTACGTCTGCAACAGAGAAATGTACAGGGAGATTTTTGTAAAATGAATTGAAACCGAGATCAATTAGTTGAAGCAAATTCAGGAAGTCCTTTCCTTTTTCCATGCTGACGGAAACAGGTCCATTGTAATATTTCTTCAATGTTGATTTTGAAGAATTTGTCATCGTCGGCGGAACTTCAAAAGGAGTGTCATTTTGTTACTATTTCCTTTAGGTCGCAGCGGCACAGATAGGTCTTACGGGGACGATGGGATAGGAAAGGGCCAGGAGTGGGAAGGAAGCGGCCGTGGCCTTAGTTAATATACAGTTCGAGCATTTACCGGGCGTGTAAACGAGAAACCACGGGAAACCATGTTCAGAGCTACCGACAGTGGGGTTCGAACCCACTTTCTCCCGAATGCAATCACACAGCTGCATGCCCCTAACCGCACGGCCAACTCGTTTGGAAAATTAACGTCACTTTCCTGGGTTGACTTGATAAATACTTCTCCAGGTTCACGATTCAAATAACAAACACTTTATATCAAGCCACCGAATACCCTTCTTATTTTCTGTTTTGTTTATTTGAACCAATAACTCTTTCAACAGGTTACCAAGGTCAAAAAACGTATCTCGTGGCATTTCTGTGACTTGATTTTTCTTCTGCTAGCGTCCCTGAATAGTTGATACCAGTCTATAGGACGAGCAAATGCTATATTGTTTTTCTTTTTCTTTCCCTTATCAATTAGAGAGTGGTTTCATCGCATTCCAGGCGTGAATGAACTGGAGCCATGAATTTATGGTCTATTGTGAAAACACTGACCGATATGCCACTTATGCCACATTTCTCGAGCAGTACAGAATTGGACCCTCCAGTTTTAGCCTCCCGTGTGATGGTAATGTTAAGTCTTGTAATGAATCCCGTCATACTTAGGTCAATCATGATGATTGGCTACTTGGTCCAAGAGTTATAGAGTGGGATTGTTGTAGTCTCCTTGAAGTTAGTCTACACCTATTTTTTTTTTGCTAGTGGCTTTACGTCGCACCGACACACACAGGTCTTATGGCGACGATGGGATAGGAAAGGCCTAGGAGTTGGAAGGAAGCGGCCGTGGCCTTAATTTAAGTACGTCCCCAGCATTTGCCTGGTGTGAAAATGGGAAACCACGGAAAACCATCTTCAGGGCTGCCAGCAATGGGATTCGAACCCACTATCTCCCGGATGCAAGCTCACAGCCACGCGCCCCTAATCGCACGGCCAATTCGCCCGGTACACCTAATTTGCAGTATTATTTCTAAAGGAATTCTGTAATCGATACTTGCCAGACATACTCGAAACCTCTACCAGCTCTAAATACTGCACACAAACAAAATTCAGTTCGATAGCTGTGAAAAGAGCGCCCAGCCCTCGTTTGCCGTCAGTACGCCTTAAAAGGGAATTCTTGTGCAGCCTGACGGATCAGTTCCCTTTTTTGACGAGCCTCTTCAAGGTTGACAGTTAAAGAGATTACCTTACAACTGTGAGGAAATGGAAGGTGAGATTTATTTTCAGATTTAAGTGATGCATTTCCATTAATTGCTAGATGTGGAAAATATCAATATTCATCGAGAATGAGCTTTAAGAATGGATAAAATGATTCTCGTATATTCATCGAACATTTCTAAAAACATAAGGATTTTAACGTGTGTATATATATATATATTTATTTATTTATTTTCTAACTGACGTCATAATATACGAGCAATCAGAACTTTTATTCCTTTCATTCCAGGATGGTGGCAGTTGGTGTAGGGAATATTGCACGTCGTTCTTCATTCTTTCCTAGATCCGTCATGATCCACAATTACCCTTATCCGTGGCTAACGATATCACGACACATTCAATAAACTACTGTATGTTATTAACAGAGGGTGCTGCCGACGTTGGGATTTGAACCCACCGGCTCCCGAATGCAAAACACAATAATTATCACCACCTCCAACTATACGGGCAGAAATAATATAACTACTATTTATGCATGTGGCATGAAAATTCGTTCATTTTGAAAATCAAATTACCTTATATTTGCTTAAAGAATTCATAATAAAATAATATTTTCTCGTCCAAGAGCCATTTTTAATATTCCATTCATATAACGATGTAGCTTTGATATATGTTAATCGGAGATGCAGAAACGAGATACTTATTTAATAGAAGTTTATTCACATAAAATCTAATTTCGAAGCTGCTTCTGTAAAATACTTCAGCTAACTCGCTGAGTTAATCTGTTCCAGAATATTTACGTTCCACTCGAATTGTAGCTCTTCGTCTTCTCGTCTCCAAGATAATCACTGAGAGAAGGTTGACACTGAGTAAATGTACCGTCACAAATACGTAAATTAAATGAACCATGCAAATACTTCTATACATGTCATATTTTATATTAAACTTCTTTAGTGAAAAAGATGGTAGCCAAACATATATTTTAGTAAATACAATAATACACAAATATATTTTCATTTCGCCTTGTTGAATGACTTGAGACATTAGAGTCTTGGCCTTCTGAGATCAAGCTGCTGGGTTCGACCCCAACTCAGCTCGGTGTTATTTGAAGGTGCTCAAGTATGTCAGCCTCGTTTTGGTCGATTTACCGGCCTGGAAAAGTACGCCAAATTCTGACACCTCGGCGTTTCTGAAAACAGAAGTGGTATTTAGGGTGAGGTAAGACGAGGGACATTATTATTATTATTATTATTATTATTATTATTATTATTATTATTATTATTATTATTATTATTAATATATCTTTGGCTTACCTTAGTTATTTCTGAGGTCAGTGGATGTTGTTTTACCAGTAGTTTAAAGTCATTCCGACACAACAGATTTCACTAACCGTGGGATTGAAATGTATGGGGTTGGAAAAGTAGATCCTGGACCTCAGTTGAGGTAAAAGCCTGTGATTTGGCTGCCGTGGAAACGGGAAACCACGGGATACTCTCTTCATATTTGGCAATCACACAGTTACATGACTTACAGTTACTTTAAGATTTGGGAGGCGATTTATGGCTGAATGCCCTTTCTAGTGCCCAGTGATTCTTCGGATGAAAATCACACCCTTCGATCCACTGGGATTCGACCTTTACTGTCTGGGTGGAAAGAAGACAACTAAGTCCTAAGTCAGTTGCACTATCCATATTCCTCTAAAATGATATATCAAAGAACGAGAAAGTATGTGATGGGCGAGATATACGATTGCTTCCTCACTACCAAAGACCGCTTTGTTACTTGACTGTTTTTGATATCGTGATCATAGTAACAAAACCTCAACTTTTATGCGATTTTTCGTACAAAAATACTATATTTGTTGGGCAGGATTCGAAACACGGCTGCCTTGATAAGAAGCCAGTCACTATGTCCCTCGGCTATCACTCCACTCGCTCAATAACCAATGACCAGAAGTTGTACGTAGTGCTTTTACCAGTTACTTTCACGGAACGTCTTTCTTTCTATCTTTCTTTCTTTCCTTCTTTCTTTCTTTCTTTCTTTCTTTCTTTCTTTCTCTTTCCTTCTTTCTTTCATCTAGTTCACTTGTGTTTTACGTAGCGTCATGCAAAACATGTTCTATGCTCGGTTCATATTTGTCGAGTATGGATATGACCGAAGTTTGCTTCTCAAGGCGAGGCGTTCGACCTTGCCCCTTGATACTCGCTCCTTCATGCACTATCTCAGTCACAGGTAAAAGCGCTCGGCTCCCTCCAACCTTGTTTAGCCACACTCTGCTAAGTTTGTCTCACGTACCTTTATCTCTCGAAACACTACGCTTTTGCGTCATTGGTTGACTCGTGACTTGGCATGAAACTGTCAAGAAATAAAATCATATTTTTAGACTGTTTTTACACACTGTACTCGGTTAGGGCTGCCTCGTATGTAAGAAAAACTGGAAATAATGTAGTAAACATCACTCCTGTCGGAGACATTGTAAATGAAGTTCACGTGCTGCCACGTGTATTCCTCCTGGCTAGCGTATTTTACTGCTCTGTATACGGAAACTAAATACAAATTATTAATGCATGAGCCATATATTTGTCCTATTTCACTACAAGACATACTAAAGACATTTTGTATAAATTGTGCAAATTAATAAGTCATTATAACAAATAAAGTTGAATATAAACTTCAAAATTAAAGAAAAATTCCCCTTTGCTCAAGGTTTTCTATTCAAGGGGTTAGTGCAGAAACTCTAGACCAAATTGGTATTGAATTGCGAACTAATTATTTATTGTTCTGATTATTATGAACTAGCTGATGTACCCGTGCTTCGCTGCGGAATTCTATATTTTATACAGAATTCTATGATACGTAGTGTACACGTTGTGAGCAAGATTGTATTAAATTGCATAGCTCTTAACGTTACCCAAGAAACGCGATGGGGAAGTCACCAAACTATATTCTCATATGAAGATTGGGTTAGGGAATTTTCATTGTAATGGCAGGCCCACTTTCCTACCATCAGTCACAATCAGGTTGGGGAGTTTTCATTATAATGACAGACACTCACTCTCCACCTACCTTTTTACTTCCTCATAAAGACTGGCTTAGTGGTTTTTACAACTGAAAATAAAATATTTCATTAAAATGGTTAAAATGACGTCAGTAGGAATGGCGCGATTAAAAGCAATGCTTTCACATGAAATACTAGATCAAATGAAAAATCGCCCATTTTCTTACTTTCAACGAACAGTATTATGCAGGCAATCTAGCAGTCCAAAGTTCCAGAGCTGGAATGACCAAGCCGCAGAAAGCCCTGATCCGTGAACACTCTTGGTATTTTTCGGCGGAGGGAGGGATGGGGGGGGGTCGAATAGTGGAGAGACGCAGGGCTAAAAGTATGCCCTGGGGGCGGAATAATCTGACTTGGAGGCAAATTTTTCCTCCAATCCAAAGGAGAAATCCCCTCTTCACTGCAAATTTGTAATAAAATAAAATGTTAAAAAAAAGTGAAGAGGAAGAAGCTTTCCTTAAGAAATGGCTCTTTTCAGGGTTGAATTTTGAGTTATTTTGTGAATTGTGGTGCTACAATTTGGATTAGGCCTAAATTTTAATTCTAGACCAGGTCACACTACTGCTGCTGCTGCTGCTGCTGCTGCTACTACTACTAAGTGAGCCTCTGCCTTAAGTGTGCACACTGCTCATTCAAAACAGCGCGTCAGAGTAGGGATCGAATAGCTGGAATACTACGCTATTTTTTGCTATTTGTTTTACGTCGCACACAGATAAGTCTTATGGCGACGACGGGATAGGAAGGGCCTAGGAGTGGGAAGGAAGCGGCCGTGGCCTTAATTAAGGCACAGCCCCAGCATTTGCCTGGTGTGAAAATGTGAAACCACGGAAACCATCTTCAAGTGTGCCGACAGTGGGATTCAAACTCACTATCTCCCGATTACTGGATACTGACCGCAGTTAAGCGACTGCAGCTATCGAGCTCGGTTGGAATACTATGAGGAACCTGTGTGTCTTACCAGAAAATGTACGAACCTGAGGAATGGCATGCTAAAGAAGAAAGCTTTTAACTCCCCAGCTATTTCCCGCTAATATTCAGTCAGGCTGTTATACTCGGTACGCAGCAGTAATCCCATCTATTGGAGTTGAGTGGCAGCATAACAACAATGGTCAATGTAATGTTATTGTTGATCAGTATTATGCGCTTTCGATATTGTAGGCCTTTACATTTAGTTTTCTTCTGACTCTGAAATACCACTCTTATATAGTCGGTACGGTAAAACTCAATAAAACATTGATGATCGGAAATTGTATTCTCTATAACTTTCGTTATGTAGTACTTTTCGATAGGATCAATAACATAGGTATTTAAAAATTAAATTTTAGGTGCCTTCGCCTAAAGTACAATTTCAGCCAGGGTGAATAAAATTGTTCATGGCTTAGATTGTAGTTTCTTATTCGCCGACTCTATATACCGATTTTTATTATATTCTGTTGACCCATTTTCTCGTGGCTCGGCGTTGATTTGGATTTAGCAACAAAAATACAAATTCATGAATATCTGTTTTATCATAGCCGGTACGGAAAAAATGTATAAGACAGAAATGATCTGAAATTTAATTCTATATAACTTTAGTTATATAGTATTTATCGATAGGACCACTAATAACATAAATATTTGAGAATTAAATTTTAGGCCTTACCCTAAACTACAATTTCCCTCAGCGTGAATGGAGTTATTTTAAGCCTCGATTGTAGTAGCTCATCCCCCGACTTTACCGATTTTCATTAAATTCTCTTCAGCCGTTTTCCCATGATGCGTGTGCATATATACATACGGGAAAGTAAAAAGTGCATTTCCTTGTCAGTGTGGACATACCGATACAGAAATATTATTCTTTTCGAATTCTGTGCAGTGTACAGACAAAACTCATATTATATAAGAAGACACTGACTTGGTCTATGTCTAGCTGTTTCCTACGACTCGTAAAAAGCATTCCAGCTTTAATAAAGTTCCTTTCAATGCTTGCACTTGCTGCTGGAAATTACTGATAGAGAAAGCAAACTGATTTCATCCTCCTTCCATCAGAGCAGTAGGTCGTCATCATCTTCACCAGCAATCGCAGTACATCCCTACTTCGTCATCAGCAGCTCAGCTGTCGTTTATCCTCTCACTGAATTGTTCTTTATTCTTCGGAGGATCTTGTAGGCTGGTCGATTCATGCACAGTGCGACGTGAAGGATCTACAGAGAGAGAAATATAAAATTAGAAATAAGGTAACTAAACAAGGCGTTTGATGGACGTTGGAATACAATTACTTGAGTGACTACACACAGCAAATTATATTTCGAACCTGATATACCGAATGTTCTTCAGATACGTGTGACGTCCATTGTGGCCTTCCTTTCATCTTCTTCTAACATTTTCAGGTGGCGAAACGGAGTGCAAAGAAACGGGGCTATTTTGTATACAGTTGAACCTGTGCCTTTTCACTAAAGAGCTCGTGAGTTCTGACCTTTATCTCACGGATTTCCTGAAAATAAAATCAAGATTCAGCATAATATTATGCCTATACGCATATTACTTGCGTGACATAAGGTCAATCATTTTGAAAAACCTCACAGTCCGATTCTCTGCCTTAGCAGTGCTGCCGCAGTTTATAGAACCACAAGAGTACTGAGTGAATTGTTGTTACCGTTTCATACTCCAGGTTATTTAGTGTTCCTCTGAATAGTTTAAGGAAAACTACCCGCTGTTTAGCAAACTCATAACTAAAGCCATCTAACATTTTATGACATCAAGATTTAGCAACAATGCAACAATTCGATTATACTGCTTATAAAACAGACTGTAACGACGTATAGAGAATATTCCACCTCGTAATGAATTATTTCTGTACCGTTGCTCGTAGCGGGGCAGCAAGACCGCTTTCTTTCTGATACCTCAACACAGTCGTTGCGGCGTTTGTTGTGTTTTCAGATACTAGATCATTTTCCACAAGAAATCTCGTCTCATCAAATACGTGTGCAAGTGCTGTATTTATGCAGTGATTAGCAAAAGACACAAGTCTATGATCTTCAAGTGCTTTCCTAATGTTTGGACACTGACCTCCACGAACCTACTACGCTGGCGTAGCAGGGGAAAATGCGATACTCCCACGTGGCGCGTCCCAGGTGGCGGACAGGCGGGTCCTAACCGGCTTGCCGGCGGACTTGAGGGAAATAAAATACCTCTCGCGGACCAAACACACAATCCCTGTGGGTGGGGGAGGCAGACGAATAATACACCCACGGTATCCCCTGCCTGTCGTGAGAGGCGACTAAAGGGGGCAACTAAGGGATGATTGTATTAGAACCATGAAACTGCTTGTGATTAGCATCACCACGCGGGGAACACCATGGGTCGCTTTTACTTGCGCGTAGTACCACTATGTTAGGTACCAAATAGGTTTGTGATTAGTAGCACGCAAGAGCATCTTGCGGTCGGCTTAGAGTGCATTGTCGGCTTTTACAGTACCTGTGATTAGTACCACTATAAGAGCGACACCATGGTTCTGGCTTGCCTACGATTAGTACCCACTATATGAGGAAGACTGCGGGATAGTACGAATCCCTGTGGTTAGTACACTTCTGTGATAAACACCATAGGTTTCCGTTACCTGCAGATGGCACCGCAATGTGCGAATCACCATAGGTCTGTATTGCATGTGCGAATTTCATTACCTGTGACTAGTACCATAATGCCACGAACCTGCTACGCAAGCGTAGAAGGGGGAGAGGTGATACTCCCACGTCGCGCGTCCCAGGTGGCGGATAGGGGGGTCCTAACCGGCTTGCCGGCGGACTTGAGGGAAAGAAAGTACCTCTCGCGGACCAAACACACCCCCCTGTGAGTGGGGGAGGCAGACGTTAATTCACCCACGGTATCCCCTGCCTGTCGTGAGAGGCGACTAAAAGGGGCGACCAAGGGATGCTTGGATTAGAACCATGAAACTACTTTTGATTAGTACCATCACGCGCGGAAAACCATCGGTCGCTTTTACTTGCGAGTAGTACCACTCTGTTAGGTACTCCATATTTTTGTGATTCGTAGCACTCCAGGGGGGTTCAGTGTGGGTTTCCAGTACCCGTGATTCGTGACCGTGTGTGCAACACCACAGGTCTAGGCGTTCCCTGTGAGTTGTACCCGTGTGAGCGACACCACGCGTCTGGGCGTAGCCTGTGAGTTGTACCACTATATGAGCGACACCGTGGGTCTGCGTTGCCAGTGATTAGTACCCACTATGTGAGGAACACCACGGGAATGCCGGCGCCCGTGATTAGTACACCTAGGTGAGGAACCTCATCGGTTTGCGTTGGCTGTGCATGGCGCCATTGTGTGAGAAACACCATAGGTCTGCGTTACCTTTACGACGTACAATACTTGTGAGTAGTACCTTACTGCTTGGAACATCGTGAATTTACGCTACCTTTGATTAGTACCGCAGCTTGAGAAATATCATGCTTCTACTTCTCGCGACTTGTACCATACTGAGGGGCCGTAGACCTGGTTTTTGGACCCCTTCAGACATCAAGCATAATCGATTCAGGACCATGCTTTATAAGTGGTCCCTTGGTCAGTAATACTATTATTTATGACCGTTTTTGAGTCGGATCCACTGGTTTTGTTTGTTACTTGTTTGTTTCTTGTTATTTTTTGGGTTCATGTCCATCCATTCATTTTTCATGACATTTTTATTTATTTTGGTTAGTGGATTTTTTGAACTTTTTGTTATTTCATTTCGTACCATTAGGGGCCGATGACCTCGATGTTAGGCCCCTTAAAACAACAAGCATCATCATCATCATCAGTACCATAATGTGTGGAACACGGCCAGTCCACGCTACTTTTGAATAGTACCGCACCATGACACATAACTTACCATGATTCAACTCTTCTAGCGATAAATACCATTATGAGGGCCCGATGACTTGGATTTTGGACCCCTTTAGACTGCGAGCATCAACGATTCAGGTTTTTGCTTTAGAAGCAGTCATTTGGTGAGTAACACCACTATATGAGCGACACTATGGTTTTGGCTTGCCTATGATTAGTACCCACTATATGAGGAACACCGCAGGATAGTACGAATCCCTGTGATTAGTACACTTCTGTGATAAACATCATAGGTTGCTTTTTACTCAGTTTCTGTGAATGTGAGGCACTGCGGTTCGTATCCACTGATTGTTTTAAACTCATATCCATCCATTCATTCTTCGTCCTCACGTTTTGAATTCTGGCCAGTGGAGGATTTTGGACTTTTAATTTGTCATTACATTTCGTACCATTAGGGTCCGATGACCTAGATGTTAGGTCATAATCAGCAGAACCCTGATCTATTACGGACCCCCTGCGGGTGGGGGACGCACATGTAGAATACAACCGCGGTATCCCCTGCCTGTCGTAAGAGGCGACTAATAGGGGCCCAAGGGGCTCTCAACTTCGGGATGTGGATTGGTGACCACGGGGCCCTTAGCTGAGTCCTGGCATTGCTTCCACTTACTTGTGCCGGGCTCCTCACTCTCGTCTATCCTGTCCGACCTCCCTTGGTCAACTCTTGTTCTTCTCCAACCCCGACGGTATTAGAGCATACGAGGCCTAGGGAGTCTTTCATTTTCACGCCCTTCGTGGCCCTTGCCTTTCTTTGTCCGTTACTTAATTTTTCGATGTGACGGATCCCTTCTTTTTTCTCCTTTTTTCTCTCTCTCTACCCCCTGTGGGTGGGGGACCCAGACGAATAATACACCCACGGTATCCCCTGCCTGTCGTGAGAGGCAACTAAAAGGGGCGACCAAGGGATGGTTGAATTAGAACCATGTAACTACTTTTGATTCGTACCATCACGTGGGGAACACCGTGGGTTGCCTATACTTGCGAGTAATACCACTATGTAAGTACGAAATAGGTTTGTGATTAGTAGCATCAGTGGCCTGGTCGGAGGTTTTCCAGTACCCGTGCGTCGTACCCATGTGAGTAACACCGCGGGTCTGGGCATTGCCTGTGCATTGTACCACTGTATGAGCGACACCGTGGGTCAGCGTTGCCTGTGCTTGGTACTCACTATGTTGAGGTACGGCACGGGATATGGCGCGTCCCTATGGTTAGTACACTCGGTGAGGAGCCTTCTCGGTTTGCGTTGGCTATGAGCGGCGCCGTGGGCCAGCGTTGCCTGTGATTGATCTCCACTATTTTGAGGAACACCACGGGATATGGCGCGTCCCTGTGGTTAATACACTCGGTGAGGAACTTTATCGGTTTGCGTTGGCTCTGAGCGGCGCCGTGGATCTGCGTTGCTTGTGATTGGTCCCCACTATGTTGAGGAACACCACGGGATAGTGCGAGTCCCTGTGGTTAATACACTCGGTGGGGAACCTTCTCGGTTTGCGTTGGCTCTGAGCGGCGCCGTGGGTCAGCGTTGCCTGTGATTGCTCCCCACTATGTTGAGGAACACCACGGGATAGTGCAAGTCCCTGTGGTTAGTATACTCGGTGAGGAACCTTATCAGTTTGCGTTGGCTATGAGTGGCGCCATTGTGTTCGGAACAACATAGGTCTGCGTTACCTGTACGAAGTACAATACTTGTGAGTAGTACCATCTTGTGTGGAACACCGTGAGTCTTCGCTACTTTTGATTAGTACCCCCAAAATGACAAATACCATGGTTCTACTTTACTCGTGACATGTACCATTCTGTGGGGCCTTAGCCATGGATTTTGGACCCATTTAGACATCAAGCATCCTCGATTCAGGATTATGCTTTACATGTGGTCCCTTGGTCAGTAATACTATTTTTTCTGATCCTTTTTGCGTTGGATCCACTGTTTTTTGTTTGTGTATTAATTGTTTTTGGTTTCCTTTTGGTTTCATGTCCATCCATTCATTATTCATGCCTTTTTCTTATTTTGGTCAGTGGATGATTTTGATTTTTTTTGTTGCCATTTCATTTCGTGCCATTAGGGGCCGATGACCTCGATGTTGGGCCCCTTTAAACTCCAAGCATCATCATCATCGATCTATAACGGAAAACATGTCTTTATAATCACACTGAGGAATGTGGAATTCAGACATTCTTTCGTAAACTTCCTCACTTACACTTTCACTTGTTTTCGTTTTATCTGGAAATTTTGTAGTAAAGCGCACATTACTGAACAGTTTCCGCAGTCTCCCTATACGCCGCATAGTCAGCGTCAGATAATGAATCTCGCTGTACTGGTCAATTGACATATGAACAGTAGCCGAGGAAACTTTATTGTGCATGGCAGAAATCATCAGAGGCATTACTTTTCTTCGTATTTCACCTGTCTTAGCTTGAACGTTTCTAATATTGGCGAAAAGATGTGGTAACACATCAACAATTTATACTTTACCAAAATTAGCACCGATATTAATCAGTTATTGTCCTAATTCTTTAAAGCCTTTCCCGGGTAACAGTATTAAACGGTCAGAAATGTTTGACACACGTGAAGACACACGCGCTAGTTATGGTTTCATTTGTATTGCTGGGTAGTTCTTGGCGAGAAGAGCCAGCATGAATTTTGCAAATGTGCTATTTTTTTAAATGAGTTGTATCAGATTTATATACCAACTGTGCATTGCACGTTTCACAGGAAAGATATCCTGTCTGCAATGACCACGAGCAGGAACTTCTAACAAACATCAGAACTGAGCCGATCTCTCTTGATTAGTTTATATGTACTGCTTTTAAATTTAGCCGTAACGCACTCCGTCGATTCGCGTGGCATAGTGAACTTCAGCTCAAAACTAAAAGTTAACTCAACCATTACATCGTTCTTTTATACCTCCGAATTCCCGGCCTTTGCTCTTTGTAAACGAGGGATTAGTCATATATGGATGAACTACATTCCTTGCAACGTCTGTAAAGCAAGCGAGGTCATCCTCGCTACTCTGCAAATTTCGCTTCGAACATGCCCTGTCGAACGAACTGGAGCAAACTCGAGCATTTTAGCTTACACGCTCTACTCATTCGTGATGGTGGTTGCATATGCAGCAAGGCACATGTTGCTCCGTCTTGGTTACCTGTCTCAAGTTCCAACAATGCACGCCAGTAGATGTTTCACGCCAGCTCCTGCAAGAGCGGTTTTAGGAATGGGAAGAGGATGAATCCTCAAGACAAGCACTAATATTGCACCATTTTGCTTCACGTTTTGTGACTAATGTACAGGTCCCGGTTGCCTTATTTTCAGCCTATTCTCATTCTGGTTAATATGAAATGTAAGCGACAAATCGATATTCGAATAGGGCAATTAACATAATATATTGTCGTTTAATACGAGCTCGACGGCCCAAATGCCTCTGAAAGTTGTGTCTTGAGTCTTGAATCACTGTGAGGAACACCGTGGGTTTGTGTTGCCTGTGGGCGTTGCCATAATGTATGATACACCATGGGTCTACATTGCTTATGTTTTGTACCACTATTTGAGCAACAACATGGGTCTGCGTTGCTTGTGAGTAGTACCCTTGTGTGCGAAACACCATGTCTGTGAGTGGTGCGATGTGTGTGTGATATACAATGGGTCTACATTAGCTGTGATTAGTACCACCATTCGAGAAATACCATGAGTCTACGTTACCTGTGATTAGTACTGCTGCTCTTTTACCAGCGATTTGTACCATTATGAGGGTCCGTAGACCTGGATTTTGGACCCAGTTAGGTAACGAGTATCATCCCAGTAATGAAGGCATTGCGAATAGGATACACTGATTGCTTTGTTTCACGATGATATTTTTATCATCATCCGTTTTGTCCGGCTCCATGGATAAATAGTTAGCATGCTGGCCTTTGGCCACAGGGGACCCGGGTTCGATTCTAGGTAGGGTTGGGAATTTTAAACTTAATTGGTTAATTTCGCTGGCACGGGGGCTGGGTGTATGTGTCATCTTCATCATCATTTCATCCTCATCACGATGCGCAGGTTGCTTACGGGAGTCAAATCAAAAGACCTGCACCTGGCGAGCCAAACTTGTCCTCGGACACTCCCGGCACTAAAAGCCATACGCCATTTCATTTTTCATCATCCGTTTTATATTCTAGTCAGTGGAAGTTGAAGTTTTGATTTTCGTACCATTAGGGGCCGATGTCGTAGCTTGTAGATCCCTTTACACAACAAACATCATGATCATGATCATCATCATCATCAACAACAACTTTTCGTTTCAATGGAAAATAAACCCACAAATGATCTTCCTTTTCTCTACTCTCATTTCACTCGCAGTCAAGCGGTCTGTTATATTTGTATTGCCTAGTTCGTCGTTACAGCCAATATCGACCAACTTGTGGTGCAGTACTCATTGTTTTCCAACTGCTGGAAAAAAATGCTAACACGTTTCTCCTTTCAAGACATTTGTCGCTTGCTTAAATGCCAGTATAGATATATTACCTCGCCATTTCATTGTACTTAACCAAAATCTTTAACTTCTGCAATCACTCCTATTTGAACACCGTTCGTCAGCAATAACGTGAATAAAAACTGACAGATCATATTTGGTTACTTAAATTGGATGTATACGTGTCAATATCTTACAAATTAACTATATCCATATCAAATATCGTACCATCATTCTGAACTTATTTGAACTTCTAACTCGAATCATATTGCGTAAGTCCACTTGACAACAAAAATCCCTTGGGTAATGATCTTTAATCTTTAATTATTTGTATATCCTCGTCAGCATTGTCTGTAAAACGTTTATCCGGAAAACCAAGGGAGGAGCTATACACATAGAGATCACTCTCCTACGCCACGAACCTGCTACGCAGGCGTAGCAGGAGGAGAGGTGATACTCCCACGTGGCGCGTCCCAGGTGGCGGATAGGGGGGTCCTAACCGGCTTGCCGGCGGACTTGAGGGAAATAAAATACCTCTCGCGGACCAAACACACTACCTCCTGCGGGTGGGGGACGCACATGTAGAATACACCCGCGGTATCCCCTGCCTGACGTAAGAGGCGACTAAAAGGGGCGAGCAAGGGATGATTGAATTAGAACCATGAAACTACTTTTGATTCGTACCGTCATGCGGGGAACACCATAGGTTGCCTGTACTTGCGAGTAGTACCACTAAATTGGTACGAAATAGGTTTGTGATTATTTGCAGTAAAAAGCCTGGCCTGGTGGATTCCAGTACCCGTGCGTTGTACCCATGTGAGCAACACCGCGGGTCTGGGCGTAGCCTGTGAGTTGTACCACTATATTAGCGACACCGTGGGTCTGCGTTGCCTGTGATTGGTGCCCACTACGTGAGGAACACCACTGGAATACCGGCGCCCGTGATTAGTACACCTAGGTGAGGAAACTCATCGGTTTGCATTGGCTATGAGTGGCGCCATTGTGTGAGAAACACCATAGGTCTGCGTTCCCTGTACGAATTGCAATTCTTGTGAGTAGTACCATCTTGTGTGGACCACCGTGAGTCTTCGCTACTTTTGATCAGTACCCCAAAATGACAAATACCATGGTTCTACTTTACTCGCGACATGTACCATTCTGATAGGCCTTAGACGTGAATTTAGCACCCCTTCAGACATCGAGCATCATTGTGCTTTATAAATGGTCCCTTGGTCAGTAATACTCTAATTAACTACCTTCTTTTTGAGTCTGATCCACTGTTTTTTTTTGGTAGGGTTCATGTCCATCCATTCATTCTTCATGACATTTTTTATTTTATTTTAGTCAGTGGATGAATTTGAATTTTTTTTCATTTAATTTAGTACGATTAGGGGCCGATGACCTCGATGTTAGGCCCCTTTAAACAACAAGTATCATCATCATCATCATCATCATCACTCTCCTACGTTAGAACACTTCTTAGATCTACTTAAGGAACAGGAGTGACAGCAGTTGTCTCCTACTTGCCCTGTACAGGTGTCAACATTTCAAACGAAAGATTTAAAGTCATGGATAAAATCTCTACCAAGGTTTCCAACAAGACCGGCTACTCGATTCGCCATCTAATTTTACAGCTGACGTGGAAGAAACATCGAAATAGAATAATTAAACAATTTAAACAGCTCATATAAGTTAAAAATATATTTGCACAGTGAGTATGTGCACTGCAGGCTGAACTACAAGTGAATATCCAATCCACTCATCCACTCCTTTACCTCGGCTGTTGGTGTGTTGAGGTCTTCTCTGTTGTCTGGGAAAACTCGAAATGGGCATTCTTGTACGATATGCCTCATTGTCTGCTGAACCGCACAAGGGAGAATCTGTCCATTTCCAGCTGTGTAGAGTAGATGCCGTTCTACCCGCTCCACATATTATCCAGTTTAATCTACTCCAGGTTCGACGAGGAAGGTTGAAGCCAGTAACATTTATAGATGGATTTTTAATATCCACCATTCCTCGTGGTGGTGATATGGACCAATCATTTAACGATGGGGTTGAAACAGGTGGATGTTAACTTCATTAATTTGCGATTTAATAAATTCAATTTTCTGAGGTGAAGGACATCATCCCCTAGAGGAAGTTTCTTAGAAATTAATGTACGAGTAGAAACATGATTTTTCGAAACCCAACTTGATGTAATTCAGCAAGTTTTATGGCTATCATACGTGCTACAAAAAGGCAACAGAGTTTCAGATACTGTCTCTGTAAACCGCTTTAGCAAGTCGGAAAGGCATAAAAATAATCAGTCTGAGGTTCATAATTCCACATGTGAGTATACATATGACGTTCAGAAACTAGAATTGCTCGTGCTCGTCAAAGAATACCTCCAGAACCGGCTCTAAGCTTAGCTCTTACATACGTCCGCTCCTTATGACAGACTACGAATTCTACCCCTCTAATTAAATTACGTAAAGCCATTGAAGCGTGTGTCTTTGAACTCGTCCATCCGTCTAGTCCTCCACCTGGCCACGAAACTGTGCATAATCAAGGTATTTTCCCTGTGATAAACTGAGGAAGCTACTCCCACTAAATATCCAAGCACACGCCCCCTTTCAGGAAACAATATGGGTAATCTACTTGGTACACTCCTATTTCAGGTGTAACTTAATACAAATAGCAATAAAAACCAATAACCTTAGAATCCAGTATTAGACAAAAGTATTATCAAACTTTTCGCAAAATATCGTTTAAAAAACTCAGGAACGTGTTGAAATAAGAGGAAGCACTATATAGGTTCCGTGTATAAGATAGTTTAATGTTGGTAAAAATATTTTAGTGCTTGGAAAAAAAAATGTCACCACAGGAAGAACAAAATACGGGCAGGGTTAAGGACAAAAGGAAGTCAGAATTACTGTAGTACTTTCAGATTGCACCAGATATTGTCAGTCTGATATGGGAGTTCTGTACGTTCTCCCCTTATGCACATAAAGTACACACGAGCTATATCAAAATCTGTTTAATTTCTAGATCATAATATACCTGAAAGAGTAAGGAGGATTATGCGTGTGGCCCTAGGACTGTTATCTGTTCAAGTGAGATGTACACTGTTCTTAAAGCATACAGCCTCACGGCTGACTTAATCCTGGACAACGGTGGCGCTGTGTGCTTTCTGTTTTCCAGCTGCGGGCAGTCCGCTGAGACAGACTTCCTAACTAAGCTCTTAATGCTTTCCCCGCGAAACTTTATTGAAACCACGCACCGCTTTCATTTGGGCCTGAGGTTGTTCTGGGAGAAAGAGAAGAACATACTCTTGGGGAGGAATGTCTGCTAAATCCCTGATTAAACAAAAGAGATTGATTATGCGTACAATTCTAATACACGACTCTTGATATTTAAATCCTTTGTAGGTCTACTTGAAAAATATTCCGAGGTTGCCTCTGTGGATGGGGTGGCATTCCTGTCTGCCGGAAAAGGTGACTAAAAGGCCCCTAGGTACTCCTAGTTTGGGATCGTTATTTGGTGACCACGGGGCCCTTAGCAGAGTCGTCGCATTGCTTCCACAAACTTGTGCCACGCTCCTAATCTACCTTATACGACCTTCCTAGTCTACATTTGTTATTTTCCGTCCCTGATCAACACTTGTTATTTTTCGACCATGTCGGTATTAAGTTTCGAGGCCTAGGGAGTCTTTCCTTAATTTCCACCCCCTTCGTGGCATTTGCCTTTCTTTTATCGATACCTTCCTTCTTCGAAGTGTCGGGCCTCCTCCATTTTTCAACCGGTCAGTGTTAATAGAGGGTGTTCACCTAGTTGTACTTCGTCTTAAAACAACAATCACCGAGTGATTGGCTGAGCGGTTTGGGTCACGTAATTCTCAGCATGCACTCGAAAGGTACTTCACTGTCGAAAACCCTGAAAATGGTTTCCCGTGGTTTCCCACTTTCACACCATGTAAATGCGGGCGCTGTATCATAATTTATCTTAATTCTATGGTTGTTTCCTTCCCACTCCCAGCCTTTTCGTAGCCCATCATCGCCGTAAGACCTACCTGTGTAAGAGTGATTTTAAAACAATATATCATTGTTTCACCTCGAAATGCCGTTATGTAACAAAGTTGGGGTGAGAAATACTGGCCCACAGCACATGTATCACTTACAACGAAAATTTGACTTTGTTCATACAATACTGAATGTTAGCTGACAGAACCTTCCTGGTCAGAACTATAAGCTGAAATATTAACACATAGCGGTTTCTCTGGACCCAACGACGACATCACCACTAGCAGCAGCTTCCGAGGACGAAACATGATAATGAAATACACTTCCCAAACAAGACACGTTGGTAGTGAGCTTCATGTCATCAATATCTTATTCCTTCTCAGCCTCCTTGTTGTTGACAGCTTGCACGATTATTTCATTATTCAAAATTTCTTGCTGCTGAACCGCATCGTCAGTCTCCAGATGCCTACTCTCAGATACATCTTCAATCATGGCTTTTTGGTCTTGTGCCAGCGTGAGTGAAAGTGGGCCAACACTAACCTTGTTATCATGGAGACTGCGGAAGTCGTTTCTGACAACTACGGAGAAATATTTCTCCACGACTTCCGTATCAAATGTGATGTAAAACATGAGCAACTGTCCGCTAATCTGAAAATGACGTATTTAACATTTACCTCTTTTAAAACTACCACCATGTTAACCTCGCCTTCTTCGTTAAGAAGCCATCTGGTGACGAATGAACGTACCTCTTCCACTTCTGTTATAACATCCAAATTCAAACCTCATAGTTTCAGAAGCCTTTCTAATGAACAGTCGAGATTTTCTTTTGAAGACGCAGAGCAAAGTTCTCCGCGAAACGTAAAGAATTTCACCTTATTTTCTTGACACGGCATAAGCCCAAAGCCAATATCATGTCTACAAGAAAACCTTTACAATAATGCAATTTTATGTTTGGATAATGTTCTGATCCATGGGTTCAATGATATCAGTCGTGTTAGGGGCAGAGGAATTGGCGAAAATGTTATAAGTTTCACTACGAAGTTGTTCTGCAGATTGGTGAAAAGGGCAGTTATCCAGCAACTCCAAAGCTTGATGAGGTATGTGTACAGATGAAAGATGATAGCGAACCGCAGGAACGAATTCAGTGTTGAACCAATCCGAAAATAAAACTTTTCTCAACCACGCATGCTTCTGTCTTGTAGAGCACACGGGAAGCGCAACTGATCTGAACGCACGCGGTTTGTTGGCCATTCGCACAACAAGCAAACGAAGAGTTCACAGCAGTCACAGAGTACCTGGTCCATTTATCGATCATATCTAAAATGTTTGCCATGTCTCTCAAGCTGAAACCCCCTGTGGGTGGGGGACGCAGACGAAGAATGCACCCACGGTATCCCCTGCCTGTCGTAAGAGGCGACTACAAGGGGCGACCAAGGGATGATCGAATTATAACCATGGGACTACTTGTAATTTGTACCATCAGGCGGGGAACATCATGGGTCGCCATTACTTGCGAGTAGTACCACTATGTTTGGTACACAATAGGTTTGTGATTAGTAGCAACGAAGTGTGAATCAGGGTGGGAATTATAGTACCCGCAATTAGTACCACTATATGCGGAACACCACGGGCTTACGTTGCCTGCAATTATTGCCTGTCTCCTAGACACTATTTTCGATTACTGTTATAAATCACTCTCCCATAGTTTTCGGGATCGCTGAGACGAATAGTGAGACTCCGGATATTATATAAGTCCAAGTTCATTCTCCTTGCTCCTTGGGGGTGTTAAATATAAAATTAAACGAAAATAGTGTCGAATGTATAGTTTTCGGGGTCACCGAGGTGTATTGTACACTCCAGATTTGTAGTATCAGGAGACAATCCACGTGAGAATAAGACACCACAGGAAACCTTAGGGGCGGGGGAGGAGGGGGGCGAGGGCATTGAGATATAAAAATCATCGAAAGTATTGTCGAATCCATACTTTTCGGGCTTCCTGAAATGATTAGTGACATTCCGGAATTTTTTAATATCCAAGTTCAGCCCCTTCGGGGTGGGGGTCGATAGGGGAGTTTGGATCGATCTATTATAAGGCATGAAAATGGAAACGGACGTGAATTAATGAGACACTTCCGGGCATCTTAGAAACTCAAAACTTGGTACCAGACAAGCTGATGACTTCAGTATCCCTAGAAGAATGTAAAATTCTCAAAATTCTCTGAGGGAAACACGCTGGAAGTTTCAAAATCTGCATAAAAACGCAGTCAGATATATTTATCCAAAACGATAACCTATAGGTTTCATAGACTTAAGAGTTTCAGGAAACTAAACCTAACATAAATGCAGATGGCCTTTATTACCATTTCAGACCGTGTACGCACGGTTGTGCGGGTTCGTATTTTATTTATCCCTGACCGTATTTAATGTTTTTTCGGCGCTAGACCGGACTGCAGTGATTGTGCGGGACACGTGGCGTGTATTTCAATTGTTTTTAGTATGCGCTTGACCGCCAGGGCGAAGGAAGAAGAGTTTTAAAAGCACAGTTGATCGGCGAGATGGCGGGAAGCAGTAGTGCAAAAAGTATTTATTTTTAGCGTTTATATTAATCTGGAAGCTTTACTGAATATCGGAATATATTCAATGAAGTGTGTATATTGGTTAGTGAACATAAATTTTGAGGATACATCATAGTATGTGATACGAGGTGTTGAATTTTGATACGCACAATTGTGTGGGTCATTTTTTCGGATGTTTTTTATTTTGTAAAATAAACAATATGTGTATTGAGGAGCATTTTAGTCAGTTTTTGACATACAAACAAAAATTCACACCTCCAGTTTTCTTTCAGGTCTGAAAGGGATTACACCTGAAACGGATAACTGTAAGAAAATTTCGCCAATATGGTCAATGCATAGACATGCGATCGTTACGATTTTATTTATATAGATAGGTAAGGAGTCTCTTCCACGTACACCACCTTTTGGGCTATGTACTCTGGACTTTGCCTGAAAAACTGACCGTTCATGATATCTCCCCTATTAATCCACCTATCGAAAAACTATACACGAGAAAAAATATTTTAGAAATTGATTTCTATCGAGGTTGGTCGATTTTCAGTCAGATTTGTCTTGTATATATTGTGGAGAGTAAAAAAAATATCCACGAACCTGCTACGCAGGCGTATCAGGGAAAGAGGTGATACTCCCACGTGGCGCGACCCAGGTGGCGGATAGGGGGGTCCTAACCGGCTTGCCGGCGGACTTGAGGGAAATAAAATATCTCTCGCGGACCAAACACACTACCCCCCTGCGGGTGGTGGACGGACATGTAGAACACACCCGCGGTATCCCCTGCCTGTCGTAAGAGGCGACTAAAAGGGGCGACCAAGGGATGATTGAATTAGAACTATGAAACTACTTTTGATTCGTACCATCATGCGGGAAACACCATGGATTGCCTGTACTTGCGAGTAGTACCACTAAACTAGGTACGAAATAGGTTTGTGATTCGTAGCAGTAAAGAGGGTGGCCTGGGCGTTTCCAGTACCCGTGCGTCGTACCCATGTGAGCAACACCGCGGGTCTGGGCGAAGCCTGTGTGTTGTACCGCTATATGAGCGACACCGTCGGTCTGCGTTGCCTGTGATTGGTGCCCACTATGTGAGGAACACCAGCGAAATACCGGCGCCCGTGATTAGTACACCTAGGTGAGGAGCCTCATCGGTTTGCGTTGGCTGTGAGTGGCGCCATTGTGTGAGAAACACCATAGGTCTGCGTTCCCTGTACGAAGTGCAATACTTATGAATAGTACCATCTTGTGTGGAACACCGTGAGTCTTCGCTACTTTTGATTAGTACCCCAATATGACAAATACCATGGTTCTACCTTACTCGCGGCATGTACCATTCTATGTGGCCTTAGACAGGGATTTTTCACCCCTTTAGACATCAAGCATCCTTGTGCTTTATAAGTGGTCCCTTGGTCAGTAATACTATTATTTACGATCCTTTTTTGAGTCTGATTCACTGTTTTTGTTTGTTTGTTCGTTTTTTGTTGTGTTCATGTCCATCCATTCATTCTTCATGACATATTTTATTTTATTTTGGCCAGTGGATAAATTTGTTCTTTTTGTTATTTCATTTCGTACCATTAAGGGCCGATGACCTCGATGTTAGGCCCCTTTAAACAACAGGCATCATCATCATCATCATCATCGAAGAGTAAAATCACTGTTTCGGTTCCCTATACACCCCCAGCCCATTCTGGAAATTTGACATGGTTTGGACCTACAAACCTACCTATGGACAAATGGATGCCAAATATAAAATATGGTTGAAATATCCCTAGTAGTTTCCAAGTTATAAGAGATACGCTTTACACGCTCCCGCTTTTGAGTTTAGTCCGGTGGGACTTTTTCCGAAAAACCGCCCGTTAATGATATCTCCCTTATTAATCCTCCCATCGAAATGATGCACATGAGAACATTTTTGGAAATTGATTTCTTTTAAGGATGGTATATTTCCATTAAATTTGGATGTGGATATATTGTGGGAGTGTAAAATTACGGTTTCAGTTTCGTATAAATCCCAGTAAATGTAGGTATTGAGAAGTAATATTGGCCCTAAAACCTAGCCAATGATATGTGGATTCAAAATATCAAGTTAGGTAGAAATATATCCAGTAGTTTTCATGTTATAAGAACTCAGACAAACAGCAGACAGGCAGACACCAAAGCTAAAATATATGAAGATGGTCATTATTAGACTTGAAACGGATAACTGTATGAAAATTTCGCTAAAATAATCAGTGTACAGCCACACGGTCGTTACGATTTTACTTATATAGATTGAGTGATTTTGAGAGAAGAAAATAGCATATCAGCATTGTGGTGTTGCCTAATTGGCCTACTGATTTTCTTGTTTCCACATTTAACTGTTTCTCTTTCGTCCATAAAATTAATAAATAATTTTTTCAATATTAATACGTATAAAACTGACGTTCAATATCATTAACTCGTGTTTTAAGTTGCAATCATCCTGTGAACCTGAAGAGATCGCTCTCACCGAATTTCGTAAAATCGAGATGGCGCAAAAACCGAGTGCCACTGTCAGTGTTCAAGTATAGCTGTCGGTGTATTCAGTATTTGAACCCCATGAATATCTAGTATATTTTGCTTTTAGTGATACATGTTCACATTTAACGCTTGGTACAGGTTAATGTTTCGAAGGAATTAATATGTTGACCTACCTAAAGCCAAAGGACCTTTAAGTTTATTCTATATATCCTGACCATAGCCATGAGTCAGTTGTATGTGAAATTGGAGTGATTTCAAGAAACTCACATGCACATACTGCCCCCATTTTTCCCGAGCTAAGCCCAGCCATCGAGCGAGAGATCCCAAGGTGGACCGTTCGATCGTTGGCTATCACTTTCTAGAGGCATTTAAGGGTTGTTAAGGATTGATGACCAAGCAGGATAAAAAGAAATGTTAAAACAACACTCTGACATTTATTCACATAAGCAAACAAACAAATGAAATACTCTTGCTGATGTGTTTACAAAAATAGAACTTTCATAATATTGCATTTCTTCCTCGATTTAGAGTGACACGTGTTCTTAATCTCCAGCCTTACTGTGCTGTAATGAAACCAAAGAAAAATTAGGCCTCTTACCTTTTCAAATCAAAACATTCGACTGAAAGAATTAAATGAATTAACATAGAACTTAAAAAAAATGATTAACAGCTGTCTTGCGAACGAGGGTTTTACAATAAATGTGTTCAAAGCTTTACCAATTCAAAGTAGTCTCAACACGTGGTTTTAAGATGTACACAACTGAATTTATCATTTACAACATTTAACATTAGTCAATGACACCAACATGAACTTTAGTAGAAAATGAAAATTGATTTCAAAATTTTCAAAATTAATTATTATTCTGATGATTATTATTATTATTAATTTCTCATCATTTAATTAGCCCATGTTTCATTGTCACACGATCGTGTTCTTATTAATTTTCCACTGCATTATTTACCTAATGATCGTCATTAGCATTTCAGAATAATTATTTTGAATTAATTATTAATGACTTATTTTCACCATTACTCCGATTAATCATGCGGCTAACAAATTTCTACCTCTGATCTTTGTATTTCATTTCTATTCAAATTAATCTTAAAATATTTCAAATTTTAGAAATTTGCACCCCCTGCGGGTGGGGGACGCACATGTAGAATACACTCGCGGTATCCCCTGCCTGTCGTAAGAGGCGACTAAAAGGGGCGACCAAGGGCTGACTGAATTGGAACCATGAAACTAATTTTGAATCGTACCATCACGCGGGGAACACCATAAGTTGCCTGTACTTGCGAGTAGTACCACTAAATTCGGTACGAAATAGGTTTATGATTAGTAGCAGTAAAAGCCTGGCCTGGTGGATTCCAGTACCCGTGCGTCGTACCCATGTGTGCACCACCGCGGGTCTGGGCGTAGCCTATGAGTTGTACCACTATATGTGCAGCACCGTGGGTCTGCGTTGCCTGTGAATAGTACCCACTATGTGAGGAACACCATGGGAATACCGGCGCCCGTGTTTAGTACACCTAGGTGGGGAACCTTCTCGGTTTGCGTTGACTCTGAGTTGGACCATAGTGTGAGACACACCTTAGGTCTGCGTTACTTGTACGTATTGCAATACTTGTGAGTAGTACCATCTTTTGTGGAACACCGTGAGTCTTCGCTACTTCTGATCAATACCCCAACATGACACATACCATGGTTCTATTTTACTCGCGACAAGTACCATTCTGTGGGGCCTTAGACATGGATTTTGCACCCCCTTTAGACACCAAGCATATTTGTGCTTTATGAGTGGTTCCTTGGTCGGTAATAATGTTATTTTCGTTCTGTATTGAATCCGATCCACTGGTTTTTGTTTGTTTGCTTTGTGTTTTCTTGGGTTCCTGTCCATCCATTCATTCTTCATGACATTTTTTATTTTTATTTTGGTCAGTGGATGCCTTTGTAATTTTTGTTCTTTCATTTCGTACCATTAGGGGCCGATGACCTTCGATGTTAGGCCCCTTAAAACAACAAGCATCATCATCATCATTAGAAATTTGCATTACCAACGTGTGAGCTAGTTAAATAAATTTTATTTACAAATCGAGTGCCTTTATAAAGTAACGAGATGATCTTTCCTTTTAAATCTCGCTAATTAAGAGAATAAATTCTTCCTAGTCTTCCTCGACTCAACTTAATCAAACTTTCCCTTAAGGGCATGAAAATTATTTCTTAAGGCAACACACAACGATGAGTGTAATCTGCGTCACAGCGAGTGCGTGACCAGATCAAAATTAAATGAAACCAACATGACACAAGAGAAATATACATATTTACATACACACACACATTCACACTAGGGAAACACGTTTTTATGTACATTATTTACATCGAATCCTGTTTTGGCAAGTTTATTTATGATTTTTATTGGTGGTCGGGACGCGTAATGTCTAACAGAAATAATCCGTGTACTGAAATTATCCTTCATTATAGTGGCTAGTGATCGAAGTCATGGGTATCACTTGGTAGAAACACATTTCACATATCAATGTAAGTTCATCTAACTCATGAAATTATAATGGAAGATTCTAGTAAAATCCATAAGCACTACCATCATTTGGGCTACAGGTTGAGATTATCGCGAGCGTGAGCCTTACTTGTATTACTTTTATTTCCTACCTGTGAAATACACTCGCAACACGTGCTCCAATAATTATAATCCATCTTGCGCTCCCAATACACAAGAATAAGTCAAATATCATCATTAAACCATCAACTGCACAATTATACAACAAGTATCCCTCAGGATTGGTCATATTCCAGACCCTTCATGAACAGAGCACATTCAATCTCACACATAAGGACTCTACAGTAGTTTTATGGCTCACGAGCGTTTAATTCTGCTTTACCCGATCTTTAGTGAATATTATTATTATTTAAGTGATTATTACATCTACTGATCCTCATGGAATATCGTAAAATTAGATGACTTCATCATAAATACAACAAGTGATCTTGAAAGACACTAGGTTCGACCCTATTCACTCAAAATGTACACGTAAATTTCCATCCAGTAACTTTCAACATTACAAGGAAAGTAGATTTATCGTGTGGTCAGTGATTATTAAATATAAAGCTCCTTAAGCATGGGAAATCATTCAAAGACAACCTACATGTCTACTCTAATAGATTCCAAAATTTCATTCACACGTACCTAGTCTACCACGACACCTTAAGAAGTGGAAAAATGAAATATTTCTAACTACAACAAACTAATAGATCTACGACTTAAGAAGAAAGACCTCTAGTTGTACAAAAGGTAAGACAGATAAATTAAATTAAAAAGGTACTCAAGTTTTTGATGTAGTTCGATTCCCGTCGACAGTCAGTTATTCCAGCATACTCCTCCGGTCAGTCTCCTTCCAATTACCAGATACGCCTCACATTTTACAGCTCCATGGAGGCTCTGCAACAGGTGTCCCTCGATGAAATGATGTTGTCGGTGGTTGCGGAATTATCCATCTTGAGATGTTCAATTCTAAGACGACTTCCGTAGAATGCCGGTCACAAGCTGTAACTGAGATGACAAAATTAAGTATCTTGCACAAGCACACGCCGAATATAAATAGCTCGTCTACACTGTCACACTTAACTTGGCTCCTAGGCGTCTTTATTCCATAGAATTCACTAATGGTTTCTCTAAATTCTAGCAGAACGGCGTCGACTTGAACTGAAATTACTTCTCCACGTGGCGTCTCAGGAAGAGCTTCAGAACTTCAGAGTAAGAGTTTCAAGAGCATTAAGAGCATTAAGAGAGCGATTTACTCGAAACAAGGCCTTTTATCTAATTAGCCAGGGAGGTGTGATCCTCAGCGAGAACGGTAATTGGCTGATGGTCTCATTTAATTGGCTCAGACTATTCCAGAAACAAGCTGGGTTGCGCGCGTGCGAAGGCAGTCACGTGGTTTGCTCTGACCTTGGCACAGTCTTGCCGGTGTGTCATCCCTCTGAACGACGAAAAAAAAACTCGTTCTCAGCTCGCCACAACTCCCCAAATGATATGCTGCAGTTACAAGCAGACAATAAAATTTTCACTTTCCACTTGTTAAAATATTCGTAATATCGCCAATTTTAACGGGGACAATACAGGTATTTGAACTTCGGCCGCCTTTGTTAGAATCCAGTGACAATGACACTCACAAGGGACACCTTTGACCTCGAACGCTCGGAACCGCACGAAACCATGCTTAGAATAACAAGCAATCATAAACAAAACATTGGTGTGCTTCATTTCCATGCAAAACTCCGCACTTGTCTGCTAGCGCCACTAGACGGTGGCATAGTGTAGCTGCACTAAGCAGTGCTCCAGTTGCGCGAGTGGTATAGCTGCAGTACGTATTTGTCTCTTGGAGTGTTCGCAAGCGAGTTACTGTGTAAACTGTGTACAGTCCAGTGATATCATGAAGAGAGTTAATCCTACGCATGTTGCGACGTGCTGAATATGGAAATGACATCGGGGCTGAGGATATGGATTTCGCGGATATATTATATAACATAATAATTCAGAAATATAATGGCGATGACACAGAAATACACGACGTTACCTTGGATAGATATACGGATTTTGAAAGGCAGGACAGTACACGACATTCATCTCCAGAGCAACAGGAACGGTCAAGTCAAAGTGAGTACAAACTCTCTCCATCCAGAAAGACGAGGTCCAGTGTATTAAAATATATTGATGACAGCGTACTAGAGTATATATATATGAGGACTATTACAATCGTGGCTACAATTCCTATAGCAAACTAATGAAGCGCTATAAGTGTGTCAAAAGTAAATCAAATAGCACATTCATTCTAAATTCTGTGTCTAGGCAACGGGGAGCAGGTGCTCGTTTCAAAGGAAACAGACTGTCGCAATTACAAACTATAATAGAGTATGTAATATCGCAATTTGATGGTGCAAGGAGGTATGGATCTAGAGTTCACTATTGGCATCTGCAGATGTGGGCAGTAGAAGGGGCTAAAATAGTTGGCTTGGTCAATTTCAAAGCTTCCATGTCCTTTATCGACCATCTCAAGGCTGAATACGGCATTTCATCCAGGCATATTACCACATTTGTCACACGTAAGGACATAGATGACGATAATATTATACGTCGGAAGGCATAACAGTTTGTGGAATAAGTGAACATGTTTATAACAGAGGAGGGTGTGGAGAAAGGTAATGTTTGGAACATTAACTAGAGTCAATTCCAGTACGAAATGTCTTCAACATCAACACTGTCCTAGAGAGGAGAGAAAACTACAGGTAGTGTGTCGCAGTCTGTACATAGCTCTATCCACAGCTACCCAATTGATGTGGCTTTATCTATAACAGGCAGGCTAGCAAACAAGTTGTACAAAATATGTTTTCAAGAGATACAAGGCACTTTCGGTCCAAATATTTTAAAGAAACTTGACACAGCCTGTCTACGAAACATTCATGTGGATGCAAGCAAAAGTGTAAAAATGAGTAAAGAACACATGAAACGTTTTCTAACTTCAGTCCTTGGCTGACATGTAACAAATGAAGAGAGCCTATTGTTGCGTGATTCCTGGGCATGTCATACAGATCGCACCCTTCTACATGCAAGTATTCCAAACAAAGATGTTACGCTGAAGATATTGCCACCGAAAAAAACAACTTATTGCCAACCCCTTGATGTTTACTTCTTTCGACAATATAAACTCTATATCAGAAGAAGTAACGTACTGATTTTGTAAGACTACAAGGTTGAAATAATAACAGTAAGTTATTTATTAGACCACCTAATCAATACAAAGTTTGTTAACTAATAGTGGTACATGTTTCGCCTTCCCTGAAGCAGATTTGATTATCTACGATTTTTCGCCATCGTCTAATTATAACCGCCAGACTGTCAACTTTATTTTTATGCAATCTTACTACTTGTTGTATAACAATCTGTTGTTTTATCCATTGCACTCATTTTAGCAGTCTTCTAATGTTAAATTTGTTAATTCCTCCACTATTATATCTCACCACATTGTATTTTTTTAAACCATCATTGTTATTTTTAATGCTATTTTACTTCAAATCGCCTCAAGATTTTAAAATTCTTTTCATTATTATATGTTATTTAGACGCTTATTTTTAATTTAAGGTTAAGACTATGGCTGATGATACCTTCAGGGAAGGCGAAACATGTACCACTATTAGTTAACAAATTTATGTAAATCATCCAAGACTAGACTTTGTATTGATTAGGTGGTCTAATAAGTAACTTACTGTTATTATTTCAATCAAATATCATCAATACGGAACAAAAATGATATTTATTACATGTAAAGACTACAAGGTGCCAAACCACAAGTGAAGGTACATGATCGTTATTGCATAGTGAAACTTCACTCTTTGATTTACAATCAAATTGCTGCACTTACGTATAAGCCTATGTTGCAATATGCTTGGCGAAAATCAGACTAGGACATTAACATACCAACATTATCATTTGAAAATGTAATTAGTGTGGCTTTTGATATTGGACTGCGTCAATGCGAAAGTGATTTGGAATGTGATAACGTGGTTTTAGTGAGGTGCGCACATTGTTCTCTCCCACTTTGTTTTAACCACTTCATCGAAATCCCGCATCTGCACTTTGAGGACTATTATCAGCACTTACAGGTGTGTGATACTGCTGTATATGTGTGTTTACACTATTATAAGTAATTTAAGCAGAGGGTTTTTGGCGCTGCTGACTGAAAATGTAATGATACACTGATGCCATTAAATTACATATAATTTCCTTCCTATGGTATTGATATCTTGTTACGTGTTCTCGTTCTATTAAAATGTAACTTGAGGTGGAATGCAACGTTTTGCATGGAAATGACGCACACCACTGTTTAGTTTATGATTTCTTGTTATTATAAGCATGGTTTCGTGCGGTCACGAGCATTCAAGGTCAAAGGTGTCCTTTGTCAGTTAATACACTTTCTGTTTGTTCACGTTCATTTGCTTGGAGCTTGGATTTTGGTTGTATTTGATCTTCAGCTGCCATCAGGAAACTAAGTGAGCCCTAAATTAGGCTCTCAAAGATGTATCAAATTTGTTACGGGGAAACCCGTGGAGCAGAAAGAGGTTAATGAAGGTACCGGGGTGAATGGACAATATCAAAATTAATTTAAAACATAAACTGAAGGTTACATTTTTAGCACTTCAAACTTTTTATCAATTTTTCATAACAATGAAACATCAGGTACAATGACAATATTGAAACATGTCGAGGAAAATACAAGACTGGTGAACTTGACAGATCCTGGGCTTCATGCCCCTCGCTTTACAACTCCTGAGCTCCCAGCTCAAATTTACAATTCAAAAATGAGAACAAATTTAGTCAATGGCAGAAATCCCCTAATTCAGAGAGCACTTGCTCCTAAAATTACAATATTTAGCCTTCCAGAGGCACTCTTTACAATTACAAAACTTGAAAAAGAGCTAACAGGCTCTCGGTTCCTTACTGCCTACTCAAGGCAACATTACATCAATCTCTGGTCTCTCAAAACACCATTTACAAATGGAACTTATTATTACAGGGGTATTAAATACCCAACCTACTGGGCCTTCGTGGAATAAGAATAACAGGTGAAATTAATGGCCCGAACACAAAATAAATGGAGGCGTATACTTGCACTCCTAGATATGAACACGTAAAAACCTAAATGGCTCTAGGCCGATGGAACAGAGGCTATTCCCAGACTACTGAGGTGACTCGTATAGAATTCATTTAACACCTTACAGAAGAAAAAAGTTACAAAACGTAGTTACCTCAAACCAAGATGAAGGGGAGCTCGAGAGGGTGATTCACTTTCTATCCCCGATTTACACTTTAAGATTTTATGAAATTTTTACATTAGCCGAAATATGATTTACATTTTAGAAAAGTAGGTTACATAATTAAAGATTCAGATCTTTCCCTCGGATTAAACTGCGGAGGTAGCAAGAAAGAATAAAGTTATGTGGCCATTACCTTGTAGATGTTCTAGCTGCCGACGAAAGAGGCCGCCCGCCTCCTGCTTAAGCACTCACACTCAGATAGACGACGATCAGTTGGCCAAGAAACGTGAAAAGCCGCAGTCTATAAACCCTCAGGTAAGGTTCGAGATCATTCAAGACTAAACTAACCACACTCTCTCAATTTTATTGGTTGAGTTAAAAAGTAACACTCAGAATCGAACAAGAAGCCTGTGTTAGGTTGAAAATTAATTACATAAATAAGTGATTGGCTAGATTCAAAACTGGCGGAATGAAAAAGGAAATATTGCCAACCCAAAAGTAAAGGAACATCAATCAGTTACAAAAACCTATAAATACAAAACTTCTTTCAAATATAAGTTCTTACACCTCGCACCAGGGTGCATGATCATAGTTTTTTGGTAGTGTCAAACAAACAAAACAATCAATACTGATCTGCATTTAGGGCAGTCGCCCAGGAGGCAGATTCCCTATCTGTTGTTTTTCTAGCCTTTTCTTAAATGTTTTCAAAGAAATTGGAAATTTATTGAACATCTCCCTTGGTAAGTTATTCCAATCCTAAACTCCCCTTCCTATAAATGAATATTTGGCCCAGTTTGTCCTCTTCAGTTCCAACTTTATCTTCATATTGTGATCATTCCTACTTTTAAAGACGCCACTCAAACTTATTCGTCTACTAATGTCATTCCACGCCATCTCTCCGCTGACAATCTATGGAAGAATGTCCAAACTTCTTGATGAATGACAAACAAAACAAGGAGAAATTCTCTCAGTATAGGAAACTGCACAATAACAAAATTACATAATATTTCGGTGGTGACATCTTCTGATTAAAGTTCCAACTTTTTGTGTTATTAGTTCCACCTTTGATTTATAGAGGAGTTCATTTAGGCGCTAATTTAGAATGCGCGGCGTTGAGGTGTACCTCCCGGTACAAAATTATTTATAACTGTAACCAGTTGGGTAGCGTGGTGGTGTAGCAAGTTAAAAAGTAATGAAAATATCTCATGATGCATGAGAATACCCTATCATCTTCTTCCTGTGACTTGTTCAAAACCCTGGCGGGAAAAAGGCACATGTTAAGCTCAGTCCTTGTCAATAGTGGTCCCACAGTCCACTTTTTGACAGCGGATCATCCAGACGAAGGGCGTCTCTGCCCCTCTGTCCATTGTTGGTGAACACTTTGGTTACTACCTTGAAAGACCGCAAGATCAGAAATATCTGCTGACTGGGGTACATGTTAAAATAATATTAATATTTGTAAATATACGTACAAATTATAAAATTATACACTTTACGAGTCTAGAGAGGTAAACTGGAATATTACAATTTAGAAGAAAATAGATGTAATCGCAGACTATGAATAGCTTTGTGTGAGAGAAAACTTTCTTCAGCGTTCCCACTAGTGAGAATTTGCTCTAATTGAATAGAGCACGCATCTGGATCCCTGTAATTTCATTCGACCGCGAAATAAGTTAGAGATATTCTGGAGTTAGAAGTTAAACGACATTGTTCTAGAATATCCTTTTGTGATTCCAAAACCTACCAGTACCAACTGAACTTCAGAGCACCCAACTTTCGTTTATTATTCTGGCTATTTTCTTTGCTTTCTTATCACCAAACAGGCTGACTACGTGATTGAGTTCATGTCGCTTTCCTGAAAAACAATATTAGCTTTAATCTCCTTAAGGAAAGATAGAATGTCCTACCCTGTCAACGTTAAAACTGACATGTACTTTCTTGTATTTCTGAAACATGTGTGAAATGAACTCTGGAAATCTTTATCTCATTATTAACAAGTAGTTATCTATTGTAAGATCACAAAGGCTAAGTTATGGTTGGAGTGTGGTATTTGATTACCTTTTACATAAACCTTTCTATGAGAAGAACATAAATGTTGTTAAATGAGCCTAATTCGGGTAATAAGATTATGGCTATGATTAGACTTTAGGAGCTTTCTTTAAGTATGTTGATATCAATAGACATTTAATAGTAGGTATATACATTCAGTAGTTCAGGGATCTGAAATCTGTGGCTTCAATTTTGTTGCGAATAAATATACGTTCCAAAGAGGGAACAAAAAAAGTAGTTTGCGTAATATAGATACATAATACCACGTACGTGGAAAGTATCAGCTCACTAGAAACCATCCTAAGTATAGGCCTACATCATATATATTCATCAAAAACTAATACTTAGCCTAAATTTTGATATAGAGTTTTTATTATCACTAAAATGAATGAAAATGTATTTATTAATTTGTGGGAACCTCAGCCCTCTATGTCTATTAGTATTGACAACTCTGGGGATTGAAGAGAAAAATAGGAAAATTGAGATTGTATTACATACACACATTATCATTATAGACTGTTATGCCTTTCAGCGTTCAGTCTGCAAGCCTCTGAGAATTTACTAAACGTCGCCACAATCCTCTATTTGCAACTAGTGTTGTGGCCTCATTTAGTTCTATACCTCTTATCTTTAAATCGTTAGAAACAGAGTCTAACAATCGTCGTCTTGGTCTGCCTCTACTTCTCTTACCCTCCAAAACAGAGTCCATTATTCTCCTAGGTAACCTATCCTCCTCCATTCGCCTCACATGACCCCACCACAGAAGCCGGTTTATGCGTACAGCTTCATCCATCGAGTTCATTCCTAAATTAGCCTTTATCTCCTCATTCCGAGTTCCCTCCTGCCATTGTTCCCACCTGTTTGTACCAGCAATCATTCTTGCTACTTTCATGTCTGTTACTTCTAACTTATGGATAAGATATCCTGAGTCCACCCAGCTTTCGCTCCCGTAAAGCAAAGTTGGTCTGAAAACAGACCGATGTAAAGATAGTTTCGTCTGGGAGCTGACTTCCTTCTTACGGAATACTGCTGATCGCAACTGCGAGCTCACTGCATTAGCTTTACTACACCTTGATTCAACCTCTCTTACTATATTTCCATCCTGGGAAAACACACAACCTAAATACTTGAAATTATCGACCTGTTCTAGCTTTGTATCACCAATCTGACATTCAATTATGTTGAATTTCTTACCTACTGACATCAATTTAGTCTTCGAGAGGCTAATTTTCATACCATACTCATTGCACCTTTTTTCAAGTTCCAAGATGTTAGACTGCAGGCTTTCGGCACAGTCTGCCATTAAGACCAAGTCGTCAGCATAGGCCAAACTGCTTACTACATTTCCACCTAACTGAATCCCTCCCTACCATTTTATACCTTTCAGTATATGATCCATGTAAACTACAAACAGCAAAGGTGAAAGATTACAGCCTTGTCTAACTCCTGTAAGTACCCTGAACCAAGAACTCATTCTACCATCAATTCTCACTGAAGCCCAATTGTCAACATAAATGCCTTTGATTGATTTTAATAATCTACCTTAAATTCCATAGTCCCCGAGTATAGCGAACATCTTTTCCCTCGGTACCCTGTCATATGCTTTCTCTGGATCTACGAAACATAAACACAACTGCCTATTCCTCTCGTAGCATTTCTCAATTACCTGGCGCATACTGAAAACCTGGTCCCGACAGCCTCTCTGTGGTCTGAAACCACACTGGTTTTCATCCAACTTCCTCTCAACGACTGATCGCACCCTCCCTTCCAAGATGCCAGTGAATATTTTGCCTGGTATACTAATCAATGAGATACCTCGATAGTTATTGCAATCCTTCCTGTTCCCTTGCTTATAGATAGGTGCAATTACTGCTTTTGTCCAATCTGAAGGTACCTTACCAACACTCCACGCTAATTTTACTACTCTATGAAGCCATTTCATCCCTGCCTTCCCACTATACTTCACCATTTCAGGTCTAATTTCATCTATTCCTGCTGCCTTATGAAAATGGAGTTTATTTACTATCCTTTCCAATTCCTCAAGCATAATTTCACCAACATCATTTTCCTCCTCCCCATGAGCTTGGCCGTTTGCAACACCACCATGATGATTTCCTTTTACATTGAGAAGATGTTCAAAATATTCCCTCCACCTCTCCAGTGATTCCCTGGGATCTATTATGAGTTCACCTGAATTACTCAAAACACTGTTCATTTCCTTTTTCCCTCCCTTCCTAAGATTCTTTATTACTGTCCAGACAGGTTTCCCTGCTGCTTGACCTAGCCTTTCCAGGTTATTACCAAATTCTTCCCATGACTTCTTATTGGATTCAACAACTATTTGTTTCGCTCTGTTTCTTTCATCTACGTACAAATCTCTGTCTGTCTCGGCCCTTGTTCATTTCTGATAAGCATTCTTTTTACGTTTACAGGCTGCTCTCACTTCATCATTCCACCAAGATGTTCGCCTTTTCCCATCTTTACACTCAGTTGTTCCTAGGCATTCCCTTGCTGTTTCTACTACAGCATCCCTGTATGCCACCCATTCACTTTCTATATTCTGAACCTGCTTACTGTCTACTGTTCGAAGCTTCTCACTAATCATATCCATGTACTTCTGTCTAATTTCCTCGTCTTGGAGATTTTCTACCCTTATTCGTTTGCAGACAGATTTCACTTTCTCTACCCTAGGCCTAGAGATACTTAGTTCACTACAGATCAGATAGTGGTCTGTATCATCGAAAAATCCCCGAAAAACTCGTACATTCCTAAAAGATTTCCTGAATTCAAAATCTGTTAAGATATAGTCTGTTATTGATCTGGTACCCCTAGCCTCCCATGTGTAGCGGTGAATAGCCTTATGCTTGAAGAATATATTCGTAACAGCTAAACCCATAATAGCACAGAAGTCCAGCAAACGCTTCCCATTCCCATTAGCTTCCATATCTTCCCCACATTTACCAATCACCCTTTCGTATCCTTCAGTTCTATTCCCAACTCTCGCATTGAAATCGCCCATTAGCACTATTCTATCCTTGCTGTTGACCCTGACCACGATGTCACTCAATGCTTCATAAAACTTGTCAACTTCATCCTCATCTGAACCCTCACATGGTGAATACACGGACACAATTCTTGTCCTAATTCCTCCCACTGACAAATCTACCCACATCATTTGCTCATTTACGTGCCTAACCGAAACTATGTTGCGTGCAATGGTATTCCTGATAAAGAGCCCTACCCCAGACTCTGCCCTTCCCTTTCTAACACCAATCAAGTACACTTTATAATCTCCTATCTCTTCCTCGTTATCTCCCCTTACCCGAATATCACTTACTCCTAGCACATCCAGATGCATCCTCTTTGCTGACTCAGCCAGTTCTACCTTCTTTCTTCCATAAGCCCCATTAATATTGATGGCTCCCCATCGAATTCCATTTCGTTCGCCAAGTTGTTTCCAAGGAGTCCCTCGCCTGTCAAATGGGAGTGGGACTCCATTACTCCCATAGGTCCGAGGCTTGCTTAAAGTGTTCTGAGCTCGGTAAATTCATAAAGCAGGATGCTGCCCTGCTTGCACATAGTCCAAGTGAGGATCTCTCCTCTAACGTGTTATGGACCACCGGTGAATTGTATAGTCCTAGCCGCCTGAGCACAAGGAGGGCCACGACTCAGAATATGTCCGAGATGCCCACTCCCATTCCATAGCAACTGATATCCCGACTCTCAGGACCACTTACTAGGCCACTCAGCCGTTGCCCATGGTTCACGAACTAGGACGTGACTACAGTAACCCACAAACATGAACCACTGAAATTATATTTAATCAGGAAATTACGAATTCTTTCCTAGGATATAATCTATACATTTCAAAATGCTAGGATTTTTGGAGTTTATTTCCCTTTGAGTCCAGTGTTATTTTTGCCCCATTTCCCGTTTGTAGCCTCTCCTATCCGCGCCAGTTAAAAACATTCTGTATTACAGCGATTTCAAGCAGGATACAGAACAAACTTATTTATTGAGAAAGAATTGAATAAATTTCTTCATCTACCATCTTTGGTTAGTGCATATTACAGGCCTTTTCACAGTCGATGAGGTTATTTCACAGAAAACGGGTGAATGGGGTAACAAAACTAATAAATCTTAATTGCATTATTACTTTGTAACAAACCACCCTAGACTACGGGTCCCTTATGCCATTATACACAGACTGTAGCCCTGAACAATGCCCGTAAGTTTGTCGGTAGGGTTTGGATTCAATCTGTATATTTTAAAAACAACGCATTATTCAGTTAGATTACACTTCCATTCACTTTTAAATAGTTTTCCTGAAAATAAGGCAATCAGGATTAGAACGGCTGATTATTTGAACTTCGTTATCATTTTCGTCCTAGTCAGCGGGTGAATTTTAATCATCCATCTCGTAGAATCAGGGCCGATTAGCTCAGGGGCCCCTTGAAACGACACCAATAATAATAATAATAATAATAATAATAATAATAATAATAATAATAATAATAATAATACCCGTGTGGGGATTTACCGGTTACCTCCATCGCGCGCGTCCCATTGGAATTGGGGAAGCTCGCTGGCTCTGCCACCAGCAGAGTCAGAGGGTAGTAGGGAAATAAAATATCACCGTGAAAAAAAAAACTGGTCCCTTGCCAGGGTTACGGCGAAGACTGGTAAATGACCAGAAGCCAGAAAACATCTTGAGGCAACCTCTAGGGCTAACAACCCTAGTTGTAAACGGGTGGGTACCCGTCCAAAGCAAAGTCAAGTCAAAAAGCATGATGGCACAACATTTCAAGAAACATACCCTAGGGGGTAAATCATCGGATAAATCCCTCGTCGTGAACGCCACGGCGCACGAGTCTTTTTCGGATTCTGGGGGAGACTCGACATCATGCAAGAGACGAGTCGGAGCGTCTCGGTGTACCCCGAAGAGTCAAAAACTCAGGCCAAAATCTAAAACCTTTCTAGCAACTTTCAACATAAGTTCACTTACACAAACTGGCAAGCTGAAAACCCTCACCAAAGCTCTTCACGAAAATCAGATAACCATAATGGCCCTACAGGAAACAAGATACCCAGATGAAGAGATTTTTGAATCTGAAGGCTACCGATTTTTCAAGAGCAAAGCGCAAAGAGGAATCCTCAATGGAGCTGTGATGCTTGGAACCGCGTTTGCTGTTAGAACCAAGATCCTTAAATCGGTTGCAAATTTCGAACCTGTGAATGACAGATTGTCTATATTCACAATTAAATGCGCGAACAAAACCTACGCCCTAGTTAACGCACATGCTCCTACAAACGATAAGAACAAGTCTGATCCAGACGAAGTTGATAATTTCTGAGATCTACTGGATGAAAAATTAAACAAAATCCCCAAACACCATGTCAAGCTTCTTTTGGGTGACTTCAATGCCCAACTAGGTCGTGAACAGAAGTACAAGAAAGTTATAGGAAATTACCCTGCTCACAAAAGAACCAATCCCAACGGCAAAAGACTGGTGTCCATTTGCGAAAATCACAACCTGCAGGTCATGTCGACCCACTTTAGCCATCTACCCAGAAAGCAAATGACTTGGCGTTCTCCCGTCCAAGCTCTCGGAGAGTTCCAAATTAATCATGTTGCAATCTCCAGGAGAAACAGCCCTGAGATTATGAATGTCAAGGTAAAGAAAGGCATCAATGTGGCCTCAGATCATTATATGTCTCTTATCAAATTCAAACCAATTCCCGAAAACACAAGGAAGACAACCAAACAGATCACACGCTTCGACAATGATAAACTTCGGAAAAGGGTTGAGGAGTTCCAGGAGAAGGCTAGACCAAATTACTGTGACTTTAACAACGCCAAAAGTCTCCTTGTTGAGGCCGCCAAAGACGTTGCAGAAATCAAGAGAAGCAAAAAGCATGCCTGGTGGAATAGTACCTGCGAATCAGTCCTCCAAGAAAGACTCAATGCGTGGAAACAGTACTACTCTACAAAATCAGAAAATGATTGGGAAACCTACAAAAACTCAACGTGCCCAAGCAGCTAGGGTGTTCAGAACTGAGAAACGTAAATACGAAAAATCTCTCATTGAAAAGATAGAACAAAGCTTTAGGAAGAATGAAAGCAGAGAGTACTACAGAGCCTTCAAACGCAAACTCACTGGCTATAAACCACCATCTCTATGCTTTGAGCAAAGGGACGGCACATTGGCGACGTCAAATGAAGAAAATTGCAGCATTCTGGAAGATTACTTCAAGAATTTACTTAATTGCTCTAAACCGCAAAGGACCATTGAGACCAAGGAACCCTTACTCAGGTACCCAGATTCCAGACCACCCGATAGAGAAGAAATCAAGCGCCACATTGCCCGTCTCAAAAATAACAAAGCGCCGGGGGAAGACTCAGTAGTATCAGAACTATGGAAATATGCCCCAGGGGAATCACTTGATATCTTGCAAAAGCAAATAGAAGAAATGTGGTACAAGGAGACCCTACCCGAGGATTGGAAGATAGCTTTGATCCATCCATTACACAAAAAAGGCAGCATGAAGATCATCAACAACTACAGAGGAATATCCTTGCTACCCGTGACTTACAAAATTATATTACTTGCCACCCTGGAGCGTTTGGAAGCACAAGTCGAACATCAAATAGGTGAATACCAAGGAGGGTTCAGAAAAGGTCGCTCAACAGCTGAACAGATCCAAAATCTCAAAACGATCATCAGATATTGTACACTAAGGTCCAAGCAGTACCTGTCTGTCTTTGTGGACTTTAAGAAAGCGTACGACTCCATTGACCGGGAGGTCCTGTTAAACATCTTAAATCAATTTGGAGTTGATTTGAAACTGCTGGCATTACTTAGAGCCAACCTGACCGATACAAAATCCAACGTAATTTCCACGGATGTCTCTCGCATTCCTTTGACATCAAAACAGGAGTCCGACAAGGTGGTGGGCTATCCCGATACTCTTCAACCGTGTTCTTGGAAAGATCATCAGAACCTGGCGGGTGAGATTACAGGAAACCTACTACAGTCCATTGAGAATAGGAACCAAAACCAAGGGGATCGCAACAGACTGCTTAGCATTTGCCGATGCTATTGCTGTTCTCTCAAACGACATAGAAACCGCTAGAGCTTGTGATAGTACATATATCACACCCCCGAATTATATGTAGAAGTTAGAGATATTATTGTCAGTATTCGATTTATTATTATTATTATTATTATCAGTATTTCATTTGTATATTTTGCCATTTATATTGGTAAGCTGGAAGCTATCCACATATGTAGGTATGAGTAATTTGTTTTGCATGAGTGGGAAAATATTGCTTTAATAACTCTGGCAATTTGGTTGAGTCATGTAGATACCCCAGTGTTTGTTGTGATGTACTTGTGTCGGGATATTCAATGAGTCATGTATATATCCCAGCCTGATGAGATGAGCTTGTTGTTGTATTAGAAAAGTTTGGTGACTCATGGAATATACCCCAGAGTTTGTTTATCTCTTGGGAGGAAGGATAAGTTCAGGGCATGTCTTGACAAGAGGTTCACTCATGATTGGCTGGCAAGCACCAATCCAGACGTATCATCTGAGAGGAGGGGTATGTTGATGTCTATAAAGGTTGATCATACGGCGGCAACCGGGGTGATTGTAAAGGAACGAGAAGGAAGATAACTACAACCAGTTATACAGTGACACTGTATAAGAGAACTACAACTGACGCACTGTACGGGAAGGAAGTGGTGCTGATACAAGGTACTGGAGTGACACGGCTGCAATGGACTGGACCTCAAACGTTCATGGAGCGTAGTCCTGTTATGTTCGTGGAAAGTGGCTGATTGTGGAGAGTGCTTGCGCATTAAGTATTGTAGCACTTGTGGCGGCCTAGCATTATATGTTGGTGAAAGCTATCTCAGACTTTCCATAATTTATGTTGAGGATCGACAGACGTGTGTATATATCTTTACAACAAGTGTTAAAATGTGTGAACACAGTAGTACAAGGTACAGTATCTGTGTGATGTGATAACTGCCGATTATGAGAATCGGTAAGTCGAATTGATATAGAGACAGTGAAGGGCATTTATCTTCATACATGTACATTGTTCATCGGACTATCTACAAATGGTAGCTTAGTTCTCGCTTTCGTTTTCCCACGATTTTCATTATTATTGTTGTTGTTGTTGTAAATATGGAGTCTTCCAGCAATATTTTTCTTGTTTTGCTAGGGGCTTTACGTCGCACCGACACAGATAGGTCTTATGGCGACGATGGGATGGGAAAGGTTTAGAAGTTGGAAGGAAGTGGCCGTGGCCTTAATTAAGGTACAGCCCCAGCATTTGCCTGGTGTGAAAATGGGAAACCACGGAAAACCATCTTCAGGGCTGCCGATAGTGGGATTCGAACCTACTATCTCCCAGATGCAAGCTCACAGCCGCGCGCCTCTACGCGCACGGCCAACTCGCCCGGTTAGCAATATTTTATGTGTGTATTATATGTATAATGTTGTATGTTGATGAGGTGCTCATGCACGGAATTTGTTAAGAATATAGTTAGCTATTTTAGAATCAGTGTTATTGATGAACCTAGGTGCAGTTCCTACCTAATTAGTCGTTTTCAGGAGGTTAAGTAAGGCCTGCAGCAGATGTACCAGTACGCAGCATTATGTACACGCCCTGGGATATACAGTTTATCATGCTCTTATCTAAATTCGAGGGATCCATTCTGGTGAACTCTGGCGCCCATACTACGGACATTTCGGTTAATTATGCTTATTAATTTTATTAAGTTTTTGAGTAATTTTATTTATATATTGTTATTCATGATTTGATATTTTATTTATGGTAGTCATCATAAAGTTACAATTGGCTTCCCAACGTGGGGCTGAATGATTGGTAGATCTGTTAGGCTTATAAGCGTAGGTGCACTTGTCAGGTGTGGATGGAATTCTACAAACTATGTCAGTGAAGTGTTTCATATGTTTCATGTGTATTTTGGAGTATGAAGAAATGTTGTAGCGAGTCGAGTATTATAAGACTGAGAAATAGAGAGGTTGTTAAAGTTGCTGGTACTATGAATCAGGATAAGAGAAGTCAAAAGAATTCCACCACATTGAGTCTATCGAATTTAAACGAGAGTAGCGAAATGGCTGATAGTAGGAAAGATCAGTTGGCAACAATAGGTGAGGAACCGAGTAACCCGTCTCAAACTCAGAATGTACGGGATCAAGACGAGTCTTCAATGCTCAGTATGCTTAAATCGCTACTTGATAGTCAGAGTAAAGAGTTGAAGAGTGAATTGAATTCCTTAAGTAATGAAATATGCAGTATTAACAGTAAAATCTATAATAATAATGTTGAATTGTCCAGTAAAATTGATAATAATATTGTTGAATTGTCCAGTAAAATCGATAATAATATTGTTGAATTGTCCAGTAAAATCGATAATAATAATATTGAATTGTCCAGTAAAATCGATAATAATAATGTTGAATTGTCCAGTAAAATTGATAATAATATTGTTGAATTGTCCAGTAAAATCGATAATAATAATGTTGAATTGTCCAGTAAAATCGATAATAATAATGTTGAATTGTCCAGTAAAATTGATAATAATAGTGTTGAATTGTCCAGTAATATTGATAGTTAGAGTAAAGAGTTGAAGAGTGAATTGAGTTTTTTAAGTAATGAAATATGCAGCATTAATAGTGAATTAAATTCAGTTAGTACGGAATTGTCCAGTAAGATTGAGAATCAAAGTAAGGAGTTAAATTCAGTAAGTGCTGAAATGTCTAGTAAAATTGATAATTTAAGCAGTGCTGTGAATGGTAGAATAGATGAATTGAACCAGAAGTTTGACCATCAAAGCAGGGAAATCCAGGAAGTCAATAATAAGGTAGAAGCTCAATGCTTGGAACTGACCGAGAAAATCGAATGCCGATTTCATGTAGTTAGGAAGGAATTTGTTGAAAACAGCAAGGAATGCGACAAGAGAATAAAAATAGTGGAAGATAAAGTCTAAGAAATAGATAGAATTAAAACCAATCAGAATGTTTTAGTGAAGTGAATAGAAGAGAAGGATGAGAAATTACAGAAAGACCCGAAGTCGGTAAAAGATGACCTCAAGTCAGTAGAAGGAAATGCCAGAATGGTAGTTGAAGAAGGGATTAAAGCATGTCATGTGAAGTTAAGACAGGAGATCAGTCAAATCCAAGTAGGTAGCAGTATATATAATAGGTACGTATCTTGTACGAAGCACTCTGAATTACCCAAGTTTAATGGTGGGCAGTTTAATCCGATGGAATTCTTGAAAGCGGTGGAGAAACGGTTTTCCAAGAATCTTGACGATGGTTTGGTCGAGTGGAGTATGGTTGATGAGATGTTGGATATTGCATTTGTTGGAGAAGAGAGATCTTGGTTTCAAGTTTATAGACAGGGTATTTCGAGTTTGGAGGAATTTAGGGAGAAATTTAATTCTAAATTTTGGAGTGATGTTATTCAGGGAAGGGAAAGAGATCGGCGTGCTATTTGGCAAATATAGACCTCAGGAAGGTGTGTCTATGACGGAATATTTCTTGGCGCATGTTCTGATCAGCCAGAATATTGAAGGTCTAGCATCGGAGAGAGATACAGTCCGCCAGATGTTGAGGCATTTTCCTGAGAAGGTCGGATTAGCTGCATGTATGAAGAATATTGTTACGATTAAAGAATTAGAGCAGCTGTCAGAGAGGTTTGATTCTTTGGAAGGGCAAGGGAGGACTAGGCAAAGTGAAGGTAGGAATTACGGGGATAATGGGAGACAAGGTAATCAGGTAGCGGGAGATAGGAATAATCAGAATTTCGGTCATTCTAGGCAAGGGAATCAGGGTGATAATTCCGGAAGGGAAAACAGACAGTCTAATCAGGGAGTTAATCACCAGGTATATTTTGGCAGAAGATCTAATCCAGGGGAATCAGAAAGTAGGGGGCGTACGGATCAAAGACCGCCAGATCAAGTGCCGAGACATGATAATAGTGAACAGTCCACGTCAAGTAATTTAAACCGGAATCGGACTTCTTAGTTGGGTCAGATAAGCAGTCCGATAGCGAAATTCCTATTCACGTGATGAAACAGGTAAGTTACGAGGTAGACGTGAAAGAGGAGTTATTGTATGACCATGTGATTTGTGATTTTGTGTATAGGGGGCGTGATGAAAGTATGAAAGATGTGTCGGATGTCTTACTTTGTGCTAGTGATGATGGTAATAGCGGTGTTGCGATCGATAATCTTGTGGAAGTTTCTGAAATTGAAAGTGAAGTTTTTTGTGAAGTTGATGAAGGTTGTTTTGTGAGTGAAGAGTGTTCACGGAGTATACATCATGAGGATGTTTTTGTTGACTTATGTGTACGTAAGGAGAGTAAAGTTAGGTCCATAACGTGTGAAAATGGTGACTTTGAGATTAATAGAACTTCTGATAAGAGAGTCGAAAGTAGCAGTGTTGTTGGCATGAAAGTGGTGCAAGTAGCAGCCGATATGGAAGGTGGTGAAGATGGATTAATTGTTGGGTAATTAAGTAGTAATGACAGCAATTTAGAAGTGTATTATGGTAAGAATTTCTGTAATCGCGTGAGCGTGAGTGAGAATGAAGTGCGTATGTTTGACAAGCGAGTGCGTAATGTTTTATTTAAGGCTGAGAGTTGTGTGAATGATTTGAATGACTTGCTGAGTGATATCGATGTGGAATGTGTGAAAAAGTATGTGATCTGTTTGCTTGCATTAATTATGGTTTTGTGGAAGGGACAACGTTGTGAGATTCCCGAATATTTCAGAAAGAGGGATTTCCTTTTTATGAATGTTCCCAAAGAAAGCTTGTATGCGTCTTGTGTGACTGGATGGGATGAAGGTTTGTGTGTAAGATAGATTGTATTAGAGATGTGTTCGGATTTTATTACGGTACGCATTCCTCGCTTATCGATGCTGATGTTAAGTTTATGTATATTTTTTTCATTATATCAGGGTCCGTATACTGTGGACAGTAGAATAGGCAAGTGTGCTTATAGGCTCCTAACCACTGACAAAAAGGTCCTTGGGACATTTAATATCTATAGCCTTCGCAGATATAAGAGATAGGATCTGCACCTTGGATGTATATATTATCAATTATGAGTTATGTGTACAGTAGTAAGAAGGGATTGTATTCAATGGTATATGAAACAATCAGAGTTGTGTGTATATAGCCATATTACTATTATTATTATTATTATTATTATTATTATTATTATTATTATTATTATTATTATTATTATTATCATTATTATTTGGATAAATTGTATTTCGTGTGTGCGAATACAATGCAGTAGACGCAATGTATATATCATTATTACAGTAAATTATGTGTTCAGTTATGTCATTATAAGGTTATGTATGAAGTTCTATTTAATGGTGAATCATAATATGTGATATCATCAATTCACCAAGGGGGCGTTATGTGATAGTACATATATCACACCCCCGAATTATATGTAGAAGTTAGAGATATTATTGTCAGTATTCGATTTATTATTATTATTATCAGTATTTCATTTGTATATTTTGCCATTTATATTGGTAAGCTGGAAGATATCCACATATGTAGGTATGAGTAATTTGTTTTGCACGAGTGGGAAAACATTGCTTTAATAACTCTGGTAATTTGGTTGAGTCATGTAGATACCCCAGTGTTTGTTGTGATGAAATTGTGTCGGGATATTCAATGAGTCATGTATATACCCCAGCCTGATGAGATGAGCTTGTTGTTGTATTAGGAAAGTTTGGTGACTCATGGAATATACCCCAGAGTTTGTTTATCTCTTGGGAGAAAGGAGAAGTTCAGGGCATGTCTTGACAAGAGGTTCACTCATGATTGGCTGGCAAGCACCAATCCAGACGTATCATCTGAGAGGAGGGGTATGTTGATGTCTATAAAGGTTGATCATACGGCGGCAACCGGGTTGATTGTAAAGGAACGAGAAGGAAGATAACTACAACCAGTTATACAGTGACACTGTATAAGAGAACTACAACTGACGCACTGTACGGGAAGGAAGTGGTGCTGATACACGGTGCTGGAGTGACACGGCTGCAATGGACTGGGCCTCAAACGTTCATGGAGCGTAGTCCTGTTATGTTCGTGGAAAGTGGCTGATTGTGGAGAGTGCTTGCGCATTAAGTATTGTAGCACTTGTGGCGGCCTAGCATTATATGTTGGTGAAAGCTATCTCAGACTTTCCATAATTTATGTTGAGGATCGACAGACGTGTGTATATATCTTTACAATTGCGTATTAGATCCACTGATTGTTTTAATCTCACCCTCATTTTTCTCCATCATTTTTTAAACTCTAGTCAGTGGATATGTTTTTAAAATTTTAACATCATCTCTCATGTCGTTTATCACATTCCATTAGGGGCCGATGACCTTCGATGTTAGGCCCCTTTAAACAACAAGCATCATCATCATCAGCATCATATCTTTACAACAAGTGTTAAAATATGTGAACACAGTAGTACAAGGTACAGTATCTGTGTGATGTGTTAACTGCCGATTATGAGAATCGGTAAGTCGAATTGATATAGAGACAGTGAAGGGTATTTATCTTCATACATGTACATTGTTCATCGGACTGTCTACAAATGGCAGCTTAGTTCTCGCTTTCGTTTTCCCACGATTTTCATTATTGTTATTGTTGTTGTAAATATGGAGTCTTCCAGCAATATTTTATGTGTGTATTATATGTATAATGTTGTATGTTGATGAGGTGCTCATGCACGGAATTTGTTAAGAATATAGTTAGCTATTTTAGAATCAGTGTTTTTGATGAACCTAGGTGCAGTTCCTACCTAATTAGTCGTTTCCAGGAGGTTAGGTAAGGCCTGCAGCAGATGTACCAGTACGCAGCATTATGTACACGCCCTGGGATATACAGTTTATCACGCTCTTATCTAAATTCGAGGGATCCATTCTGGTGAACTCTGGCGCCCATACTACGGACATTTCGGTTAATTATGCTTATTAATTTTATTAAGTTTTTGAGTAATTTTATTTATATATTTTTATTCATGATTTGATATTTTATTTATGGTAGTCATCATAAAGTTACAAGCTCAACTTGAAATTTTAAAGGAAATTGCCGAACAAACTGGTTTGCAGATATCGTTTGAGAAAACAGAAGTAATGACTAACATCAAAGAGGCTCCACTAAAACTCCATACAAAATACGGGGTCATCACCCGAGTAGACAAATTCAAATACCTGGGTGAGATCATCATGAAAAATGGACTGGACGAAGAAGCACTTCAAGAGCGAGTACGCAAACTGGAAATAGCCTACCAAACATCCCGCACATTCTGCAACAAAAAATGCCTTTCCCAAAACACCAAGATACGTCACTATGAAACAGTTCTGAAGCCAGTAGTTCTATATGCAGCCGAAACCCTGTCTCTAAATGCCAACAAAGGACTCCTTGAAGAACTGGAGAAAGGAGAACGCAAAATTGTGATAGGAAATTGGGATCAAAGTACAGAAATAGAATCCATCAAAAGAGATCCAACAAAGAAGTCTACAGAAAAATAGAGAAAATTACTGACACAATCAGAAGGGCACGATTTTACGGTCATCTGAAAAGAATGGACGGAAGAAAGTTAACTAAAGAAATCTTTCATTTTTTTATTCAAACCCCAAAACCACAATTCCCTGGTTTAGAAATACCAAAGAAGACCTGCAAATGCTACATATCTCAGCTGAAGACGCCCTTAACAGAGATCTCTCCCGCAAGAAAATATTGACGAACGGGCTAAACCGAGACGAGCAGCCGAAGAGAAGACACGGTGCCCCTTGGACAGAGGAGCGTAAGCAGGCCCACTCACAAAGAATGAGGGAAATCTGGGCTCTAAAGAAGGCCAAGTTCAGTGTCAAATGCAACAAGACTTAACTTGGTCCTTGATGGCCCCAGCGAATTATATAATAATAATAATAATAATAATAATAATAATAATAATAATAATAATAATAATAATAATAATAATAATAATAATAATTTTCCTTTATAAAAGTAATTATCTAAACTAAGTGACTTCTTGCATACCGGTAAATGTACCTACAATTGTTCAAGAAATGAATTATCGCATGGAATAGTGTCTGTTCGAAAGGTGCTATTTCCACTTCAAGAAATGATTCAGTATTTCGTCCACATGCATTACAATAGTTGTATACTATCGGATGTCTTAAGCAATCCAGACCAGAAAGATGCAATTCCCAGAAAGTTGTAACGTACCCTACAATGGGTACGTACCACCTGCATAGGATTACACCTTTCTTGAGTTTTCCCAAAACGTTCTCATCGTAGAAATAGAGTCTATGGAGCGTATAATCCTCAGATGTAATTTCTGTTGTGGGTATCCACAGGATTTACATCTACGGGGGAAGTGAATTATACGTATATTTTGAACAATGCCATGCGCTCATTCCTTTGTGAACGGCTATAGGTATGATTTATTTATTGTTCACAATGCTAAGTCATGTCGGCCCCGTGGTGTAGAGGTAGCGTGACTGCCTCTCACCCGGTGGCCCCGGGTTCGATTCCCGGCCAGGTCAACGATATTTACCTGGACCTGAGGGCTCGTTCGAGGTCCACTAAGCCTACGTGATTAGAACTGAGGAGCTATCTGATGGTGAGATAGCGGCCCCGGTCTCGAAAGCCAAGAATAACGGCCGAGAGGATTCGTCGTGCAGACCACAGGACATCTCGCAATCTGCAGGCCTTCGGGCTGAGCAGCGGTCGCTTGGTAGGCCAAAGCCCTTCAAGGGCTGTAGTGCCATGGGGTTAATGCTAAGTCATCGTTCAGAAACTATTGGATCCAGAAAGATGCATACGGGGCTATCCTGTAACTTCGGCCTTCGGAAGGTAAAATTTTTCGCAACAAACATAAAGCTACACCTTTCGCATTTTTCCCTCCAGATGTACAGAGAAATAAAAGAGCTGGAGAAAAGTATTGTGACAGGCTCAACCTCAAGAAGGAAGCACATTCTAACTGAACACTGGCTCAGTTGCTCTTTGTTTACATACAGTCATACATAGCCTACGTGAGACTGTCACAAGAGCTACAAATTTAAAAACTCCGTGCCACGGATTTAAGCGCGCTCCTAACAACATCTCGTACAAAGTACTGATTATGTGTCTAATTACCATTGCTCCTCCACTTTCCATATCAAGTTTGGTTTGCAGCCTGGCCTAGTGTTACCTGTAAAACGTCACAGGTAGTCACCGAAGATACTCAGAATATTAATGCATATTAATGAGTAAAATAATATTTTATTACGAAAGACCATAGCACAGAGCGGGATAGACAAAGCTGAATGCTGATTCCTCTGTGCAAGAATTAACTCAGTTTTTGTACCGGAAAGGGATTTTGCAATATCAAGTCTGTTTATTATATCGATATTTAATTACCGCAGTTTCTTTGGATGCCACGAACCTACTATGCTGGCGTAGCAGGGGGAGAGGTGATACTCCCACGTGGGGCGTCCCAGGTGTCAGATAGGGGGGTCCTAACCGGCTTGCCGGCGGACTTAAGGGAAATAAAATACCTCTCGCGGACCAAACATACTACCCATTGTGGATGGGCGACGCAGACGAAGAATACACCCACGGTATCCCCTGTCTGTCTTAAGAAGCGACTAAAAGGGGCGACCAAGGGATGATTGAATTAGAACCGTGAGACTACTTGTAATTAGTACCATCACGCGAGGAACATCATGGGTCGTCTTTACTTGCGAATAGTATTATCCGTGATTAGTACCACTATATGCGGAACACGACGGGTCTGAGCTTTGCCTGTGATTAGTACCACTTATGTGACGACCACCAGGGGATAGTAAAAGTCCCTGTGATTGGTATACCTATGTGTAAGCTTACCTATGTTGCCCATGAATTGCGCCGTAATGTGAGAAACACCATAGGTCTGCATTATCTGTGAGTAGCACCACAACGTGTGGAGCACCGTAAGTCTACGTTAATCATGATTAGTACTGCTGCATGAGAAATGCCAAGGTTCTTACTTTCCTAGCGTTAAGTACCATTATGAGGGGCTGTTGACCTAGATTTTGGACCCCTTTAGACAACAAGCATCATCGACTTAGGATTGTGATTTGGAAGCAGCCCCCTGGTGAGTATATACTTTCTGGGAAGGTGGGGCATTGCGGGTCGAATCCACTGATTGTTTTAAGTTCATAATCATTGTTCATCGCCTCTTTTATGAAATCTAGTCAGAGGATTAATTTTCGAATTATTTTAACTCTCAATATTGCGTGTTGGATTCGCTGATTACTTTCGATTCATACTCAGCCATTCATTCATCATATTCTCGTTTTGAATTCTGGTCAGGGGATGAGTTTAGGACATTTAAATTGTCATTACATTTCCTTTCTTTTCGTACCATAAGGGGTCGATGTCCTAGATGTTCGGCCCCTTTAAACAACAAGCATAATCAATTCTTTGGATGTTGCAGTGACTTCTCTGGTTCACATACAACAATATTTCCACGGGTATACGAACTTTAGCTGTACACATTTCACACGGTGCACTTCTGTCAAATTGCACTAAAGGTAAGGTATATGTCCACTATGTCAACAAAATTTAATGACCAATAAAACGAGAAATAAATTAATAGTCATCAACAAAACGTAATTTTGACAATGAATGAGCTTTTGTCTGTTGTTTATGTAGGCAATACGTGAGTTGTCACATCGAACGTTGCTGCTACATTGCGGTTAACCGCGGACTCTTGGGTAATTTTGCAGCATGTTCTGAGTGACATATAGCTCCCAGTGGGCCTTCATAACTATTAAAGCGAGTGATATGTACTTCAAGTATTAATGAATATAAAAGACGAGAATGCACAGATAGGAAGAGGAGCAATAAAATGTAACGTAACAGTTTGGATGTGTATACAATGTATGGGAGTTATGGCATGTTATTGATCAATTCTGAGTGATATCTTACCTGAAGTTCCAAATCGATTCCAACTTGGCAGGTTCGATCCTGCCTCAGTCCGGTGGTATTTGAAGGTGCTCAAGTACGTCAGCATCGTATCGGTAGATTTAAGGGCACGTAAAAGAACTCCTGCGGGACTAAATTCCGGCACCTCAGCGTCTCCGAAAACCGTAACAGAGTAGTTAGTGGGACAATAAACAAATAACATTATTATTTATTATTACCAAATCGATTCTGCGAAACTGTTAATAATAATAATAATAATAATAATAATAATAATAATAATAATAATAATAATAATAATAATAATAATAAATATTGCATAGTCACTGCTGACGAAATGTCTTGAGCTGTCTAATAAACAAAGAAAAGCTTCCAAAGCAGCTGGGGTACTACTGTACTGCAAGTTTCACCCAAGTCCAATCATTCGCAACAGGATAGAAAGCCACTCAGCAAATAAGTTATTAGCAATATCGAAAAACCACAAACGTTATTTGAATGGAATCGCTGTAATAAATAGTTTCATTCTTATAATCTTCATGGAATTTACAAGAAGAACCTAAGTTTTGGTGCCACGAACCTGCTACGCAGGCGTAGCTGGGGGAGAGGTGATACTCTCGCGGACCAAACACACACCCCCTGTGGGTGGGGGAGGCAGACGAATAATACACCCACGGTATCCCCTGCCTGTCGTGAGAGGCGACTAAAAGGGGCGACCAAGGGATGATTGAATTAGAACCATGAAACTACTTTTGATTCGTACCATCACGCAGGGAACACCATGGATTGCCTGTACTTGCGAGTTGTACCACTATATTCGGTACGAAGTGGGTTTGTGTTTAGTAGCAGTCATGAGCTTGGCCTGGGGGTTTCCAGTACCCGTGCGTCATACCCATGTGAGCAACACCGCGGGTCTGGGCGTTGCCTGTGAGTTGTGCCACTATATGAGCGACATCGTGGGTCTGCGTTGCCTGTGATTAGCATCTACTATGTGAGGAACACCACGGGGCCCGTGGGACAGGCACCCGTGCCTAGTACACCTAGGTGAGGAAACTCATCGATTTGCGTTGGCTATGAGTGGCGCCATTGTGTGAGAAACACCATAGGTCTGCGTTACATGTACGAAGTACAATACTTGTGAGTAGTACCGTCTTGTGTGGAACACCGTGAGTCTACGATACTGTTGATTAGTACCGCACCATGTCAAATACCATGGTTCTACTTTCCAAGCGATAAGTACCATTATGAGAGTGCGATGACCTATATTTTGAACCCCTGTAGCTTGCAAGCATCATCTATTTAGTATTGAGCTATAGAAGCAGCCCCTTGGTCAATATTACTATTTTTTTCGTCAGTTTCTGAGACTGAGGCATTGCGGGTCGTCTCCACTGATTGTTTTAACTTCATATCCATCCGTTCATTTTTTAATCCTCACGTTTTGAATTCTGGTCAGTGGAGGATTTTGTGTGTATTTTTATTTTGTCATTGCATTTCGTCTCATTTCGTACCATTAGGGGCCGATGACCTCGATGTTAGGCCCCTTAAAACAACAAACATCATCATCATCATCATCAAAATACCTACCAAAGTTTACAGACCACTGAAGTCCGTTGGGATTATTGACAAAGCACAAAAGAACGATAGACTGTTACAGGATTTTTTCAATTCCTGATAGTGAAGAAAACATTTATCGCACTATTTCAGCTAATAAACACTCTCAACAGCATTACTGTTTGTACAGCTGTATAATATAAGCGTTGCTTTTCCTAGATGAATCTGACAGATCGTCATTACACTGATGATCATTCACTAGTTTGGGCCTCCTCTGCATGATTTTCAATCCTTAGCTTATGGCAATTCCTGTGCCCTGAAGAACAGGCATTTACAGTAACAACAGACAACAAGTCTAAGGAACGAACTCGTGAAGATGGCAACAGTAGTGTGAAGAGGCAAATTTTGAAGCTATTGTAAAAACTAAGGCATTTAAAAATTGTCTGCACGCTTTCATTATAATTAAAATTTTTATTTATTTTTCATACATCTGTATATACATAAAAATTAAACTGTGTGCGTGTGTGTGTGTGTGAGTTTGTCTCGCATGGACTCCAAAACTTCTGGACTGATTTCGCTGAAAATTTTAGAGTTTGTTCTTATTATTCATGAGACGTTTCAGGAAACGGTCTTAACGAAATCCGATGGGTAGTCTTATTATGAATAATTTTATGTACTTAATTTAATTGCAAAGCCGCGCCAATATTGGATAAACTTGATGGAAAGATTGTCTCTAAGCGACAGCAATTTATGTTGCTTCATGATAGTCCCGTAAGTAATTATTTATGTAGGACGATGTGAACACGCCGCCATGTCTTATAAAGTATCTTCCTTGCTAGGAGGTTCATGACCATGCACGTTTCTTGAAATTGCAATCCAACATGCCGTAATCGAAATGTACTTTCATGTCATAAGACCAACTTTGAAAGGTCTGCCAAATTTCAAGAATGTACCTATATATTAGACGTGAAAAATACCTAAAAACTTTGAAAAGTGTAGACTATCGACAGTGGAATTTCACGAGCTATCACCCACTCCTAACGAAGAGCAACCGGGGGTTTGTGTCGGAGCACCCAACGACCAAACGCGAGTCTATAAAATATAATATAAAAATATCAGTATGTAGGCTATGAGTATAATTTCAACATCTCCTCCTAAACCACTAGAGCAATTCCAACCAAACTTGGTACACTTCTGACTGACTACCTGGAGACAAACATTGTGGGGGTAAGCCACCCCTATTACACCCTTAGGGAAGGGGACGGGTTGGGTTGGCATATTAAAATAATCGAATCTATAGTTTTCAGGGTCGATGAGAAGAACTGTGACACTGCGGATGTCGTTTAATTCCAAGCTCATGCCCCATCGGCATAAGAGGTGAGAAGGGGTGAAAAAGAATATGTCCAAAAATGATCAAGATTATGGATATATATTTGTGTATGCTCCAGCCTAGCCCTCAACCACAATTCGTACAATTTGACTTACTATCTCAAAAAATACTGTAGGGGCATGACACCTCTATCACCCGTAGGAGAGGGGGGGGGGGGTGAAATGTAAAAATAGTCGAAAACGACCGATGTTAGTGTCGAATTCTTAGATTTGGGGTGTCACTGAGATGAACTGTGACACTCTGGATGCCACTGAAGTTAATGTTCAGCCTCAATTGACGTAGGGTGGGGGGTGAGAAGGGGTTAAAAATAAAATATCCAAAAATGACAGGTATTATGGACTTATGTACATATTCCAGCAATGCTGTCAACGAACTTGGCACACGTAATATGACTTACTATCTGAAAAAGTACTGTGGGAGTAAGAGACCATTAGTACCCCTAGGAGTGCGTGTAGAACGGGGTGAAATATAAGAATAATACCAAACCACTAATATTAATATATAACCCACAGCGTTCGGGATCACTGATATGAATAGTGACACTCCGGATGTCGTTTAAGTCTAAGTTCAGTCCCCATCGGCATAGCGGGTGAGATGGGGGTGAAGAAAAAAAGAAAATTCGGAAATGACAGAGATTACGGATGAACGTGCGTCTGTTCCAGCATAGCTCTTATCCAAACCTGATACATATATAAATTGTCTGGAAAAATTACTGTAGAGGCAATAAACTACCTCTAAAGTAATGGGGTGAAATATAAATATATCCAAAAATGACTGATGTTTGTGTCGAATCCATACCTTTTTGGGGTAGCTGAGATGAACTGTGACACTCTGTATGCCGTTTAAGTCGAATTTCATTCCCAATCCGGATAGGGGTTAGGAGTGAAGAAGAATGTCAAAAATGACCAAGATTATGGATGTACGTGTACATGTTTCAGCATAGCCCTCAACCAAACATGGCACATATATGATTTATTATTTGGGAAAGAAAAGTGTGGGGTAAGACACCTCTTGACACAGTTGAAAACTACCAATATTATTGTAGAATCCATATTTTCCCAGGTCACTGAGATGAATACTGGCAAACTGGTTGTCGCGTAAGTCCAAGTTCAGTCACCATCGGGATGAGGAATGAGAAGGGGTGAGAGAGGAAATATTCAAAATCATCGAGATTACGGATGTATGCATGTTCCAGAATAGTTCTCAACTAAACTTGGTACACTTATGACTTACTATCTAAAAATTACTGTGGGCGTAAAACTAGGGGATGGATGAAATATAAAAATAATAGGTTTCGACATCGCTGATTTGAGCTGTGGAACTCTGGATTCCAGATAAGTCATACTTAAGCAGTGGGGTGAGAAGGGGTGAAAATGAATGTAAAAATAACCGAGATTATGGATGTATGTGGGTATGTTCCGGTGTAACTCTTAACCAATCTTGGTTCACATATTACTTGCTACCTGGAAATAAATACCGTGGGGGTTACGCAGCCCTAACGCCCCTAGGGGTGGGAGTTCAATTTAAAATAATCGAAAAGGACCTATATTAGTGTCAAGTCTATAGTTATCGAGGTTGCTGAGATGAATAGTGGCATTCGAATCATCGACTAAGTCAAAGTTCCGTTCCCATAGGCATCAGGGTAGAAAAGAAAAGGAATGTCCAGAATGGCCGAGATTATGGATGTGTGTTTTTTCCAGCATAGCTCTCAACCTAACTTGGCACATATTTCACTTACTATCTAGAAAAAGAATTACTGTGGGTGTGAGATCCCTAGCACCGCTAGGTGTCAGGATTTAAAGGGATGACATTTAAGAATAACTGAAAACGACGAATAATATTTTCGAACCCATGTTTTAATGCTAGAGTTGGAAATAGAACTGAAGAATACTGAACCCTTGAACTTACCGTTCCATCGTTGGTCGTCTGCCTCGGCTACTTCGGCAGAGCAATGTCGATTCTCGGATCTTGGGGTCGCTACGGATTTTTTTCTGTCTCTTCATTGGTCAATCGGAATGGTTCAGAGGAGAAGAATACTTCTTAAAATGAGGAGCAAAATTATGCTTACTATAAGTTTTATTCAATGAAATCAGGATAATTGTTACTAAATAGGCAAGAGAAAAATGTCCGTTATTTTATTTCAGAATAACTCAGTCACAATGCATAACGTGAGTGGGAAAAGTAACTTCAAATTGTTTATATTATTGTCTTCGAAAGAATGAAAACGCAATGTAAGATTTGTGGACAGCAAAATCATGAAAAAATAGAACAGCAAGTAGAATTCCAGGTTTACATTTAATTAAGGTTATCCGCCAGTCGACTATCCTCTCGGATATTGGAACATCCCCCTAATGGCTCCTTAATCGAACCAAATTGACTAACAGTTGCTTTAGATAGGTTGAAAAATATTACTTAAAAGCATGGTGTTCATTACAGGTTAACAGTGTAACCTTTTTGATGATAATAATAATAATAATAATAATAATAATAATAATAATAATAATAATAATAATAATAATAATAATAATAAATAAAAATATATAAATAAAATTACTCAAAAACTTAATAAAATTAAGAAGCATAATTAACCGAAATGTCCGTAGTATGGGCGCCAGAGTTCACCAGAATGGATCCCTCGAATTTAGATAAGAGCATGATAAACTTTATATCCCAGGGCGTGTACATAATGCTGCGTACTGGTACATCTGCTGTAGGCCTTACCTAACCTCCTGAAAACGACTAATTAGGTAGGAACTGCACCTAGTTTCATCAATAAGACTGATTCTAAAATAGCTAACTATATTCTGAACAAATTCCGTGCATGAGCACCTTATCAACATACAACATTATACATATAATACACACATAAAATATTGCTGGAAGACTCCATATTTACAACAACAATAATGAAAACCGTGGGAAAACGAAAATGAGAACTAAGCTACCATTTGTAGATAGTCCGATGAACAATGTACATGTATGAAGATAAATACCCTTAACTGTCTCTGTATCAATTCGGCTTACCGATTCTCATAATCGGCAGTTATCACATCACACAGATACTGTACCTTGTACTACTGTGTTCACATATTTTAACACTTGTTGTAAAGATATATACACACGTCTGTCGATCCTCAACATATAAATTTATGGAAAGTCTGAGATAGCTTTCACCAACATATAATGCTAGGCCGCCACAAGTGCTACAATACTTAATGCGCAAGCACTCTCCACAATCAGCCACTTTCCACAAACATAACAAGACTACGCTCCACGAACGTTTGAAGTCCAGTCCATTGCAGCCGTGTCACTCCAGTACCGTGTATCAGCACCACTTCCTTCCCGTACAGTGCGTCAGTTGTCGTTCCTTCATACAGTGTTACTGCTTGTAGTTGTCTTCCTTCTCGTTCCTTTACAATCACCTCTATAATCACCCTTACAATGTTCCATACAATGTCCCCGGTTGCCGCCGTATCATCAACCTTTATAGACATCAACATCCCCCTCCTCTCAGATGATACGTCTGGATTGGTGCTTGCCCACCAATCATGAGTGAACCTCTTGTCAAGACCAAGCCCTGAACTACTTCTTCCTCCCAAGACAATAACAAACTCTCGGGAGTTTTACATGAATCATCAAATTTCCCTGGTACAACAACAAGCTCATCTCATCAGGCTGGGATATATACATGACTCATGAATTTCCCGACACAAGTACATCACAACAGACACTGGGGTAGCCATATGACTCATTCGAATTACCAGAGTTATTAAAGCAATGTTTTCCCACTCGTGCAAAACAAATTACTCATACCTACATATGTGGATATCTTCCAGCTTATAAATATAAATGACAAAACATACAAATGAAATACCGATAATAATAATAATAATAATAAATCGAATACTGACAATAATATCTCTACCTTCTACATATAATTCGGGGGTGTGATATATGTACTATCACAACAGGAAATAACACAGGTGATGAATCGAAACAGCATTCGTAGCGTAAATCCTACAAAAATTCACTAAGTGTGAACACACTGCTCTATCGTAACTTGCCATACACCCGAAAAATAAATTGTTAAGTAAAGGAAAAGAAACAAATAGAAACGGAAGTTCATCGAACTTGAACGAACGCTTCTAAATAGTAGGGATCAGTCTCCATTAACCAGGTTTCCACGTGGTACAACCATTATATTTATGCCGCTACTGATACAGCGCTATTAGGGGAGCACCTTCCAGCTAGTAAAGATTATGCCGAAACATGGCCTGAATAGTTTCTTCTGATATATTCTGCATCTGTATCCACTACTGCAGACACTAACATCGTTCAAGTCGATTCGCAAAAATGCCTAAGGAATGACCGGGCTAGGTACAGACGGCGTCCTAATCCTGTAGTTGAGTCAACGTTACAGTTTCTATTCACCTCTAACTATAATTATGATACACGCGGCATCCTAAATTCATTGTTGAGCCAACGTTATGGTATTTACGCATCATTCGTACTGCCGGATGAAATCGAGGTATTAACACAATGTCCGGATTTATAAATCTGATTGTCGTTGAAATACTAAAACATGAAGTAAATTCGCTACAGAAATGAACTCGAATCAGGAAATATGTCTGTGTGTATTTCCTACGAAAAAGCGTAAAATCAAAATTAAATAACAGGGTTGAATTGTTCAGACTATTAATCGTTACAATTTAAAAGCTTGCGGTGAAATTCGCTAAATAAATGTAAACTCAAATCTCGTTTGATATTTCGTAATATTACCGAAAACAACAATCACAACCATTACGATACTCAAACTCGAGTGTGAAGTTCCAAATAACCTGCAATGTCAACACCCAAACATGTATAATCTTGAACTGCCCAGTGAAGTAACATCTCATCAACACACTTAGGATAAACTCTCAATGTGATAAAATTCATTCTCTCACCCGCAGTGTTTCCAATCCGCGATTGTTTCGTCTCGTAAGGATACAGAATAAAATTCACTTCCCGATAAGCAAGTATTATCTTGACCGTGTGTATTAATTTATGTTTGTGAAGTCGATTATCACAAAATGCATTTCGCTGGTATCAAATAGAATAGTCATCTTGACTTAACTGACGTCACCTACGGTCTTACATAAAATAATAATCAAGGGAAACATCAACTTTTACTTTAAATATGCGTTACAACACACTCACTTGGATTGGACAACCCTTACATTTTTCAATCGTTCTGGATCGCTGCAGGGCATCGTTCCTCTTATACAGCCTGTCTCAGAAATATTACACATTAACATATACGCCATGTCACAAAAAAAATCTCCATCGAAGCGAGAACTACAGTTCATATCAAAATCCAGTGAAGCATGATTAAAGTTTGGCATTCTGGAAATTTAAATTTTGTGACACCATGTGTTTGTGATATAGAAAATTACGGCGTGCTACTTTAATCCTGAAATCTGGAAAAATTTCGAGAAGATAATATTGAGATCACTATAAATTTGTTTGGGGGATCGCCTCCTGCTGTGAGTTGGTAGGAGACGAGTTTGAAATTAGAAAATGGCTGCGCGTTTTCTCTCCATCTGGCAGTTGGCCCTACATAGCCGTGCGGCGGTGCTTTCAGCAATGTAGAATTATGGGTTCATTTGACTTACTATCTGGAAAAAGAATTACTATGGATGTGAAATCCCTAGCAACTCTACGTGTGAGGATTGGAAGGGGATTACATTTAAGAATAATTGAATACGACCAATATTTGAAGTTTTAATGCTAGAGTTGGAAATAGAACTGAAGGACACGAAAGGGTGATTAGTAAATGTGGGGAATATATTGAAGCTAATAGGAATGGCAAACGTTTGCTGGTCTTCTGTGCTAGTATAGGTATAGTAGTTACGAATACATTCTTCAAGCATAAGGCTATTCACCGCTACACATGGGAGGGTAGGTGTGCCAGATCCATAATAGAATACATATTAACCATCTTCGAATTCAGAAAATCTGTTAGGAATATACGGGTTTGTCGGGGATTTTTCGATGATAAGACCACTGTCTGATCTGTATTGAACTAAGTATCTCTAGGCCTAGGATAGAGAAAGTGAAATACACTGACTGACAGAGCAAATGCAACACCAAGAAGTAGTGGTCAGAACTTTATGCCAATTGCAGGGTAGACTGACGTCACTGAGGTATGCTCATGATGTGAAATGCGCCGCTGTGCTGCGCACGTAGCGAACGATAAATGGGACACGGCGTTGGCGAATGGCCCACTTCGTACCGTGATTTCTCAGCCGACAGTCATTGTAGAACGTGTTGTCGTGTGCCACAGGACACGTGTATAGCTAAGAATGCCAGGCCGCCGTCAACGGAGGCATTTCCAGCAGACAGACGACTTTACGAGGGGTATGGTGATCGGGCTGAGAAGGGCAGGTTGGTCGCTTCGTCAAATCGCAGCCGATACCCATAGGGATGTGTCCACGGTGCAGCGCCTATGGCGAAGATGGTTGGCGCAGGGACATGTGGCACGTACTAGGGGTCCAGGCGCAGCCCGAGTGACGTCAGCACGCGAGGATCGGCGCATCCACCGCCAAGCGGTGGCAGCCCCGCACGCCACGTCAACCGCCATTCTTCAGCATGTGCAAGACACCCTGGCTGTTCCAATATCGACCAGAACAATTTCCCGTCGATTGGTTGAAGGAGGCCTGCACTCCCGGCGTCCGCTCAGAAGACTACCATTGACTCCACAGCATAGACGTGCACGCCTGGCATGGTGCCGGGCTAGAGCGACTTGGATGAGGGAATGGCGGAACGTCGTGTTCTCCGATGAGTCACGCTTCTGTTCTGTCAGTGATAGTCACCGCAGACGAGTGTGGCGTCGGCGTGGAGAAAGGTCAAATCCGGCAGTAACTGTAGAGCGCCCTACCGCTAGACAACGCGGCATCATGGTTTGGGGCGCTATTGCGTATGATTCCACGTCACCTCTAGTGCGTATTCAAGGCACGTTAAATGCCCACCGCTACGTGCAGCATGTGCTGCGGCCGGTGGCATTCCCGTACCTTCAGGGGTGCCCAATGCTCTGTTTCAGCAGGATAATGCCCGCCCACACACTGCTCGCATCTCCCAACAGGCTCTACGAGGTGTACAGATGCTTCCGTGGCCAGCGTACTCTCCGGATCTCTCACCAATCGAACACGTGTGGGATCTCATTGGACGCCGTTTGCAAACTCTACCCCAGCCTCATACGGACGACCAACTGTGGCAAATGGTTGACAGAGAATGGAGAACCATCCCTCAGGACACCATCCGCACTCTTATTGACTCTGTACCTCGACGTGTTTCTGCGTGCATCGCCGCTCGCGGTGGTTCTACATCCTACTGAGTCGATGCCGTGCGCATTGTGTAACCTGCATATCGGTTTGAAATAAACATCAATTATTTGTCCGTGCCGTCTCTGTTTTTTCCCCAACTTTCATCCCTTTCGAACCACTCCTTCTTGGTGTTGCATTTGCTCTGTCAGTCAGTGTATATCTGCGAACGAATAAGGGTAGAAAATCTCCAGGACAAGGAAATTGGACAGAAGTATATGGCAATGATTAGTGAGAAGTTCCGAACAGTGGACATTTTCTACATTGAAGTATGTGCCTCCTCAAAGTCTACAAATTTCATCACTAAATTCTTTCAGAACTCGCATATTTTTTTTCCAATTCAGAAACTTGATCTAAAGTTGATCTACCTTTTTTAAATACAATTTGTTCTTCCTCCATTTCCTTTCCTACTTTCATCCTCAGTCTTCCCTATAATAGTTGCTGCATTCTTTCATATCGCCCTTCTTAAATGCTGGGATTATCAGACACTTCTTCCAGTCTTCAGTTACTGCTCTTTCCTTCCATGTCACTCGAAATAATCTATATATCCAACGTAACCTTACTAGTGTGGCGTGAAGAGTCAATGTGGGGTGCCAATAAATATTTTATTCATACCAGTGGCAAAAGGAACGAAAACCTTAGCATAGAAAATGAGATGGTCGACCCATAACAACAAAGATCGTCAAAAGATAATCATTGGGACACCACAACGCTCAAGGTAAACCAAAGTTATTTCAGTGGTGGCGACTTGTCGAACCACGGAAAGACTTGCGGTCAATGCCTCGTTGGGTGAAACCTAGTATATCAGATTTTATCATTCACCAATCAGCAGAGCCAGTTGACGCCACGGCGGGCTACCCGAGAGGGGTGTCCGTGGTAAGTACAATTTTTGTTTTAAAAAGAAGAAAGGAAAAGGGAAAGGTAAAGAATGAGAGAGAACGCACAACTAACCAAATGTAAGAAGAGGAGAATGGTTTTAAAACAAGTTGTATTTTAAACTTCAAATGACTAGAATAAGCAGGGTACAACAAGCAAAGAAGGGGAATTACAAACTTTTGATAAGGGCTCAGCCCCTTTGACAACCAAGACACGATCAAGAATAATAATTATTAAGATTTCTTGGGATCTATTATTATGACTTTCAAGAAAAGCCCAAGAGCAAGGTTCGACAGGGAAAACTATAATCAACACCTATATAAGTACACAAACACTTTAATTAAGAAACAAAGCCACTAAATCTTTATATAAACAATGATTTAAGGCCACCCTTACAATCTCGATTTTGCACCCAAAGGAGGGCAGGAAGGTTATGGCGCATCGGAGGACAAGAATTTTTAGTACTCAATATCCGAAAGGAAGAAAAGGAAAGAAAAAGAAAGCGGAGTAAGGAGGGAAGAAGAGAAAAAAGAATGAAGACGGGGGGGGGGGATCCTTCCAGGCTGCTTAGACGCTATCACGTTGGCAATGTAAACGACCACTCGGGTCAGTGAAAAGTTCAAGGTGTGGCAACACTACTCTCACTTGTCCAAGCACAGTTGATTCTGGCGCATGAGGTTGATAAAAGGTTCCAGTCTGAAGGACTTAGAATTGAAACCACAAAACCCCAAATAATTCAACATTCAAAGTTCAAATCTTGATACTGAGAGCGAAAGATATAAAAGGTTGTAACTTTTGCTCACCCAGTCTGTTGATAAATCAATGCAGCAATTCACAAATAAAAGTAGGTAAAACGTCGCAACGGACCAGCCGTTGGGGAACAGTTCCGCTCTCTCCACTCGAGTTGTTTTCCAACTGAATGTCTGACCGCCGATAGTAAGGAATAGCTTGCTTATATAGGTGGTGAACATATTCGAGAAGTTACTCGATGAAAAATACGTAGGTGTGACGTCACAACGAGGAAGCAGCAGTGTGAGATAGCAGGCCAGTTAGTGAACAGCTGGGCGAGCAAGCAGAAGAATGCGGCAGAAGGTAAGACGTAGTAGCGCGGTCGTAACACTAGTCCTGCTGCGTGTATCATTTCTGTAGCCACCTCAACCACACCTGATTTCGTCATCTTTATAGCTCCTTCATTTCCAACATTGTTATATCTTCGGTTGGTTTTCTTCCACCACATACTCTTCTACACACTCCCTGTGGGTGCGGGATGCATACGAAGAATACACCCACGGTATCCCCTGCCTGTCGTAAGAAGTGACTAAAAGGGACGATCATGATATGATTGAATTAGAACCATGAATTAACTTGTAATTAGTACAATTACGCGGGGAGCAATATGGATCGTCCTTACTTGCGAGTAGTACCACTTTGTTAGTTAGTCAATAGGTTTGTGATTAGTATCAGCAGAGAGTGGTTCACTGTGGGCTTAGAGTTCCTGTGATAATACCACTAGATGCGGAACACCACGGGCTTACGTTGCCTGCGATTAGTACCAGTATGTGAGAAACACCACGGGTCTGGGCGTTGCCTGTTACCGGTACCCCTATATGAGCGACACCGTGAGTCTGCGTTGTCTGTTACCGGTACCCCTATATGAGCGACACCGTGAGTCTGCGTTGTCTGTTACCGGTACCCCTATATGAGCGACACCGTGAGTCTGCGTTGCCTGTGATTAGTTCCCACTATGTGACAAACACCACGGGAATACTGATGCCCGTGATTAGTACACCTCTGTGAGAAACACCATGGGTTTCTGTTGCCTATGAGTGGCGCTGTTATGTGAAAAACACCATACATCTGCGTTACCCATACGACATACAATACTTGTGAGTAGTATCATAATGTGTAGAACACCGTGAGTCTAAGCTACTTTTGATTGGCACCGCATCATGAGAAATATTATGGTTCTACTTTACTAGCGATAACTACAATATTATGAGGGGCCGTTGACATAGTGTTTGGACAATAAGCTTCATCGACTCGGGATTATACTTTGGAAGCAGTCTCTTGTCAGTAATACTATTGTTTTAAGGTATTTTCTGAAAGGTGTGGCATTGCAGGACAGATTCACCGATTGTTTTAAGTTCATAATCATTGTTCATCATCGTCTTTTTGAATTCTAGTCACTGGATCGATTCTGGAATTATTTTTAACTTTCAGTGTTGTGAACTGGATCCGCTGATTATTTTAAATTCATATTCATCCATTCATTTCATTGGTACGTTTTGAATTATGGACAGTGGATGAACTTTGTACTTTTAAATTGTCATTATACTTCGTACAATTAAAAGCCGATGACCTAGAAGTTAGACCCTTTAAACAACAAGCATCATCATCATCATCGTCATCATTCTTGATGTTCATTAAGTAATTAAGCAAAATGCTCCTTCCATCGCTGGTGTATATCCTCTCTTTGTATCAAAATTCGTCCTGTATCTGTCATTACAGTTCTCGTATCTTCTCTCTCGTTTACTTTGCTTTAAACCAATCCATATAACACTTTCTTACTTCCTCTAACATCCTCTCGTAAGGTTTCTGTAAAGTTCTCCGAGCAATTCGGTTTCTCTTCCTGTACTATCTTCTGACATGCTTTCTTTGCTTCGTAATACTTTTGCTCACCCTCCGTATTTCTGCCTCTTATCCAGCTCCTCTATGCCTTTTGTTTTCCTTTCACTGCATCCCTTACTGTTTTATTCGACCAGAGTGTCTCCTATTCATTCCTTTTCCTTGATACTACCACATGTACCTTCTGCACATTTCACAAGTCCTTGTTTGAACTTGGCCCTTTCCACTTCAACACTGCCAGCCTCCCTTTTAAGGATTTGTTTTCTCAATTCTTCTTGGAAATTCCCTTTTTCTCCCTTTTTTTAATTTCCATACGTTTATTTTCCATTCTCTCGTATCTTTTAATTTCACTTTTACCAAGTTTTAATTTAGCTACTACAATGTTATGGTCAAAATATTTTCTTGGCATAGCTGTCACATCTTCCAATTATCTGTGGTTCTCTCTCCCTTTTTTAAAATCAGATCAATCATTGTTTCTGTTCTCCTTTCTCTCCGCCCATGTCTAGTTGTTTTTAGCTGTTCTTCTTTCTGAAGCATGTATTGCTTATTATCAATCCATTCCTCTCACAAGAATCTAGTAGTAGCTCTCCTTCTGCATTTCTATTTCCGTAACTGAAAGGACCAATTATTTCCTCTTTACCGTGCCTGTCTTCTTCCATATGGGTACTGACGTCTCCCATTATCACCACCTTTATCTTTAAAGCATCTATCCAGTTCCTCCAAGAACTCCTCTAGATTCTTCGATATTACCTGACTGAGGTGCTTTTACAAGGTTAAAATCTTGCACTCCACTCTCCAAGTCAAATCTGATTTTCATGATTCTGTCATTCAACTGGCATACCTTCTCTATGTACTGTACCATGTCTTCCTTCACAACAAAATCTACTCCAATATTGCAGTTTGCACTTTCCACTCCAAAATAACTCAAACCCCTTCTTCAATGTCTTCTGTCCTGTTCCTTTCCACTTGATTTTGCTCAATCCCAACAATGCAATGTCCTTCTTTTGCATGAATTTCTTTTTTCTGTCTTACCGTTAAGGGTCAAGCCATTCATGGTTGCAATCCTCGTCCTCGGTTGCCCACTCTTCACAGTTGCCCGAGGACGAGAACACCAGGAACTGCGCGCCGCTTTTGTGGGACTCCTTCGACTCACTCTCAATCATTTTATAGGCTATTAGTACGATGGGCTCACCACACCCAACGGAATACTATACTTAAAGCCAGTATTTTTCCAGGCCACCCCTAACATGTTGAAAAATACGCCTTTTGTAGCCGCACCTAACATGGAATGCAGACGCTGCGGAATGGGCATTTGTTTTATTACCTCCAGCAATGGACCAGCAGCCCTCCTAATGAGCCTCTTCTGCACGAAGCCATTGGCCTCTTTAGATCGTACTCGTATTTCTCCCTCGACATCAGGGATGCCTCTGCCACCATCACCATCGTTCCGAAACCCACCTTTTCCACTATAGATGCCGTTGAGGTCTTCACTCGTAACCCTGAGCTAGGAACTTTACCAGATGTTACACACCGAGCCAGTCTGCTTCGGACTCGCATAGGCAGAGGCGCCATTCCCTGGTTGTGGCGAACTCCGATGAGGGTCCCTATGAAAATATATGTAAACGTACTAAGTGAAAGAATTTCGACTATTTTGAATCTTTAAGATCTTAAGTGGTGGTAATTGCGGGCATTTAAAACAATCAATATTGGTCATAAGCAGCAGGTGCGAGTCGGTGAAATGATTTATCATTTTATTACATTAATAATAATAATAATAATAATAATAATAATAATAATAATAATAATAATAATATTTTCTAAACCTTATTTCACCTGAGCATCTGGTCAGATGAAGAATGATCAACTGGCAACATGGTTATTATTATTTATGACGCATTCTATTCAATTTGAACTACTTAACCTGAGTAAAGCAGGCTCCAAGCTGAGAATAATGCGACGTCTCTTATATTAAATTCTGCGAGTGTTGGAGATGACCTCAAGAGAGTTGGGGATGACAAGATCGTAGAATATTTAAAAAGATAATTTTATGGGAAGTAGGAAGATATGAGTATCGTTACTGTAAAGCAGATACCGTATTCATGGTCGAGCTTGTGTTAAAATACCATTAAGAGTGAGAAATGTTTGATGACTGCGCTTCTTCTTGGAGAAAGTTTCCCAGGGAGAGAGATTTATTGGGGAGGTAAGGAAGACGTTACGGTTATTTCTGACGGAACGACGTGGAATGGAGTCTCATCAAAAATTCTCCTTCACCGCAGCTGTGCAGTCGAGCACAACGCGAACATCTTGACATACAGCCTCTGTAAGCTTTTATCTCAGGGCACGTTATGATGTTTGACTCGGAATTATTTATCATTTCCATCTATATTTATTATTGTCACTATGAAATCTCCTATGTTGAATACTAGTCTAGTATGATGGCTTTTGAAATTCACTACGTTATATTCCAGTTCATTATTGTGCCGGAACCACAGAACACATATAACTCTGATTCCTTTAAACTAAAATGAAAACGTTTCTCACATAAATCTCCAAATTCTTCATGTAATTTGTCTATGATAAATGTGTTCACCATTAACAAACAGAGCAATTTCAACAATATAGCCAAAACAGAATACATTATTTATTTATCATTTTTACAATTCAGTCGAGAGATTTTAGATACGGCATTGTTCGAATAAGGAAAGCAACAACGTTAAGAGCAGTTTGGTTGTAAGTTAATTCATTGGACCTATTTTGAGTATTCACACTGCGTAGTAAAATTTAATATAAAACCTGCAGTTCTAAGTACACTTAAATTTAAAGACAGGTGTATAAGATACTTTTTTAATAAAAATATGAATGAGTAAGATATACTATGTTACAGTCACCGTATGCAGCTGTATACATATTGCCAACATATTTTATTTGGTGTCCATTCTAAATTGTAAGGGAAAATTACATCAGATCTTGCCTGCAGTTGCAGTCAAGCGGTGGTCCAATTTTAACAAAAATATATTTCATTGCCAGTGGTGGAAAATTGTTTCCCGTTGTGAAACTGTTATTGGCTCGGTTAATTCGGCAGTGCGGTCACGTGAGCTGGACGAGGTTTGCAAACTGATACTGGGCAGCCAACTTCTTGATTGCAAGGGCATGCTCATTTGATGGAACCTCTTTTTAAAATGAGGATGGGTCGAAGCACATTTACAAAGTACAGAGAATCTTATTTTCCTTTTAACAGGAAATCACAACAACTATATTAAAGAAAATAAGATTGTTGTGATACAACTTCTTCCCTTCCTTCATTTCATATTGGCCTCTATCCGTTCCGGTGGTTGAATGCTTTTCTTTGATTTATCAAGCGCACTCTTGAAGAATTCTGCAGAGTCGAAATTACGCCGTACTCGCACGTGCACTAACCACGGATTTTTTTTCTACCAGGTCCTCTTGTACCTTCTTGACTTTTATACGTGTGTGATAAATAGAAGCCGATATTTGTATTCATTCCCAATAATGCCGGAAATATATTCAATCTGCCTCTCTTCTCGATTGAGTTGACCGCTTATTCTGTGAAAAATATCCGTATTAACTTTATATGTTCCTTGACAGCGGGTACATGGAAAGAAAAATTCTAAGCCGCTTTTAGTGTTTAGGTAAAACGCGTATATCCAAACCCCATGGCCCTTCGAGGGCCTTGGCCTACAAATCGACCGCTGCTCAGCCCGAAGGCCTACAGATTACGAGGTGCCGTGTGGTCAGCACGACGAATCCTTGGCTTTCGAGACCGGGGCCGCAATCTCACCGTCAGGTAGCCCCTCAATTCTAATCACGTAGACTGAGTGGACCTCGAACCAGCCCTCAGGTCGAAGTAAATCCCTAACCTGGCCGGGAATCGAACCCTGGGCCTCCGGGTAAGAGGCAAGAAAGCCACCCCTACACCACGGGGCCGGCTGAGCGTGTTTATCGCCGAGAGTATTTAATATACGATTATGTTTAATGTCTCAATTAACAGATAAAATAGGAGGCCACGTGTTGCAACAAAAACTAATTGGCTATCTGGAACGTAGTTTTCAAAGTAAGGCAAAATTTGTGCTAAATATGTGACGTCACCGCATACCCTGTTATAAGATGGCGCTGTGTTGACTCGCGCGCTCAGCTGGAGGTTAGCTGAAACAGCAAAAACAATTTAATAATTTAATAATTGCGGCCGTTACAGTAGTGACAGCCTACCGCCAATATCGTGTGTCCATGAGAACCACAGTTCAAAAGATTAAATCTATGTATTTGCGTATAGGATCCACATTCCAAGGCCATATAAACGAGTCGAGAGGACATTACATATTCTTTTTTTAAGTATGGGTTTACGTCGCATTGACACAGATACGTCTTGTGGTGACGATGAGATAGGAAAGGCCTAGGAATTTGAAGGAAGCGGCCATGGCCTTAATTAAGGTACATCTGCCTCGTGTGAAAATTGGAAACCACGGAAAACCATTTTCAGGGCTGCCGACAGTGGAGCTCGTACCAATAATCTCCCGGATGCAAGCTCACAGCTGCGCCCCCGTAACCGCACGGGCAACTCGCACGCCACATCTACTTCAGGCGTAGGCTCAAGTCGCTGCACGATAACAAGCGTTTAATTTTCATGAAAGCCGTTCTTGCCCTCAAAATCCTACATCTAATTATCCAAATGTTAATTTTATTCTAACCTACTTGGGCATACTTACTATCCATATTGGTTGGTGCAACTATTCTATATACACTGATTTGCAAAGCCGGACGGGCTGTGACGCAGGCACTGGCCCAAGGTGTATGGCGTACAATAACTCTTTCTGGCACAAATGGGGTAGACCGCATTAGATGTAACAACAATATTTGTCGATAATTCGACAACCTGCTGCGCGAACACCTCCAAATTCTTAGGCTGTCCGTAACATTTGACACGTTCTAATGCATAATTCTTGGGTTTTCTCGATTTTTCAGAGTTCCTTCTAACCCCTGAACTCTCGTGCGATAGTTTCTGATTGATTTACACCGTAAAAATTAAGACATGCTCTAAATTTAACACACTGATCACGAGTTAATGGATGTTATTGTGACCGATGCTATTTAGTAAAATATAATTCTACGATCCAAATGTAGTGATACCACACACAGTTTTTTAGCCCAACGAAGTTGCGAGCTTTACTAATTGTACGGCGTCACGACAATCTCAATTTCAACAGAAAATTGTGGACACCTCGACCTCTCACCATGACATCACTAATTATTGAAACTAATTTCAAAGAATATGTTCACCTTTCACTTTCCTAACCGTATACAGTGTTTTGAGAGCACCAATCGAAGAAAAGAACTTGGATAGACCACGAACCTGCTACGCAGGCGTAGCAGGGAGAGAGGTGATACTCCCACGTGGCGCGTCCCAGGTGGCGGATAGGGGAGTCCTAACCGGCTTACCGGCGGACTTGAGGGAAATAAAATACCTCTCGCCGACCAAACACACACCCCCTGTGGGTGGGGGAGGCTGACTAATAACACACTCACGGTATCCCCTGCCTGTCGTGAGAGGCGACTAAAAGGGGCGACCAAGGGATGATTGAATTAGAACCATGAAACTACTTTTGATTCGTACCATCACGCGGGGAACACCATGGGTTGCCTGTACTTGCGAGTTGTACCACTATGTTCGGTACGAAATAGGTTTGTGTTTAGTAGTAGTCATGAGCGTGGCCTGGGGGTTTCCAGTACCCGTGCGTCGTACCCATATGAGCACCACCGCGGGTCTGGGCGTAGCCTGTGAGTTGTACCACTATATGAGCGACACCGTGGGTCTGCGTTGCCTTTGATTAGTATCCACCCTGTGAGGAACACCACGGGGCCCGTGGGACCGGCATCCGTGCCTAGTACACCTAGGTGAGGAAACTCATTGGTTTGCGCTGGCTATGAGTGGCGCCATTGTGTGAAAAACACCATAGGTCTGCGTTACCTGCACGAAGTACAATACTTGTGAGTAGTACCGTCTTGTGTGGAACACCGTGAGTTTCGCTACTTTTGATTAGTACCCCAACATGCCAATACCATGGTTCTACTTTACTCGCGACATGTACCATTCTGTGGGGCCTTAGACATGGATTTTGCACCCCTTTCGACATCAAGCATCATCGTGCTTTATGAGTGGTCCCTTGGTCAGTAATCAATTATGTCTGATCTTTATTTGAGTCTGATCCACTGTATTTTGGTTGTTTGTTTCCTTTCTTTTTTTGTTTTTTTTTGTTGGGTTCATGTCCATCCATTCTTTCTTCATGACGACATTATTACTTTTTTTGGTCAGTGGATGAATTTGACATTTTTGTTCTTTCATTTCGTACCATTAGGGGCCGATGACCTCGATGTTAGGCCCCTTTAAACAACAAGCATCATCATCATCATCAACTTGGATAGAGGAGGGATTTGAATATGGACCTCGGAGCGGACAGGATCGCAGCATAGCAAGTTCACGCTAAGGTGACACCCACTGAAACCCACGGTGTGTTCTATTAAATGCTGATTTCGCGGCATGGCTCTTAACCAAGTCTTAAGGCACGTGATAATTTAGCAAAATTACCTCGCAAAGCCCATTTGGATTCGCCAGCGAAGCGATATGATTGGCTAACTTCAGCAGCTGATGAGATGGCAACGGAGTGCCATATCGACATTTTTTCAAATTATTTATCAGTATGTGCAGCTCATATATCCGGTTCAAGTTATTTCCGATCACCCTGTATTAACCATTTAGATACATTTTATAGTTGCAAAGTTATGAAGCTGAACGTACTGCGTACTCCAGTGTGACGCTCGAAATTGAACGCGGGTTACGGGACAAGAACAAACCAGCAAAAGGTATTCTGCGAGAAATATATTAGAGGACTGCATGAGATCCTCTAGTCTGCAAACTGTCCAAGTCAAGAAGGGTATGCAATCATAGCCCCATTGATCTTGTCAACATTTTCAGATTACTATACCTTCCCTAGTGCTCGTTATCTTGAATATATAATTACTGAAATTTCTTTTCAATATTCTTGTTTTAATTTAACTGTTTCAACGTACAAAATGTATTGGCAGAACTGTTCCAAAACCCCACGAACCTACTACGCGGGCGTAACGGGGAAGTGGTGATACTCCCACGTGGCGCGTCCCAGGTGGCGGATAGGGGGGGGGGTCCTAACCGGCTTGCCGGCGGACTTGAGGGACATAAAATACCTCTCGCGAACCAAACACACAATCCCCTGTGGGTGGGGGACGCAGACGAAGAATACACCCACGGCATCCCCAGCCTGTCGTAAGAGGCGACTAAAAGGGGGCCACCAAGTGATGATCAAATTAGAGACTACTTGTAATTAGTACCACCACGCGGGGAACACCATGGGTCGGTTTTACTTGCGCGTAGTACCACTACGTTAGGTACATAATACGCTTGTATTTAGTAGCACCAGTGTGTGCTTTCGTCTTTTACAGTACCTGTGATTAGTACCACTATATGTGCGACACCATGAGTGAGCGACACAATGGTTCTGCCCTGCCTGTGAATAGTACCTACTATGTGAGGAACACCACGGGATAGTACGAGTCCCTGTGGTTAGTACACTTATGTGATGGACACCATATGTTTGCGTTGCCTGTAAATGGCGTCGCAACGTGAGAAACACCATAGGTCTGTGTTACATGTGTACATTACATTACCTGTGAGTAGTACTATAATGTGTTTAATACCGCGAGTCTACGCTGCTTTTGATTAGTACCATTATGAGGGCAGATCCCTGGATTTTTGAACCCTTCAGACTACAATCATCATCGATTCAGTATTGTGCTTTAGAAGCATTCAATTCGTCAGTAATACTATTGTTTAATGCTAGTTTATGGGAATGTGGGGCATTGCGGGTCGGAACCACTGATTGTTTTAAATTCGTATCCATCCATTCATTATTCGTCCTGGCGTTTTGAATTCTGTTGAGTGGAGAATTTTGGACTTTTGAATTGTCATTATATTTCGTCTTGTTTCGAACCAATAGGGGCCGATGACCTAGATGTTAGGCCCCTTTAAACATCAAGCATCATCATCATCATCATCATCATCATCATCATCATCATAATCATGTTCCAACACCAACAACTCAGATGACCGGGCGAGTTGGCCGTGTGTGTAGAGGCGCGCGGCTATGAGCTTGCATCCGGGAGATAGTAGGTTCGAATCCCACTATCGGCAGCCCCGAAAATGGTTTTCCGTGGTTTCCCATTTTCACACCAGGCAAATGCTGGGGCTGTACCTTAATTAAGGCCACGGCCGCTTCCTTCCAACTCCTAGGCCTTTCCTATCCCATCGTCGCCATAAGACCTATCTGTGTCGGTGCGACGTAAAGCCGCTAGCAAAAAAAAAAAGAAAAAAAACTCAGATGCCACGAAAAACAAGCAGAAGCAGTGTCAAGACCATCAATTCGCATGCGGTGAACCAGAATGAAACACAGTTTCCATTTCCCAGACGTTGGCAGCTCTTAAGGAACAACGGTATAGGCGAACGTCACTTTATATCTGACTGCCCTGTGTGAGAACCTTCGCTTCACTAAACTTCACGCAGTTCGTAAGCTCAGGAAGTATTCGGCTGTGGTTCCGCGCACTCCCGTTCAACTCGTTCCAACTCTGCACCAGTCGCGGGTGGCCTTTCGGAATCGCCATGAGCTGCTCTGTTCTCTGTTTGTCACTTTTAAACGTTTCGGGGTTATTTGTTATCCATTTTGCGGCTAATCCTGAATGTTTTACACTTCTTTTCGCAAACACTGATCTGCGATTTTTTCCGAATCTCGTATTCCGTGATTTTTTATTTTAGTTTCAATTGGCGCGGTTGACTTGGAACCAAGAACAGCGCCCTAACGATACCCGAAGCTGTAGTAATACACCACGCTCGGAATGGACATCTTGAAGTGTTGAATGACCGCACGCGGTCAAGACCGGACGACGTAATGGTACAGTGGGAGAGCTCTGAAATGAAAGAGCAGAAACGAGGCGTGAGTGCGGTGTGCGCTTGTGATGTATAGCACCGAAGGTATTAACATTTACAGTATTTTCTATGAAATTGCGACATGCATTTTCGCATGGGGACCGTCGGGAGAGATCTGTTCTGCGTCAAAAAATAGCGCACCATTAAATAATTATGCTAATAAATCAAAGGTTGCCGCACATTATCATCATACGCTGGGATGAGTCCCACTTGTGATTCATGCTGATAGATAGCAAGGAATTTCCCCTAGGGGGCGTGCATATCCATCCCCCACTCAGGGACACAAGACACCGAATAAGGCCTTAGAAGCTTTGTGAGTAGTGCGAGCCCCAGAGCTAACTTGAGTGAGCACGATAATGATGATGATGATGATGATGATGATGATGATGTTTAAAGGAGCCTAACATCTCGGTCATCGGGCCCTAAGTGTGAACACGCCTCATACCCAACAGTATATTCGACAAGCCTCTGATCAGCTAGATGATTTTAGAGACCCGATCGTCGGACCAAGAGAAAAAGGTTTATGTATCGACACATTGCTTTTCACTTGAACAGTTCTGACTACACTGTGCTTCCACGAACCTACTACGATTGCGTAGCAGGGGGAGAGGTGATACTCCCACGTGGCGCGTCCCAGGTGGCGGATAGGGGGGTCCTAACCGGCTTGCCGGCGGACTTGAGGGAAATAAAATACCTCTCGCGGACCAAACACACTACCCCCTGCGGGTGGGGGACACACATGCAGAATACACCCGCGGTATCCCCTGCCTGTCGTAAGAGGCGACAAAAAGAGGCGACCTTGGCGCGGACATGGATTGCGGTTGGTATAATGTGATGGACCTCCTGTGGATGGGAGAGGCTGAATACATCCATAGGTAATCCCTGCCTGTCGTAGAAGGCGACTTAAAGGGTCATGTGGCCATGGTCCCCTCTTTATTTTTTATTATTTTTCTGAGGGTCAGATGTAGACCATTCAAAATTTGATGTGCGTGCTGCCCGGCGATGGAGCTCCTATGTGTGCGACTACGCTCGAAAGCCCGTGCCAGCAACCACCCAGGACGCGGCGGGTGGGAGTATCATGTACCCGGGCAGTGGTATCCGCCTGACAACGCAGGTCCCCGCACAGCCGAATGCCAGAAGGACATATTATTATCAATTATTTTTATTTATTTTTTCTATTGTTAGTGCTCTGTACACGCTATGGGGTACATGCTATTGCGGGTGACCGGAGGAAGGGAGTCCTAGTGCTCATTGCCTCAGTCATCCCGTATTAGGCATCGTTCAACATCGGACCCCGGGCAATACCTGCTACGACCAGGTGGGTATTGCCTTGGCTGCTTGGTTCGGCTACAGAGACCCCTGATCGGAGTGGGTGGCATTCGGGGAGGATGCTATCGGGCATGGCTTCCAAACGAAGTCGGCTCTCACAAGGTGGTCGCCCACCTAAGTCTTTAACTTTTGCTTCCCTGAGAGGTTCAACTCCCTGGGAACATGCGCAGCGTGAAGGAATGGGATCCAGCTTCCCTAGGTTTCTGGTCGCTACCAGAACCGATGGGCAGGATTTTAAGCTGGTGAAGTCGATCCTGTTTAGTAGACACATCGAAGGCGTCTATGGCGAACTGGAGGAACTTAAGAAAATGCGCAACGGTAGTTTGCTTCTAAAGACTCGTACAGCACTGCAAGCTGATCAGTTGCTTAAGTGCGAGCACTTTGGCGAAATCCCCGTCAAAGTGGAGGAGCATAAGTCCTTGAACCTGGTTCGCGGAGTCATCTTTCACCGCGACCTTATTTTGAACACTGACGACGAGTTGATGGAAGACATGAAGAACCGTGGCGTGACACACGTCCGGCGCATTACGCGCAAGGTCAACGGTGAAGACGTTGCCACTGGTGCCTTCATTGTCTCTTTCAAGTTGTCAGTGTTACCAGAGAAAGTCAAGGTAACAACTTATCGTTGCGATGTGAGGCCGTACATCCCGCCTCCTATGCGATGCTATCAATGCCAGCGATTCGGACATATGGTATCTCGCTGTTCGAATCAGGCTGTATGTGGTACATGTGGACGAGTAGCTCACGGCGCGGAGGAGTGCACAACTCCATACAAGTGCACTAACTGCTCCGGTTTTCATTCTCCTCGGGATCGGAATTGTCCGACATACCTGAGTGAGAAGAAGATCCAGGAGATCAAGACCCTGGATGGTCTTTCCTACCAGGAAGCGCGCCGTAAGTTTCATTCTATGAATACACCTGCCCGTACACTCGACTATAGCTTGATAGCTCAGAGTCTTCCAGGTTCGTCATTTACGACCAAGACACCTGTCCAGACCGCTGCGCCCAAGGCGACTGTTGCTGCTCCCAGCAACGTCGCAAATAGTCAAAGCTCGAAGGGGGGGACCACCCCACCTTCGACCAACCAGAAGTCTGTGCCGGCTGGGAACTGCCAGCCGGCACAGCAAGGGGGGAAGACTAAGTCTCCCCCCCCTAGGAGGTCGACGAAAGTCGTGCCCCAGCCGGCGGAGGCGGCTTCGTTGACCAGGGCTGGGAAACCATCTCCCAGCCCGTCTAAACTTGAAAATAAAAAGGGGAAGAAGAGCGCCCGTCCTGAGCGCTCTCGGACTTCCCCTGCGAAGGAGAAGTCATGCCCTCCATCTGGGGGATATGAGTCTGCGCCGGGAGGCACTCCTGCTCCCAAACCTGCGCGCTCTCCTCGTAGGGGACCCCCTCGCGCCCGAAAAGCGTCGAAGTTCTGGGCGGCACCCCTGCCATCTTTTGATGACGGGATGGATGTCGCGTTGTCCTCTACATCTACGGATGTAGAACTAGATAGTGTTTAGGCTAACGACCATTTTGTTGCTCATAACCTAACACTCCTTTTATAGTCCACACTATGGCACGGTTACAGTGGAATTGTAACGGTTATGACAGGCATCTTGCTGAGTTACGTCAGCTTATTAGTGAGTACGCAGCGAGTATAGTCTGTATTCAGGAGACCAATTTCCGACCTGGTCATCACACGGTCTTGAAGAATTTCAAACTATACTCGACAGAACGATACTATGCTCACCGGGCTTCCGGAGGCGTTGGCATTTTTGTACGTTCTGATAGCTACAGCGAAGAGGTTCCTTTAAGAACCCCTCTTGAGGCTGTAGCTGTTCGCGTCTCGCTGCCTATCATAGCCACAGTGTGTAATGTTTATCTTCCACCAGGCCAGCATCTGAACATCACTGATGTCGCTGATCTTATAGATCAGCTTCCACCACCCTTCCTCTTATTGGGCGATTTTAAAGCCCATCACCCCATATGGGGCTCTGAGACGTCTTGCCCCCGAGGAAGAGAGCTGGAAACACTCCTATCAGATCTGGATTTATGTATTTTGAACACAGGGGAACCAACTCACTTTAGTGTACGTTACGGCACATATTCTCGCATAGACGTTAGTCTATGCAGCCGAACGTTGGTTCCACTGTTTCGGTGGAATGCACACGATGATCTCTGTGACAGTGACCATTTTCCCATCGTTCTTACTTTGTTGAATCATAAACCCGTCGAGGCTCCCCCTCGATGGATTCTCCAACATGCTGATTGGCCAAAGTACACATCACTAGCTGTCTTTAGCGAAGATGTCAGGCGGACCGTCGGCGAGGAAATAACTTACATCACCCAAGTTATTCTTGCTGCTGCTGAGGAGTCCATTCCGTTTTTCTCGGGGACTCCTCGCCGAAAACTCGTTCCTTGGTGGAACGATGAAATAGCAGCAGCCATCAAAGAACGCCGTCGCGCTCATAAGCGTTACCGTAGACAGCCTTCTGTGGCCAACTTGGTAACATTTAAGAAATTCCGCGCTAAGGCGCGAGTTCTTATTCGACAAAGTAAGAAGGCTTCATGGGAGAGATATGTGTCGTCCATGACGTCACATACTCCATCATCTCAAGTGTGGACGAAACTTCGACGAATTTCGGGTATTCAAGGATCATCTGCTGTACCGGGAATTTCCATTGCAGGCAGTGTCGCCACTGATCCCCTCGCGATTGCTAACCATCTCGCTAGTCATTTCGCGGATGTCTCTGGCTCCGGGAATTACCATCCTGATTTCCTCCCTCTGAAGCGGGAGGCAGAACGTCATCACCTGAGTTTTGCCACCCAAGCTTCAGAGGACTACAACGTGCCCTTTACGGAGTGGGAACTCCGCAGCGCCTTAGCGCTTTGCAAGGACACGTCTCCTGGACCGGACAACATCCATAACCAGATGTTGAAACACCTTAGTGATGATAGTTTACTATATCTCCTTCGTGTGTTCAACCGAATCTGGACAGAGGGTGATTTTTCGTCTCAGTGGCGAGAGGGCATAGTCATCCCTGTCCTCAAGCCTGACAAAGATCCTAATTATGCAGGAAGTTACAGACCGATTTGTCTTACAAATTGCCTGTGTAAGCTATTTGAGAGGATGGTAAATCGCAGACTCGTGTGGTGTCTGGAGAAACAAGGACTCTTGTCCGAGTACCAATGTGGATTTCGAGCCGCTCGATCCACCACAGACCACTTGGTACGCCTGGAGAGCTCTATCCAGGATGCGTTTCTCCGAAAACAGCACTTGGTAGCTGTCTTCTTTGACTTGGAGAAGGCCTACGACACCACCTGGCGATATGGCATCCTTTCAGTCCTGCATCAATGGAGATTCCGAGGTAACTTGCCGGTATTTATTGCGAATTTTTTGTCCCTCCGTCTATTCCGTGTCCGAGTAGGTAGGACATATTCGCAATACCACGTTCAAGAAAATGGAGTCCCACAGGGATCGGTTCTTAGTGTCACTCTGTTCGCGATTGCCATAAACGGTATTGTCGCTGCTGCTGGTCCAACCGTAATACCGTCCCTATATGTGGATGATTTTGCTCTGCACTATAGCTCGTGCAGTATGGCAGTCGCAGAGCGACAGTTACAGGAAGCTATTAGGAGGGTGGAGAAGTGGACCTTAGAACATGGCTTTCGGTTTTCTGCCGCAAAGACCTCCGTTGTCCACTTTTGTCGTCAACGTACACTTCACCCTCATCCTGAGCTTTATCTAGGTAATGTCGTTCTTCCAGTTGTTGACACCTACCGATTTCTTGGGCTCCTTTTTGACAGTAAATTATCGTGGGAGCCACACGTGCGGGAGCTAAAAGTGCAATGCACCAAGAGGCTTAACCTCTTGAAGTTTCTTAGCAGCACTAATTGGGGAGCTGACCGCGTGGTGCTCCTGCGATTCTATCGGGCACACATTTTATCTCGGTTAGACTACGGCAGTGCAGCATATGGCTCCGCAAGGCCAAGCGTTCTTGCGAAGCTGAACAGTATCCACCACAGCGGGGTTAGGTTGGCGACGGGAGCTTTTCGTACTAGCCCCATCGCTAGCCTGCTCGCTGAGTCTGGTGTGCCGCCTTTACACCTGAGGCGCCAGCAACTACTACTTACGTTTGCTGCAAATTTGCGACAGATGCCACTTCATCCGAGCTATCCCTGCGTATTCAACAATGGCAACCGTTTGTTGTACGTTGCTCATCCTCGTGCGACGCGGCCGGTTGGGATACGCTTGGATAGCAGTTATGAATTGTTTGACGTACCTTCGATTCCTTGCCTTGTCAGACAACCAAGTGGGGTACCTCCGTGGGTTGTACGACGACCTGAAATCATCCTGGATTTGCACACTGGCCCGAAAGGAGACACGGACCCTTCGATTTATCGGAGGATCTACCTGTCCGTTCTTGGCCGCTATCCAGGTTCGGTCGTCGTTTACACGGATGGTTCAAGGACAGATACGAAGGTGGGCTGTGCGTTCGTTGTCGACAATGATCGCTTTCTTTTTGCTCTCCCGGACACCTGTAGTGTGTACACGGCAGAGCTCTATGCTATCTGTGAGGCTCTGCGGTACGCACTAGACAATGTACGCCGACACTTTCTCGTGTGTACTGACTCCTTGAGTTCGCTTCAGTCTATTGATACCTGTTTCCCTCGACACCCTCTGGTGCAGCGGATCCAGGACCTGCTGGCCGGGTGTTCGGATGCCAGCACCAGAATTACGTTCGTGTGGCTCCCCAGCCACATGGGCATAGAGGGAAACGAGTTAGCGGATCAGGCTGCCAAGGAGGCAGTTACACTGCCCCCGTTGCCTTTCAAGGTTCCAGCAAGTGATATTCGCTCTCAGCTGAGACATCTGGTTATGTCTCATTGGGAGATGGAGTGGCAGGCCATCCCACTTCCCAATAAGCTGCGAGCGATAAAAGGAACAACGAAGGTATGGAGGACTTCCCTTCGGGCTTCGCGGAGGGAAGCCGTGGTATTATGTCGCCTTCGGATCGGCCACGGTATCTTGACGCACTCCCATCTACTGAAAGGAGAACCCCCTCCGGTGTGTACCTGCGGCGACCATCTTACCGTGGTACACATCCTTACGGAGTGCGTGGACCTGGTCGATCTGCGCCGTAGTATTAACCTTCCGAGTACTATCTCCCTTATCTTGCGCGATGACGAGCAGTCAGCAGACCTCGTCATCCGCTTTATGAGGGATAGCGGTCTGTTTTATCGTGTGTGATGTTGTCCTTTGTCCTAGTGTTGTTTATGTCAGTTGCGCTTTTATTTCATTGACTTCATTTTATTTTGTGTTGCGCATTTTAATGTGTTATTTGAACGTCTAACGTAAATTATGTGTTAATATCTGTATTACTGGGCAATGCCTTATTCCTTCGATTTCCTGTACTTTCTCTTATTTTAATAGAACATAAGGCATTGCGTATTAGATCCACTGACTGTTTTAATCTCACCCTCATTTTTCTTCATTACCATTCTTTTTTAACTCTAGTCAGTGGATACTTTTTAAAATTTTAACTTCATATCTCATGTCCTTCATTTCGTTCCATTAGGGGCCGATGACCTTCGATGTTAGGCCCCTTAAAACAACAAGCATCATCATCATCACGACTTGAGGGAAATAAAATACCTCTCGCGGACCAAACACACTACCCCCTGCGGGTGGGGGACGCACATGTAGAATACACCCGCGGTATCCCCTGCCTGTCGTAAGAGGCGACTAAAAGGGGCGACCAAGGGCTGACTGAATTAGAACCATGAAACTAATTTCGAATCGTACCATCACGCGGGGAACACCATAGGTTGCCTGTATTTGCGAGTAGTACCACTAAATTCGGTACGAAATAGGTTTGTGATTAGTAGCAGTAAAAGCCTGGCCTGGTGGATTCCAGTACCCGTGCGTCGTACCCATGTGAGCAACACCGCGGGTCTGGGCGTAGCCTGTGAGTTGTACCACTATATGAGCACCACCGTGGGTCTGCGTTGCCTGTGATTAGTACCCACTATGTGAGGAACACCACGGGAATACCGGCGCCCGTGTTTAGTACACCTAGGTGGGGAACCTTCTCGGTTTGCGTTGGCTCTGAGTTGGGCCATTGTGTGACACACCATAGGTCTGCGTTACTTGTACGTATTGCAATACTTGTGAGTAGTACCATCTTTTGTGGAACACCGTGAGTCTTCGCTACTTCTGATTAATACCCCAAAATGACACATACCATGGTTCTATTTTACTCGCGACATGTACCATTCTGTGGGGCCTTAGACGTGGATTTTGCACCCCCTTTAGACACCAAGCATCATTGTGCTTTATAAGTTGTTCCTTGGTCGGTAATAATGTTATTTTCGATCTGTATTGAGTCCGATCCACTGGTTTTTGTTCGTTTGTTTTGTGTTTTGTTGAGTTCCTGTCCATCCATTCATTCTTCATGCCATATTTTATTTTTATTTTGGTCAGTGGATGCCTTTGCAATTTTTGTTCTTTCATTTCGTACCATTTGGGGCCGATGACCTTCGATGTTAGGCCACTTAAAACAACAAGCATCATCATCATCATCATACACTGTGCTTCAGTGTTGGACGTAGTGGGTAAGTGAGGGCACACACACGCCTCTAGTTGGCTCGGGTCTATTTCAGTGGACAACCAGTAGGGAGGAACTTCCCTTCGTGCGACAGGTTATAAACACTCCACGGGCGTCGTAACATATTATCCAGAGAATGTCACGCCTGTGCCAAGACGACTAATAGAGCAAGATCTGCTGTCGCGGCGTCCCTTATGTCTACCAGTACCACCTGACATGGCAGCTTGCGTACTGACGACGATGAGTGGTGTTCAGCGACGAATCACGGTTCTGTCTAAACACAGAAGACCGCCGAATTCAAGTCTGAAATTTTCCTGGTCAGCGCAGTGATCCACTGCAAGCTCACACCTACGTCACGGGAATCACGTCACTGGGAACTGTTCGTACCATAATAATGTACCATAATTATGGTTTTAAGAAATTTTCCTCTCAAATTAAATCTTGAAGAAATGCTTTATATAAATCTCTTTATTTGAAATGCCTCCGTATAAAACACTATTTCTTGACAATAATAGTTTTGATAAGTTGTAAAATTGACGAAATATCTTTGTATCATGAGTAGCCTACACAATAAATATTATTCTACACTATTTTATATTAAACCCTAGGTTAAAGTTTGTTCCAGGCTGCCAGGGTTTCCCAAGGTAAGGTTAGATATTTCTAGGGTTTGCTGAAACAGAAAAGGCTGTGAAACACTGTTCTAGGGACGGGGTGGGGGGGCACAGGTAGAATTCAATATTACTTCAGTTCTTTGAAGAGTTCATTTCGGATCCTATTATCATCATCATCATCATCTGTTTACCCTCCAGGTTCGGTTTCTCCCTCGGACTCAGCGAGGGATCCCACCTCTACCGCCTCAAGGGCAGTGTCCTGGAGCTTCAGACTCTTGGTCGGGGGATACAACTGGGGAGAATGACCAGTACCTCGCCCAGGCGGCCTCACCTGCTATGCTGAACAGGGGCCTTGCGGGGGATGGGGAAGATTGGAAGGAATAGACAAGGAAGAGGGAAGGAAGCGGCCGTGGCCTTAAGATAGGTACCATCCCGGCATTTGCCTGGAGGAGAAGTGGGAAACCACGGAAAACCACTTCCAGGATGGCTGAGGTGGGAACAGAACCCACCTCTACTCAGTTGACCTCCCGAGGCTGAGTGGACCCCGTTCCAGCCCTCGTACCACTTTTCAAATTTCGTGGCAGAGCCGGGAATCGAACCCGGACCTCCGGGGGTGGCAGCTAATCACGCTAACCACTACACCACAGAGGCGGCTGGGATCCTATTGTCATTGGAATTTTTATACTCTCGAAATTAAGCAATTACAGATTGAAATATATCATACATTTGAAAATTTATATGATGAGATTGGTTGTTTCAAACGCAATGTTGATCTAGCTATGCCCGGACTTTAAATAGCTGCGAATGTTCTGTCATGTGGAGTTTTTAAAAGATTAAGCAAAATAAACTTACTTCCTACGTCGAACTTCTGCAATGAATTCCATTACTGGAAATTCACTTCACTTAGATAGTCCGACTCGTTGGCTGAATGGTCAGCGTACTGGCCTTCGGTTCAGAGGGTCCCGGGTTCGATTCCCGGCCGGGTCGGGGATTTTGACCTTCATTGGTTAATTCCAATGGCCCGGGGGCTGCGTGTTTGTGTTGTTCCCAACATCCCTGTAACTCACACACCACACATAACACTATCCTCCACCACAATAACACGCAGTTACCTACAAATGGCAGATGCCGCCCACCCTCATCGGAGGGTCTGCCTTACAAGGGCTGCATTCGGCTAGGAATAGCCACACGAAATTAAAAAAAACTTCACTTAGATATTTAAATGATGTATACCGGCAGGAAAGAAGTTCAGCCAACCGTTTTCGTAATTGGCCGGTTCAAAAGTAAGTCATACTTTTTGGAATGCTATTGCTCAATTTGAGGCATATCTCAATAATTAATTAAAATAACAGTATCTCCAAGAACCCCACTAAAAGTTAGGAAATAATTTTTAATAATAATGAAAATAAGGTTGGCGGGTTGAGTAGCTCAGATCTTAGAGCACTGGTCTTCTCAGCTCATGTTAACAGGATCGATTCCGGCTCATTCAGATGGTATTTGAAGGTGCTCAAATATGTCAGCCTCGAGTCGAGTAAAGATTTATCGGCCCATAAGATTATAGGACATAATTTTTGCACTTCGGCGCCCCCGAAAACCGTAAAAGTAAGTATTGCGAGGTAAAATTAGTATCAGCATTGTTATTAATGGGTGCGTCATTGATTTAATATTCCTTAATATTTGCGGTCAAATCATAAGTTTTATTATTAGCGTAGGTTTAAGGTCGAATATTCTCCTTGAAGACACATGAATTTTGACGTCACCGTCGGGGTAGAATATCAACAGCTGAGCGAATTTGTTAATCATACCCTTCTGTTTCATCACCAACATCATATATATGGCGGGATTGATGACAGTACATGTGTAAAAATTAAATAGGTCCCGGGCTATTAGATAAATAGAGCTATCGTACTTTTTACCGCAACTCCGCACACGTGGCCTCTTTGCAGGTTAAGTTTTGTTGGCAAAGTTAAGACAACTTGCAGCAGATTACCAACTTGCATCTCTCCTGGCAGTAAAGTAAACATACGGAAAGTTCATGAGATTCTCGACTTTCCCAGCTTCCATATTTCAGGACTCAGCCTTTAGTAAGACTTAAACTAACTCATCCCACTTCCGCCCAATAAACCTCCCGCCCTATCTTGCCGGAGTAAATACACCTGTTGGACTAATTAGTTTATCACGTCATGGACCGGCTTAGTTGGAACACGGAATACTGTATAATGATAAAGACTCACCGATTTCTCGTAAACTACTGCGACTGCATCGTTTTGTGGAATAGATGCAAAACGAGCTTGTAGTTTTACGTGACTGCGGATATTGAAATCATAGCTACGGGACCTCCATTTTTACGTTCAATCCAAATCACGAGGACGAGACTTTTATTTCAAAAATCCCACACTAATTGACCGGGATGAGATGTGCGTCCATCTTGGTGAATGGGCAGTGAAAATGCAACTCGGTTACCACGAACACCAGATGAAATATGAGCAAATTCCACCGTACTATGTAGTTCAGGCCTTCTGAGCTCAAGTTAGTGGGTTCGTTCCTGGCTCAGTTCAGTTGTATTTGAAGCAGTTCAGATACGCCAGCCTCTTTTCAATAGATTTATTGCTTCTTCCTCTGGGTGGGGACGGTAGAAAATCATCCATTGTATCCCTTACATGTCGTATGAGGCAACTAAAAGGGGGACTAGGGGCTCTAAACTAAGGAGCGTGTGTTGGCGACAACGGTTCCCATAGCTGAGTGTTGCATTGTTTCCACTTACTTCTGTCAGTTTCCCCGCTTTTATATTTCCTGTATTCGGGAGAAAGTTGTTTTGAACCCCACTGTCGGGATCCCTGAAGATCGTTTTCCGTGGATTCCCAATTTCACACCGGCAAAATGCTGGGGCTGTACCTTAATCAAGGCCACGGCCGCTTCCTTCCCACTCATATCCTTTTCCTGTCCCATCGTCGCCATAAAGCCTATCGGTGTCGGTGCAACGTAAAGCACCATGTAAAGAGAGAATCTTTCCAATCCGATCTTTCTTGGTGCCTGCTGTTCCTTTTCTACCCTGACATTGTTACAATTTCGAGGTCTAGGTAGGCCTACTATTTCATATTTACGTTTTTCATGGCCCTTCCCTTTCTTTTGCCGATATCTTCATTTTTTCAAAAAGTCGAGCCGCATGGAATTTTCTTATTATTATTGTTAGTAGAGAATGGTTGCCTAGTTGTACCACCACGAGATGTATTGGTGTAGGAACTGATAGATTATTTAGCTCATGTCTCCAGTGACCAATCCTGTACTACATCATCAGGAACCTATTAACATATCCGTATTATCCCACCTACGTGCTTTTCTATTAATATAAATTAATCGGAAAAACACACTTAAAGAATCATGAACCTTGTAGATTAATCACAGGATGCCTGAAACCTACCCCTGTTGAGAAGCTATACTGTCTTGTTGGCGTTGCGCCTCCAAGTATTCCTTTAGAAGTCGCTGCTGATCAAGAACGACTGAAGGTTGAGAACGTTGAAGATCACCCGCTGTGTGGTCATCAACAATCTCAATCTAGGCTGAAATCCAGGAAAAGTTTTCTCCAGACATCAAATCCCTTGAAAGGACCACCAGATAAGGCAAGACTTTCCTTGTGGAAATCTAAGCAACAAGAATGGATGGAGCCGCGTGAACACCTTCCGGCTGGCTACAATGAAGACTGGGGTGTTCGGAGGTCCCTTAACCGATTAAGAACTGGTGGTGGCAGGGCTAAGTCCTCACTTAAATTAAGGGGCTCCACATCAGAGGACAGCCAGTGCGACTGTGGTGAAGAACAAACATTGAGCTATATGTATCAATGTCCTCTCTGGCCATTTTCATGCTCAGAGCAAGATTTGATGCCTACTGATTACAACGCCCTAGGTGTGGCTCAGTTTTGGAAAAACACCATCTTGATGTACAGTAAGTTTGGTAATTTCAATTGTATGTTAATTTTTGTAAATAGTTTAATTATTACTTTATTTTTAACTGTATGATTAAGTATGCTTCTGACACGAGTAAATAAAATTTTCAGCATTACACTTACGTAACTGTATTTTTTTCATGAAGCGTTCAGCCAACTTATTTGTATACTGTGGCTCTATGAGTTTAAAAACAAAAAATATAAAAGTATACTTCCATGCCCACGAACCTGCTACGCTGGCGTAGCAGGAGGAGAGGTGATACTCCCACGTGGCGCGTCTCAGGTGACGGATAGGGGTCGTAACCGGCTTGCTGGCGGACGTGAGGGAAATAAAATATCTCTCACGGACCAAACACACGACTCCCTGTGGGTGGTGGACGCAGTTAGAGAATACACCCACGGTATCTCCTGCCTGTCGTAAGAGCCTGTCGTAAGTATGCTCCTGACACGAGTAAATAAAATCTTCAGTATTGCACTTATGTACCTGTGTTATTCTCATGAAGCATACAGCCAACATATTTGTATACTGCGGCTCTATGAGTTTAAAACCAAAATATAAAAGTATACTTCCATGCCCACGAACCTGCTACGCTGGCGTATCAGGGAGAGAGGTGATATTCCCACGTGGCGCGTCCCAGGTGACGGACAGGGGGGTCCTGACCGGCTTGCCAGTGGACTTGAGGAAAATAAAATACCTTTCACGGACCAAACATACAACCCCCCTGTGGGCTGGGGACGCAGACGAAGAATACACCCACGGTATCCTTTGCCTGTCGTAAGAGGTGACTAAAAGGGGCGACCACGGGATGATCAAATTAGAACCATGAGACAACTTGTCATTAGTACCATTACGCAGCGAACACCATGGGTCGCTTTTACTTGCGCGTAGTACCACTGTGTTAGGTACAAAATAGGTTTGTGATTAGTAGCGACAGTGTGTGCTTTCGGCTTATACAGTACCTGTGATTCGTACACTATGGGAGCGACACTATGGGATGGTCGACACCATAGTTCTGCCTTGTCTATGCATAGTACCCACTATGTGAGGAACACCACGGGATATTGCGAGTCCCTGAGGTTATTCCACTTAGGTTTGCATTGACTGTAAATAGCGTCGCAGGTCTGTAATACATGTGCGAATTTCATTACCTGTGAGTAGTACCGTAATGTGTGGAATACCGGGAGACTATGCTACTTTTGATTAGTACCGCAACATGACAAATAGCGTGTTTCTATTTTCCTAGAGATAGGTACCATTATGAGGGGCCGATTACCTGGAATTTGGACCCGTTACGACTACAAGCCTCATCGATTCAGTATTGTGCCTTAGAAGCAGTCCCTTTGTCAGTACTACTATTGTTTAACCCTTCTTGATGGGAATGTGAGGCATTGCGGGTCGGATCCCTGATTGTTTTATCTTCATATCCATCCATTCATTCTCCGCCCTAACGTTTTCGAATTCTGGTCAGTGGAGTATTATGGATTTTTAAATTGTCATAATATTTCGTCTCATTTCGTACCATTAGATGCTGATGACCTAGATGTTAGGCCTCTTTAAATAACATCATCATCATAATAATCATCACAAAGATATGTTTTTATATATGATATAATTTAGTAGTTTCATCCTTAAAAAGCTAACTTACAAAAATTCATTCATTAATTTGCGGATCGTGAGCGTACCAACCTGATAAACAAATTATGATGGAATATTATTACAAGACCTCTAGGGGGTCCGTAAATATTGGAGCCTTGATTCTCTACTGTAAACAGAAGTATATTCATCTTCCATACCTATCGCCCGAAGTGCGTCTCCGAGGCACATGGATCTGAACATGCATTATTCAATAGACTTTACCCTGTGCCGATAGGATAGATATTTTATATACATCTTTAACTCCAATATCAATACATACGAAGCAGCGTGTATGGTTCCTACGTGTTACAGTAAATTTCAGAATTTGTTAGAACCTAGTGATATTAATAACGGAATCGACTGATGATTACCTCTTGAACCTCTCAAGACGGGACGCGCTACACAGCTCGACTAAACGTGCTCCGCAATTCACCTGTCATAGTACAAACTCTCATCTCGTGATTCAAGGGCGAGCTAGTGTTTCATTTTAATTGTGATATTATATAATAATGAAGTGCAAAGACGCTGAGGGCTGTAAAGGAATAACTGATAAAGTTTGAAAAGTGAATGAATGAGCTCCAATCTCGCTTGGAAGAAGCCATGGCTGCTGGCGCGACGAGTCCTGTCAACGCTGGCCACAGTCAAACCGAACTTATATCAGATTTTTAGGACTTCCGAAAAATTAATTTTGCGGAATTAAAAGTGACGTCGTCCATACCTATCAACTGGTGCAGTTTGGTCAAGATGTCGTGAGGTTTTATCAAAACGAAGAACACAGCCACGAGGACCGTGAAGGAACGTCTGATAAAGTTTGAAAGACGAATGGCTGAATTCCAATTTCGCTTGGAATAATCCATGGTTAATGGCGCGACGAGTGCTGCTAACCTTGGCCACAGTCCAACCGAACTTATATCAGACTTTCAGGACTTGTTATAAATTATATTTCCTGAATTAGAAGAGACGACGTCCATACCTTTCAAATGGTGCATTTATGACAGGATGTCATAGGGGTTTCTTAAAACGAAGAACACAGCCACAAAATGCTGGTTTACCGGCCGAGTTGGCCGTGCGGTTAGGAGCGCGCAACTGTGAGCTTGCATCCGGGAGATAGTAGGTTCGAACCTCACACTCGGCAGCCCTGAAAATGGTTTTTCGTGGTTTCCCCATTTTCACACCAGGCAAATGCTGGGGCTGTACCTTACTTAAGGCCACGGCCACTTCCTTCACATTGCCTATCCTGTCCCATCGTCGCCATAAGACCTATCTGTGCCGGTGCGACGTAAAGCAACTAGCAAAAAGAAAAATGGTGGTTTCTGAGGAGAGCGACGTCCAGCATTAAGCACTCCAGGCGTACCAGGTGACTGGTTGTCAATCGAGCGACTCAAAAACCAATCAACTTTCCTCCAGACACCACACAAGCTATCGATTCACCATTCTCTCAAAGCAATTATACAGACAAATTGCCGGACATACATGTCTGTAGCTACCTGCATATGATACTTAGGATATATGTCCGACGTGAGATGACGAATTAGTATTCCCTCTCCCCACTAAGACAAAAAGTCATCCTCTAACGAGATTTTGTTGAACACTCCTATGATGTAGCGTAGACTATCTCAGCCGAAATGTTTCAACGCCTGCTTGTGGATGTTATCTGGGGCGACAGACGTGTCCTTGTAAAGCGTCAAAGTCCTCCAGAGTTTCAATTATACGAAGGGCACGTTGTAATCTTCTGAAACGCGACTAACAAAGCGTGCATGATAGTGTTCTGTCTCAGGCTTCAAAGCGAGAATGCAAGATGGTAATTCTCACTACCAGGTACATACGCGATGGGCTTGCTAGATAATAAACAACCGGGCGGCGGATCAGTGAAGATAGAGCCCGCAATGTAAATTCCCAATACAGTAGATGACCCTTAATATGCCCGAAATGCATTGCAGTTTAGTCTACAGTATACTTGAGATTACGGTACATGTGCCTTCATGGACGAAACATTCTTCCCATGAAGGTTTCTTAGCCAGCCCCGTGGTGTAGGGGTAGCGTGCCTGCCTCTTACCCGAAGGCCCCGGGCTCGATTCCCGGCAAGGTCAGGGATTTTTACCAGGACCTGAAGGCTGGTTCGAGGTCCAATCAACTTACGTGATTATAATTGAGGAGCTATCTGACAGTGAGGTAGCGGCCCAAGGATAACGGCCGAGGGGATCCGTCGTGCTGACCACACGACATCTCGTAATCTGCAGGCCTCCGGGATGAGCAGCGGTCGCTTGATAGACCAAGGCCCTTCAAGTGCTGTAGTGCTATGGGGTTTGGTTTTTTAATGAAAGTTTCTTACTCTGTCAAAGAACAACTCACGCTTGAGCGCGGAGTCACTTAAATGTTACTAAATTGGCCAGAGTAGGCTGCATTCAAAAGATTTTTTAAGCGCGACTTCGCTCTTTTACAGCTGCTGCAATCTCTTTGTTCCATTTAGTAACGCCTTTACGTCGAGGAGTCGGTGGAAGGAATGCAATTAATGCTTCTTGGGTAACAAGAATAGCTTACGTCCCATATGTCTCGCCGTCGCCTACACTCCGGCTGTTCGATAGCCTATGTTAAACAGGGGCTCCTTCCTGATGGATTTCTGCATCAAGAAAGAAAATAGCCACATTCTCAGACGCCGTCGTGTACGTCCTACCCAAGCAGGGGAATTAACACACGGATGCACATATTAACGTCGATGTGAGAAATTTTTCTGTGCGCTACGATAAATCAGTTGGTTCCTTTGTATTCCCACCCCCTGCGGGTGGGGGACGCATATGTAGAATACACCCGCGGTATCTCCTGCCTGTCGTAAGAGGCGACTAAAAGGGGCCCAAGGGGCTCTCAACTTGGGAGTGTGGATTGGCGACCACAGGGCCCTTAGCTGAGTTTGGCATTGCTTCCACTTACTAGTGCTAGGCTCCTCACTTTCGTCTATCCCATCCGACCTCACTTGGTCAACTTTTGTTCTTTTCCGACCCCGACGGTATTAGAGCATTCGAGGCCTAGGGAGTCTTTCATTTTCACGCCCTTCGTGGCCCTTGCATTTCTTCGTCCGTGACTTCTTTTTTCGAAGTGACGGATCCATTCCTTCTTCTTTTTCCTCTCTCTTTACCCCCTGTGGGTGGGGGACGCAGACGAATACTACACCCACGGTATCCCCTGCCTGTCGTGAGAGGCGTCTAAATGGGGTGACCAAGGGATGATTGAATTAGAACAATGACACTACTTTTGATTCGTACCATCATGCAGGGAACACCATGGGTTGTCTGTACTTGCGAGTAGTACCACTAAATTCGGTACGAAATAGGTTTGTGATTAGTAGCAGTCAAGAGCCTGGCCTGGGGGTTTCCAGTACCCGTGCATCGTACCCATGTGAGCAACACCGCGGGTCTGGGCGTAGCCTGTGAGTTGTACCGCTATATGAGCGACATCGTGGGTCTGCGTTGCCTGTGATTGGTGCCCACTATGTGAGGAACAGCACGGGATTACCGGCGCCCGTGGTTAGTACACCTAGGTGAGGAGCCTCATCGGTTTGCGTTGGCTATGAGTGATCTCTCAACAGCCAACCGTTCACCCTCTTCTTCTTGTGATTAGTCTAATTTATTTGCAATCATTTAAGAAAAGGCTAGAAAAACGACATATAGGGAAACTGCCACCTGGGCGGCTGCCCTAAACGCAGATCAGTAGTTATTGATTGATTGACACATGGTAGATTACTGTTAAAGCACGCACCTTCAAGTCAAAAATGTACAGATTATTTTCATTTGAATGTAGCTGGTACTGACAGTAAATAACGTGAACGCAATATTTTTGTAATACTTTATTAGATTAGGCAGTGACTTATAAAGAGCTAGTTAGAGAAAAGAGGACAGACTTTCACGAGAAGGAAATTTCGTTTGTGAGGTCCCGTGTCTAAGGGTCTGTTACTGAGGTATAAATTACAGGACACTATATACAGTTTTATGGTCCTGAGGACTCTCTCAGGCAGATATATAGATTTATGAGCAAACGAAGGTACACTGAGCTGCAGATGTATGACAATGTCACGAGCCTATGCACGTTACCGGGCGAGTTGGCCGTGCGCGTAGAGGTGCGCGGCTGTGAGCTAGCATCCGGGAGATCGTGGGTTCGAGCCCCACTGTCGGCAGCCCTGAAGATGGTTTTCCGTGGTTTCCCATTTTCACACCAGGCAAATGCTGGGGCTGTACCTTAATTAGGGCCACGGCCGCTTCCTTCCAACTCCTAGGCCTTTCCTATCCCATCGTCGCCATAAGACCTATCTGTGTCGGTGCGACGTAAAGCAACTAGCAAAAACACCTATGCACGTTAATTATGAACGTTAAAAATGGTTTTCATCTATAACATCATATGCATCGTCACTTTATCTTACCTAATAGAGCTTACTAGTTGAAATAAAAACTAATACTGTTTCATGAATAACAAAGTACCTACCAGTTAGGTAATACAATCTGTCAATTATTCAGATGAAAATGGGAATGGTGTAATTACTCAGCGAATAAAATGCCGTTTGACTGCAATTTCTAATGACTGTTTAAGGTTGAGAATCCTACAAATATCAGAACTACTAACAGAGAAAGCACTTCCTACAAGCATGTTATTTATTTCGTACTTTTTTTGGAATGAAGAAGTTCAAAACCATTTTGATGAGATGAACGTTATTAGAGAATACCTCAAATATATACCACAGGTAGTAATTTAAATTATGAATATTGTTCGAGGAAGGAATTATCTTATTTTTGAAAAGTCACATTAAAAAAAGGCTGAATGTTGTCTTTCCTGATACGGATAGCCAATACGATAATCTCAAATCGTATTCAATGAAGATGAATCACCTCGAAGGCTATTTTCCGAACAAAATATGCATACTCTAAGGTCAGTTGAAAATTAGCACACTCCCTCACATTATGAATTTTGTTCTCAGTGACACAATGCAAAATGTTTATGTTTGTCTGTAACCTAAAATCCACTTCTGTACATTGTTTATGTACAGTCCTATTGAAAACTGCAATATTTGATAAAAGGCTTGAGGCTGTAAATGACCATTTGTCGTTGGATGTCTCTGAGGAATAAACCAGAGTTGAAAGAGCCACATTACCACAATACCGCAATGGCGCAGCGGGAGAGAGTTTTGTTTTATGTATAGTTTACCAGTATCATGTGGTGAGACGAGCCTTTGTGAAGCGGCCACGTCTCTTCAATTCATTTTAGATTCATATGAAAGAGTCAAAACAAAAACAATCGGTTAATACTGAAAAGGAATATTCGATATTACGCTAGGAGTTAGAAATATAAGAGTGTGCCATATACAAGCTATAGGCAAAGAATGAATTCGGTTTGCGTGATGTTCTGCCTTACTATAGGTTCTTGTTGTAAATGGCTAGTTGAAACAACGAAAGGGCAATAACAGGAACGACGATAATAATAATAATAATAATAATAATAATAATAATAATAATAATAATAATAATAATAATCTCAAAAACAACCCAATAGGAATATATTATTAACCAAAACATTGTCCACAAATGGACGTAGGGAATGTTATTAAACACAGTGAGTAGAAGAAACCACCATTTGGAAGCTAAACATAGTGTAAACAGACATATCCTTAACTAAATACAAGACTACTGGTATAATATAGTCTGGTTTTATAATATATAGCTCCCAAGAGTTGGTACTGTAGGCCTATATCTGTCTGGAATTTCGTTTTAATGTAGTATATGAGAAAAGTATATTTAAATGTATTAAACCAACTCCTTGTGGGTAGGAGATGCAGACGAAGAATGCGCTCACCCGCGGTATCCCCTGACTGTCGTCAGAGCGACCTAGCCGCGGAAATGGATTGTGGCTTTGGAACCATGAATTGAACGCCGTGTGGATGGGAGAGTTTGAATACATCCTTAGGTAAACCCTGACTATCGTAAAAGGCGACTGAAAGGGTCATTTGGCTATCAGTCCCCTCTTTAGGGATAGTTATTGACGGATCGAACATTTATGTGTATGCTGCAGCAACTATAACAAACACACGTCGCGCTCCTAAACGCTATCGTAGGTCCCTGCTGTGATCAGTTTGATAATATTTATGAAACTCCACGCTAAGGCACATGTTCTTATTCTACAGAGCATGAAATCTTCATGGGAACGACATGCGTCGTCCATGATGTCACATACACCGTCATCTCAGGTATGGACTGAAGTTCAGAGCAATTCTTGTGCACATGGGCCATCCTAAATAACGAGAATTTCTCATTCGAGTAAACCCTTGGCTGTTCGTTAGAAAGACGTCAAGCTGCCATTCTGCGGCATATTTACAGAATACTGTTGAGCGTTGAAGTCGTTTTCGAATTGTGCTAAGCTCACCTAACATAGAAAGTGAAGAACGGCACGACATGCACTCGGTTCTTTCCTAGTCAACCTCAGTGCGGTATGGAACGGTTTCTTGGTTATTTATTCGGGGAGGGGGAATCTCGCATCCCCCCACTTGGCGATCGGCTCTAATCTACATCGCCTCCGATATGCTATTAATTCTAAGAATAAAGAGATAGCAGGGAGGATTGGGAGCGTGATACTGTAGGAGTATCTGCCTGTCCCAATGCTCAGCATGTTACCAGACCAGATGCGGTGATGGGTATCAATAGCGGTGTAACCGGGTAATATGGGTCAAGACAAAACCGCATAGGTGGAAATAGAAAGATGTCTACATATAAAACCTAACATTTTGTAAATAGCACAAACAAGGATGTGGTTCTGGAAAGGTCCAGGTAATTACGTTAGTACAGAACAGGTGTCATGCACAAGTCATAAGCCATAATCTCTCCAGTTAAGTTATGGGATCAGTCCTTCTGGGCATTTTTGTGACAAGCGCGGGCCTTGACGGTTGCGGAGCCATGCACCAATAACCACTAGGGCCTGCCGCACCGCTCGACTCGCTTGGGTTCCCCCGTACCCATTCTCCGATCGCAGAGAATGAGCCTAAGCCCGTCGAGGTGGAGGGCTTCTGGATTAGGGTGGTACATGCCACCGGGCTTCCCTGTAAACTGGGCGGCTGCGATGAGAGGCCGACCGATTAGAGGCCCACCAGCGCCTCCCTAAGTGCAGTGCAGGCCGTGTAGTGGTGATCTTCACCACTACGGTCGCACTTCACTTGGAGCCCACACCTATCCTGGCAGTGGCCAACCTCAAGCAGCGGAAATACTGCAAGAGATGTTGAGGGAGACGTTTAGATCTCACCTGATTGCTGCTACTCGCTGAGGTCCTCTCCTGATTGACTCCTCGCTCGACTGCTCTCCTGAGAGCAGTCCTGCGATGCGGCGGGTTGATCAGCGTCGTCTCCTTCCTCCTGGTACAGGGACAGCGTCTGCTTCCCAGCTATCTTTCCTCGGCAGGGGAAGACGCCTCGTCCTGGTGGTCTTCCTTCAGGCCTGGTGACCATGGGGTAGTGGTTAACCCCACTACGGTGCCGCCTTCCTCCTCCTCCTGGCCGGTGTCTGTGATGTCAGCGCTCCCAAGCAACTCCCTGCTGTATTCCTCCCAGGTAGTGAGCCTTCCTTTGGTGGTCCGCGGAGGTGGTGGTCGTTCCTGGTTTGCGTCGGCAGTGTCGGAAGGTTTCCCCGCTGCAGTGCCCACATCTCCTTCCTCCTGGCTGGCGGCTGCGTCGTCGGTCGTTGCTGGCATCTTAGTGCATTCCCTGTCCTGTGGGGTACACATCGACGTCTGCATTGTGAAGGTAGTGCAGTCGGGCCGTGAGGCCTGGTCTGCAGCCTCTGTACGCCCGGGGGCGTCCGAGCCCGCGCCGCATTCCTCCGTCTTGGGCGTCATCCTGATGTGCGCCGCGGTGGTGGGCCCTCCCTGGCTGGTCCATGCATGTGGGTGACCCTCCTGGTCCGACGCTTTGGTCTGCGTGCACGTCTCGAAGCAGGGCCGCAGGACCTGGCTCGCACAGTCGTAGCGCCAGGGTGCGGCCGTCTCCACCTCCGTGTTGGCATCCTGGGTTGAGGTATGCTGGGTCGGTACCAATCGCCTTGTTCCTCGGCCCTTTGTCCTTCCTGGATGTCTGCAAGACGGTAGCTCTGGTTGTTGCCTTCAACGGTACGGCGTATATCCCTGATGCGGCGCCTCTCCCTGGTAGGCGAACAACCTGAAACAGATTGGAGAGCTCTATCTTGGCGTCGCGCATCCGCTCCTGATCGTAATGCCTTATGATCAATCTCGCCGGGTTTCTTGGTCATTAGTCGCTAAATTTAATGCGAAGAAGGGTTTGGTGCGGCAATACGGGAGAATTGCCGGAATCACGTCAACATTTGCCAATGAGAGGCCAGGTGACGAGGATGTCACGTGATGTAAGAAAGCTTGTAGCAAGCTACCACGAGGGGTGGGACATCATCTGATGGTTAGTTTGTACAGGAATTCTTCCGAGTGATCGTGAAGTCATTGGCGCTGTGTAGTGTCTTCGCGATGCCAAATAATAGGCCCAGGTGAAGAATTAATTGCTGGGCCTGGTCACGACATGCCGAATCCAGGTGGAGTTGATAGTGCGATAAGCCAGTTGTTTACAGGGAAGACAACATAATAAAAATCTTCTGGCCTATTATGCCGTGGTCCACTCCTCTTGCTTCTTCCAGACGTTTTGACTACTGCCAGTCGCCAGCGGGATACAGGAGAGCGTATCTACACGACGCCACAGAAGATGACTACCGCAGCAGTAGTCGAAACGTCTGGAAGAAGCGAGAGGAGTGGACAACGGCATAATGGCCCGGAAGATTTTTATTTTATTGACACCGGCCGTGAAAGCCTTCATACTTTAAGGGAAGACAACGTCTAGAGCACGTGAGTGACCATTATAAACTGGAGCCCAATAAGTTGAAGGCGGTGTGGTTATGTCAGAGAGTGAAACTGATACCTACACATGGTGCTCTTGCATATGTACTTGTATTGGGCTTTCCAGTAGTGAAAAGAATGTCAGGAATTGGTTGCCAGACTATGGCTTACAGATCTCCTGGCAATATTAATAATTATGAAAAATAATTCTGTATTCGAAGAATCCTTTCAGAACCCCACGGCGGGAAGCCTGGATGCAGCCTAATAATAATAATAATAATATTGTGAAGAAGCAAAAGAAACAATATGAAATATTATACAATAATTGACTCAAGTTCTCCAGCTAAAGCATCAACACTCACATGAGGAGAGATCTGAAAATGAGATTACCGTATAGACGTATAGAGAATGTTCTGTATCTTTCATGAACACATTTAGAAAATTGAAATTAATGTTGGGCATTCTTGAGTCTTGAAATACTTATTTAAATCATCCGTAAAATTTAAAGATGTTCATACCTATAACTATGAATACGTAAAGAGAAGGAATGCATTATATAAAACATTCCAATACAACAAACGTGAACAACAAATTTCGAGAAAATCATCGTAAAAATTTGTTCATCTGCAGGTGAAGTGTCGATTATTATCAATAAAAGTGCAATGTTGAGTCAACGAATGTGATTGGCTTACTAATAGGATCTGGAAGGATTATTCCTAATTTATTTTGAATTACCTTTGTAACAGGTTTGGATTCACCAAATCCACCGTCACGACTGCTGCCCTGAATGCAAAAGAAGGTTCCATTTCTATACTGAGGAATCATGTGTATCACTTGTAAAAAATTGCTTCCTTCCAAACTATGGACACTCCAAATGGCATATAACCAGATATTTTTTTCTTACCGTCCAGAAGACTGAAAATGTTGGACACTAAAATGATTGACCGGTCATGCCTCCGACAATGGGACATAACGTTTTCTGCCTTGTTCAAAACCAGATTCGAACATCGTGAAACAATGAATTAATTTATAATGGCAGCCGTAATTTTGTTCCACAAAACTCTATATTCAGCCATTCCAATGCATTACTGGAGAGAAGTGTCAACTGATCGCCTAACTGGATCACATAACGTGGTGCAACCATCTCCTGGCCTCCCATGACCTATAGGGTATTTTTTTTCTAGACTATCTCTTCTGGCGGTGTTTTAAAAGAGGGTTTTGATCTTCCAAGGAAGACCTGGACAACTATCAACAGGATTCGCACTGGCCATGGCAGATGTGGCGACTCCCTCCATAAATGCGGTATACGTAATTCGGCGGCGTGCAGTTGTGGTGCTGCGAAGCAAACTGTTCGGCACATTGTGGAGCAGTGACCTCTCACTGCCTACCCTGCTCTCACCCTTGTGTGTTGAATATGTAAATAATTTGAACCTGTAAATACTTCAAATTGTAAATATTATTTATTATTATTGTATCTATAATGTGATGTGTTAGCCATACGCTAAATAAATAAATAAATCTGATATTCATAAAGTACCCGGCAATTAGCTATATCACAATGGATATCAGTCTAAATTTGAACTTCGTGTCATTAATATTGACTGATTAGTCTCCTTGGCAGTCCATATGATTCTCAGCATTCATTCCCAGCAGAGTATTCCGGAGAAATCCGTAAGTGCTGGCCTTCAAAATCCGGGTTTGCTCCCCAGCTCAGTCCAGTATTTGAAAGTACTCAAATACGCCTGTCTCGTGTCGGTAGATTTTCTCGCACGTAGGATAACTCCTGTGGTACACAATTATAGCACCTCTAAACCGACTACGCCGGCGTAGCAGGGGGAGATGTGATGCTCCTTCGAGGCGCGTCCCAGGTGGCGGATAGGGGGGTATTAACCGGCTTGCCGGCGGACTTGAGCGAAATAAAATAGCTCTCGCGGACCAAACACACAACATATGTGGGTGGATGACGCAGACGGAGAATACACCCACGGCATCCCCTGCCTGTCGTAACAGGCGACTAAAAGGGGCGACCAAGGGATGATCGAATTAGAACCATGAGACTACTCGTAATTAGTACCATCACGTGGGGAAGACCATGGGTCACCTTTACTTGCGAGTAGCACCACTATGTTAGGTACACAATAGGTTTGTGATTAGTAGCAACAGAGTGTGAATCAGGGTGGGATTTACAAAACCCGTGATTAGTACCACTCCATACGGAACACCACGGGCTTACGTTGCCTGTAATTAGTACCGGAATACCGCGAGCCTACGCTACCTTTGATTAGTAGCGCAACATTACAAAATCCATGGTTCTACTTTACTAGTGATAAGTACCATTATGAGGGGCCGATGACTTTGATTTTGGACCCCACTAGACAACAAGCATGATCCATTCAGGATTGTGCTTCAGAAGCAGTCCCATGGTCAGTAATACCATTGATTTACGATAGTTTCTAGGAATGTGGGGGGGAGGGGATTTGAGGTTTGGATCCACTGATTGTTTTAAATTCATATTCACCCATTCATCCTTCATCACCACGTTTTGTATTCTGGTTAGTGGATGATTTTGGACTGTTAAATTGTCATTACATTCCGTATCATTTCGTACCATTAGGGGCCGATGACGTAGTTGTTAGGCCCCTTTAAACAACATGCATCATCATAATCATCAAATTCCAGCACCTCGCCTCCTTCGATAACCGTCAAAGTAGCTAGTGGGACGTTAACAGACAGAAAACTATTATTATTATTATTATTATTATTATTATTATTATTATTATTATTATTATTATTATTATTATTATTATTATTATTATTATTATTATTATTATTATTATTATTATACATATTATAGACTGTTATGCCTTTCAGCGTTCAGTCTGCAAGCCTCTGTGAATTTGCTAACCGTCGCCACAATCTCGATTTGCAACTAGGGTTGTGACTTCATTTAGTTCAATACCTCTTATCTTTAAATCGTTAGAAACCGAGTCTAACCATTGTCATCTTGGTCTACCTCTATTTCTCTTACCCTCCATAGCAGAGTCCATTATTCTCCTAGGTAACCTATCCTCCTCCATTCGCCTCACATGACCCTACCACCGAAGCCAGTTTATGCGTACAGCTTCATCCACGGTAACTAGACTAGACGGTAGGGGTCACGCGCAGGCCGGCTTTGGCTGATGACGTCATCGGGTCTCCTCTGGCCGGCTAGCAGTGAACGCGACCCATTGTATTTGTGCGTTTCTGTTAATGATTTACTTGTTTTTATTTAACCATTTGCTTAATATTTTTCAATTTTGTCAAATGTAATTGCCGGTTGTTATGTGTAGATAATTATGTTGTAATTTATTTGAGTATTTTTCAGAAGATTACAAGTAATATAATGACCCTGTGCTTAACGAACTATTCCAGTAGCTTTCTCAGTATTAAATTATCTTTCGCCTCGTAAATAAAGTATTTACGGTTCGGTTTTCGTATTTTCTATCCATCCAGTGATTTTAGAACGATTTTATACATAGATTCATTTCTAAAACTCGTTACTAAAATTAAAAAACATGACCAATCGCACGGGATGTTTTTACCGTTGTTTTGGCGGATTGTTGGTGTTAAGTAGTGTTGTAAACACCTAATATTATAATTATGTATAAGTAGCTATTTATAAATGTGTATTGGCCGATTGAATGTTGGTAAAAAAGCCCCTGAAGAAACGTCAACCTCTTCCACCATATCAGGGGTCACTCTTTTTCTGAGGGAAAGAGGCTTCCACAGGCTTAGGCCATATAGACCTGTGGTACGGAGAAAACCCTCACAGTCAGAAAATGGGATCAAAAGTTCAATATTTAAAAGCACCTATAAAGTACACCCAATGTTTATGATGGTGCTAAAACTGCATACATATTTACATTATATAGGTACCACACAAAATATTTACATCTAGACGTTATTTCGTTGTTTTACATTATTTAAGATCAGTCTATCCAACAACTTTCTTAACTTTTTTCACACGTTTCCTCTTTTCATTAGGAGTTCGTTTACACCTCCTGTAAGAATTCATGTGCCTAAGTTTGTTTATGTTTTTCATCCTTATGAAGGTTCTGGTTCTAACAAAACATGAAACAACAAAATCTTCAGGATATTTTTCTTTATTTTTTCATTTAACAATCTAAAGACTCCTGGACATTTCATAATGTAGTTTCCATGGAAGGCACTGAATTCATTTTCCATTTTAATAATAGAATTAATGCACTCATCCGTGGGTTTCATTCAGTACCCTCTCGAAATGGTTTCTAGCCAATTCCTAGGTGAAGGAGAAATGTTCACGGTTTGGATCCCGTACATATTATCTTTCTGGGGGTACTTTTTCTTCACCCTATAAGCTACATAGCCAGCAATCATTTCTAGTAGCTCGTCCTTCTCTCTAACTACTTCGACAGACACGTTTGCATTATTTTCATCTTGAAAATGCTCCAGAAGTCCATTGACAGCTGAAGTGAAATCATCATCCTCATCCTCATCCTCAACATTACAATTTTTGTCGCAAGCTTCTCGATTTTGGTTGGACACTGCTTGGCAATGTTCGTCATTATCAAGTATGAAGTATTGAGGCACCTCATTTTGCCCAGACAAAACGTCTGCGCTCAGAGATTGGACACTTTTTTTTCATCTGGACAGTTTTTGCTGTTTATCACTTCACCTGCATTCCGGCTTAAAATCAATTATTTAATTCGCTGCGATACAATGGTAGGGAGAGGATGATCATAAAAGCGACCAAGTCCTCGGATCTGGTAAAAGTAGCTCTCAATTATGTCCTGGTTACATTTGGCCGCCATTACGTAAGTAAGTATAGCCTTCTTATACAGACCACGAAGGCTACTTATAGACATTAGAAAACCTTCTTGAAAAGGAAGGAGTTTGTTTTTGCCAATTATTCTCATGGTGAAAATTACAGTAATTCGAATAATTTGTCAAGAGCATGATTTTGTTGCTCTATACAATTCCCATAGGCACTTTTAAAGCTGTTTGTGCCACACACGTGGACACGGGAGTTTAGGACGTCAAATCCATTATTAATCGTGATTACAGTCTCTCCTACATAGCTTAGCTCTGGGAAGTTATGGCATATTTCTTTCCCCACAGTCAGTGATAACAGTTCAGCGGCTTACCGTATATTTCGCTTCCCCGTTTCAGTCACAAGCATATGCTTCATTGAAAGCTTGTGAGCATATTGTAGGTCTTCGCCCTCACTTTGCATTTCAATTAATTTTGTAAATGCTTCTTTTGTGAAACATTTCCCACTTTTCAGTTTATATCCTTCATCAAGAAGGTGATTCCGCAGTAATTTAAGTACATGAGGCACATCACAAAAAAACCATATGTTACGTTCTTTACTTGATGGGTTTTCCAGCGACGGTTTTTGCCACGAAATATTCAGATCTGTCATACATTTCCTATTTGAAGGTCCCATGTCACATACAACTGCCCTAACTTTAAATCCGGTGCTTTCTACGACATGAATTACTTCTATTAAAAGTTCTCTTGACATCGCTGTATCAAAGTTGTAGTAGATAGGTTGCATCCACTTTTGAACTAAACTTCTTATTACAATGACTTGGACATTATCATGAGGTCCTCTAATCATTTCTTCATTTTGATCCAAGCCCAAGTCATTGTTAACCTCCATTTCATCAAAGCTGAGAACAGAATCTCTTTCAAAATTTGTAAAAAGACTTGACTGTGTTTTTAAGATATTAATGCTCAACTCAATGAATCCAGGAGAAGTAGAAAACTGTCTTAGCCGTCGTTTGATTGTAACTTCGCTAGGAAGAGGGTAATTAATCACGTCTCTAACAAAACACAATGCTTTATATGATATAGACCGTAAGGTTACCGCCTTAGCAATGTCCTCAGATGACCAACTTGAGCATCTGCCTTTTACTAAAACTTGCTGTTGACTTTTAGAAAAAGTACCCTCAAAAACTTGAACATTATTTTTTCATTTTATTATCTCGGTATTAGCTGCACTAAGACGGTCCTAAAGATCCTTATTTTGCTGTTTTAAGTCACAATTTTCTAGTCTAATTAACTCCAATTCTGCAGTCAGTTCAGCAATTTTCTCATTACAGAAACACTGATGTTTACTTCTGTCATCTAATTCCTTCCTCAAGATTTAATTATTAATATTTTTTGCTTCAATTGGCGCCTGCGATTGTAAAATTTGCCGTATCTCCTTACGATGATTTCGCTTTTGTGCCCTTATTTCACGATCTTTACAGGACTGACTCGCTAAATTATTACTACTCAGTGGTAAATTTAAATGTGGTACTGCGTCAGTCCTTAAATTACGTTTAATTGGAAGGTTTAACAAATCACCCTTCAAGTCCCTTCTGTAGTCCGAATTGTCGAAGTGTACAGAGCATACACGAGCATTCTCAATAGTAAAGGAGTCAGCCCGTTTACAGGCACTAATCCACTTTAATTTAATGTCACTGTTCTTTGGAAAACGATGAAATTTAATGTATAAATCCTTCTGGTGTCTATCGTGGTTAGAGCAACCGGCGACAGCACACACCATGGCACAGCACAGCACAGCACAGCACAGCACAGCACAGCACAGAAAAATTAAATTCTTACTCTGTTGACAAGGCAAACACCATCACTAGACTAATAGCACTCTGCTTCGCTTAGCGAACAAGGGTGCCTTGTGACGTCAGGAGGCGTGGCTTGCTATTGCGCACCTAACTGATGACCCCTACCGTCTAGTCTAGTAACCGTGGCTTCATCCATCAAGTTCATTCCTAAATTAGCCTTTACTGTATCTCCTCATTCCGAGTACCATCCTTCCATTGTTTCCACCTGTTTGTACCAGCAATCATTCTTGCTACTTTCATGTCTGTTACTTCTAACTTATGAATAAGATATCCTGAGTCCACCCAGCTTTCGATCCCGTAAAGCAAAATTGGTCTGAAAACAGACCGATGTAAAGATAGTTTCGTCTGGGAGCTGACTTCCTTCTTACAGAATACTGTTGATCGCAACTGCGAGCTCACTGCATTAGCTTTACGACACCTGACTATATTACCATTCTGGGAGAACACACAACCTAAATACTTTAAATTATCGACCTGTTCTAGCTTTGTATCACCAATCTGACATTCAATTCTGTTAAATTTCTGACCTACTGACACAATTTAGCTTTCGAGAGGCTAATTTTCATACCATACGCGTTGCACCTATTTTCAAGTTCCAAGATATTAGACTGCAGGCTTTCGGCACAGTCTGCCATTAAGACCAAGTCGTCAGCATAGGCCAGACTGCTTACTACATTTCCATCTAACTGAATCCCTCCCTGCCATTTTATACCTTTCAGCAGATGATCCATGTAAACTACGAACAGCAAAGGTGAAAGATTACAGCCTTCTCTAACCCCTGTAAGTACCCTGAACCAAGAACTCATTCTACCATCAATTCTCACTGTAGCCCAATTGTCAACATAAATACCTTTGATTGATTTTAATAATCTACCTTTAATTCCATAGTCCCCCAGTATGGCGAACATCTTTTCCCTCGGTACCCTTTTATATGCTTTCTCTAGATCTACGAAACATAGACACAACCGCTTATTCATCTCGTAGCATTTTTCAATTACCTGGCGCATACTGAAAATCTGATCCTGATAGCCTCTCTGTAGTCTGAAACCACACTGGGTTTCATCCAACTTCCTCTCAACGACTGATCGCACACTCCCTTCCAAGATGCCAGTGAATACTTTGCCTGGTATACTAATCAATGAGATACCTCGATAGTTGTTGCAATCATTCCTGTTCCCTTGCTTATAGATAGGTGAAATTACTGCTTTTGTCCAATTTGCAGGCACCTTGCCAACACTCCATGCTAATTTTACTACTCTATGAAGCCATTTCATCCCTGCCTGCCCACTATACTTCACCATTTCAGGTCTAATTTCATCTATTCCTGCTGCTTTATGACAATGGAGTTTATTTACCATCCTGTCCACTTCCTAAAGCATAACTTCACCAACATAATTTTCCTCCTCCCCATGAGCTTGGCTGTTCACAACACCACCAGGATGATTTCCTTTTACATTGAGAAGATGTTCAAAATATTCCCTCCACCTCTCCAGTGATTCTCTGGGACCTATTATGAGTTCACCTTAATTACTCAAAACACTGTTCATTTCTTTTTTCCCTCCCTTCCTAAGATTCTTTATTACTGTCCAGAAAGGTTTCCCTGCTGCTTGACCTAGACTTTCCAGGTTATTACCAAAATCTTCCCAGGACTTCTTTTTGGATTCAACAACTATTTGTTTCGCTCTGTTTCTTTCATCTACGTACAACTCCCTGTCTGCCTCGTCCCTTGTTTGGAGCCATTTCTGATAAGCCTTCTTTTTACGTTTACAAGCTGCTCTCACTTCATCATTCCACCAAGATGTTCACCTTTTCCTATCTTTACAAATAGTTGTTCATAGGCATTCCCTTGCTGTTTCTACTACAGCATTCCTGTATGCCACCCATTCACTTTCTATATCCTGAACCTGCTTACTGTCTACTGTTTGAAAACTTCTAACTAATCATATCCATGTACTTCTGCCTAATTTCCTCGTCCTGGAGTTTTTCTACCCTTATTCGTTTGCAGACAGATTTCACTTTCTCTACCCTAGGCCTAGAGATAGTTCACTATAGATCAGATAGTGGTCTGTATCATCGAAAAATCCCCGGAAAACTCGTACATTCCTAACAGATTTCCTGAATTCGAAGTCTGTTAAGATATAGTCTATTATGGATCTGGTACCCCTAGCCTCCCATGTGTAGCGGTGAATAGCCTTATGCTTGAAGAATGTATTCGTAACAGCTAAACCCATATTAGCACAGATATCCAGCAAACGCTTCCCATTCCCATTAGCTTCCATATCTTCCCCACATTTACCAATCACCCTTTCGTATCCTTCAGTTCTATTCCCAACTCTCGCATTGAAATCGCCCATTAGCACTATTCTATCCTTGCTGTTGACCCTGACCACGATGTCACTCAATGCTTCATAAAACTTGTCAATTTCATCCTCATCCGCACCCTCACAAGGTGAAAACACGGACACAATTCTAGTCCTAATTCCTCCAAATGACAAATCTACCCACATCATTCGTTCATTTACGTGCCTAACAGAAACTATGTTGCATTCAATGTTATTCCTGATAAAGAGCCCTACCCCAGACTCTGCCCTTCCCTTTCTAACACCCGTCAAGTACACTTTATAATCTCCTATCTCTTCCTCTTTAAATCCCCTTACCCGAATATCACTTACTCCTAGCACATCCAAATGCATCCTCTTTGCTGACTCAGCCAGTTCTACTTTCTTTTTTCCATAAGCCCCATTAATATCGATACCCCCCCCCCCCCCACCGAACTCCATTTCGTCCGCTAACTTGTTTCCAAGGAGTCCCTCGCCTGTCAAATGGGAGTTGGACTCCGTTACTCCCATAGGTCCGAGGCTTGCTTAAAGTGTTCTGAGCTCGGTAAATTCATGAAGCAGGATACTACCCTACTTGCACATAGTCCAAGTGAGGATCTCTCCTCTGACGGGATATGGACCACCGGTGAATTGTAGATTCCTATCCGCCTGAGCACAAGCAGGGCCATGACTCAGAATATGTCCGAGGTGCCCACTCCCATTCCATAGCAACTGGTATCCCGAATCTCAGGACCACTTACTAGGCCACTCAGCCGTTGCCCATGGTTCACGAACTAGGACGTGACTACAGTAACCCACAAATATGAACCATATATTTTTTTTACATCGTTATGCCTTACTCAGGAGCACGGTTGAACTTACTTAGCTGATGTGTTGGCCTTCTTTTCCTCCCAAAATCTCTTCATCCTCTCGCTGAGCTTCTTCCTTCGTTCTTCTGTCTAAGTTATAGTAGCACTTGGACTATGTGCAAGTAGGGTAGCATCCTGCTTCATGAATTTACCGAGCTCAGAACATTTTCAGCAAATCTCAGACCTTTGGGAGTAACAGAGTCCCACTCCCATTTGACAGGCGAGGGACTCCTTAGAAACAACTTGGCGGACGAAATAGAATTCGACGGGGGGCTATCAATATTAATGGGGTTTATGGAAGAAGGAAAGTAGAACTGGCTGAGTCAGCAAAAAGGATGCATTTGGATGTGCTAGGAGTAAGTGATATTCGGGTATGGGGAGATAACGAGGAAGAGATAGGAGATTATAAAGTGTACTTGACGGGTGTTAGAAAGTGAACGGCAGAGTCTGGGGTAGGGCTCTTTATCAGGAATACCATTGAACGCAACATTGTTTCTGTTAGGCACGTAAATCAGCGAATGATGTGGGTAGATTTGTCAGTTGGAGGAATTAGGACGATAATTGTCTCACTGTATTCACCACGTGAGGGTGCGGATGGGGATGAAGTTGACAAGTTTTATGAAGCATTGAGTGACATCGTGGTCAGGGTCAACAGCAAGGATAGAATAGGGCGATTTCAGTGCGAGAGTTGGGAATAGAATTGAATATAATAATAATAATAATAATAATAATAATAATAATAATAATAATAATAATGATAATAATAATAATAATAATATTATAATATAATTATTATTATTATTATTATTATTATTATTATTGTTATTATTATTTTATTATTATTATTATTTCACATCCACCTTTACTATTACCAGTGGTTCTATGTAGACAAACCCGCATATCGCTAAGGTATTCTGTACAATGACTCCCATATCATTAGTATTTTTTTTCAAATGTTGATATACGTCTCACCGACACAGGCAGGTCTTATGGCGACGATGGGACATGAAAGGGCTATGAGTGGGAATTGAGCAGCCCTATTCTTAATTATGGTATAGCCCCAGTATTTTCCTGGTGTTAAAATGGGAAACCATAGAAAAGCGTCTTTAGGGATGACGACAGTGGCGTTCAAACCGAGTATCTCCAGAGTACTGGATACTGGCCGCACTTAAGCGACTGTAGCTGTCGAGCTCGGTCATATTATTATTCAGTGAATATTACTTTGTATTTTCCATTTACAGCATCACACATTGAGCATAAACAGGAGCTATCGAGGGTTTTTCTGGTCATTTGATTTGATTTGTTTATTTATCATCAACAGAGTTATTAATTCTCCAATTACAGGATATAATACATTCAAATATTAACAATATTAACAGCAGTTACTACTATTACTAATAATATAACTAAGCAATATATAATATCTACATATTTACAAAACACATAAGGAAGAAACCATGAAAACAGAAAGATGCTTATACATTGAAATGACCGAAGGAAGTATTAATACAGAATATACAAAAATATTATTCATAAATCTGGAGAGGCATACGTCAGAACTGTTGCCAATAAACATTTGTGTCACAATTAAATTAGAATCTAGCGGGCTCCACCTTTTCATTACTAAATACAATGTTGTTAGATGGTATTTACAACATTTACAACACTGTAAATACCATCTAACAACATTGTATTTAGTATTGAAAAGGTGGAACCTGCTAGATTCTAATTTAATTGTGATCTCAGTTCAATACGGACCAAAAGATGAAGTTCCTTACGTTTAAACATTTGTGTGTCAAAATCGTATGGCCACACTGAATGTGAAATTGAGAAAAAGACGTCAGACCGAAAGAAGATCTATTCAGAGCCTTCACAAATTGTATTAAAGTAAGTGGTGAGGTATGATTTGTAGTTATTGTGATTTTAATAATGTTGTAGGTGTACATGTCAAGATTCTCGGCATGTTTAGAAAAGACTGCGAGATTTGCTGTCGTAATACCTAAAAGGATTACTAATATACAGATGTATAAATATTCCAATTGAATACTGTTTACCATTTTTGCTAATAATGCCAGTTTTATTTAATTTATATCGTTATGATATGACTATGAATCAACTTCCCTGAGCATTAAAATAACGTAACGGAACATTACCCAGAGCATAAAATAAGCACGTATAAACCCCCCTCCCCGCCGCTAGAAATGGTTTGAAGTGAGTTGTGTGTTCGACTTATATGTTACGACGTTTCATCTTAGACCAGGCTTATTGGAAGAAAGCAGTAAAAGAGAATGTTATCATAACTCTGAGATTGTACTTCACCTCCGTTCACAAAACTTCTTCCCTCCCCCTATAGAAACAAGGAATTCTTCCAGCTTTATTTGAGAAAACACCAGCAACTTGCTTAGAAAAATATTGGAATATTGTATTTCTTTTCGCCTGGCCTCTTCTGCATGGGTTTGTTCTTCAGGAAACTAATCTCCGGAGATTGGCATATGTACTCCTAGCGTCAGCGAAGTTGAGTGTTAACAGTTGAGTGCGCTTCAGGGTAGTTATCTACGCAACAAAGATATACCACCTGTACTCACATATTGAAGAAGGCTCTAATAATCTGATTTCCTACTGTTAGAGATTATTCCAATTGAAATGCGGCCATCGTATCATTACATAATTTAAACAGTAGGAAGACGTATAATGAAGCTAAAGACCATCGTAGCACTTCTATCACTATACAGCGTGATTCAGCCACCCCTTCCGATGTAGTTTTATGCAGCCCACAATATTCATTCCATCCTGAAATCATCTGCCCTGCCGGTATGCTCAGACAACACAACCGGATATCATGGTATTTACCGCCTTACCTTGATAGGACGCCGTAGTGTTACACTGATTTTAAACACTGGAAGATATGCGTGTTCCTTCTAGATCATATGAACCTGACACGTCGGCGAAACACTAAACTGAAATTGTCATCGCAGTAAACCTACAATGTGCAAGCTGCACAATATGCCGTACGCAACCGTACTGTAGTTGCTAAAGGCGTGGCGAAGCGGGCTTGCATGTCAGGTGGGAGGTTCGAGTCCGGGCGAAAGCTACGCATTTTTGAAATTATTTGTTAAATACATTACACACGCAATGTAAGTTCAATACTCGCATTCATGCAAATTGTACGTGAATGAATGTGTGTGTTGCCCTAAGCAGGGGCGATTAGTTAGCAGGCCGGACACATACAGACCGCAAATAATGGGACCACAACTGTCCCGACAAAGTTTTATCGCAGCAAATGCGCGATGTTATGACCGTTTTGGTTTATGCACATTCGGGGCCGGTGTCCCATACATCCTTTTGTGTGCTGAAGAATTCCAGGTGTAATTGCTCGGAAGGCGTCCGTGATGAGTTGCCACGATCCTGCTACGCAGGCGTTGCAGGGGGAGAGGTGATACTCCCACGTCGCGCGTCCCAGGTGGCGGATAGGGGGATCCTAACCGGCTTGCCGGCGGACTTGAGGGAAATAAAATACCTCTCGCGGACCAAACACCCCCCCCTGTGGGTGGGGGAGGCTGACGAATAATACACCCACGGTATCCCCTGCCTGTCGTGAGAGGCGACTAAAAGGGGCGACCAAGGGATGATTGAATTAGAACCATGAAACTACTTTTGATTCGTACCATCACGCGGGGAACACCATGGGTTGCCTGTACTTGCGAGTTGTACCACTATGTTCGATACGAAATGGGTTTGTGTTTAGTAGTAGACATGAGCGTGGCCTGGGGGTTTCCAGTACCCGTGCGTCGTACCCATATGAGCACCACCGCGGGTCTGGGCGTAGACTGTGAGTTGTACCACTATATGAGCGACACCGTGGGTCTGCGTTGCCTTTGATTAGTATCCACTCTGTGAGGAACACCACGGGGCCCGTGGGACCGGCATACGTGCCTAGTACACCTAGGTGAGGAAACTCATTGGTTTGCGTTGGCTATGAGTGGCGCCATTGTGTGAAAAACACCATAGGTCTGCGTTACCTGTACGAAGTACGTTACTTGTGAGTAGTACCGTCTTGTGTGGAACACCGTGAGTTTCGCTACTTTTGATTAGTACCCCAACATGCCAATACCATGGTTCTACTTTACTCGCGACATGTACCATTCTCTGGGGCCTTAGACATGGATTTTGCACCCCTTTCGACATCAAGCATCATCGTGCTTTATGAGTGGTCCCTTGGTCAGTAATCAATTATGTATGATCTTTGAGTCTGATCCACTGTATTTTGGTTGTTTGTTTCCTTTTTTTTGTTTTTTTTGTTTGGTTCATGTCCATCCATTCATTCTTCATGACGACATTTTTTTTTTGGTCAGTGGATGAATGACATTTTTGTACTTTCATTTCGTACCATTAGGGGCCGATGACTTCGATGTTGGGCCCCTTTAAACAACAAGCATCATCGTCATCATCAGCGTGATGAGTTGCCGGAGCTGGTCGGTGTTTTCCAGCGCTTGAGTGTAAACGACGTTCTTCAAATGTACCTACAAGGAGAAATCTAACGGCGTTAAATCCGGTGATCTTGCGGGCCAAGAAACAGGGCCTCCTCGTCCTATCCATTTCCCTGGCATTTCCTCGTTCAGATGGTTACGTACCGGCAAAGTCGAATGTGGGGGAGCTCCATCCTGTAGCAACCACACACCGTCAAACGATCGTGTAAGGGCACATCCTCCAGCAGCAGTGGGAGTTCCTGACGCAGAAAGTACAGGTAGCGTGGGCCCGTCCAATGGCCCTCAAAGAAATGAAGTCCAATCAGGCGATCCCCCAAGGTTCCACACCAAACATTCACTCCCCATCGTACTTGATGGGCCGCCTGTCGCACCATGTGAGGATCGTCCGGACTCCAATAGTGCATGTTGTGGCGACTGACATTCCCACTATTGTGGAAGCGTGATTCGTCCGAGAAGAAAAAATGCGATACGAATGCTTTATCATCGCCCAGCTTGCGTAATAGCCACCGACAGAACTCCATTCGAGCTTCGAAATTCCGCCCATGGAGCTCTTGGTGTAGCTCAAGATGGTATGGGTGAAATTTATTTTCATGCAGTATTCGCCAGACGGACGGCTGGCTGGTGTTCACCTGTCGTGCAATCGCCCTCGTACTGGTGTGTCGATTATTACGAGCTGCCCCCAGAACGGATTCTTCTGTTTCACCCGATGTAACGGGCCTATCGCGGACTGGTGGGAGGTTGGAAATCACGCCTGTTGTCCTAAGGCGTCTTTCAACACGGCGGAATATCGTCAGCAGCCGGGTGTCACCTGTGGGGATACCGTTCCTGGTACAGGCGCGCTTTGTCTTGCTTCCCCATAAATGAGGAGCATGTTAACGTATTCCTCTGTGGAAAACATGCCGATTGACAGCAGAGATTACAATATATTCAGGCGCTAAACAGCCAGGGCACAAGATGAATAACATCTTCGTTCTACGGTTTGAATGTGGCAAACGTGGGCATGTGTTTACGTATTCAAACATCATACAGATGCAAACATATTTGAACGATGCGGTATCCGAAACGCTGCTGGCACATTCCGTCGATTGCTAGACGAACGCCTAACCACATCCCCTACGCTACACTACTGGAGACATGCTGGTAGTACGACGAGAGCAGAGTACATACGTCATTCGTTTTTGTGTTTAAGACATTAATTACTGCACTGTTACCTAGTTTTATGCATCGATTCCCCTCTTCGTTACATCCGGTCAGAAGGCACGTTACATTGACATAGTTACATGTTACATTATGTTGCTACATGATTTCAAGGCGTCATGCTTTGCCAACGGATGTTATACCATTTCGCTTGGGTTGAGAATCGTATAAAATATGTACTCACTGAATATTAGTCCCATACAGTACGCCTGGAGGGCAATAGCACCCTTATAACCACGTGCAAGTTAGTTGGGCTGCAACAAACGATATTGGAAGGGGCTGCTGAATCGCACTGTATAGTTATTATTTACCACGCCAGGAAAATGCTAGGACTGTACCTTAATTAAGGCCATATCCGATTCCCTCCCGCTCCTAACCCTTTCCTCTCACATCGTCGCCATAAGACCTATCTCTGTCGGTGTGACGTAAAGCAGATTTGAACAAAATAATTTATAGTGAAGTTTGCATTCAATGGTTCCTTCATAACCATTAATATTTAGTGCAGCGTTATCTATTTGAACTGCACAGTGTGTTCCCAAACATGTGGGAAATAATCTAGGCGGTGGTGATGGGTGATGTTACTACACCCAAAAACAATACCTAATTTCCGTACGGTCGATCATTTACGAGTTATACTGTCCTAATTTGTACGGGAAAAGTTTGGTAATAGCCTTACCCTGAACTTCCAATGTCATAGCTGTCACCACGCTTGATCAGGGATACTGTATTATAATACGGTATGCGCCAAAATATACGGTACACATTTTCGCGCAGTGCGCATGCGCACGCCTGAGCGTCTGCGTGTTGTTACATCGCCATGATGATTGTTAGACGTGTAAAGAAAGTTGTGCTCTGTGATTGGAAGTGACAATGGGTCTCGCGACGGAGGAAAATGTGTTTGTAATGGAGTATTATTTTCGCTCGTACGGAAACGGTTATCAAGGTGGGCCGAGTATAAATTTAGTGGCGGAACAATATCGTGAACACTTCAATAATCTAGCAACACAGTTATACTATCTATTGTTAAAAAATTTCGTCGTACGGGTAGTGTATTGCGAATAGACAGTGGTTCCAACAAGACGGGGTGACCTGCCACACCGCTCGAATGACTACGGCTATGCCACGAACCTGCTACGCAGGCGTAGCAGGGGGAGAGGTGATACTCCCACGTGGCGCGTCCCAGGTGGCGGATAGGGGGGTCCTAACCGGCTTGCCGGCGGACTTGAGGGAAATAAAATACCTCTCGCGGACCAAACACACACCCCCTGTGGGTGGGGGAGGCAGACGAATAATACACCCACGGTATCCCCTGCCTGTCGTGAGAGGCGACTAAGGGATGATTGCATTCGAACCATGAAACTACATGTGCTTAGTACCACCACGCGGAGAACACCAAGGGTCGCTTTAACTTGTGCGTAGTACCACTATATTAGGTACGAAATAGGTTTATGATTAGTAGCACACAGGAGCACCGCGCGGTCGGCTTTTGCAGTACCTGTGATTAGTACCACCATATGAGCAGAACCATGGGATGATAGCTACCATGGTTCTGCCTTGCCTATGATTAGTACCCACTATATGAGGAACACCACGGGATAGGGAGAGGTCCCTGTGGTTAGTACTCTCATGTGATGAACACCATAGGTTTGCGTTGCCTGTAAATGGCGCCGCAAAGTGAGAAAAACATAGGACTGTATTATACGTCGAATTTCATAACCTCTGAGTAGTACAATAATGTGTGGAATACCGCAAGTCTCTGCTACTTTTGATTAGTACCGCAACAGGACGTATACCATGGTTCTACATTACAAGCGATAAGTATCATTCTGAGGGGCCTTTGATCTGTATTTTGGACCCATTTAGACACCAAGCATTCTCGATTCAGGATTGTGCTTTGGAAGTGGTCCCTTGGTCTGTACTACTATTAACTATGATAGTTTTTTGAGACAGATCCACTGATTGTTTTCAATTCATGTTCATTCATTCATTCATTCTTCATAACATTTTTTATTTTGGTCAGTGGATGATTTTGAACTTTTACTTTGTCGTTTCATTTCGTACCATTAGGGACCGATGACCTCGATGTTAGGCCCCTTTAAACAACAAGCATCATCATCATCACTATGGCTATGCTGCAAGAAACCTTTTCAGGACGAGCAATTTCCCGCGGAACTGAGTTCCCCTACCCATCATATTCCCCAGATCTCACACCACCTGATGCTTACGTGTTTGGAATGTTAAAGAAGCAAATTTTCAATTGTCCAGATCCACCCAAAAATGTGCCTGCATTACGTCAGAAGATCGTCTCGTTCTTCGGGACTCTGCAGCAAACTTTGTTCCAGAATATGTTGGAAAATCTGCGTGATCGTTACGAACACTGCCTACAGCGCAATGGAATACATTTTGAACATTTACCCTATCATCTCGATAAGTAAGGTAATGACTCACATCATTTCCAAAACGTTCACCATGCACCTGAAAGCTCGGCTGAACACGCCACCTGATTGATTGTTGGGACGTTCGAATTCTCCAGGCATTGTTCGTATATATATGTTGTTAATGACAGATTTATTATTCAACTGTCATTACATTTTTAAAACAGGGGAAAGAAAACGAAAAATCACAAAAACAGAAGGAAGGAAAGCTCAGACTTAATATATGTTCCTATTGCCTTGATGTTCTTTTTCTCCTGTGGGTGGGAACGGTAAAATAACACCCACGATATCCGCTGCCTGCCGTAAGGGGCCACTAAAAGGGGCGACACGGGCTCTCAACTTGGAAGCGTAGATTGGCGACCACGAAATCTTTAGCTGAGTCCTGGCATCGCTTCCACTTTCTTGTTCCAAGCCCCTCACTTTAACCTATCCTGTCCGACCTCTCTTGGTCAACTCTTGTTCATTTCCAACCCAGACGGTATTAGAGCATTCGAGGCCTAGGGAGTCTTTCATTTTCACGCCCTTCGTGGCCCTTGTCTTTCTTTGTCCGGAACTTATTTTTTCATTTCTCTCTCTCTCTCTCTCTCTCTCTCTCTCTCTCAACCTTCTGTGGGTAAGGAACGCAGGCGAAGACTACACCCGCGTTATCCACTGCCTGTCGCAAGAGGCAACTAACAGGGGCGACCGAGGTATTATTATATTAGAACCATGAGATACTTGTAATTAGTACCATTACGAGCGGAGCAGTATGGGTCTGAGTGTTGCTTGAGATAGAGGTCACCATGTATATTGCACTGGTCGGTTCCACTGCGTTGCCTATGAGTAGTACCAGTTTATGATAAACAACTTGGGTCTACGTTGCCTGTTAGTACTACTATGTGAGAAACACCACGGGTTTGGCTGACCCCCGTGATCAGTACCACTATGTGAGGAAAACCATTGCCTGAGATTAGAATTATTATTTGAGGAACACCATGCGTTTTTGTTACCTGTGGGTTTTGCCGTAATGTTTGATACACCGAGGGTCTGCATTGCCTATGATTAGTACCACTAAGTGAGCGACGCCATGAATATACGTGGCCTGTGATTAGTTCCACCACGTGAGGAAAACCACGGGAAAATAGGCGCTCGTTGTTAGTCCCTCTATGTGAGGAGCATCATGGGTCTACGTTGCTTGCGAGTGGTGCCCTTATGTGCGAAACACCATGGGTTTTTGTTGCCTGCGTGTGTTGTCGTTGTGTGCGACATACCATGTGTCTACATTACCTGTGACCAGTACCACCGTGCGAGAAACACCATGAGTCTACGTTACCTGTTACTAGCACTGTAGGAGAGACACCATGGTTCTGCTTTGCTAGTCATTAATACCATTGCGAGAGCCCGGTGACCTGGAATTATTATTTTTTTCGCTATTTGCTTTACGTCGCACTGACACAGATAGGTCTTATGGCGACGATGGGATAGGAAAGGCCTAGGAGTTGGAAGGAAGCGGCCGTGGCTTTAATTATGGTACAGCCCCGGCATTTGCCTGGTGCGAAAATGGGAAACCACGGAAAACCATCTTCAAAGCTGCCGACAGTGGGACTCGAACCCACTATCTCCCGATTACTGGATACTGGCCGCACTTAAGCGACTGCAGCTGTCGAGCTCGGTGACCTGGATTTTGGCCACATTTAGATAATAAGCATCTTTCCAGTAACCACGAACCTACTACGCTGGCGTAGCAGGGGGAGAGGTGATACTCACACGTGGCGCGTCCCAGTTGGCGGATAAGGGGGTCCTAACCGGCTTGCCGGCGGACTTGAGGGAAATAAAATACCTCTCGCGGACCAAACACACTACCCCTTGCGGGTGGGGGGCGCACATGTAGAATACACCCGCGGTATACCCTGCCTGTCGTAAGAGGCGACTAAAAGGGGCGACCAAGGGATGCTGGTATTAGAACCATGAAACTACTATTGATTAGTACCATCACGCGGGGAACACCATGGATCGCCTTTACTTACGAGTAGTACCACTATATTTAGTACACAATAGGTTTGTGATTAGTAGCAGCAGAGAGTGGTTCCCCTTTGGGTTTCCAGTACCCGTGATTAGTACCATTGTGAGAAACACCACAGGTCTGGGCGTTGCCTGTGAGTTGTACCACTATATGAGCGACACCGTGGGTCTGCGTTGCCTTTGATTAGTATCCACTATGTGAGGAACACCACGGGGCCAGTGGGACCGGCACACGTGCCTAGTACACCTAGGTGAGGAAACTCATTGGTTTGCGTAGGCTATGAGTGGCGCCATTGTGTGAGAAACACCATAGGGCTGCGTTACCTGTACGAAGTACAATACTTGTGATTAGTACCATCTTGTGTGGAACACTGTGAGTCTTCGCTACTTTTGATTAGTACTCCAACATGACAAATACCATGGTTCTACGTTACTCGCGACATGTACCATTCTGTGAGGGCTTAGACGAGAATTTTGCACCCCTGTAGACATCAAGCATCCCTGATTCAGGATTCTGCTTAATGAGTGGTCCCTTGGTCAGTAATAAATTATATATGATCCTTTCTTGAGTTGAATCCACTATTTTTTTTGTTTGCTCGTTTTTTTTGTTGTTTTTTCTTGCTTCATGTCCATCCATTCCTTCTTCATGACGATTTTTTTTCTTTTGGCAAGTGGATAATTTTGAATTTTTTGTTGTCATTTCATTTCGTACCATTAGGGGCCGATGACCTCGATGTTAGGCCCCTTTAAACAACAAGCATCATCATCATCATCATCATCATCTTCATCTTCCCAGTAAAAAGACATTGTGAATTGGATCCACTGATTGTTTTCGTTTCACAATCATTTTCTTATCACCATTCGTTTTATATTTCAGTCAGTGGATATATTTTGAAGTTTTAATTTACATTTTGTTACACCAGTTACCATTAGGGACTGATAACCTAGTTGTTAGTTCCCAATACAACGAGCATCATCATAATCGTCATCAACACGAAGACAAGAGCCACGAAGAGAATGAAAGTGAAAGGCTTCGATATCTAATATCGTCGGTGTCTGAAAAGAACAAGAGGGAAACAAGGGAGGTCGGACAGGATAGATGAAAGTGAGGAGCCTGGCACAAGTAAGTGGGACCAATATCAGGACTCCGCTCAGGGCCCCGTAGTCGCCACCACACGCTCCAAAGTTAAGAGACCCTAGGGCCCCTTTAAGTCGCTTCTTACGACAGGCAGGGGATACTGGGGGCTGTCATTCTGCCGCCCCCATCCCCAGGGGGAATGTTTTGAGATCCCAGTATAAAGTTATATAATGCCAGATTAATTCGTCTTCCCGTGTGTAATATAGCAGATTACTTACTTTCTGAGAAGTCCAGGCCAATTTGGAAAAGCCAAACCTTTACTTGTTGAATAGCATCAACAAATCGACGGATGGTAGCTTGTATTGATTTCACTCTAATAAGAATACAAACATCATTTGCATACGGTAGGATGGGAACTCTGGGTGATAAAATACTTTCTATAGATCAAACATAAATATTATAAAGGAAAGGGCTAGGAACTGCTGCTTGAAGTAATTCCTGTGATGATTGGCATGGGGCAAATAAGACAATTTTATACCCAAAATATAGCCATCATGTAAGTAGAAGATAAATTCTTGACATAAAAGTATGGGGTAGGCCAAATGCGATAAGTTTGTTAATTAAAGAAGGTATTCTATCATTGTAATGGGCGATATATATATACAAAGTACAGTAATAAGGTAATGTTGATCTATGAATGCTTCCTGGATCACTTTTACTAGCATGGTTGTCATACGTACCGCAACCTTCGTCGAATCCATTTTGTGAATTGAGGAGCAGTGACTGTGATTCCAGCCGCCGTTCTAATCGGTTGATAACCATTCCATGCACTATTTTCCCAATGCATGTCGAAAGTGCTATTGCATGGTACGAGGCAGCATATACTAGTTCTTTCTCTAGTTTCAGGGTAGGAACAAATATTTGTGTTACCGAGGCTTCGGACAAATTATTCTGGGATCAGATTACTTTGATGATCTGGAGAAGAATCTCTATGACTCCAGCAGGAATGTGGTGTGACATGTTGGCCTTCTTAGGAGCCGCTCTAAAGGATGAGGGAAAGGAATGGTAGGATTATTCATTAAAGAGAATAGGGCGGAAATGGTGAGCCGGTGGAGCAATTCTATCTGCGAAGACTTTACCTATGAAGTATTATGTATGGTCTCTGGATTAATATGTGTCCTATTTTGTTGATATTTTATGCGTTGCACACTTCCTTGATAGGGGTTTACTAGTTCGAGAAGTAAAAGAAAAATTTCCAGCTCCCTTTCTTGGTTATTTTAAGAAGTATCGTAGTGCGGGAAGAGTCTCCTGGTATCGGAGATACACGGTGTCATGAGGGACGTACTTCTGAGACGGAACAAGTGTTGATGATCAATCGTTTGACACGGATAACTTATAGACGTATAGAACCTCCGATATATGATTGCCATGGCGATCTTTAAATACTGTTTGCCAGACTGGGATTGATCACAAACGATCATTATGACCTCAGGCTATCTTAATTTGTCTCAATGTTTATCACCAATTGTCCTTGAAAAGGGAAGAAATACAATAACCTACGGAATTCCAGCTGTAAATACAGTTGAAAAATCTCTTCGTCAATGTACTCTAAATAATTTTCAGAAAAACATGATGAAGTCGGCTGGATAGTCCAATTCAGGACTTAAGTTCCCAATACACTCGTCTTAGTGAACGATTCTCTTTTTGACTTGGGGAAATATTACGATTTCCTTTTAATAAATAATGTTACATTTTTTACGTCCCAGTAACTACTTCTACGGTTTTTGGAGATGCCGAGGTGCCCCAATTTAATCCCGCAGGAGTTCTTCTACGTGCCAGTAAATCTACCGACACGAGGCTGACGTATTTGAGCACCTTCAAATACCACCGGACTGAGTCAGGATCGAATTGCCAGGTTGGGGTCATAAGGCCAGCGTCTCATCCGTCTGAGCACACAGCCCGGCAATTTCCTTTTGAAATACAGGAATGGAATGAATGTTGATGCTAAAATATGCAGGCAGACACCAACTAGATCCATTTTAGACCAGAAGCAATTTACTCGCTTATGGCAGAGATGTTGGGTTTCACTTGGCCGATATTACTGGCAGAGTGACGGGATGAATATGTGTAATTACACCATGGGACTGCTGTTGATTGCCTCGTGTGGTTAGCCAGGGCTCCGTGTACCTTGACTAATTGGTTTTAGTGCGCCTGTGTTTGTTGGTGATAAAACGTACTTCAATGAAAAGGGTAAACCAGTGGGGGTTGTCTAAACTGGTATGACACACTCCACTTTTAGTACCAAACGGACATCGTAGGAAAATTATGTGAACATCAGGCCACTATATTGTATTTGCTCGCCAGGAGGTTTTTGGACGGTTGATGAATCTGGTGTACACGAGATTATATTCCTAAATCTCACACGCAGAACAATAACTAGTTATGTTTCATGGTGTACACTGACAATCCAAAAGAGTTTCACTAGGTTTAAATGGACGAAGTGATGTCGATCTCCCTATAGTAAATAGTGGCAATTATAAGGGCAAAGGAAAAATTTGTAGTAATTACCTTCTACTCAGTACTGGAAATACTGAAGTTGTGTTTGAATTTGTGTATGATGATGTTGGATTTAGAAAATTAAACTAGTAGTATTTCTTGTAACATTTACTTTTCATGGAATTGTTTGTTGTACTCTTGTTGTTGTAATTGTTGTTGTTTTAACCTTACTTTATTAAAACTTGTAACGTTAAGCTACTAGCGAACTCAACCTATAGTTTTGTAAGCCATGGTGTTAAGTATTGGAAATAATTAAGTTGTGTATGAAACTGTACATGATGCTGGATTTAGAATATTAAACTAGTATTAATTCCTGTAATATTTCCTTTCCATATATTTGCTTGTTGTACTCTTGGTGTTTGCTTGTTTTTTGTTTGCTTGTTTTTTGTTTGTTTGTTTGTTTGTTTGTTTGTTTGTTTGTTTGTTTGTTGGGTAATTATGTTAATTTTACTTTATTATTACATTACTCTAAGTGACCATTGCCACCGTGATATTTCCCATTTTCAATGTATTTGTTAATAATAATAATAATAATAATAATAATAATAATAATAATAATAATAATAATAATAAAATACCAATCATCATTATACGAGGGCTGAAAATAAAGTAAAGGCAATATTGATAGAACGCAATAGTTCATGAACTAGCAAGTACAATTGCATTACATTCCTTTAATCTAGTCAACCCGCAAAGTCTATTACCTTTTGTTAAATGTCGGTAAGCCGTAGGAGATCATTGGCAGGGCATTCTCTATTGATGACAGCCATAGAGCACCCTACTGCAAGGAGTGCTGATGCCACGTAAGAAAATCGGCGGCTTCGGAATGGTTGCTTCAACTTCGGAAACAGGTCGAAGTCACAAGGACTCATGTCAGGTAAGTACGGAGGCTGTTGCAATACCTTCCAATGCCACCGTTGTAATAAGAGTTTGACTATGCAGTACGATAGGGCGATCGTCTCGCAATAAACGTGGATGTTTGAAGTGCATAACCGAACGCAGATGTCGGTTTATCCTACAGGCAGAGCATGCATGAGAATAACACCCTCCTAGTTTTATACCACAATCAGCATAAACTTCACCCAACTAGGTGCCTGTCGAATTTTATATGGACGTGGCGAACCTGGATGACGTCATTCATTCAACTGACGCTTTAATTCAGGCTCGAAGGCTCGTGCCCACGTCTCATCAATGGCGACAATACGCTGCAGAAATACGTCTCCTTTCTTGCGGTAGCTGTCCAGGTGGATGCCAGCCAGCACATACCAGTGCCATTTCCGTACGTCGGTGAGCTGATGTGGAACCCAACGGGATGCAATTTTTCTCATGTTGGGATATTTTGTCAGTATGTGCCATACCGTTTGACGACTGAGAATTCCCGGACAGTCCATTGATGGTGTACCTAAACGAGACCACTCCCGATGTCAATCTAATCTTGAAGAATGGACGGCCGACCTGTGCGGTGTAAATCAGCAGTGTCATTCCGACCCGCAAGAAACGCCTTGACTCATCGTGTAACAATCCTATACGGTAATTCAGTCTCGCCACAGGCTTCACGTAATCCTCGATAAGATTCTGATGCATTTTGCCACGGACAACCTAGATTTTAATCCACGAATGCTGATCACCTCTTGAAAACATGTGAAATGGGCACTCTTCACTTCAACGCCACACACCAGCAACACTCCCAACTGGATACCCGTTAAATGCACACTACACATCGACAATAGCGCTATCTGACCGCTCCCGTACCCTATTTGCCCATGCCTGATCTCGTGCGAGTGTATGGACTATGTTGCCTGCACGTTATTTACAGCCCTCGTATGTCATGCATATGTGAACACTGGTATTCGTTTCGTAAATCTTTAAATCTTACTACATGTGTATAAAACAACGGTGCAGAAATAGTTAGCCTAAATCGGTCCCTTATTAATTGCCAGATAAGTAGATAGAGTAAAACATAATCATGTAATCTGTCAGCTATTGTACAATATGATATGCGGCTAAACAAACAGTAGGTAGTGGTTTACAAACATGCTCTGAACATTAAGATATGTCATCACAACATGTAAGATGACGACTACGACACGTGTCTGTCAGTACAAGCATGTGTTGAAATTTGCACCCACACGTCTTTCGCATTGTTCATAACGATCCTGTAGATTGGCGAACATGTTGAAGAACACAGAAGTTACTGTCTGCTCTTGCAGTTCGGGAATTTTCGTACGTTTGTCATCTGACCGGAAAATGGATTCTCGCATCCTCTGTCGATGCAATGACTGGTTTATAGCGACATTCACCATTTTTTGATGTTCATAGAATGTTTGTAATTGCCGTAATGATAGTTTTGCTGAGTCAGAGACCTGAGGTACGAGAAAATGTACAGTTTCATTGCACAGAATGAGCTTATAAAAGCGTAAATTTTATTTTATCTACCTATAAATTCAGTGCAAACAAATCACTGCACAGATAAGATATTTAAAAATTAACTTACAGCAGGCAATATCGGCCATCCTCAATCAAACCTCAAGGGGAACGGCTAACATTTTATGTATTACTAAAGTCTTCATAAAGTTGTAGGGGGTCCGCTGTCTGTAATTTCGTTTGTTTTGCCAATTTTTCAGATATTTATCCGTTTTGGGTCAACTAAAGACAGAATCGGTGGTTTTTACTTTTCGTGTCTGTTTGTCTGATTGTATGTTCCACCATCACGTCCGAAACTGCTGTATAGATCTCAAAAAAACTTCATATTTAGAGTATACTCATCCCGGAGAAGATTTCGATATGCATATCATTTTAAAATCTTTGAATAGACGGGGAGTTTATAGGAAAACCAGAAAGGTTTTCCTCCATTTTCTCTTATACTATTGATTTTCTGTCAACTCCGTGGAGCGTACGTGAAACGTCTCTTCATTATAAACAACTTTCGTTATTTTCATAATTTACCTTACTCTTCACATGACTGAGAAATTTACTATTTTCTGCGGGTACCATGCTCTGCATTGAGTGACCGACAGGCCGACAACGAACCTACAGGTTACCATGGCAACGTCTCTGACTGCTTGCCAGCAGGGAGGTAACGTATTGCCATTTTCCTCATCATGCTTTTAAATTCGTGGTTGTTCCTTAGGTAGAAGACAAGAGAGGCGTCAATCGGCTATCTGCGGGGAATTGGCGGAATATCGTTGGAGGTTACAAGCGTCCTCGAATAGATAAAGTAATAACACCATTAGTCATTTTCTTATCTGTTTACCTAAGAATCACTGCGCCTAAATTTCTCCTCTGTTACCGCTTTATTATATCCATAACTCACACCAGCATCATTTATTGAGGGTCATTTGATTTTCCAATACATTCACTTGGGATTTACATATTTATCGTTATCCATCTGTCCTCAGTTATAATCGATTTTCTATTAATTTCAACTTTCTTAACTGTATTATGTTTTACTTAATTACTCCGTATGTACGCGAGTGCTAGAATCTACTAGATATATTTCCACCAAAATTCATATTTAGATTCCACCTGTCCTTCGGTAGGTCTTAGGGCAAATATTGTTTCTAAATCCCTGAACTAACTGGGGGTTTATACGAAACCGAAACCGTAATTTTGCACTCCCACAAAATATACGTAACCGAACTTAATGGAAATCTACCTGTCTTAATGGACATTAATTTCTAAACCTTTTTTCTCATGTGTATCATTTCGACACGAGGATTAATAAGGGAGATATCATTAACAGACCGTTTTTCGGTACAAGTCCCATCGGACTTAACTCAAGAGCAGGTGCATGTGAAGCGTATTTCTTACAACTTGGAAACTACTAAAGGTATTCGAACCAAACTTTATATTTAGCATCAACCTGTCCAAAGGTAGGTTTTAAAGGTCTATAACATTTCATGTTCCCGAAATGGACTGGTGGTTTATAGGGAACATTCTACGGCAAAATGGTCTTCCAATAGGAACAAACAAAATTTTAATATCCTTGGCAAAATAAAATAATATTTTAAGATAATATACAAGTCTTTGGGACCATACCACCAAGTAGATGTAATTCCGGAATTAACAAAAATAATAATATTTTTGCGGACGAGATAATTGTTAAACGATGTTATTCATATTAATGCATCCCCAATAATATTATCTAACAAGTAACTCTATTTACGAATGCGTCAGCAGAACCTACATGACATTCCCTTCGACACAGCGAACCAAGTTACAACTAAACAAGGAAACATTTGAAACTGGTTGAGTGATTAATGTCCCCCCTCTTACCATTAATAAACAAACAAAAAATGAAATTACATACACAATCGAGTGGTCCACTAATCGTGACAGAGAAATACGAACCCAACATTATTACGTGATTAAAGTCAGAATTTACTCCGAACACACAATCAAATCACTTGTATAAACAATCAAGAAACATAAAGAAATACAATTAAAAGAAAAATACACATTCAATCACTGGCAGTATGAATATATCTGCCCAGGTTAAAGGAAACCCGGGCGAATCCATGTAGGGTGTGCCGGGATTCGAATAATGGGTCTTCTGGTATCGTAGCGGGTTGCTGAAAGAAAAGCCCTATCTATTTTATTTGCAAAGGGATCATATCACTTAAATTCATTAATTAATTACCTGGCCCTACGGCCGAACAATTTATTTGTATACGACACAAACATTATGCATTAACAATTCCTTCTGACAGAGAATACGATTCTGGCCACGGGTATGTCTTTACTGTAATACAGTCTCCCCTCAGCCACACATTTCAGAGTGACAGCCGAAACAAATGGGTAACCACGCCCACCGGTCTTCCTTCGCTCACAACTTCCTTCTTTAAAATCCCTGTGTGACCGTACACAGTATTCTAAACGTCTCATTCTATTGGAAACAAATCACATACTTTTAAAATTTCTCATGTATATTGCAATCCGATGAAGATAAAAACAGTAATGATAATCAAAGCCCATAAATAGCACCAAATGAGCACAAGAAGGAAAATACTTACCATCGAGCAGAAGCAGCATTAAATATACCAGCGTGGAGGGCACAGAACACAAAAGGGAAAGGGCAGGATCATAACTAACTACTTGAGGTGTTGCCAGGTCAATATTGCTTACTACTAAATGAAAGCAAAATTAAATTTCAGTAAATTAAACTTTACTTAAACATTAGCAAAATTTAAAAAAATTAATGAATGAAAACTGAAGAACAAATTATTGAATTTTAAATAAACTCTTTGAATTATGGATTGAAATCAATTTTAAAGCAATAAAACTATGAGTGCGCACTCGGATAACATAAAATAATTTTATATAGTAATAAATAAGTAAATAAAAGAACATATACCCCATTAAATATCTTATTTCATTCATTAAAATGAGAGACAAATGTCTATTTTTAAAATAACTAAAATCATGAAAACACACTCAGATTACAAACTACAGCTTGCATTAGAATAAATAAATGACAAATGTTAAAACGGATGCGTGCTTTAGAAAATTCATTACATCACTGACTAGAGTTTTTGTAAGCCGGTGTACTACAATAAATCACACTAAACTGAAATTTTTTTCCAGACCCTGTACACGAGGATTTCAATCGTTCCAGAAACACGGAAACACACATAACATTGAAGATAACGATAGCCAATCAAATATCCCACACGTAAATAAAAAAATAACACAAGAGAGAATAGCACGAACCCTAAAATAAGAGAAATATTTCCCAAATTATTTGCACATTACGAAGGGAAACACAATTAAAATTCCACAGAAAAACAGAACAACGGTCCAGACGAAATTAGCGTGCCGGATATAAGATAAAAATATGACACGTAATAATGAAAGAAAGAAAGAAAGAAAACACGGACGCGAATTGTCTGAGGAGGGTAGGCGTAAGTATCATCAAGAAATGGCAGAAACAAATTTCAGCTTCCTACAACCTCGATATTACAATAATATAATTATAATATTCTGAATTTAACATTTCTTCCAACCAAATATTAATAGAGGATTTAAATGCCGGTAATTCGGTAATGGCCGAATAAGACTGGAAATAAACCATCCCATTAAGTAATTAAACAATGATCCATTACGAAAATAATACTAGCACACAACGTTCAAAACATTGATAACAGTGCAATGGATACCACAAATATGAACCAAGAAAAGTAGAAGGAAATCCACCAACTAAATTAATAATAATAATAATTTTAAGAAACCGGAAAAGGTATCACAACGATAATCTCAATTTAAATTAAAGGAATGGAAAAATTTGCCCGTCATCAGCTCATATACCAAGTTTCAGAATTACTCCATAATTAATGATTTGGATATAGAATTTTACAAAAATCTAGTTAGGTTACATTTTAATATTTAGAAAATACAATTTATATCATTAAAAAGTCCGATGCAGTAGAAATTCTAGTATAATTTAATTAATAAACGGTGGCCGACATGTCCATAAACTATAGGTCTAATTTCACTTACAGTAGCGGAGTAGACACGAAATAATATTAGCAGCGTTGCCGAAACTTTTTAATATTATAGATGTCAATTTCTTCTTGTCCATATAATCCGGCAGTAGAACAGTTTCGAAACAATTAAGAGGATACTTGTACTTACATCCTTGGGTGTCCAATTTAATATACGGTAATCCAATAGCTTACGTTCTGGGCCATTTTGCAATGAATTGCCCTCCTTCAGATATTCCGGTCACACAAATACTAAAGGACTGTAAATATGAAACACACTAAAACATAATTACGCTACAACTAAGGCAAATGCCTTAATTCAAGTGGCTATTAGCCTGGATTATCAGACTCCACTCCGACAACTTTCAACCGCATATTGTACAGGACAGCTTTACCCAATGCGTCAATCATGGCGGTCAGCTGGCAACAGATTGGCGTGCAGGCAAGCAAGCCGCGCATCGCTCAGTTCAAAGGAGAAGTGCGCTTGCGCGCTCGAATCAACTAGCTTATTGAGCGAATCAGAAAAATCGAAGGACCGGCGTAACAATGACAAAATATGCATTTTAAATAGGCATAGTTCAGGCACATAAATTAACGGCAATTCGAACAATGGCCGAGAATGGTAGATAAAGTCCCCACACACAAATACATATGTCCAACAAATGAGGGTAGCGTAAATTATTGTCTCATATACACTGACTGACAGTGACAATGCAACACCAAGGAGGAGTGGTTCGAAAGGGATGAAAGTTGGGGAAAAACAGAGACGGCACGGATGAATAATTGATGTTTATTTCAAACCGATATGCAGGTTACACAATGCGCACGGCATCGACTCAGTAGGATGTAGGACCACCGCGAGCGGCGATGCACGCAGAAACACGTCGAGGTACACAGTCAATAAGAGTGCGGATGGTGTCCTGAAGGATGGTTCTCCATTCTCTGTCAACCATTTGAAACAGTTGGTCGTCCGTACGAGGCTGGGGCAGAGTTTGCAAACGGCGTCCAATGAGATCCCACACGTGTTCGATTGGTGAGAGATCCGGAGAGTACGCTGGCCACGGAAGCATCTGAACACCTCTTAGAGCCTGTTGGGAGGTGCGAGCAGTGTGTGGGCGGGCATTATCCTGCTGAAACAGAGCATTGGGCAGCCCCTGAAGGTACGGGAGTGCCACCGGCCGCAGCACATGCTGCACGTAGCGGTGGGCATTTAACGTGCCTTGAATACGCACTAGAGGTGACGTGGAATCATACGCAATAGCGCCCCAAACCATGATGCCGCGTTGTCTAGCGGTAGGGCGCTCCACAGTTATTGCTGAATTTGACCTTTCTCCACTCGTCTGCGGTGACTATCACTGACAGAACAGAAGCGTGACTCATCGGAGAACACGACGTTCCGCCATTCCCTCATCCAAGTCGCTCTAGCCCGGCACCATGCCAGGCGTGCACGTCTATGCTGTGGAGTCAATGGTAGTCTTCTGAGCGGACGCCGAGAGTGCAGGCCTCCTTCAACCAATCGACGGGAAATTGTTCTGGTCGATATTGGAACAGCCAGGGTGTCTTGCAAATGCTGAAGAATGGCGGTTGACGTGGCGTACGGGGCTGCCACCGCTTGGCGGCGGATGCGCCGATCCTCGCGTGCTGACGTCACTCGGGCTGCGCCTGGACCCCTCGCACGTGCCACATGTCCCTGTGCCAACCATCTTCGCCACAGGCGCTGCACCGTGGACACATCCCTATGGGTATCGGCTGCGATTTGACGAAGCGACCAACCTGCCCTTCTCAGCCCGATCACCATACCCCTCGTAAAGTCGTCTGTCTGCTGGAAATGCCTCCGTTGACGGCGGCCTGGCATTCTTAGCTATACACGTGTCCTGTGGCACACGACAACACGTTCTACAATGACTGTCGGCTGAGAAATCACGGTACGAAGTGGGCCATTCGCCAACGCCGTGTCCCATTTATCGTTCGCTACGTGCGCAGCACAGCGGCGCATTTCACATCATGAGCATACCTCAGTGACGTCAGTCTAGCCTGCAATTGGCATAAAGTTCTGACCACTCCTTCTTGGTGTTGCATTTGCTCTGTCAGTCAGTGTATAACCGTAGCACTACCCTTTGGTCAGACAGCAAATCACAACTTGAAATAATTAGATCAATAACAGGGATCACTATTTAACTCACACTGACACAGACTCAAGAAATACAGACCCAGGTTCCTAACCTGAGCACGCCGAAGAATAACAAAGAAACAGTGCTTTTAAACTCGATAATTAGTCATATAAGAAACATACTTCTTTACAATGCAGGGGAATATAAGAATTAACATAAAATGCTTCCTTACGGAAACCCCTATCTAACTGGAGGTTGTAGATTCGAATCCCAGCGTTGTTCATCATACATCATACAGCACATCTGTATCCGAAGACCTTATGCTATAACTCTACTACTAATTTGACATTTAAAAGAAAATGTATTGAGTGCATACCTACATCTAGAGAAAATACATGCATTAATTATACTCTATTTACATGCCCTGACTATAGGCCTAGTATATACCAGGTGGCTCAAGAACGCCGTACTTTCTACTTATAAATGTCCCACATGCACAAATGATGAATGGGATATCTGCCAACTGATTTTCACAGGCGCACTACTGCCAGTGGGTAGGTTACGTCAGAATATGAAGAGATAAGGACCAGCCTCTCGCTCGCAGCATGTTACTCAGCGATACAGGTCTAATGCAACCCTTGCAATAGTAAACAACGTTTTCTACCGCATACATCTAGGCTGGTGTATGGTACAGCCGCACTGTATGTGCTGTCAGCATATCGGCAATGGATAGTGTGTTCAGCAGCGACAAATACACAGACATTTTTTAATCTGGACAACCTGGTCGGAATGCAGCAGAAGCTCCATACAGACGTAGGCCAATGCCCCATATACACGTATTTCACCGAACAGTATTAGTTTTTGTTTCATACAAGCAACTCTATTATCGAGTGGAATTTCTACACGTTTATAAATTAGTAATTAAATTTCCTTTTCTGCATCTTTGGCGTGTTTACAAACTGTAGCGGTAATTAGGGGGTGGGGCGAGGAGGGACAGTGGCACCCTCCGCCCACTTTTTGGAGTAAGCATTATATTTTTTCCACTTTAGCTAGCTGGAACTAGGAATTATTAAAAAAATATTTGTACAAGCCTTGTTGTCTTATCTGCTAATTCTTTCCTTTATTTTTTAATTATTAACATAATTATAGTCTGAAATATGTACAAAATGCCGTTCGTTGCGGCTAAACGATTTGTATAGCGCTACGGCAGGTAGAGGAGACTTTGCATGTGCTGTGAGGAAGGGTAGTAGGGGTACATATTTTTTTGACAAGGTCGTGGACACTGAATTATAATTCACCCGCTTGCCACGCGCATCCATTAGTCTGGCACTCTCTTTTAGTGCCAATTAGTTTCTTAATGTGTATTCAAATACTAAATGATTTTTAATTGCATAATCATGCCGTACTTCTATTTCATTGTACCGGACGAGCTGGCCGTGCGGTTAGGGGTGCGCAAATGTGAGCTTGCACCCGGGAGATAGTAGTTTCGAATCCCACTGTCGACAGCCCTGAAGATGGATTTCCGTGGTCTCCCATTTTCTCACCAGGCAAGTGCGGGGCTGTCCCTTAATTAAGGCCACGGCCTCTTCCTTTCCACGCGTAGCCCATTCCTGTTTCATCGTTGCTATAAATCCTATCTGTGTCACTGCGACGTAAAGTCAATTGTAAAAAAAATATTTAATTGTAATTTCAACGGGAGATAATACCAACTTTACTTTCACCGGACTACATTCTTTCGTTTGTGTTATGTTATTTATTATGTAAATGTAATTAACCTGTCCCGTAGTTTATTTGTAATAATACTCTTTTGAGGTTGTGATTAAATGCTTTATACTAAAATTATCACCAGGTCTCACAAACCACGGGACAGGTTAAATAGATTTACTTAATAAATAACTCAAAACAAATAATCCAGCCCAGTGAAAGGAACGCTGGTATTAATTTCCGTTGAAATTACAATTACAATTCAATTTATTTTACAATTGGCTTTACGTCTGTCTCTGTAGATTAGTGGTTAGTGTGATTAGCTGCCACCCACGGAAGCCCGGGTTCGATTCCCGGCTGTGCCACGATGTTTCGAAAAGTAGTATGAGGGCTGGAACGGGGTCTACTTAGCCTCGGGAGGTCGACTGGGTAGAGGTGGGTTCGATTGCCACCTCGGCCTTCCTCGATGTGGTTTTCCGTGGTTTCCCACTTCTCCTCCAGGCAAACGCCGGGATGGTCCCTAACTTAAGGCCACGGCCGCTTCCTTCCCTCTTAGTTGTCTAACCCTTCCAAACCTCTCATCCCCCCACCAAGGCCACTGTTCAGCATAGCAGGTGAGGCCGCCTGGGCGAGGTACTGGTCATCCTCCCCAGTTGTATACCGACCCAATGTCTCACCCTCCAGGACACTGACCTTGAGTCAGTAGAGGTGGGATCCCTCGCTGAGTCCGAGGAAAAATCAACCCTAGAGGGTAAGCAGACTAAGAAGAAGAAGAATTTGCTTTACGTCGCACCGACACAGACACGACTTATTGCGACGATGAGACAGGAAAGGGCTACGCGTGGAAAGGAAGAGGCCATGGCTTTAATTAAGGTACAGCCCTAGCACTTGCCTGGTGTGGAAATGGGAAACCATGGAAAACCATCTTCAGGCCTGCCGACAGTAGGATTCGAAATCACTTTCTCCCGCGTGCAAGCTCACAGCTGCGCGTCCGGTGTAATTGAATAGAAGTACGGCATGATTATGCAATTAAAATCATTTAGTATTTGAATACACACTAAGAAACTAACAGACACTAAACGAGACTGCCAGACTGACGGATGCGCGCCGCAGGCGGATGAATTATAACTCAGTGTCCACGACCTTGTTCAAAAATTTGTACCCCTACTACACTTCCTCACAGCATATGCAAAGTCTCCACTACTTGCCGCAGCGCTATACAAATAGGTTAGCCGCGACGAACGGCATTTTGTGCGTATTTCTGACAATAATTATGTTAATAATTAAAAAATAAAGGAAAGAATTAGCAGATAAGACAACAAGGCTTGTGCAAATTTTTTTTTAATAATTCCTAGTTCCAGCTTGCTAAAGTGGAAAAAATATAATGCTTACTCCAAAAAGTGGGCGGAGGGTCCCACTGTCCCTCCTCGCCCCACCCCCTAATTACCGCTACTGTTTGTAAACACGCCAAAGATGCAGAAAAGGAAATTTAATAACATATTAATTTATACACGTGTAGACATTCCACTCGATAATAGAGTTGCTTGTATGAAACAAAAACTAATACTGTTCGGTGAAATACGTGTGTAGAAGGCATACGTCTGTTTGGAGCTTCTGTTGCATTCCGACCAGATTGTCCAGATTAAAATAATGTCTGTGTATTCATCGCTGCTTAACACACTAGCCATTGCTGACATGCAGACAGCAAATATAGATCGGCTGTACCATACACCAGCCTAGAACTATGCGGTCGAAAACGATGTGTACTAATCCAAGGGGTGCATTAGACCACAGCGCTGAGTAACATGCTGCCAGCGAGAGGCTAGTTCTAATCTCTTCATATTTTGACGTAACCTACCCGCTGGAAGTAGTGCGCCTGTGAAAATCAGTTGATAGATATCCCACTCATCATTTCTGCATGCGGGACATTTGTAAGTAGAAAGCACGGCGTTCTTGAGCCACCTGGTATATTCCATCATCTTAATCTTTAACCTAATGCACTCACAAAGTAAATTATAAAGTGTATATTCTAAAAAAATAATAATAATTGTACATCTAACCTGCTCCCAAAATGAATTACGCAATTACTGTAACCGAATGGTGAAAGTGTATTAATTATACCGATTTCACCATGATTTCTAGCAAATCAATAGCATTAACTCACTCAACAAGTTTCCTACGCTAAGCCCTTAAATATAATTTTCTCTTTTTAAATACATCCTAATCTACTATTGACATTTACAAGGTAAGCATTCATAATTACTGAAAACGGAATGCACTTACCTGAATACTTCCATGATGTCTTCCGTTCAAACCTCGGGCGGGTCCATGCTGGGAGACTTTAGACCTCCATATCAGCAACGATCGTCACTGGTATACCAAGGGTCCAGAGCTGGTTAGCTGTTTCTTGGAACATGGTTGAATCTCTCGTTCTCCACTGAAGACACTGTTACACCAACAGAATATTATCCACTCATGACTTCAATGTTACAATCACCCTTAATAGTGATCTCAGGGCTACCGTCACGCACAGAAGTTATGCCCTATTATGTACAAAATATTATCACAATCCGTTTTAAAAGTTATAGAACTTATTCCATATTTGATCGCTCTCAAACACATACATTTGTGTACTGTTTTTCCAATAAGAGCTTATATCTCTCAAATCATTCCCGCACAAAGGAGCATATTCTTGTGACGAGTGACGTGAAGTAAGCTCCAAGACTATTTACCGACTGACCTGGAGTGCACATGCTGTTGGTCTATTTATTAAGACTGAAACATCGGGCGAGTTGGCCTTGCGCGTAGAGGCGCGCGGCTGTGAGCTTGCATCCGGGAGATTATGGGTTCGAATCCCGCTGTCGGCAGCCCTGAAGATGGTTTTCCGTGGTTTCCCATTTTCATGCCAGGGGCTGTATCTTAATTAAGGCCAAGGCCGCTTCCCCCCAATTCCTAGGCCTTTCCTATCCCATCGTCGCCATAAGTCCTATCTGTGTAAGTGCGACGTAAAGACCCTAGCAAAAAAAAAGACTGAAACAAGATGGCTGACCATAGACTCCTCCCGGAGAGGATATCAATCTATTCCACTGATATCGCGAATATCAGTGAAGCAGTGCGCTCAAAAGGTAGCTAAACGTATTCCATGAATCTCGATTGTGTGTGGAAGGTGATCCATTCGTAAACTATCTTGCAATATCCATAGCATCATCCCTGCCCCTTAAGCAATTGCGGGACTACCCGCGACATGCCACGTGTTCAGTGTATCGCGTGGAGATGCTTTTTTGATGTGATAGAGTCACTACTGCGTAATTTAAATTCCACGGGATATTTAGCATACCCCTTCCGGACAATCTCTCTACATAATTCCAAAGATGCATGTGGTGCCATTTGTTCTCCTAATCATAGTATAATTTGAGATGATAATTTAATCTCTCCTCACTTTTTCGTCCCGGTAGGCTGGATTCCCACATAAAAATTATGTGCGGAATATTGGCTGTCCGCGATTTTCGCCCCCACTGTATTATCACGTGGTACGGGATCGAGGCCTGCCCTCTTCTGTTCTCTATCGCATTCGCTCCTTGGATGGAACTTCCCCTGGCTTCCAATGCTCACGCGTTTCCCCTCTCGGATCCGCGCGCGCCAAATACAGAACATGCTTAATAAAATGTTGAGTATATGTGCCTGGATCACTAATTCATGGCTCTGATACGGCACAATATGGTGTTCTGCGATAGCCATTGTTGCAGCGGTCAGTGGTTCCAAAGCTTTCAATGAGCGTAAGAGACGTACAAATATACTCAAATTAGTGATATATGTTCAGAAAACCATTCTTAACTGTAACTTGAAAATTGCAAAACATGTCATTCTTCTTATTTCTAAGGTAGATACCGTCCCAGTGTATCATATCACGCCTCGCTACTGTCTTACTTCCATGAGGACAACCCGATAATTGTGTATAGCTTTACACGAACGAGCCGCTTCACAAACTTCAGAGATTCTTCATGCAGCTGACTGCTCTATTCGAACGATCAACTGTACATGCCTCTTACAACTTCCACATCGCTGGTAAAAGGTACTAACTTACATAGTACTGACGATTGAAATGAAGGCCAGTGAAACTTTGAAAGAGATAACTGCATGTCGCTTGCCATTATATAATATACCTTGATTTTACGTCGATTTTCATTTATATCTGTTATTTCCCAAACCATACATATTTTATATTAATATATCCCAAATTGAAAATATTTTATCTGAATTTCTGTGATGTTTATGAATACGGTATAAATTATCTACCTATCACAAGGAGATACGCAGTGAAGTGAATGGAACAGTAGACTTGGCCATGAACAGCAAGGACAAGGTATAAATATCGTAGTATAACATCAATACAACATGACAAGAATATAGGAATTTGAAATATGACCAAGGAAAAAGAAATAAGATATTTATTATGTACAGAATGATATATTGCAACAGTCAACAGATTTAACAATAGATAGAAGTATATTCCTTTTCTGCAACATATCTAGTCTCAGACTAAAGCTTTCAAAAGATACAGCCACTGAATGAGAGGCTATTCTCCGAGTACCCGAAGTAGGGTTAAATTTCATTACAACATTAGAATTCGATTTACGAACGTTCTTAATATTTCCCATATCTTTCGTTAAATTTGAAATAAATTTCTATCTCCTGGACGAACGTGCTAAGATTGTAAAACTAGGTATGACAGGCGTAGTAATGATACAATATTTTTTGTAGATAGAAATCTTAATATCCAGCTGCTCTTATACTCCCAAAGTTCGTTTGATATGACCATTTTTGTTACGTTAGCAATATATGATTGACACTAGGTAATTTAAATGCTAAATAAAAAGAGTTCCTACCTGCCATAAAGTTACATTAACAAGCTATAAGATCTATTTACGAGCTAAGAATTGTATCATGAGCAATCATTCCAATTTGTCCCCTCCTCAAAAAGCAGAACGTCGTCACACTATTTCTGAACGGATTTTAATTATGAATCAGAAAGTTAATGTTGTCGGAATCGGGCCTCCGAAATATTGTATTCCATTACTACCCATACGCTTCACCTCGGATACTAAAGTTTGACGTATGCCTATATGGTCCCTCCTTTAGCCGACTACCTGTAGAATTGTGTCCCTCGAAAGGAAGATGACTAATATTGTTATCTCTGCAGGGTATGAATCAGCGCCTGCAGGTAAGCCTGCCCCTAAACTTGAGCTCTACCCTCGTAGGAAGAAATCACGCCCCCAAGGCACGTCAAAGTTCTGGGTGTCAGTTCCCTCGCCCGTTGATGACGGGATGGACGTCGAGCTGTCGTCTACATTTACGGATGATGTTTATATTGATAGTGCTTACGTTTAACAGCATCTTGCCGCTCATAAATTAACACTCTCTCTTTTAGTCCACACTATGGCACTATTACAGCAGAATTGAAACGGTTATGATAGGCATCCTGCTGAGCTGCGCCAATTAATTAGTAAGATCGCGGCGAGTATAGTCTGGATTCAGGAAACTAATCTCAGACATGATCATCATAGGGTCATGAGAAGCTTCAGATTATACTCGAAAGAACGATATCATGCTAACCAGGTGAGTGGCTCTCAAACGCCTTGTCTAGGGGAAGGGAGTTGTAAAAATTTTGAATACAGGTGAACCCACTCATTTCAACGAAAAGGTTTCTTTAAGAACCTTGCTGGCAGCAGTTGCGGTGCGGGTACCGCTGCCTGTCATAGCAACAGTGTGTAATGTTCATTTTCCACCAAGCCAGCCAATTAAGGTATAAATGATGTAACTTATCTTATAGACCAACTTCCACCTCCAATCCTTTTATTGGTAGATTTTAAACGCCCATCACCCTATGTGGGGCTCTCAAACGCCTTACCCCAGGGGAAGGGAGTTGTAAAAATTACTAACGAGCTGGATTTATGTATTTTGGATAAAGGTGAACCCACTCATTTTAGCGTACATTATGGCACATACTCTCGCACAGATCTTACTGTATGCAGCCGAGCGCTGGTTACCCTGCTTCGGTGGAATGTACACGGAGATCTCTGTGGCAGTGACCAATTCCCTATTATTCTTACTTTGTTGAAACAAAAAATAACCGAGGCTCCTCCTCGATGGATTATTAAGCGTGTTGATGGCTTAAGTTCACAGCTATTATTACCGACACAGCTGGCCGGAGCGTAGACGGCGATATAAGCTACATAATACAAGATATTCTTGCTGTTGCTGAGTAGTCCATTCCATCCTTTCCAGGGACTCCTCGCCGAACACTCGTTCCTTGGTGGAACGAATAAATTGCAGCAGCTACAAAATAATGCCGTCGCGCTCATAAACGCTATATCAGGCAGCCTACTGTGGCCAACTTGGTAACATTAACAAAACTCCATGCTAAGGCGCGAGTTCTTATTCGTCAGAGTAAAAAAGCTGCGTGGGAGAGGCATGTGTCGTCTATGACTTCACATACACCGTCATATGAAGTGTGGACTAAACTACGAAGTATTTCGGGTATACAAGGGTCATCTTTAGTACGGGGAATTTCCATTGCAGGCAATATCGTCACAGACTCGCCTTCTGTTGCTAATCATCTAGCCAGTCATTTCTCGGATGTGTCTGGTTCCGGGAATAACTATAGTGATTTCTTAGCTCTGAAGCGGGAGGCAGAACGTTATCAATTCAGTTTTGCCACTCAAGCTTCGGAGGACTATAATGTGCCCTTTACGGAGTGGGATATCCTTAGCGCCTTGACGTTTTGCAAGGACACTGCTCCCGGAGCAGACAATGTCAATAACCAAATGTTGAAATACCTTAGTGAGGGTAGTATTTTATATATCCTTCGTGTATTCAACGGAATCAGGGTAGAGGGTAAGTTTCCGTCCCAGTGGGGAGAGGCCATAGTAATTCCTGCCCTCAAGCTTGACAAAAATCCTAAGTATACAGGAAGTTCCGGACCAATTTGTCTCACTAACTGCTTATGTAAGATTTTTGAGGGGATGTTGAATCGCCGACTTGTGCGGTGCCTGGAGAAAAGAGGATTTTTTTCGAATACCAATGTGGTTTTCGAGGCGCTCGCTCGATCACTGACCATTTTTTACGCCTGGAGAGTTCTTGCCAGGAAGCATTTCTCCGAAAACAGCATTTTGGTGTCTGTTTTCTTTGACTTTGGAAAAGCCTTTGACACCACATGGCGATACGGCGTACTTCAGTCCTGCATCAATGGAGATTCCTAGGTAACTTGCCGGTATTTATTGCAAATTTTTGTCCTTCCGTCTCTTCCGTGTCCGATTAGGAAGGGCATATTCGCAATACCACGTTCAGGAAAATGAAGTCCCTCAGTGATCGGTTCTTAGTGTCACTCTGTTCGCGATTGCTATAAACGGTATTGTCGTTGCTGCTGGTTCACAGTTATACCGTCACTATATGTAGACGATTTTTCTCTGCAATGTAGCTAACAAAATGTGGCCGTCACTGAGTGACAATTACAGCAAGCAATTAGGAGAGTGGAACAGTGAATCTTAGAATATGGCTTTCGGTTTTCAAACGCAAAGACCTCTGTAGTACACTTCTGCCGGAAGGGCACTATTCACTCCCATCCTGAGCTTTATTTCGTGGATATCGCTCTTCCCGCAGTTGACATTTATCGATACCTTGGGCTCCTTTTCGATAGCAAATAATCGCGGGAGCCACGTGTACGCCAGTTGGAAGCGAAATGCGCTAGGAAGCTTAATATATTGCAGTTTCTTAGTGAAAAAACTTGGGGAACAAACCACACGGTGCTCCTACGTTATTTTATTAAGGTTAGACTACCGCAGGTTTCTTTTTCCTCTACCGGAAGTCTGTAGTGTGTACACAGCAAAGCTCCATGCTAACTGTGAAGCCCTGCGGTACACACTGTCCGATGACCGCCGGTTATTTCTACTTTGTACTGACTCCTTGAGCGCGCTGCAGTCAATAGATACATGTTTCTCTCGGCACCCTCTTTTGCAGCGGATCCAGGACCTGCTGGCCAGGTGTTCAAATGCTGGCTCCAGAATTAGGTTTGTGTGGCTCCCAAGCCGCATGGGTGTAGGGGCAAACGATTTAGCTGACAATGCTTGTAAGGAGTCTGTTATCTTTCCCTCATTGCCTTACAGAGCTCCTGCCAGTGACATTCGCTCTCAGCAGATGTAACTGGTTATGTCCCATTGGGAGATGGTGTGCGGGGGGGGGGGGGCGTGGATCATCTCGCAAATAAACTGAGAGCGATAAAAGGAAGTACAAAGGTATGAAAGACTCCACTTCGGGCTACTTGAAGAGAAGCTGTGGTATTATGTCGTCTTCGGATCGGTTATGGCATAGTAACGCTCTTCTACCCACTGAAGGGTGAACGTTCCCCGGTATGTACTTACGGCAGTCATCTAACCGTGGTACACATCCTTACGGAGTGCGTGCACCTGGCTAATGTGCACCGTAGTCTGAAACTTCCGAGTGCCATTTCCCTCATCCTACGAGTTGACGAACAGTCAGCAGACCTCGTCATCCGATTAATGAGGGATAGTGGCCTTCCTTATCATATGTAATAATGCATTTTGTATTAGTGTATTTCTGTTAACTACGCTTATATCCCATTGAGTCTAGTTTAGTTCATATTTGCGTATTGTAATGTGTTATTTTAACTTCTAACCTGAATGATATATATTTCTTTGCTTCAAGGCAATGCCTTATTCCATTTCCTATAATTTTGTTAGAAAATAAGACATTGCGAATTAGATCCACTGATTATTTTAATCTCATAATAATTTGTCATTATCATTTATTTTAAATCCTTGTCAGTGAATACATTTCTAAGTTTTAATTTTCATTTCGTTACACCTCTTACCACAGGGGCGATGACCTTACTGTTAGGCCTATTGATAAACAAACACTATCATACTTATCAACAGCAACATCAACAGTATTGTTATCTCTGTACCTGTCGTCTTTTTTCCTGTGCTTTTTACACCGGAGGGAACAAAATAATAGTCTACGTCGGGTTCAGTTTCATTTTGTCTGTTTATCTAATGTCTGCCTGCCTGCCTGCCTGCCTGCCGGCCCTCCCGCCCGTTTGACTCTTACACCATTACGAGAAAATGGATGGACGGATTTTCATGAAACATGGCATTTAAAATTTAAGATACGGATGAATAGTATCTGAACTATAATTCGTTCAAACTAATTTTGCAAGAATGGGGCCCCAGTAAGGGCTTTAAACGTAAAAATGAACACAATGTGCAAAATAAAAAATCTATATTACATTACTCTAAGCCTAGTTTTTTAATGATATTTGTCCTCTACAGCAGATATTTGCATATCTTTCATTTTGTTCATTGCACAATTCACAGAAACAATTTTCATTTAGGTGATGAAATACCTTATTTTTGCAGAACATGTGATGAAAACTATGTGTTGAATATCGTGTTATTACGTGTCGAATCTCGTAATTTGCTTGTTTCCATTCATGCGCCATTTTGGCGTCTGTTGAATACAAGTCGTTCAAGATATACCTGCGTTTTTCTACGAGAATTTGGAACGTGTTCTCGTAGGCCTTAGTTTTAGGCAGATATATTTGCATTCTGATGTTTACTATGAAGAATGTTTCTTTTAGTTAAACGTAGGTCAGTACTTATGGTGTTGTTTTCCCGACATCCAGGATTCTTTCAATATAACGAGCTTTAACATTCTCTAGCTTTATCAGATCGTTAATTTTAAGTTTAAACCAGATTATATAGATCTCATAAGTTGCTATTGGTGCTCTAGCTGTTTTAAATAGTACCATCGCGAGTTTTATTGAAAGATTTTGTTGTTGTTGTTGTTGTTGTTGCTGTTGTTGTTGAATGTTGTAAATTGCTTTTATTGCTGATGTACGTGTTTTGCATTTTGTTTATCAAGAATATTGTTCGTGACAACATTTATTTAGTATATAACAAGCTATTTACTTATAAATATTTTACCGTTAAAATATAAAAGGGAAAATTCAGAGCCAGTCGTGAGGAATTGCTTCTTGTAAGTACAGCAATAAAATAGGCAAGAAAGTCGGATGTGCTGATTGCCGATCACAATTATAAGATCTGTAAAAATATTATTTTGATTAAATTTACACCGAAGACAACAACTCTACCATCCTGGAATATAAATTATTTCATTGCTGAAGCATCGGTACGTCATGCAGCATGGGAAACGTTATTGTCTCATTACGTAAGTGAGGTTTAATTGGAAGCAATACCGGCTATATTGAATTACATTAACCAAATTGGCGAAATGCAAACAAGTTTTGAAGTGAGTATTTCCATTTTAGGGCACTAATATGCGGCGTATGTGACTAGTAGTGTAGTGTTTAATTGTTTTTTTTTGAGTCATAATACCAATAAATCTCACAAGTTATTGACGAATCAATTTGCAATGCAAACGCAGACTACGGCTACCTACAGTACATGAAAGCCATTCGCGGCTGGATCCTACTCTAATGTTTCAGGTTAGTGGCTAATGGCGTGGCCATTGTTACTTCTGTCTGTCTGTCTGTCTGTCTGTCTGTCTGTCTGTCTTTCTTTTGTTTGTTTCCTTATTAGGTCATCATCACGAAAGCTACTTCGATCCTCAAATAGCACCAGCAAAGTTTATGCCATTGTAAGAAAACAGCAAAAATTGTTTGCATTGAGGAAATGAGATGTACTACACAAAGTGACGTGTGAGGGAGTTAGCCACTGCTTTCCTCACTACTTCAGGAAGCATTATTGCAGCCCATTGACCCTATGAGCCACACCTTTCATAACACTCAGATGCACTAGTCGTATTACGAATGTCATTACTCAGCGCCATCTTCATTTCAGCAACATCCATGCTGTCACAGCTATATATGAGAATGAATGAATGAATGAATGAATGAATAAATAAATAAATAAATAAATAAATAAATAAATAAATAAATAAATAAATCAACATTGATCTGTATTTAGGACAGTCGCCCACGTGACAGATTCCGTATCTGTTGTTTTCCTAGCCTTTTTCTTAAATGATTGCAAAGAAATTCGCTTGGTAGATTATTACAATCCCTAATTCCCCTACTTATAAACGAATATTTTCCCCAATTAGTTCTCTTGAGTTCCAACTTTATCTTCATATTGTGATCTTTCCTACTTTAGAAAACACCACACTAACCTTTTTAGTCTACTAATGCCATTCCACGCATCTCTCCACTGACACCTCGGAAGATACCACTTAGTCGAGCAACTCGTCCTCTTTCTCGCAAGTCTTCCAGTCCAGAATAACACCCACGGTACCCCCTGCCCGACGTAAGAGGCGACTAGAAGGGGCCTCAAGGGCTCTGAACTTTGGAGCGTGGGTTGGCGACCACGGGGCCATCAGCTGAGTCCTGGCATTGCTTCCACTTACTTGTACCAGGCTCCCCACTTTCATCTATCCTATCCGACCTCTCTTGCTCAAATCTTGTTCTTTTCCGACCCCGACGTTATTAGGTTTGCGAGGGCTAGGGAGTTTTTCATATGCACGCCTTTCGTGGCCCTTGTCTTTTTTTGGCCGATATCTTCATTTTTCGAAGTGTCGGATCCCTGCCATTTTTCCCTTTGATTAGTGTTATATAGAGGATGATTGCCTAGTTGTACTTTCTCTTAAGACAATAATCACCACCACCACTTCCAGCCCAAACTTAGCAACATTTTCGTAACGCTATTCCTTTGTCTGAAATCACCCAGAAAAAAAAAATCGAGCTGCTTTTCTTTGGATTTTTATCCAGTTCTCGAATTAAGTAATCCTTGTGAGGGTCTCATACAATGGAAACATACTCTAGTTGGGGTCCTAACAGAGACGTATAAGCCTTCTTCTTTACATCCTTACAGCAACCAAAAATACCCTCATAATCATGTACAGAGATATGTACACTTTATTTACAAACCTATTCATGTGATTACCCCAGTGAAGATCTCTCCTTATATTAACTCCAAGGTACTTACAGTGATCCCCATAAGAAACGTTCACCCCATAGATACAGTAATTAAACCTGAGAGTATTTCCTATTAGCGAAACTCAAAACCTGACTTTTAACCCCGTTTATAATCATACCATTGCCTGCTGTCCATCTCACAAGATTGTCGAGGTCTTTTTGGAGTTGCTCACAATCTTGTAACTTATTTATTACTCTACTTACAAAAACATCATCTGCATAAAGCCTTATTTCTGATTCCAGTTCTTTACTCATATCACTTACATGCATGAGAAAACATAAAGGTCCAATAATACTGCCTTGCCACGAACCTGCTACGCAGGCGTAGCAGGGGGAGAGGTGATACTCCCACATGGCGCGTCCCAGGTGGCGGATAGGGGGGTCCTAACCGGCTTGCCGGCGGACTTGAGGGAAATAAAATACCTCTCGCGGACCAAATACACACCCCCTGTGGGTGGGGGAGGCAGACGAATAATACACCCACGGTATCCCCTGCCTGTCGTGAGAGCCGACTAAAAGGGGCGACCAAGGGATGGTTGTATTCGAACCATGCAACTACATGTGATTAGTACCACCACGCGGAGAACACCAAGGGTCGCTTTTACTTGTGCGTAGTACCACTATATTACGTACGAAATAGGTTTGTGATTAGTAGCACACACGAGCACCGCGCGGTCGGCTTTTGCAGTACCTGTGATTAGTACCACCATATGAGCGGGACCATGGGATGATAGCTACCATGGACCTGCCTTACCTGTGATTAGTACCCACTATATGAGGAACACCACGGGATAGGGAGAGGTCTCTGTGGTTAGTACTCTTATGTGATGAACATCATAGGTTTGCGTTGCCTGTGAATGGCGCCGCAGAGTGAGAAAAACATAGGTCTGTATTAATGTCGAATTTCATAAGCTTTGAGTAGTACAATAATGTGTGGAATACCGCAAGTCTCTGCTACCATTGATTAGTACCGCAACAGGACAGATACCATGGTTCTACATTACTAGCGATAAGTATCATTCTGAGGGGCCTTTGACTTGTATTTTGGACCCGTTTAGACACCAAGCATCCTCGATTTGCTTTGGAAGTGGTTCCTTGGTCAGTAATACTATTAACTATGATAGTTTTTTGAGTCGGATCCACTGATTGTTTTAAATTCATGTTCATTCATTCATTCATTCATTCATTCATTTGTTCATTCATTCTTCATGGCATTTTTTATTTTGGTCAGTGGATAATTTTGAACTTTTACTTTGTCGTTTCATTTCGTACCATTAGGGGCCGATGACCTCGATGTTAGGCCCCTTTAAACAACAAGCATCATCATCATCAATACTGCCTTGAGAATTACCCCTTTTTTTCTAGTAGCTTTACGTCGCACCGACACAGATAGGTCTTACGGCGACGATGGAATAGGAAAGGCCTAGGAGTTGGAAGGAAGCGGCCGTGGCCTTAATTAAGCTACAGCCCCAGAGTTTGCCTGGTGTGAAAACTGGAAACCACAGAAAACCATCTTCAGGGCTACTGACATTGGGATTCGAACCCACTTTCTCCCGGATGCAAGCTCACTGCCGCGCGCCCCTAACCATACGGCTAACTCCCCCGCACTCTTAATTATTACAGGATCAGATAATGTTCGTTTGTTCAACCGAATCTGGATAGAGGGTGATTTTCCGTCTCAGTGGTGAGAGGGCATAGTCATCCCTGTCCTCAAGCCTGACAAAGATCCTAAATATGCAGGAAGTTACAGACCGATTTGTCTTACAAACTGCCTGTGTAAGCTTTTTGAGAGAATGGTCAATCGCCGACTTGTGTGGTGTCTGGAGAAACAAGGACTCTTGTCCGAGTACCAATGTGGTTTTCGAGCTGCTCGCTCGACTACTGACCACTTGGTACGCCTGGAGAGCTCTATCCAGGATGCGTTTCTCCGCAAACAGAACTTGCTAGCTATTTTCTTTGACTTAGAGAAGGCCTACGACACCACATGGCGCTATGGTATCCTTTCAGTCCTGCATCAGTGGAGATTCCGGGGTAACTTGCCGGCATTTATTGCGAATTTTTTGCCCCTCCGTCTATTCCGTGTCCGAGTAGGGAGGATATATTCGCAATACCACGTTTAAGGAAATGGAGTCCCACAGGGATCGGTCCTTAGTGTCACTTTGTTCGCGATTGCCATAAGCGGTATTGTTGCTGCTGCTGGTCCAGCAGTAATACCGTCGCTGTATGGGGACGATTTTTTTCTGCACTATAGCTCGCGCAGTATGGCTGTCGCAGAGCGACAATTACAGCAAGCTATACGGAGGGTGGAGCAGCGGACCTTAGAACATGGCTTTCGGTTTTCTGCCGCAAAGACCTCTGTTGTCCACTTTTGTCGTCACCGTACTCTTCACCCGCATCTTGAGCTCTATTTAGGAAATGTCGTTCTTCCAGTTGTTGACACTTACCGATCTCTTGGGCTCCTTTTCGATAGTAAATTATCATGGGAGCCACACGTGCAGTGCAGCATATGGCTCAGCAAGACCGAGTGTCCTTTCAAAGCTGAACAGCATCCACCACAGCGGGGTTCGGTTGGCGACGGGAGCCTTTCGAACAAGCCCCATTGCTAGCCTGCTCGCTGAGTCTGGTGTGCCGCCTTTACACCTGAGGCGCGAGCAAATGCTTCTTTCCTATGCTGAAAATTTGCGACAGATGCCACTTCATCCAAGCTATCCTTGCGTGTTCAACAATGGCAACCGTTTTCTGTACGCCGCTTGTCCTCGAGCGACGCGGCCGATTGGAATACGCTTGGATAGCAGTTACAAATAGTTGGACGTACTTTCGGTTCCTTGCCTTGTCAGACAACCAAGTGGGGTACCTCCGTGGGTTGTATGGCGACCTGAAATCATCCTGGATCTGCCCACTGGCCCGAAGGAAAACACGGACTCTTCGATTTATCGGAGGCTATTCCTGTCTGTTGTTGGCCGCTATCCAGGTTCAGTCGTCATCTACACGGATGTTTCAAGGACAGATACGAAGGTGGGCTGTGCGTTCGTTGTCGGAAATGATCGGTTTCTTTTTGCTCTCCCGGAAACCTGTAGTGTGTACACAGCGGAGCTTTATGCTATCTGTGGAGCTCTGCGGTACGCACTGTACAATGAGCGCCGACACTTTCTTGTGTGTACTGACTCCTTGAGCTCGCTCCAGTCTATTGGTACCTGTTTCCCTCGGCACCCTCTGGTGCAGCGGATCCAGGACTTGCTGGCCGGGTGTTGGGATGCCGGCACCAGAATCACGTTTCTGTGGCTCCCCAGCCACATGGGCATAGAGGGAAACGAGTTAGCAGATCAGGCTGCCAAGGAGGCAGTTACACTGCCCCCGTTGCCTTTCAAGGTTCCAGCAAGTGATATTCGCTCTCAGCTGAGACATATGGTTATGTCCTATTGGGAGATGGAGTGGCAGGCCATTCCACTTCCCAATAAGCTGAGAGCAATAAAAGGAACAACGAAGATATGGAGAACTTCCCTTCGGTCTTCACGGAGGGAAACCGTGGTATTATGTCGCCTTCGGATCAGCCACGGTATCTTGACGCACTCCCATCTACTGAAAGGAGAACCCCCTCCAGTGTGTACCTGCGGCGACCATCTTTCCGTGGTACACATCCTTACGGAGTGTGTGGACCTGGTCGACCTGCGCCGTAGTCTTTACCTTCCAAGTACAATCTCCCTTATCTTGCGAGATTACGAGCAGTCAGCAGACCTCGTCATCCGATTTATGAGGGATAGTGGTCTGTTTTATCGTGTGTGATGATGTCCTTTGTCCTAGTGTTTTTGTGTCACTTGCGCTTTTATCTCATTGACTTCATTTTAGTTTGTGTTGCGTATTTTAATGTGTTATTTTAACATCTAACGTAAGGCAATGCCTTATTCCTTTATTTTCCTGTATTTTCTCTTATTTTATTAGAAAATAAGGCATTGCGCATTAGATCTACTGATTGTTTTAATCTCACCCTCATTTTTCTTCATCACCATGTTTTTAAAACTCTAGTCAGTGGATACTTTTTAAAATTTTAACTTCATATCATGTCGTTCATCTCGTTCCATTAGGGGCCGATGACCTTCGATGTTAGGCCCCTTAAAACAACAAGCATCATCATTATCATCATCATTATCATCACCAGGATCAGATAATGCTTCACCTACTCTAATTATATGGAAATATAGCCACCCATTCAGCCACTCCTTTGTCTGGTACTATAGCCCTCGTTTATGCTTGTAGTCTCCCATCATATACCGTATCAAATGTCTTAGATAGATCAACGATATTGGGACTTCTGTGAAAGCTCCATTTTTCTCTGGTCTGTGCCAAGTGGCAGATAAAATACTATGTACCTCCAGCAAGAAACGGCAATGGATCTGAAAAATACTCCTTTCTTAAACCTATCTTCCACATTTTGATGAAAACTTCCTCTTACACGTATGTGGCCAGTTAGCGTATATACTTCCGATTTCTGGGAAAATTCGCGTAAGTCAGAAGCAGAGCAAGCATGAGTCCAGAGTTTCGGGTATTACACATGAAGGCAAGAGTTTACTGTTAGTGGAGGCACAACCTCGGCTACCACTTAGGCTGATTCTCCACGAGCAGGTAAAACGCCGCAGTTCGCCCGCCTGACCGCTCAAACTTTTTGCCTATTCTACACAAGCGGTTGAATTGACGCCTGTAAACAGCGCCAAAAACGCCGGCGACACACGCAGCCATTCTCCACCAGCGATAAACCTGCCATACTATAATGATGGATGTCGTAGGAATAGGTTGTGTTGTCGGAGCTGTTCACCTACAGTTATTAGCAATATTAAAAAATGAACTTGGTAAGAAAAGACGTTGGTGGACTCAACCTGAGTTATCGAATCGGCTCACCACTGGACAATTTAAGTTAGAGGCTCACTTAGTAGTAGTAGTAGTAGTAGTAGTAGTAGTAGTAGTAGTAGTAGTAGTAGTAGATGACCTGGTCTAGGATTACAATTTGCTGGGGCTGTACTTTAATTAAGGCCACGGCCGCTTCCTTCCCACTCCTAGCCCTTTCCTGTCCCATCGTCGCCATAAGACCTATCTGTGTCGGTGCGACGTAAAGCAACTTGCAAAACAAAAACAAAAGCAAAAAATTACAGTTTAGGCCTACTCCAAATTATAGAACCACAATTCACTAAATAATTCAAAATTCAACCCTGAAAAGAGCCGTTTCGTAAGAAAAGCTTCTTCTGCTTCACTTTTATTAAATCTATATTCATTTTATTCCAAATTAGCCGTGAAGAGCGGCTTTCTCCTCTGGCTTTGAGGAAGAATTTGCCTCCAAGTCAGATAGCTTCTTCCCCCGCCAGTGTAATGAATTAAGATTTTCCGATTCATCGTGTATTCCTAGGAAACAGATTAGTAAAAGGGCATAGTTATTGCCCTGGAACTCTCCACTATTCGACCCTCCCCCATCCCCGCCGAAAAAAAGACGAAGAGTGTTCACGGATCACGGCTCTCTCCGGCTTGGTCATTCAGGCTCTGAAAATTTGGATTGTTTGATCGGCAACGTAGTACTGTTCGTTAAAAGTGAGAAAATGCGTGGTTTTTCATTTGATCGAGTATTTCATATGAAAACATTGCTTTTAATCGCGCCATTCCTACTGACATCATTGTAATGACCTATGTTCATTTCAGTTGGGAAAATGACTAAGACAGTCTTTCTGAGGATGTAAAAAGGCAGTGTCTGCCATTATAATCTGAACTCCCCAACCTGATTGTGACTGATGGTAGGCAAGCGGGCCTATCGTTACAATGAATATTCCCTAACCCAGCCTTCATATGAGAAAAGACGTTTGGTGACTTTCCCGTCGCGTTTCTAGGGTAACGTTAGGAGCCATGGAATTTGATACAATCTTGCTCACAACGTGCACACTACCTAACCTATACTTCTGTATACAATGTAGAATTCCGTAGCGAAGCACAGGTACATCAGCTAGTAAAGAATATACTACACTTCAGGCAGTTCCTATCGTGCGACAGAGGCGGGTGAACTGCTCACTGCCGCCACGTGGAGTATGACTCGCTGTTCTACCGCTAGCGGGAATGACGCCTCTGCTGGCGTTAGACCCGCCTGCCCGCTCATGGACGCGTCCACCCGCGGCGTGCAAACCGCCCGTGTAGACAGCTCTACAAATACCCCATAGTTCTGTTCCGCAAGCGGGTTTGTAGCGGGCGAACAGCGGCGTTTTACCTGCTCGTGGAGAATCAGCCTTATGGTCCTAGCGCGGCACTGAGGCTGTGGGTTCACGATGTAGTTCCACGAGCACGGCAACTTTGATGCACTTGATTGGCGTGCGCAGTGTGCAGAAGTGTGATCATACTTTCAGTTGTAACATAGTACCGAATGTCAGGCTGTATTGCGGTGCCTCATGTAAGATAAAAATAATATGTGGGAAAATCAAGGTGATGACGAAGCTGTGGCCTAAGTGGTGTGAGGTGGAAATGATGCGATAATGTATATTCAATTGAAAATATGTTTCATATGAGGAAAGGTGACTTGCGATAAACCTTTGGAGCCGTTATCAATGCTTCAAACAAAAGCATTTCAAATCTAAGTAGCGTGAACTTATTTTCCACAAAGTAGAAGCATGTTCACTAGTATTCAAGCTCAAGATTGAAAGAGGTAACCAGAGAGTTGCTAACTTTAGGAGCGTAAATTGGTTGCGAAGTCGTTATACAGGTTTTAATGCTAAACCCGACTACGTTTAAGAAGCGAATAGCATACGCTGCGGACTTTATCAAAGGGGTTCTTGTGGTACGAATATTTGATGCTATAACCCACTAACGAGCATTTTTACAAACCTACATGTAGATGGAGTGTACGTGCAGAATTACATCAGACAGTGGTGTCCTAGCAATTCTTAAATGACTTAGATGACTATGTGGAAGTTAAATGAGTGAGAAAACCAGCAGGCAATGTGATATTTGACGTCATTAGCCGTATTGCTGGTCTAGGCATTCCTGAAGAACATAAGTCGTCGCCAGTTTTGAGAGACCAAGGCTTTAGTCTCCGCCATTCAATCGCATACATCCAACATCGAGTTTCAAAATAAATACAATATTTCATAATTAAGTCAATCAATTTATTGAGTTTCTGCTTGAATATTCGTGCAGTCAAATCGTGTCGATCGGATGGTAGCTCTTTTAACTCGACCCATGCTGGATTGCATGTAAATATGAAAAAAAAAAGAAGTCACGGCGGCCATATGAACGCACATATGTGATGGCATCTTGTGCATACGCCAAGGGTTGCCATTGAACGTTGCTGGAAGTATGACCATTTTGCCAATGTCGGAAACATTTCCGTCGTTTGCAATTGCATCATGTAAATTAATGTTTTCTTCTGAACGCAACGATTTCTGATTTAAGCGAATGAACAACAGAAGTTCGGTTTCAGTTTTGGCATACATGTCTACCGTGTTCAGTGCCCGAAACGGGTAGAAATGAACCAACACGGTGATATATTTGTCCTTGAATTTTGAAAGTAAGCATGTACTGATCTTGAAAAAAAAAATGTGCTCCGAAAGATGTCATTTGAAACGCAGAATTATATTTGCGAATATTCTGAAAAAAGGGTTTGGAATCAGGTAAGTCGCCTGAAAGCAATGACAACAATGGATCAGGTGTTGGATGCAATGCCGATAATTTAATTTTGCCATTTGCGCAGCACATTCCAGGTGTTTCATTGTTAAACTTAAGTGAATTACAATGCCCACAGGCCTCATCCATTTTTCCGATATTTACACCGGGTTACAAACTGTAATCGAAGTTAGCATTATACTGAAATGCAGCAAGATTCACATCAAAATGTACTGCTCGTCGAGATCGGGAAGCTCTTTCAATTCTTACCACATGTTGCTCTTCTGATTCTGATGCACGTGATCGGACAGCACATAAACGTTGTGTTTCGGTTCTTCCCGCATGTTGATGTTGAGATTCTGATGCACGTGAATTTGCAACTCGTAAACAATCTGTTTCATTGCTCACTTGTTCCTCGTTTGTGTGAGAAGCTCGAATTGTCTTATTCCTTCGTGCTGCGCTGGTAGATCTACTAAGTGACGAACGCTTGTGAGGCATATTTTTTGACGAAGCAATATAACACGATAATAAGCTTGTATAACCTAAAATATCGTTCGTTGATTCAATCAATCAATCAATCAATCAATCAATCAATCAATCAATCAATCAATCAATCAATCAATCAATCAATCTATCTATCAATTAAAAACTAACAAACAATCAGTCAATAGTGATCTGCATTTCGAGAAGTCGCCCAGAAATAGAAAAGATTACTGTTGGTACTGGAAATTTTCCATTAAATATAACACATTGATCGGCATCGATAATGATAATTCTATTTTATATGTGAGAGATAAAGTCCGATTAATATGTGGGAGGACCAAATAATGATTTACAAAAACGCATCTCAGACGTTAATATGTACTTATTTTCATTATCTTGTTGCTTTAGGAAAGCTATAGTGTTACCATGTCCAAAGAAAATTCCTTTCGGTGTGAAAGTGAAATATTGAGGTTAACATACTGAATATTTGCTGTTTTTTCTTTTGCCGATAGTCAATTGTCGCGATTTTCTGTTGTGCTCGGATGTCTGAAGTGTTCCGATATAATGTTTTCTCCAAGAATAATGTGTTATAACCGAAGAATTGAGTACTTTGCGATTCTCTGGCGATACGTATACTTTAGAGAATCCATGTTCTCTTAATTTTATTATCAGCGAGTTTAAGCAGGCATTCTGCAAAACGTATACCAAGCGCTGTGTTTACATAGGGAAGGCGCATAATGGCCTTGCAAAATTCAAGTGGTCCGAGCAGTTCTGATGTTCGTGCTGTTATAAATGATAACCTAAAATATCGTTCGTTGATTCACTTAAGAAATAGAAAAAATACCGTTTGCACTGGAAAATTTCCATTAAATATAACACACTGATCGGCATCGATAATAATAATTCTATTTTGTATGTGTGAGATAAAGTCCGAACAATATTTGGGAGGCCAAATATTGGTGTACAACTCAGACGTTACTATGTACGTATTTTCATATCTTGTTACTATAGGAAAGTAATAATGAATATAATTGTATTTCTGAACTTGCTTCGGTAAGTGAGTATCGTGGTGCTACATCTATAAATTTGCCAAACTTCATCTCAGCGACCCCGAAAACTATAGATCGACACTAACATTGTCCTTTTTCGATAATCTCCGCTACCGGGCGAGTTGGCCGTGCGCGTAGAGGCGCGCGGCTGTGAGCTTGCATCCGGGAGATAGTAGGTTCGAATCCCACTAACGGCAGCCCTGAAGATGGTTTTCCGTGGTTTCCCATTTTCACACCAGGCAAATTCTGGGGCTGTACCTTAATTAAGGCCACGGACGCTTCCTTCCAACTCCTAGGCCTTTCCTATCCCATCGTCGCCATAAGACCTATCTGTGTCGGTGCAACGTAAAGCCCCTAGCAAAAAAAATTATCTCCGTTATTATATTATTATTCTTTTCCACCCCTTCTCACGCCCCATGCCTCTGGGAGATTAGTAATGTATCCGACAAATAAAAGTTAGTGAAATGAGCAATATGAAGTTTTCTGATAGAACACGTTTGATCGGATTCCTGTAAATGAGACATTCTATAAAGGTATTTATCTGCGACAACGTATTGATACGACTATGGAGATGTAGATCCAGTAACCGTATCTCTCGTGGTGCTACATCTATAATTTGGTCACATTTCACCTCAGCGACCCCGAAAACTACGGATCGACTCTAATATTGGTCTTTTTCGGTAATGTAGAATCCTTAATTTAACGTTCCCATGGTTTCGGCAGGTCACTTCCTCAGCCGATTTCTGGAGTCGGGGTACCGAGTTGCCAATATCTCGAAAACGGTTTTCGGTGCCCGTAGAAATATATACCGAGGTTTGCTCCTTGCATAACGGGGCTTCAAATGAGCTTTGTCTCGTCCTTGTACGACATATTAGATATTTCGCCCATATTAGTCTATTGTGATATGCCAAAGGGCCTAAACTGAGCGAATGCTGAGGACGTAACATGTCAAACCACTTCCATAACCTTCTCAGGAGTAATAAGGACAAAGTATGAAATTTTCAACGAAATCGGTGCAGTAGTTTTTGAGTCTGTAGAAAGCGATCAAACAAACAAACATTCATTTATACATATTGCGCCGTTCCCGCGTCCAGGTAAGGACGCATAAGATCCAGGCTAGCTTAAACTATAATAATATCTATCACTATTCGTTATTTACGGGCTATGAGTTCCGGTTAAGAAGAAAGACTACCGAATTATACTTGAGGAAATCTCGAACTCACGTAGAAGGACGTCTCCTACTCGCTCACAAGCTAGAATTCCCTATGGTTTGCCAGATCGCCAAAATATATGTACTTATAACTAAGTAACTACTCTACGAAGTTCTTGAAAGAAAGGTTGATGTTTTAACATACTACATTTTATTACAAACTCAGTTCATTCCATAGAAAGAATATCATGATTTCACCTTTGGGAATAATAGTAATGAATTTTGGGTTATACCCTCATTTAAAAGTTCATTTTTGATGAAATTAAGTTAAAAATTCTTGAAAGAAATTCTACTTAGAATGCTTGAATAATACCTACTCATGATCTTAAAAGATCTTAATCACAGAACAACTTGTCTAGCATGTCTCTTTTTGGAAAAGAAAGAAATTAAATTGAATGACGGTATCAGATAAAGAAATATTGAGCCATGATAACATTAAGTAGTTAACACATTAGATAATTGAAGTGCTAAATATTTAAAATATTGAATGAGTAAAACATTAGATAATTAAAATATTCGATAATTAAAATATTGACTAAGTGAGATATTACATAATTATAATATTCGATGATTAAAATATTGGCTAGGTAGGATATTAGGTGCATCTAATGAAGAAAAATAATATTTACATCACAACATAATATATACAGTGTCGTAGATTGAGGGTGATTTTTGAAAATACAGGACGCTGGTTTGTATTTGGCATTAGACCCTTTAACGAAATTGGAATCACATCTTTTCTTCACATTAAATCTCATAAAATTGAATTCAACTGTTCTGTTTCTCTGACCTTATTTACGTTGATTTACGGAAATGAAATAATTTCTCTTGCTTCTAATTATTTGTGCCTAAATACACAATCATATTAACCTGGAAAATATCCTCGTAGTATTTATCACATTTGACAGATGTCATATGGCAGGTAATGCCCATGTTTCTTGATGTATTTTGTTGCATAAACATCGATAAGTCCCTTTTAAATTAATGTATACTCTCAAAAAGAATGATCAAACATCTCATTTAGAATATTAGGTAAATTACTCTTTTAACTCGAGGTTATTCATAAATTCAAGTGCGTACCCATGTTATCACACTATATTACCAAGTGTATATAATCATAACTCCATCAAAATACACGATAATTGTGGTCTACCTTGTGCGAAGACTCTACCTCAAACTAATAACTCTGCGCAGTTCAGTCATCAGTGATACTAGATAATGCTTTAGAAATAACTTCAAAGTTCGCCTAACACATGAGAAGAATCTTATAATTAGAAGATATATAAGTGTGTTAGCTACAGTAGTTTAAATTCATCCAGCTCGTTAGAAATCATTTGGTGATTTTACACATATATGTCAACATACGGACAGCATTGCGATCGCATTCTAATCTACTCTGTGCCTACTCATGGTAAAACAATCAAATGAAAACAGAATAAGTTCACTAATCACTTCATAACACGTAACTTGGAACATTATATCCACAACAACATAACTATGATTACATTTGCGAAGAAAAACAACTACTACCAACATTAATTACCATATCTCATATCATTACTCACATTAAATAATCATCATTTCAAATTTCAAATAAATATCACACTTCACTTCACCATATATGTCTCATCATAATCTAATTCGACGTATCTCTTACCTTTACCATGATTCGTGAACTTATTTACCCTGTAATAGCTTTGATCCCTTCATAATTCCAAAAGATACTGCCACATTTATATATATAGCAAGCACTTCATATATACGATCTCCGTCTTACAATTCTTCAGTCATATATCTTCTCACACATAGCTAACTTCTATTTCAACTCACCAATACATTAAAAACTAGCCTCCTCTCACATTATATATTGACAGCGTTACGAACGAAGGCTTTCTTATCACTGAATGACTGTTTCCTACATATGGATTTGACGTTTACTGTTTGAACAGTACCTAACATCCATTAACCTAACTTTAGTAATCCACTACTTGTATTTCATCAACGCACTCGTATTAATTAGACTAACACTTTAATAAAAGGAAAAATGAACAATTTCTTACTTGTACATTGAATTTAAAGTAGACTTATCTCTGTTCAGCAACTCCCGTAGTCAACTCATGTCCGGGTGAATGGAAATGCAAACATAGCTCCTTTCGTTTCCGTCAGGTGTTTGGGAATGCTCGGGATCGTCCCATCTGGTTTCTGGTCATCCTGGGGCTGGCAACGTCATCCTACGGTGCGTTCATCTGGATAGTCTCGCCTTCCGTCTTCTTAGAGCATCATGATAATGGCTTGAGAAATTGGAACAGAATAATATATTATTTCAGTCAACGTCGTCAACTTATGGATATGTTCTGTTACTATCTGCCTATATTGAATAAACGTTGTTGTTAGAAGAGTTGGTGTTAGAAACAATTAATAGTCCGGGATTGGTGAAATTAATTATTATACTCAAAATGAGAAAATTGTGTTTTATGTATATCCCTTCTCAATGTTCTTGCCGAAATTCCAATCCTTTAGCCTTTTAAAATTGGGAGTATCGGGTAATACGTGCACTAAGGAATGTAGTGTGACGTATCAACGTTGCAACTTCTTTACTTATTTAGGAGTAATTTAATTTCGCGGAGCAAAATAATGTTTCCTGCTAATACTATAGAGTATAGCCGTCAATGAAGTTTTCCTCCTGTCTTTATAATGAAATTCCGATACGCTGATATCCTCCTTTTGGCAACTGAGAATGTCGCTCCTCTTATAAGCAAGTTAAGTGAATGTAATGTTCTTTCTAATTTTTTTTCTTAATAATCGCTCGTAACAGTCTTCTTACTTCGTTCCTTTTTTCACTGTCTTCAATGTTTCGTTCTTTCTCCGAGCGCTTGACAAAAATATTACCATCTTGGTTTGTGGTAGTGTCTGACGATTAAATATCGTGGATTTTGACAATTTAGACTCCATTTTTGTTCCGGTTGTATCTTTAGGTAACAGTGAAATGGCACAATATATACGATTACTGAGTATAGTATTACGAAGGAAGTGTCCATGATCTGTATATAAACTCACATTTTCTCAGAGATGATAACGCAACATTGCTAAGGTTGTGACTACTCTTCCGTAGTACTAGGCCTATGAAAAAGACTTGTATGTACTGTTATAGCCCTTCAATTATTCTAAATAGCAGCTAATAGTACTATCGGGTTTACTTCTCAATAAATACTTTTATGATTCTCGGACGAACCAAAGTTAAGGAAGATTGTCTCATGGTAGTTCTGTTACAGCAGAGAAGGGAATCGAAACAAGGTGAACAGGGTGGGAAGCGGGGGAGGGGGGAGTAGTGTCAACTTAGTCTACGAAAACGGATAAAAGTAATTTTGTGACTTCAAGCACTGGAATGGATTACTTTACACTTCCAAATCAGATCACGTCTAAACTGAAGAAATTTAATAGCTGTCGTATAGAAAAATGAAGTCTTGGAAAATGAATTCATGTTTTCTTAAGAAGTTTCTCGTTTCCTCCCAAGACCATTATGGGCGACTCATTAGCGTTGATAAAGTGTCTATGGATCAACAGGTAGTTAGAGGAATGTTAAGAGGGAATGATTTATTGAATTTGGCAAGTGATGGAACGTGGGAACAAGAAACGTTGCCGTGATCATAAATGCCTGTCATAATATATTTTCCAAAGGGGCTATGTGCCATTTTTCTCAAAACTTTGGTTGTATTTTCTATATTTGACCAGCATTATGATCTATTCTATTACTTAATTATCCCTGTTGGAATAAAACGAATTAGTAATTAAGCCACTGGCGAGAAATTGTCCAAACGTTATCAAAAAATTGTGTTCCTTACATGGAGCTTTAACACAGTGTTATTGAAGTTATAATTGATTTTTTGAGTGAATCGGACATTGGCATTGGTATCATAGAAAAATATCCACGGAAATGTGTACAATGACAGTAGTTTAATGGCAGTTGCTTTTTTGGAACCTGAGCGATCAGTTAACATTTACCAGTGCTGGCGTCCAAATGGAAAAAGATTGAACAATCGACAGAACAATAGAGGACATTTGAAAGTTAGCTGAAGAACGGAGTATTAAATCCGTACAGTAGAGTTGACTAGCTACTTGCTCATCACAATTCAGGGTGGTCGGAATCGACTGAGCAAAAATGGCAGGATGTGAAATGTAATGTTGTAGGAAGTAAATTGGAGATAGCGATCAGGTAGGGCGATCAACACGTACTCAGCTATTGCGAAAAGTTGTTGATAGTACAATGAGGCCATGAACCTACTACGCTGGCGTAGCAGGGGGAGAGGTGATACTCCCACGTGGCGCGTCCCACGTGGCGGATAGGGGGGTCCTACCCGGCTTGTCGGTGGACTTGAGGGAAATAAAATACCTCTCGCGGACCAAACACACTACTCACTGCGGGTGGGGGACGCATATGTAGAATAAGAATACACCCACAGTATCCCCTGCCTGTCGTAAGAGGCGACTAAAAGGAGCGACCAAGGGATGCTGGTATTAGAACCATGAAACTACTATTGATTAGTACCATTACTTACTAGTAGTACCACTATATTTGGTACACAATAGGTTTGTGATTAGTAGCAGCAGAGAGTGGTTCCCCTGTGGGTTTCCAGTACCCGTGATTAGTACCATTGTGAGAAACACCACGGGTCTGGACGTTGCCTGTGAGTTGTACCACTATATGAGCGACACCGTGGGTCTGCGTTGCCAGTGATTAGTACTCACTATGTGAGGAACACCACGGGAATACCGGCGCCCGTGATTAGTACACTTAGGTAAGGAACCTCATCGGTTTGCGTTGGCTATGAGTGGCGCCATTTTGTGAGAAACACCATAGGTCTGCGTTACCTGTACGAGGAACAGTACTTGTGAGTAGTACCTTACTGTTTGGAACACCGTGAGTTTACGCTACCTTTGACTAGTACCGCAGATTGAGAAATACCATGGTTCTCCTTTACTAGCAATAAGTGCCAGTATGCGGGATCGTTGACATAGATATTGACCCATTCAGAAAAGCATAATCGATTCAGGGTTTGGCTTAGGAAGCACTCCCTTAGTCAGTAATATTGTTTCTGGGAATGTTAGGCATTGCGCGTCTTATCCACTGATTGTTTTAAATTCATATTCATCAATCCATTCCTCATCATCACGTTTCTAATTCGGGTCAGTGGATGAATTTTGTACTTTTAAATCGTAATTCCATTTCGTCTCATTTCGTACCATAGGGGCCGATGACCTAGATATTAGGCCCCTCTAAACAATAAGCATCATCAAAACTGGCATTATTTCGAGTCATCATTTTTTAATGTCTGAAGAGTTGCACGAGAAAAGGCAGGCGATGAATTGCCACTATTAACTGAAGCTAACATTTATTCAGAGATTTTATTTCATTTAGAAAGAAGTCGTGAATGTTTTACGGACAAAGTATTTTGTAAAACTGTTGTATTTTTCACATAGCTTCGTCGCTTTACGTGCGTTATTAGAAGCAACAGTTTCCTACCAACCTTAAGTTATTTCCTAGCACGATAAATGCTCTCCTTAGTCTATTACCTGTTACATCAACCACGTACATCCATCCTAAGTACTCCCAGGATTTTCTTCACGAAATCTGAAGTAACACACGTCTTCTCGCCACTTGTTAGTGGTTTCCCTTTTTTATGTTTAATCACAGACTGGCCTGGTTCATATATAGTTTACAATTACGGCACTTTCACATACACACGCCCACACACACACACACACACACACACACACACACACACACACACACACACACACACACACACACAGAGCAAAGACGTTTTTATTTCCAACAAATTAAACAGTATAAATGATAAACGTTGTGTATTAATATTCACAATAAGCATTCAATAAGGAAACAAGCAAAGTGGAAACCCGATTTGGATCAGCAATCACTGAGCTATTGCGTTGAAGGAACAATGTTTACGAAACGGATAGTTTCTACCCGCAAAATCTTCAGTTAAGTGACTTTTCTCTCTCTGTGTCTGGGAGATGTAACAAATATGTATTTACATGTGGGGAGAGTAAGGAATACTCAAATTATATTGCTAACAATGAGCAAGAGCATCATATTTAGGCTTTTTAAATTTCTTCTAAGCTACATAAGTTGAGCAACGTTAATTTTTATGCAGATGTTGTTATAGGGAGTGCATACTAAAACCAAACCTCGTAAGCATTGAATACTCCGACTCTCAAACATGGCGAGACAAACTGTAGTACCACTGTATGAGGAACACCATGATTTTGTTTCACCATTGATTAGTACCATTATGAGGGGCCGGTGACTTGGATTTTGGACCCCCTTTCCACAACAAGAATCATTTCATAAAATAACGCCTTGTGAATTGAATCCATTGATTGTTTTGGATTCATGGTTAATTTTTAACTATCAATCGTTTTAAATACTAGTCAGTAGATAAATTTGGTAGTTTTAACTATCGTTTCAGTTCGTTGCACCTCGTACCATTAGTGGCAGTTTATCTAGCTGTTAGGCCATTTAAACAATTATAGCCATATTCATAATGAGAAGAATTATAAGAGATATAGTCGAGTATGGGCCGTTTTTTATTCTGAGGACGCCGAGCAATGTCTTCGCAAAACATAAAAAATGTACATAGTTTATATTTTCATACGACAACTTCCAAACATATTATCATTTCTATTATTATTATTATTATTATTATTATTATTATTATTATTATTATTATTATTATTATTATTATTATTATTATTATTATTAACCTCTAACATTTACACTTTCATAAGCTGTACCAGAACAAATTTTCATAATAGTTCATAAAAATTGCTTGGAGGATATTATTCATAAATGTGCAAATATACAATATTCGTCGATTCGACTTTATATTGATTCCAGTATAAATTCTATAGAAATTAGAACTAAGTAACTACGTGATCCTCTATAAATGTAGGATTATTTCTCTTCATTTGTTGTCCATGTATCCATGTATAATTTATGACATAAAGAAATGAGCGGAAACTAGTACATAAGAATCAGCTTTATGTTTCGTGTACTTCGTTCCGCACTGGAGTCCTTTTAATAAAATATTTCTTCCTTGAAATGTCACTTTGACCAGTACACACATTATAGTTTTTCGTAGATGCATTACGTTTAGAAAGTAACAAAGCGTGATTTGGGCAGTTTGTAGTCAATGGTCTAATTTAAACTCGTTCTTAAAACATAGAATTGGACACTTTCATTGACAATTCGTAGACAAACCTCCGTGTATTATCTAAGAAATTTGTTGTCCCAATAATGTGTTCGTTCCTGTAGGTAGTGCTTTTACTCATTATATTAAATATTTTCAGGTGACCAGTTTGTGTGTGAGGAATTTTACATAGTTTCGTAATTCCTAATGAGAGTATTCTCTTCTCACTAAGAACATGCCAAATAAACCTATATAAGTCTACAAATTGTACAAGTATTCTTTGTGTTTATTCCATGAAACCAATTTAATATTTGCAGCATTGCTGGTTTCTCTGCAGCTCCTGCTGACGCAATTTTTATATCCCTAACCGTACAAACTACATGTAATCTGGTTTTATGCAGCCGGTTCACACAAGCGTTGAGTGGGTTGCAGATTGTGCTCCCGTTACGCAACCCACAAAGCATATTGCGTGCAGCGGGAAGCCAGCCCCCACTTACTGTAGTGGTAGGAGCTGTGCCATTTCAGGCACATTTTAGGTTATTACAACTAACATACGTTCATGTTCAAAATCTGTTTAGTAGCAAGGAATAATTAAATGTCTGTACTAGCGCGTACCTATAAGCGGAATTATTATCTTTGGACTGAAGGTACCTCAAGGATTGAAATAATATGTGATGTAGTAGTATTTGTATCGCGTATGTTCTCGTTTCAGGTTAATAATAATAATAGTAATAAAATACAAACCCTGCGCAGAACAGATTCGGAATCTAAAAATGACTATTACCTGCTTGAAACTCAGAGTCACATTTGTCATAACTTTTGTAGATTTCCTGAAGGCGTATGATTCGATAGGTCGAACAACCGTTTTTCCAAGTTCTCCAAGAAATTGTCCTAGACAACAAGACCCGACAGATCATTCGAAATACACTCAGTGGTACGTCTTCCAAAGTGAAATTCAGAGGTGAGATTTCTAAATCCTTTCAGATCCAAACAGGAATTCGGTAGGGAAAAGGACTATCGCCACTACTTTTCAACTGTGCTCTCAAGAAGATCATCAGGGAATGGAGACATGTTCTCCAATATAAAGGAATTAGTAATGGAGTTCAAATAGGCCGAACTCAATATGGTATCAGTATTGACTGCCTTGCTTTTGCAGATGACATCGCTCTCCTTACTTCCTCTCCTGAACTAGCTACTCAACAAATCAATTATCTGCATGAATGCGCAGTTAAGATTGACCTCAAAATTTTCTATACCAAAACCCACTCATATCTAACATCATACATGCTCCACTACATCTTCCGACTACACACGGTGGAATCATGACAGTGGAAAGATTCAAGTACCTTGGTGAAAGGGTCGAATCCAACAATTCTGAGAAATTCTCCGTCTTTAACACGTGTCAGCAAGTTTGTAGCAGTCTTCCGACTCACTCAAAACATATATAAGAAAGTCTATTTCTCGAAGTACAAAAATTCGATATTATCAAACTGTAATCAGACCTGATACATTACATTCAGCAAAATGTTTAACACTTCGAACGCAAAGCCTGCTTGAAAAACATGGCAATTAAGGAAAGAACGATTATCCGAAAACTTCTTGTTTCCAGTCTCAAAGGTGGTGTTTACAGACTTCGGAGTAACTTAGAAATATACTGAACACTGAAGAGATATTATGCGTAATCCGGAAAAGAAGGATGACATTTTACACTCACCTCTTCAGATTGCCAGATTAAATAATCTGTAAACGTTTGCTTCATAATGATTCCTCCTCGGTTGGTGGAGATCGATAAAGATCTTTTAAAGTATGGAATATGAGAAGCAGACATTCAAATCCGAGCACCACTCAAATACAAAAAAGAAGTCCCAATTCGACTGAAGCATGTCCATTCTGGTACAAGAAGGAAGCACACTCCGAAAGGATGATAACCTGGTGGGCCCGCAAGAAGATATACAGTTCAAATCTCGCGGTCCACCACTGTGGGTGGGGGACGCAGACGAAAATCACACCCGCGGTATCCCTTGCCTGTCATAAGAAGCGTCTGAGGGCGGCCCCAGGGGCTCTCAACTTTGGAGCATGAGTTGGCGACCATGGGTTCCTTAGCTGAGTCCTGGCATTGCCTCCACTTACTTGTGCCAGGCTCCTCACTTTCATCTATCATGTCCAACCTGCCTTGGTCAACACTTGTTATTTTCCGAACCCGACCGTATTACAGCATTTGAGGCCTAAGGAGTCTTTCATGTTTTCGTATTTCGTGGCCCTTGTCTTTCTTTGACTGGTACTTCATATTTCGAAGTGTCGCATCCCTTATTTTCCTTGTTTCTCTCTCTCTTTCTACCCCCTGTGGGTGTGGGACGCAGACGTAGACTACACCCACGGTATCCTCCGCCTCTTAAGAGACGAATAAAGGGGGCGACCAAGGGACGATGACATTACAACCATGAGATTACTTGTGATTAGTACCATTACGTGGGAGCAGCATGTAGCCAACGTTACTTGCGGCTACTACCACTTTGCGAGGGTCTACGTGAAATAAGCGTAGTACCACATTGTGCGCAACATTATGGGTCTGAGTGTTGCTTGTGAAAGAGGCCGTCGTGTATAATCCACCGGACCGTTTCACTGTGTTCAGTACGGTCTGCGTTACCTATGAGTAGTACCACCTTATGTACAAGGCCGTGAGTCAACGTTGCCTGCGGTTAGTACTACTATGTAACACCACGGGTTTGGCTGACCCCCGTGATTAGTACCACCATTTGAGGTAAACCATTGATCTTCGTTGCCAGGGAGTAGTATTATTTTGAGCAGAACACCACGAGATTGTGTTGTCTGTGGGAGTTACCATAATATGTGATACACCGTGGGTCTGCATTGCCTATGATTAGTAGCACCATGTGAGCGACCCAGTGAGTATACGTGACCTGTGATTGGTTCCACCAAGTAAGAAACACCACGGGAATACCGACTCCCATAATTAGTACACCTAGGTGAGGAGCACCATGGGTCTGCGTTGCTTGTGAGTGGTGCTATTGTGTGTGATATACCATGGTTTACATAACCTGTGATTAGTACCACCTACCGAGACACACCATGAGTCTACACTACCTGTGATTAGTACCACTGTAGGGCCTGGTTTCATCAACGTGGGTTAAATATTCTCTAACCATGGGTTTGTTAACTTAGGGTTAATATTTTAACTCATTCTTACAAGTCACGTGTTTCACCAAGCTATTTCGGCAGAGGGTTAACTAACACCGCGTTAACCCTCGCAGGAAACAGCTGTCCTAATAATCAAGGAGGCAGTGACTAAAAATCAGAGATCATGAACACACTTCTTGCGTGGTTCTTTTGTTTATTTCTTGCGCTGTATTTCGTTTTCTTCCTCAGGTCCATGGTAGATATTATTCTTTCATGATCTTGAACGAAAAATGGAAGAAGTGCAGAAGAAAAATAGTGGCACGAATTTTTCTGCTTTAGAAAAATCATTACTTATTGAATTAGCTACCGAGTACCGAAGTATTATAGAATGCAAGAAGATTGACGGTATACAATTAAAAGAAAAGGACGATACATAGAAAAGAATAACAGGGGAATTTAATAATATTGCCCACGTTACAGTGCGATCTACGAAACAACTAAAACAGTTCTATAAAAATTTTAGCTCCTCTGTGCCAAGAGTTGTTTTGAAAGTTGGCACACCTTCACAGCAATATTACACACAGAAGTAAATATACAATTTAATTTCAAAGTGCATTTCTGTATAACCACTACGTAATACACAGTATAATGTTCATAAGTGTTGTACTATTGAAGTGGTAGTGTGCAGTTGCATTCCTATATGCCACTGCAGTGCTGTCGTTATCAATGTGAAGAATGATGTCATTCTCACTTCCAACATTCCTGTTCCTTCTCCTTCCTGTGAGATACTGAAGCAGAGTCAAGTCCTGTGGGGGAAGTTAATCTCGGGTCTCCACAGCAATATTGTGTAATACCGCTGTTGCTACTATTACGGTCAATGTAGTTTCTTTTACAGTATGTGTCTCTGTTATTCGTACAGGCTTCAATTTCTTATCGAGTCTCGTATATTCACATTAACGACTGGAAAAGTGAAATAAAACGTACATTACGGGTGAAAACACGATTTGTCAATGACAATTAGTTAGTGAAAACCATACTTATGTACATACAGGCAAGAAGATTTGATATTAATGTGCCGGCATCGACAAACGGGTGTACCAGTTGTATTCGCACACGTGGACAGGATGATGCCCACCATTTGGTTGCGATGCACGGAAAAGTCTCAGTGACAGTATACGACTGATCAAGTGCGACAGTCTCTTTCCTAGTGTATCTGTGGTGGACATAGGTAGGAGCTCAAGAACACTATAGTTAAACTGCCACTTTAAGGACTTTCATTACGAAAGACTGAACAGCTGGTCAATAAAACACAATCTACGGTGCAATATGTGGTTGACACATTTAAATACAAAGGCACTATCAAGAACACACCAAGGAAACTCAAGAGAAAGTGTTTAACTGAATGGAAAGAACGGCTTGTTTTCCGCCTTATAAAGTCAGATTCCAAATTAAGTGCACAGTATTCAGGCAGCTCACGGAGGAAGGAACTGGAAAGAAGATAAGCAACTCCACCATCCGTCGGATCCTGTATCGGCATGTATGCTGTGGAAGAATCCCTCGGAAAAGGCCATACGTGAGTAGAAAAAACGGACGGCTTAAACTGACATTCGCTAAGGAGCATATAAGTAAGCAGAAATATTTCTGGAATGATGTTATCTGGTCTGATGAGACAAAAATAAACCTTCCTTGGGTCAGATAGCACCCACAGAATATGGAGAAAAATTGGTACGGACAATGATGTGGCGAATACACTCCCAACTGTAAAATACGGTGGTGGGTCTGTAATGCTTTGGGGCTGTATGTCAGCCAGAGGTGTGCGTAACATACATTTCATCGACGGAATAATGAACAAGGAGGGCTATAATGCAATCCCGTGGGCAAACGTGAAGCAGAGTGCTGAAAATATGGGGATGCCACCTGTTTATATATTCCAGCATAATAATGAACCAAAACACACTGCTGATATTAAAAAGACATGGTTGATCCGGAACATTTCTAAGCAGCATATAACACCTTCCCAGTCTCCGGATTAAAATCCCATCGAACATCTTTGGGCTACGTTGAAGAGGAAACGCATGCGTACGAAAGAGGAACTTAAAAGTGTGATTATTCAGAAATGGGAGAAAATCAGCCCCGACATGTGCAAGAAATTAGTGTATTCTATGCGGCGACGATGTCAGGCAATTAAAAAGTCTTGGGGACATTCCACTAGATACTAACATGTTCCAGGAACCCTTTATTTTTTTGTTTACTTATACGAATAGGAATGATACAAAATTATGAGCGCGCTTTTCTTTATTAGAAGCTGTATGTGTGGTTAACATGATTGCAGACAGATACAGTAGATATGTTTTCTGAAGGCTTTGTTGAATGTATTGAACCCGACAGGGGCATGATCCAAGGACCTTTGGTTGATATCGATCTCCATAATGACGCACGCAATGCTATTAAAGGGAAAGAACGCTGAAAATGATTAATATTCATATCATTAATAGAGGTCATACCGAAACTGATTAATATTCATACCATTGAGATAGATAAATTGTGTATTTTAAAATTATTCTACGAGATTTCTTTGTCTGCGACTTATTGCGCAGTATTATCCTTTGTGTAGCGGGGGCCCCGCAGATGAAGCCAAGCCAACTTAGACCCGGGAGGGGTTACGAATGGGGATTCCCTGTGACATCACTCGAGAGAAGACATCCCTCCTCAAGACTCACAGAATGAGGGGAAACTAACTTTTTCGAAACGGAATATAGGAGCCATCTTGGAATCGGACTGGCCAACTTAATTACCTACGATATAGAAAATTAATAAAACTCAAATTAGGGGGTCGTCTTCCGATTTAAAAGGGATAAATGTCATTGGGACATTTATTTAGAGTGTTTAATGTCCTCTTCCGTGATAACTTTCAGAAGAAGAAAGAATACTGTGTGGTTTCTGCGTGGAAAAGTACTGGGCCATCTGTTTAGTCTCACGACAGGCTCCTCGAGATCGGGAGTTCACCCCGTGTGGTAGGGGAAGCGGAACATATTTTAATTAATTTAAAGAGATTCACCGAAGGATAATTGAGTGGTTATGTCTCAATCGCACCAACTAGATATTGGTCACCGATCACCCGTACTATCCTACCTCGAGTACGCCGGGAATAGGCGCTACGCAAATTAGTGGAAGGGGTATCGCTCCCTAGTAAAAACTACTGCCGGAAGGGACAAGAGTCAGTCGGGGTTTGCGGCTTATCGACGGCGAAGCTATGCTCGGTTAAGCCCTCGTTAGGTCTTTGTTCAAGTGAAATTAATTCCTATTTTAAGTGAACTAATACAATTTGCATAAACAGAGTTTAGTTTTGATCTCTGTGACGCCAGTGTTAACTTTTTGGAAAACCGTGACGTGAAAAGTCATATTATTATGATTACTATAATGTAATAATCTTACGTAGTCGCATATGAGATCGTGACCGGACGTTCACATTGAACGTTGTTAACCGGAGTGTGAATTAAACAGTGACGTTGTGTCTGTACAGGATTAAGTGCTAGCGGCTCCACCATCATCAAACAATGGCTCATCAACTTCAAGATGGACTGGTAATGGAAATCATCACCGTGGTGCCCATGGAGGAGGAGTAAGCTCAGGATGGACTTCCCGAGTTGACGAAGGCATCATCATGTGATAGAGATGAGTACAAAGTTCTAATATCTGGCATGCATAGAAGGGATAGGAATATTTATTGTAAACTGACGCTATAAGAAATTAAAGATGTAGTCCTGTTGAAATAGAGCGCCGGAATGGGCGCGTAGTAATTAAGTCTTAGCTTAGGAAACCGACTACAGGTCTGAGTAATCGAGTGTAAATAATTAAGGGAATATAATACTTTAGCTTTGCATAGGATAGAGATTCATTCATTTATTTATTTTTTGGGAGATTCTGTTTGTTTATTTGCGTCAGAAGACCAGTAATGATTAGTTTATGGGAGTGCAGTGAGAGTAGTTATTAGAGTATTCATTAAGTGTATGGTATGTAAAATGGTAAGTACTACTGTACGCAAGGGACGTCATTACGAGACTCAGCGGCCAAAGTGACAACCTCAATAATTCCACCATTTGAAATACTTAGATAGGGAGTGATAAGATGAATTGATTATGTGATAAAATTTATCAGGAAATGATCCTAAAGCGTGTGTCAAACATCCATTCGCGTGGATAGTAATCAATTAATTAATGTATTGCCGTGTGACGAAAATGTAGCCATGTGCCGACCATCGATTAATTAGCAGTCAGTAATCAAATGTTAATTGCTGCGCGAGTGCTTAAGTGTGTTGTAGTTGCTGAATAGATTCCGCACGATGACCATGCATAAGTAAGGTAGCGGGTAAGCTATGTAGGACGGCAACAATAATAATAATAATAATAATAATAATAATAATAATAATAATAATAATACTAATAATAATAATAATAATAATAATAATAATAATAACAATCGGGCAAAGATTACCATTATGATACGGGAGTCGCATTGTAAGAATGATTTGATCCTGCTGGGTAGATATGTGTTTAATTCAAAGTGATTTGCGCGAGTCTGTTAAGACCGCAAACTATTGGAGATGTTCTTCCGAGTGAAATGTTACGGTTCCCTTTGGAAAGGGAATGTTATGTGGGTGTTGACCCTTGGGGCGGTCAACTGCCGTCTGGCCTTGGCCCAGTGTGTTTCTTTTTTTTTGTTGAATGTCCCGTAAGCGGAGGAAGGAAGGACTTGGCTGTTAAAGAGAAGTTGGTTTCTTTCAACGGCAGAAATAATGTGATTTACCTAAAACAGCAGAGCAGCGTAATAATTAGCAAGCGACCCGGTCGATAATGGTAATGTTTGCCAATGAATCGTTGGTTATTGTACGATTATAATTAGATAGGGATTACAGGACCCTGCCTTCATCGCAAGAGGTTGTCAGTTCGATGCTCAACGTAAGCATTGGAGGCCTACAGTGTCAGAAGGAAGATCAAGTGCCTTTTACGTATTTTTCTTGCATATCATGTACCATGTATGTGTTTTTATGTCATGTGTGGTTGTACATAAGGTCAGTGGTGGTTCTGTCCATCAGCTCGACGATGTCTAGAATAGCGAGGGTCGGTTCGATCCCAGGTGTTGTATCATATGTGTGTATTTTCATTTTTTCGTTATTTCATTGGGAAATCTAGGTCTTTATTAGAATAGGGATAGCTCAGACGTGTTGTCGGACGCATGTTAGTTTTATGTGTTAGCGATAATATAGCCTCAGTGTTATAAAATTTCCATTCGCTATATGTCACGATACATCGCTTCGTGATAACGTACTCGTTTCTATCACGTATAACGGACAGAGGTCCACAAACAATCTACAACAAGCATTTGTAAATTTTAATGTAATTCATTAGTGTTATTTAATGCATCATTTCCCATTATCATTAAGGTTCAATAAACCGGTTTGTGAGTTAAATATTTTAATTCGAATGTGTTCTCATTTTTAGTTATATGCCCCGCTTCTCCTCCCTTGTACGCCTCTAAGTTGACTTCAGTTTAGCGCCTATTTATTTCTTACTTCTTGACCTGTCAGCGACCCTGTAGATCTCATGCCGGTGCCAGTTAGGTAGGGGGCGGGTGCAGTATGTTGAGTGAATAGAATCCTTTTTAGTTTATTATTTTCTGGTAGTGCGTTGAAGTACTAAAGCAAACAGCCCGTACGAATAGAATAGGTACATACTGTAGTTCGCAAGCCCAAGTTTGTTTCGATCAGCTGTGTATTCTAACCTCTCGCGAACTTCATCGACGAATTTTCTGACGATGGTTTTTGAAGTCTATCTCTTCAGAAATTATTCCTCAGATAGATTTTCAAAGTCTTTCCTTCTTATTATAGGCCTATTTCTATTAGGAACACCGTTTAACAAATCTAAATAAAGCAACTTTGCATCAAATGCATGATTTACTGTGGCCATAATTTTTTTAACCTCGAATAAACAGTTTAACCCAGGTGAAAGGCGGGGTTAACTTAACTCCGGTCTTAACCTAGAGTTAAACATAACCCTCCTTGATGAAACGGAATGAACAGTCAAACTCAGAGTTAAAACTGTGTAACTCGGGTTTAAGGTTTAACCCACGTTGATGAAACCGGCCCTAGGAGAAAGACAATGGTTCTGTTTTACTAGTGATTGGTGCTATTGTGAGGGGCCGGTGACCTTGACTCTTGACCTCTTTAGATACTACTTTTTTGATGCTATTTGCTTTTAGGTCGCACCGACACAGATAGGTCTTATGCCGACGATGGGTTTGGAAAGGCCAAGGAGTTGGAAAGAAACGGCCGTGGCCTTAATTAAGGTACAACCCCAGCAATTGTCTGGTGTAAAAATGGAAAACCACAGAAAACCATCTTCATGGCTGCCGACAGTGGGGTTCGAACCGGCTATCTCCCAGTTGCAAGCTCACAGCTGTGCGCTCCTAAACGCACCGCCAACTCTCCCGGTCTTTAGATAATAAGCATCATCCCAATTATTAAGATATTGTGAATTGGATCCACTGATTGTTTTTGTTTCACGATTATTTTCTCGTGACCATTCGTTTTAGATTCTAGTCAGTGGATACATTTTGAATTTGAATTTGTATTCCGTTACAACTCGTACCATTAGGGGCTGATGACCTAGCTGTTAGTCCCCTTTAAACAACAATCAACATTATCATCATCATCATCATCATCATCTCCATGTCCTGGTCCTTAGTGGCCCTAACGATGAATAATAATAATAATAATAATAATAATAATAATAATAATAATAATAATAATAATAATAATAATAATAATAATAATGATGAAAGCGCATGGGAACTTCGGAGAAACAAAGAAGTTTACCAGAAGGTGGAAAGCATCTCAGAGACCATGAAGAAAAGGAGGCTGGCGTTTCTTGGACATCTGTACAGAATGAACATAAACAGATATTTGATTACTTCTGGAGAAAAAAACCACTACAGCATGGATTAAGGAAACGAAGAAGGATATGGAAAGGTTAAGCATCTTGGAAGACCAGCTGTTAGAAAGGAATACGTTTAGGAACACACTGAAGAATTTGGAAGGTGTTCAAGCCGCAGGAAGAACTAGGAAGACCTAAAGAGCCTGGACAGATGAACAACGGAAGCAGGCCAGCGAACGCATGAAGGAGTATTGGACACAGAAAACTCCGCACGAAGAGAAAGAAATGAAGTTGTAGCGTGATCCTTAGTGGTCCATTGGCTTGTAAAATAATAATAATAATAATAATAATAATAATAATAATAATAATAATAATAATAATAATAATAATAATAATATTTTTTGCTAGGGCTTTACGTCGCACCGACACAGATAGGTCATATGGCGACGATGGGATAGGAAAGGCCTAGGAGTTGGAAGGAAGCGGCCGTAGCCTTAATTAAGGTACAGCCCCAGCATTTGCCTGGTGTGAAAATGGGAAACCACGGAAAACCATTTTCCGGGCTGCCGATAGTGGGGTTCGAACCTACTATCTCCCGGATGCAAGCTCACAGCCGCGCGCCTCTACACGCACGGCCAACTCGCCCGGTATAATATTATTAACATCCGTTCTAAATGTAGGGTGTCGGAGTTTTGTCTTACAGATGTTATTCTACGTGTCGCAAGCCGTGGAGGTGGTGACATTGCATTGAAACTCCTTCAGTCACAGCCGTCAGTCGGAGTCGAAACTCCATGAATCTGCGTCTGGAAGTACCAGGTGAGCCGACTGAAATACATACTTGCCATCTTTACCAATGACAATCTCCATCACATGCTTAAGCACGATGGTAACAGTGGAAGACAGGAAGTATTCCTAACCCAATATGACAATGATGTTGAAGGATATGATGACTAAGTACAGAGAAAAACGCGTATGCTGCACAGAAATCAGCCGAAGTCGATTGATATTTAAAATTGTATTCACTGCTATCTCTTAGCAAATTAATTGGTTTGACAAACAAGAAATTACAAATGCCTCAATTGACTTTGAATTTTGAAGGTCTGCGAACAATCTGTCATCACAAGGTTCACTTTATGGAACGGAAAGAACGTTATGTCCTCATGATCTCATTTCCAGACATCCTGATAGAGAACATAATCATCGATATGTTCCAAGATAGATTATTTTTTGTAATTAGGTAACGGGTTCACAAACTCTGTTGGCATCTCTGCAAGTTAAGGGTATTTAAGTGAGGTTCATGAATGTTCAAGAAATTCCTAGGGACAAAACTCTAATACCCTAGAGACTCCTAGAATGTATTCCAATCGAAAGCGTTAATAATAATAATAATAATAATAATAATAATAATAATAATAATAATAATAATAATAATCCACGAACCTGCTACGCAGGCGTAGCAGGAGGAGAGGTGATACTCCCACGTGGCGCGTCCCAGGTGGCGGATAGGGGGGTCCTAACCGGCTTGCCGGCGGACTTGAGGGAAATAAAATACCTCTCGCGGACCAAACACACACCCCCTGTGGGTGGGGGAGGCAGACGAATAATACACCCACGGTATCCCCTGCCTGTCGTGCGAGGCGACTAAAAGGGGCGACCAAGGGATGAATGAATTAGAACCATGCAACTACTTTTGATTCGTACCATCATGCGGGGAACACCATGGGTTGCATGTACTTGCGAGTAGTATCACTAATATGGTACGAAATATGTTTGTGATTCGTTGCAGTAAAAAGCCTAGCCTGGTGGATTCCAGTACCCGTGCGTTGTACCCATGTGGGCAACACCGCGGGTCTGGGCGTAGCCTGTGAGTTGTACCACTATATGAGCGACACCGTGGGTCTGCGTTGCCTGTGATTAGTACTCACTATGTGCGGAACACCACGGGGCCCTTGGGACCGGCACCCGTGACTAGTACCCTAGGTGCGGAAACTCATCGGTTTGCGTTGGCTGTAAGTGACGCCATTGTGTGCGAAACACCATAGGTCTGCGTTACCTGTACGAAGTACAATACTTGTGAGTAGTACCATCTTTTGTGGAACACCGTGAGTCTTCGCTACTTCTGATTAATACCCCAACATGACACATACCATGGTTCTATTTTACTCGCGACATGTACCATTCTGTGGGGCCTTAGACGTGGATTTTGCACCCCCTTTAGACACCAAGCATCATTGTGCTTTATAAGTGGTACCTTGGTCGGTAATACTGTTATTTTCGTTCTCTATTGAATCCGATCCTCTGGTTTTTGTTTTTGTTTGTTTTGTGTTTTGTTGGGTTCCTGTCCATCCATTCATTCTTCATGACATTTTTTATTTTTATTTTGGTCAGTGGATGCCTTTGTAATTTTTGTTCTTTCATTTCGTACCATTAGGGGCCGATGACCTTCGCTGTTAGGCCCCTTAAAACAACAAGCATCATCATCATCAATAATAATAATCCATACTATTCATAAAAATGAGAGTTTGGTTGTTTGTTTATTCCGGACAGACTTGAACACTACAGGATCGATTGAGATGAATTTTGGTAAGAATACAGCTTGAAATTCTAAGTCACGCCAAGGATATTTTGATAGATTTCGCCGTTTTGAACTAGTGGGGTATTTTATAGGGGTACATCCCAAGTTTGAGCAAATTTACACTACAAAAAGTAAACGGGAAAACGATTGGACCTACTGAAAAATAATGTGCACCAAATGGCCTTGATATTCAATTTTCTTCAAGTAAACCTATGTAAGTCTACTTCGTAACTCTAACGGTTTTTCGAGAAAATTCAGCCCCAGACCTAAAAATCACAGGAATAGAACCAGCTTTTGGGTGGTTAGGCCATATGCATTTGCAGAATTTTCATCAATTGGATTGGCATGCCCCTTCAAGATTGTGCTTAGCAGTAGCAGACCAACTGCGTGGTCCCGTCCATTAATAATTTACGCCTTTCCCCCTCCTGCGGGGGAGAGAGAGTTCGGGTTAGCTAAGCCTATTTGCTTACACGGCCGGACCACGCTGAGAATACAACTTTGCCCGGCTCCCGGAACGTGGAGCAGACTATCACGATTCGTTCAGGTATACAGCGACAGCTAAAACAAATTCGTTGAACGTTTAGCATTTTCATTGGTACAATGAAAATTTACTGCTCTCAGCAACATTTTGCTTTTAATGAAAATAAAACCAAATATTCCTGACGAAAATCACTTTCACAGCTCTAGCGTTGGACTGTGAAATGATCAGTTTTAGCTGTCGCGGAATATGCAGATAGCCTTGCTAATCTACCATGTGATTTAATACCAAGAGAGGGGAAATATCTGATTGTGTGAATCAATTCAAGCCATTAATCGAATAGGCCGGACTGAGTGGCATAATATGTTGATATATGGTTGATTACTGTCGGGCCTTGGTGGTGAGAGCTTCCATTCTAATATTACGTCCTATGGACTGCTCAAATGCAGAGATATTTTCAGTCGTTTCAGTTTACTTTTTCGTAACTGGTTTTAATGAGTGTATCCGACCTATGCCATGATAACATTTTTCACTCTCTGAAAAGTATTCTAATTACACAAGAACCTGGTTTATCCGCATAAAGTGGGACCGGAAATAATCAGGATTATCTAAAATCCGGATAATCCGGAAAAACCAAAAAACAAATACAGTACATGTTATATAATATATTAACATAAGCTGTACAGTAATACCTTTTCTCAACTGTACAAAAAATATAAGAACACTTTTCTTACATTTACGACTCTGTTTTATGCACTAAAATAATGTGTGAGCTTTCTCTGTTTTACATTTGTATAGCGTTTGCGCGCAGCACAATCACGAAGACGTTTTACTAACAATAGTTCTGCCGGTGTGGTTTCAGTCTGGGATTCTAAATAGACCATCAGTTTGTCCAGCTGTATTGTTTCATCTCCATGAGTCATTGTTTCTTCTGATCGAGCGCCGGTTTCACTCTCGTCATTACCTGCCGAGGAACAAGAGGCAATAATTTATCCATCTGTCATTATGCCGTAGCATGAATCACAGTCAGTTTTCAACCGGTCATTTACGTCGTTCACATCTACGTCCGAGCATCCAGGAATGCGTGCAAATGTGTCGAGGAACTCAGGAAAGTCCACGGTTTCACATTCTCAATTCCAGGCCAATGCCAGGACGGTACCTTTGGTAGACCGCGGTCGACTTACTTCCAATTCTTGTCCTTAACTATCCTTGGCGGAAAGGACATTTAATAAGAATCGACCCCGTAAAACAAATACTGTACAAGTAAAAATAATTTTTTATTATTTTCTATCCGGATAAACCGGAGATCCGGATTTTGAGAGCCGGATAAACCAGGTTCTGGTTTACATGTGAATGTTCCAAATTTGAGTAATTCATGAACGAATATTGTACATGTACATTCTGGATTCATAAGAACGTAATTTATGAACCATGGTACCCATCGCCGACGGGTTTCTTTGTGTCACTAAATTGTTCCAGTTTCCTATGATAATGGCTGTATTTTCCCATGAATTCAAATCAGTTTTCTGAGGAAAATAATGTCCATTCTAGTGTAAATAAAGAACTCTGGCGAATGCAATAGCTTTTGAAGTCAGTTCAGTAATACTGCTGGTCCTAGATACCGTTTAGATGTACCGCCATCAAAGATGCCTGCTTGACAATTTCGATGTATAGTTTAACTCTACCAGGTGGCAGACTAAGGGCTGGTTTACACGGGTAGAGTAGCGAGGCGAGTAGAGTGGATAGTAGAGCTACTAGCATCGTGTAAATGACCGGGATAGTAGCAAGTAGAGTAGAGTAGTTAGTAGGCAGTAGAGTAGAGTGGGTTTCCGCTGCGGTAAAGTAACTCTACCACTATCTTTCCCCCTCCACCGGAACCGAGCTCCGAGAGCTGGCGGAGAAGTCCGAGGACGCTCGATATTTCAGCTGGCGCGTCATTCGACTGCTGTATTTGCATGTGTGTACAGACGGTGGTATTGCGTTGAGCGTTTATTTGGCGGCAAAATGAAGTGGACGGAAGAAGAAACTTGCAAATTTGTGGAGCTCTACAGCGAAAAAGAATGTTTATGGAACATAAACAGCGTTACTTATAGAAATAAGAATATGAGACGGGCGGCGGAAGAGGACTTGATTGCGAAAATGGGTAAAGAGGGTTTTGGGTTTGTACCGGGCGGTACACCTCCACACCGTTTATTTAAAAGTTGCGCCAGTTAAAACTCCTCTTCTGGAGGAAGTCTGAACTTTAACTACGGTCTTAATTTCCAAATTTCTCAGAAGATGTCACTACCTGGAAATTTTTGAGTTTGTGAACTGTGCTACAAGTGGTAGCAGAGCGTGGTTGAATGGGTCTCGATTTTGCCCCTCTTGACGGTTAAACATTGCTTTAATTCAAACTCTAACCATTTTCTCAGTTGCTGGCATTTGTGAGTTTTTCAAAATCGTTCTGTCATCATGCCCGGCCCTCGCGATGTTCTCCTCCTTAACTATTTGCGCAAAGAGGAGTTGATATACGAGTTAACTATCAGAAACGTTCAATCTGGAGGCACGGTTGCAATAGACACTAACAAGCTTAGAGAGTCCCTTGATTTGCCCATTTCCATCCCCAATTTGGGAGAGAAAGAAATTGATGACTCTCTTTCCACGATCGTCGAGAATATTACTGGGCTAGCATCTGTAGTTAGTTTTTTTGATGAAAATGATCCGTCTCCTAATCAAATTAAGCGTGTGCAAGGCAGACTATATCACTTTTCAAATAGAGTTAATGATCTGTTGTCTCTAAAGGTGAATGACGTTCAGAGGAAGGAAGCTAATACGCTCCTTGAAACTATTTCTGAATTGTCTAGTAAAGTCACTCTATTGTTAACTGGGGAAATTCCTCCCAAATCTGATCTACCCACCATAGTGAATGTAGGTAGCGAGGAAGAGTCTCCTAAGGGAGAAGTAAATAGGAAAACCCCCACTGCCCAAACTATCTCTGCCCCATTGGACAACGAGTCTGAACGCCGTGCATCGTTGGGTAACATCCGTTCTGAATTAACTTCTTTGCCATTGAAACCTTTACCTACTATGTCACCCGGGTTTAGTAGCTTGCCTCATCCATTGGCAATGTTGCTAAGAGGTATCTCTAAGTTTTCTGTCAACACCACTAGTGAAGTTATTTCATTTTTAAGATTTTTAGTTGAATTTCAGGATCACGCCCTTGTGTTTTCTCTTTCCCCTTGTCAGATTTTGCAAATTATCTATCCGTATGCTATTGGTGTTCTCTCAGATAAAATAGTAAGAGCCATTGCTGAACAGTCATCTATTGAAGATTTTCACGCACACTTGCTTGCAAATTTCATTCCTGCCCGCGCGAGGTCATCTCTGATTCAGAAATACTATTATCGAGTACAGAGGTTGGATGAAAACTTGGCTGATTTCATACAGGACATTAAGTTTTATACTAGGGTGTTTGCCCTTCATTTTCCTGAAGATCAGATTGTACAGGCTATTGTAGAGGGAATTTCACCTCCCTATAGGTCATATTTGTGTTTCGCGGCGTGCCCGCAAACTTTCTCTGAACTTGAAGCATTGGCCGTTTCAGCGGAAGGAGTTAGATACGCTGATTCTTTGCGTGTCGCGAAAGAACCCCCGCCTTCCTTTAGTAACACTCGGCCTCCACCTCGCCGACCAGTCAATCCCCGTAAATGTTATGCTTGCGGGTCGCCTGACCATCTGCGCGACAAGTGTCCACTGATCAAGTCAAGTGGGACAAGGAATGGAGCCGGGTCATCACAAGGCTGTTTTAAGTGCGGGGCCTTCTCACATATCGCCAAGAATTGCCCAAACTCAAATAGCACCCCCTCCTGCTCAACTTCTGGTGCAAATTCCAGCTATGCTAATAATAAGAAGTGACTAGTGGCTTCGGCTGAGTCGACTAATCCATCTTCCCGAGACTCAGCCCCTAGTAAACAGGTTGTAAATGCAGAGAACGATCAGCCTTTAAATTCATCTTTTGAATGCCCTAAAGAATGTCTTAGGATTGCGGCGGATACCCCCGCACCTGTTCCTTTTCTTAAGATTGAGTTAAATAACGAGCCTATAACAGCTCTATTAGATTCAGGCAGTGTTTGTTCCATTATTTCGGCTGAATGGTACTCGAAATTGAAATCTGTTTGTAAACTACCTGTCTATGACTCTTCTCCTATTCAATATGTTTCGGCTAATTCATCTCCATTAGAAATTCTAGGTTCCGTACTGGTCAAAATTCGTATTTTTAAATTTACATGGAAAATTAAACTGTTTGTGGCTAAGCACTTGTCTTGCCCAATCATACTGGGAGCGGACTTTATTTCTCACACTGGTCTTGTGCTCGATCTCCAGTCTAGGTCGTGCACATTCAAATTTGCGTCCAATTGTAATATTCCCTTGTTAAAGTGTAATTCTGTATCATGTTCATCTATTTCGCCTACCCAGGATGAGATGTTGTTAGACCTTAGACATCTACCTGAGGAGCAGGCTGATAGTATTCGTAAATTGTGTCAGTCGTTTCCCGAGGTGTTCTCTGATACTCTTGGTGTTACTGACCTTATTGAATACAAAATTGAGGTCACGGATTCGATTCCTGTCCGTTTTCCACCATATAGGCTATCTCCACCTAAAATGAAGGCTCTAAAAGAAATCATCGATCAGATGTTGAAGGATGGTATTATTAGGCCCTCTAAATCGGCGTATTCATCGCCTATTTTTCTAGTCCCGAAACCCCAAGGAGGCTTCAGGCCTGTCATTGATTACAGGGCTCTCAATCGGAAGGTGGTGTTGCAATCTGTGCCCCTTCCCGACCTTCATTCTTGCTTTTCATGGTTTCGTAAGGCCAAGTTCTTCACTATCTTGGACTTGAATCAGGCCTATAATCAAATTCCCCTTGCCGAAGAGTCTAAACACCTTACAGCGTTTGCCACGGACTGGAATTTATACGAATACAACCGCGTGCCTTTCGGGCTCCCCACGGGGGCAGCTGTGCTCACTAGGCTACTAGATAGGGTCTTCTCCGACATCAAATTTGAGTACTTATATCACTACTTGGATGATGTCGTCGTATTTTCAGAGACTTTTGAAGAACATCTAGACCATCTGCGAGAAGTTCTCGATCGCCTTCGTAAGGCTGGGTTAACTGTTAAGTTGTCCAAGGTTGCCTTTGCTAAGCCCTTTATGTCATTCCTAGGGCATATTGTGTCACCCGATGGTGTAGCGGTCGATCATTCTAGAAGACAGGCCATCCGCGATTTTAAACCTCCCAAGGACATTAAAGGCATCGCCAGGTTTATTGGTATGGTGAATTTCTTCAGAAAGTTCATTCCTAACTTTGCTAATAGAGCGGCGCCCTTAAACCTTCTTCGTAGGAAAGGCATCAAATTCGAGTGGGGACCTTCTCAACAAGCCGCTTTCGAAGATCTTAAATTAGCTCTCTGTAATGCCCCTGTACTTGCTATGCCTGATTTCTCGAAGAAATTCATCATCCAAACGGACGCGTCGTCGTCAGCTGTAGCTGCAGTCCTTCTTCAAGAGACTGAACTAGGGAGGCGACCCATCGCCTATGCATCTAGGACATTGTCAGCTCAAGAAGCCAAGTATTCCATCTATGAGCTCGAAGGTTTGGCAGTTTTATTTGCCTTAGAAAAGTTCCGTCTCTATCTGGAACATGTCAAATTCGACCTGGAGACAGATAACCAAGCCATAAGCTGGGTCTTAGGTAGGCCGCGTCGTACTGGTCGTATAGCCCGTTGGGCCATCCGTATTTCTGCCTTCCAATTCAATGTCAGGCATATTAGAGGTACCGAAAATGTTATTGCTGATGGACTCAGCCGTATGTTTTCTAACGACGTCGAGACCCATGAACCGGTCGACAGTTCATCACCTTCCGAGTCCATACTATCCGAGGTTAATGCCATCTTAACCGATGCTCCCATGCTCTTTAGGGATATCGAGAAATACCAACGTGAAGATCCTACGCTGGCTCCGATAATGGAAACCCTTTCTTCTGGGGAACATGTCGTCCCTTATGTTCTGAGGAATGGTGTTTTATGTTGCCCTTCGAGGCATGATAAGATGATGAAAGTTGTCGTTCCAGCTGTTCTGGTACCTATGATCTTCAAGTATTATCATGAGACCCCACTAGGAGGGCATCTGGGTATCTTTAAAACCCGTGAAAAGATTCGTGAAAGGTTCATCTGGAAAGGTATGGACGGTGAAATTCGTGAACTTGTAAAAGCCTGTAAATCTTGTTTGCTTAGTAAACCAACCATGTCCACTAAGGTAGGCCTTTTGTCTTCTCATCAAGCGTCGCGCCCCATGGAACGCCTGTATATTGATTATGTGGGACCCTTCCCCCAGTCAAAGGGGAATGCCAACAAGTTCATCTTTGTATGTGTAGATGGTTTTACTAGATTTTCCTGGTTATTTCCGACTAAGCTGGCTACCGCTCAGTCCACCATTACCTGCTTAAATTCTATTTTTGCTTCTTTTGGTCCGTGTCAATATATTGTTTCTGATAATGCTAAGGCTTTTACATCTAATTTATTTCGTAAATTCTGTTTTGACTTATCAATATCTCATGTAACTACTTCTGCTTATTACCCGCAACCATCTCTGGCTGAACGGGTTAACCGTAATCTCAGGTCCGCTCTCATTGCTTATCATCATGAAGATCCTTCCAGGTGGGACACGTCCCTGCATTGGTTAGCTTTTGCTTTGAATTCGGCGGTTCATGAATCTCACAAGTTTACTCCAGCTTCTTTGATGTTCAAGTTTGTTCCCAACTCGCCGCTCTCTAACCTCTGGTCTCTGAGTGACATTCTGCCCGAGACAATAGATCCGAACAACATTAAAGATCTTTGGAAGAAGGCTAAAGCCAATCTTAAAGTGTCTCATGAAAAGGTTAGGGAAAGGTATGATCGTGGACGGAGACCCCTTTGAAGGTAGGTGACCAGGTTATGGTCAAAAATTTTGTTCCCTCGGGCAAGCTTGCCCCCAGATTTCATGGGCCTTGTATCATTCTCGATTTTCTTACGCCGGTTACCTTATTGTTAAGTAATCCAGCCACCGAGAGGATATTTAGAGTTCACCTGTCCCAGGTGAAACCGGTGTAATTTCTGTGTTAACTTGCTTCGTATTATTTTGAAAGGATATGAAGGTTATATTTTTTTTGAGTTTCACTTTTAAGGCATTCTGCACTACCTATAGTATTTTGTTTCAGATGTAAGCATTTTTGTAAAACCTGTCCCGACCCGTTAAACTGCCATTCTGTCCTTGCCACGGCCATTACCACGCTCCCGTCTCCTGCTCCACTTTACACTGTGGCTTCATAATATTTAATGCCATGGATTTCTACACGCCGCTGGCCCCTCAACCTCTCCATAATGCCTGTACCCTCAATGAAGACGATGGTCCAACACAATTCTGCCGCCTAGCTTTAATGTTTCAGTGCCCCCGCAGCCGCGCAGCGCCGTGCAGCGACTGGGGAGGGGGATGGGCCCCCTCCTCTCCAGCGAGGCCGACATGTGCACGGCGAGCCGGAGCTCTCCTCCCGGCCAAGGCTGATGTGCGGCGCACGACCTGCTACTGGGCCGCAGCCTGTATATGTTCACCGCGGGCGCGGCGTGTTTCAACACCTCTGCTCCCCTCATAGTGCGGGCGAGTGGTATCTCAGGGTACTTGAGGGGTCCGAGCGGCCTCCGTTGGACGCAAGCTGCAACGGCCGGTCTGGCCATCCAACTTAATCATCATTAACTACATGGACAGTTACTATAAGAGATAACGACACTTGGGAATTCAACAGCAATATCTGATGCACATTGCAAATTTTTCCTTCACTTTTAAGTATTAAAAGCTTATCTTCAGAAATTCAACTTCTATAAACATAAAGACTTTACTTCACCTGCAACAACAAAATTTTGGAACCGAATTAAGAAATTTCTCAAATACTTCTGCAAGTTATCTTAATATCAACATCAAAACTCGGAACTTATTTTCAAACAAAAGTTTATGTTCTTCTGTGTTACCCCTTGGAGGAACTTTTGGGGGGGGAGGTCTGTACCGGGCGGTACACCTCCACACCGTTTATTTAAAAGTTGCGCCAGTTAAAACTCCTCTTCTGGAGGAAGTCTGAACTTTATCTACGGTCTTAATTTCCAAATTTCTCAGAAGATGTCACTACCTGGAAATTTTTGAGTTTGTGAACTGTGTCATTTTCGACGTACTTTTGTTTTGCTTGTATTAAGAAGTGTGAACTTTCTCTTCTAGACGACACTACTGAAGATCAACAATAGTGCAACCTAGTGCGGAGTCAAAGAACTATTTTGTTGGAGAAAATTTAATTTCAGGAGTTTGTTCTTTGTTAAATTTCTTTCTGTCATTGTTTAAGTTGGCAATATTTACCCCTTTCTTCCCCGTGTTTTGAATGTATACAATCACGAATTTCTTCAATGAATTTCTGACCAATCTGGTGTATCTTTCCCCAACTTGAATCTGTTGCGGGGTCCTACCCAATAAAATCTTTGTGGGAGGGTGTTTTCTTTCCCCTAACGCCTAGAACTTTCTGCGAGAGTATTTAAACTGCTGATTTTAGGGTCTCCGGGCCACTTCTGTTCCATCTTTCAGTGTATTAAGTACATAGCAGGAGGCGGGAAGCGCCTCTTTCCTCGGCAGCGATCTACTACCAGGTAATGGCCTATTAATAACTTCTTTTTTTGCTAGGTCGGCAGTTTAACTCTCGCGGCGGGTTCGAAGCGTTTTCCATCATGTAACCTTTTCCTAAAATGTAACTACTCTTTTCTTCTATTCTCTTGTAAAGCTACATAATGGGATAGAGAGTGCTAACCCTCTCGAGCTCCCACTCATATTGTTTTGAGGTGAACTTATTTTTCACAACCTATTCTTCGATAACGTAAAACTATTGTTCCTTTCTTAAGTCACCTCTGTAGTATGGGGTTAGCCCTTGCATCAGTGGCCTAAGAGCCAAAATAGGAGTGCAAGTTCGCCTCCTCTCAAATTGTTATTTTAGAGGTCATTTAATTAACATTCTTTTCGTTTAATAGACCTCAGTAGATTGGGTATTTTACCCCTGTGTTATGTCCGTTGAGGACAGCTTGAAGGTGGAGTTTAGTGTGGCCTGGGAGAGGCTTAAATTGGAGAGCGTGTGGCTCTTTTAAAAATTGTATGTTGTATGCCTCGAGGAGGTTTTTCAGTGTAATTTGGAGCAAGGGCTCCGAAGTATGAATGGGATTTTCTGCCCCTCTGTTAAAATTGTGTTTGGGATAAAACTGAGCTGATTGCCCAAGCATTGTGAATTCGGGGCTCGAAGCCCAACTTCTGTAAAAATTGTAACTACCTTTTTTGACTTGCTACTCTGTAACTGCCATGCTTGTTACTTATTTATTTTGAAAAGAAAATATAACCTTATTAAATTTTAAATTTTGTTTACATGCACTATATTCTCGTAGCTTGAGATCCATTCACGCCCGCACCTTCTTTCACCTCTATCTACCACCAAAACACGGTAACAGGGTTAACGGAACTGAAACAGAAAAGAAAAAATTTACGATGTACATACAATCAAGAACTTATGAAAATACGAAGATCCAAGAAGTCTGGAGGTGGTGCCGCAGACATCTACACTCGAAAATGCAACATAAAATATAAACAAGTGTCAGCTGGATTTTCACTTAATATGAAGATTTCTCAAGTTTCAATGTTACACAGCGTGTTCATCATGTGTCTTGACATGTTTAAGTTAGGCAATACAATGGTGCAGGACTGTGTACATTAATCATATTAATATCATACATAGGGATCTTCTACATATCACTTGCCACTGCCGTTAATTTTCAGCAATAACAGTAATTTCCCCAACAAATTGAATAGTTTCCGTATGTTGTTTGGAATACCAAAATAATTATTGTTTACAGTACAGTGTCAGATCTAGAAGCTTAAGCTCTACACCTGGGCCGTACAAGCAACGAACAAAAAAAATTAAATAGATCAATAATTGGGATATTTATGGCGAAGAAGCAACTGCAAATTAGGCCTACGCCAGCGTAATTTACAGTGTACTTATGACCGGTTACGTTTCAAAACTCACGTGCGAACATTAGTAGCAAATGGTATCAAAACTCACGACTGCAAACTAATAGCTAAATTAATATTCCAATGAGTCTCAAAATTCACGACTCCGGATAGCAGGTGCCTGCGATGACGGCAGGAGGGGTTAGGTGCGCGGTGACTCACTCACCAGGCCTCTCCTGAGGCCACGATACCATTAACATTAAATTTATATCAAAAGGAAAAATACGTTATATTACCTTTAAGACCACAGAAAAATGTTTTGATGATAATAGTAACAATAATAATAATAATAATAATAATAATAATAATAATAATAATAATAATAATAATAATAATAATAATGTTGCATCCGGGAGATAGTAGGTTCGAATCCCACTGTCGGCAGCCCTGAAGATCGTTTTCCGTAGTTTCCCATTTTCATACCAGACAAATGCTGGGGCTGTACCTTAATTAAGAACACGGCCGCTTCCTTCCAACTCCTAGACCTTTCCTATTCCATCGTCGCCGTAAGACCTATCTGTGTCGGTGCGACGTAAAGCCCCTAGCGAATAATAATAATACACCTCTGTGTCATTCACCGACCATTATTTTCCCCTGTGTGTTGGGGTGGCAGAGTAACATCCACAGTATCCTCTGCCTATCGTAAGAGGTGACTAATAGGGGCCCCTGGGGTACTTACATTTTTTAGAAAAGGCCCTTGTCTTTCTTTGCCCGAAACCTTCATTTTCTCGAAGTATGGGCCACCTTCCATTTTTTCCCTCTGATTAGTATTAATAGAGGATGGCTGCCCAGTTTCACTCCCTCTTAAAACAGTAATCACCACGACCACCTTTTCCTTCATTGTTTTCAACACTTATTGATTTTTAATGAACCTTTCCACATTTTCTTGGCTGGGGAAAGAACCACCATCATAAAATATCATAAACATCAGCGCTGTGGAGTCTTTTTTAAGTCATATAGCAACAGAATGTCAAAGATAGCGATTGGCTACTTCGCTATATTTTAGATAAAATTCTGACACATTTTAATTTCTGATTTTATAAATTTGGTGACCCAAGTAGTCAATACTACGAGTATATAATATTGCGTTTCGTGTAATCGCGTGGGGGCGTGATGTAATATATTAATCTATGCTAAGTAAGGCATCTGGGAGTACATGTCTCAGTCATACGTGTGGAGCATGAGTTCATATTATTTTCGGAAAGCGTATCAGAGACCGTTCATCATACTTGCCCACCTTCTGAAGGGAACGGAGATAAGTAATTTAATTTCCCTGCGACGAGATTCATGACCAAATTCATCTCTAATGAAACTAAATGAGTGAATTAACAGTCGTAATATTTAATATCGGTAAAATAAAGTTTCTTATATAAGTAAATGCCGTCTTCTGGCTTCATAATAGAACTAAGCTCCGGTAATTACTACCAACTGAAAATTTATTTTAACTAGCAGCAGGCAATATACCTACTTTAATTTTATGTCGTCCGGCTGCATGGATGGATACATGGCCTGTGGTCCAATGGGTCCAGGGAGTCCCAGGTTCGACTCCTGGCCTGGATTTTCACTTTCATTTGTTAATTCCTATGTCTCGGGAACTGAGTGTTTGTGCCGTCTTCAGCATTGGACTTCATGGATTGCAAAAAAAAAGGGTATTTCTATTTTTCATCTATTCACATAATTCAATTGATTATCCATCCGACAGACTTACACCGAAAAATTTATTCATGACGCAACCGATTATTCTACTCGTGAGTTTTGAGACTTGGGGGTTCTGAGGCGACACACTGATGTCCAATGGGTATTCTTTCTATAACTTTTGAAATGAATTATGTAAAATTTCATTCGGATAAGGTTTAGGTTGGCTGAAATACAAAAAAATGGAAATAGAAACATCACTACAGTCTAACTGGGGAAAGGAGTACCTCACCCCTTCACCGTGGAACAGAAACCTTCGCCAGAATTATGATCTATAATTAGACTGGAGCTCGTTCATATAGTTTTATATTAGAAATCACCACTACAGTATTCACAGACGAAGACTAGTAAAATCCTGAGGGGGTGATTACACTGTCGTTACTTTTTGTACAATAATGAATAAAGTCATAAAAATTCAATCGTTTGTGTTCCTGGATTAAAATACATGCTTGTATTGCCAGGGAACTGCTCCTTCATTAACAAAATGATTCCTGAGACGATCCCTCATGTTCTTGGCCAACTGTGTCGAGTTTGTCCCCCCATATTTCTCCAAATTGCCAAGTTCTCTCAGAATTAATGCCGATGCCCCGAGTGTATCTCTCCTACTAAGCCAGCCTCTTACCCATTCCCTTTTTTCCTCATTTACTTCTTCTTCTAACGCTTCACTAACCTCTTGCAGTAATATGTTTGTAAATGTCTTTAAACACTTCCTTACGATGTGCTTACGTCTTGACATGGTGCTACTACTGTACTCTACTATGACTCTACTCCCGTATGAACGATACGAGTGTCAACTCTACCAGACAGCGGTAGAGTAGAGTAACGTGGCTACTCTACTAACTACTCTACTCGCCTCGCTACTCTACCCGTGTAAACCAGCCCTAATCCTGATTTATCTCTGGCGATCTATAGCTGAGTTTTAATTAATTTTGTCGAATAACCCCAAAATGTGTCACTAGAGATAATTTTCATGTTGACGTCTCCGAAAACCAAAACCGAAAAATTGTAGTTAGTGGAACGAAATATAAATAGCATTATTATTAATATACTTCGAGATTTCTTCTTATCCTGTGAATGGTGACGTAGAAAACACTCCCAGTAACCTCGCCCTGTCGTAAGTGGCAACCGAAAAGAGTCTCTCCTCAGGATCTCTTCATGTGGAATTGTAAGTTGATGAACCAGGGCCCTAGTTGGGTCAGGCGTTTCTTTCACAAACTTTCATATTTACTTGTGTAACATATGTTCTCTGCCGTCTCAGGCGGTATTACGCTTTCGAGGCCTCAGTGATATTACAAATTCTCGTCTTTCATACCCGGTCTCTTCCTGATGATGATACCTTCATTCTTCGAAACATCGGATTTTTCACATTTTCTCCTTTGATTTGAGTGTAAACGGAATTATTATCCTAATTCGGTTTTTGACAGTAACCACCACAACCAACGATTTTAGCGCTCTCTCCTTATCATACCTTCACCAACTTCTCACCGAATCCGACATTGAATATTAACTACCTCGTATCTCAGACACTTCCACGTATTATATCTTAAAGAACATGTTTCTGAACTATAGAATTCAATATTGCAAATATATAGAAGGTTGCAAAATTATATGTACAAAGTGATACGGTAGAAAGAAGATTATATTTTATGTGAATGCATGTTCCCTGAAGTCAACGTTTGACAATGTTGTTGGTGGAGTTGGTATTGAAACCTAACAGTAACTATTTCTTCACAGAAAGTAGTCGAAGCTTCTATCAGCTGCATGAATTCATGCATAACAACTTCGGAATATTGATTGTCGTCCTCGTTCAGATACTCCTGTATGGCATAAGCAGTTCCTGTGACGACATCAATTATTTTACGAGCCTTTCCTGTGATCAGTTGTCTCATTCATGAGCTGCTTGATATGTTCCCATAGGGAGAAATCGAGGCATGTGAGATCGGGTGACCTCGGTAGGCAGGGGGTAGATTTATCCGGACCAATCCACCAGTTCCCGAGTCTGGCTATCCTGATCCCTCCCTGCATTGATATTCGCTATGAAGTGGTAATGCCTTTGCTGTCAGGACCAAGTATTTACAGTGCACTATGTCTCCTGGTATAGGCTAGAGCAATTTTGTTACTTTCATTGACGTGTCTCAGTCTTAGCCGTAGCTTTGACAATATGAAAATGACTGAGGTATGAGCGATGCTAGTAATGCCATTCCTTATGCGGCCAGTCCCTGTTATGAATGGTGTGAAAATGTTGCTCGTAGGGTCAGTTGGTGCATGCATTTCTGTGGGCTTGGCAGACTGATACGTAATCGCAACTACTGGCTCAGTGAGGAAAGCAACGGGAAACTACCTCATTCCTCATGTCCTTAGTACGCTTCTTCAGTGATGCCTAGGCCATCTATGACAGCTGATGGCGTGGCTGTTGAGGATCCAACCAGCCTTCGGGCTGAGGACCTAACATACATAAAGTGGTTGCAGTATGAATGTAGACGATATGAAGAGGAATATATCGGTACACCTTCCTTATTTCATCACTTAAGCCATAATAATTAACTTAAATAGGTCCGAACGGTTAACTTTATACAGATCTCCCCGCAATAATTACTTACGTTAGCAGACATGCATTTATACAAAAAACCTGTTTTTCTTGTTTTTCTGTCTCCTTTCTTTTACTAACATTCCGGTGAAGGCATCCGATGTGTCACCCAAGAACTTCTGTACTTTTGCACTCCTAAAAAGGGCGTTAGGATATAGACGTCCACACAATATCAATGGCTTTTGGAAAGCCTGTCAGGAGGAGTGGAATAAGATAGGCATGCCACCTCTTAGAAAAAATCTGTTGCAATGGAAATTAGGTTGTTGGGCTGTTGCTAGAAATGCTGGCTTTCCAAACAAGCATGATCTCTATTGCAGATATAGCTTTTCATAAGCTAATTACCTTTCAAACATCAACCCCCGTGATCCTGAACGAACTTCTGTACTTCTATTCTATATAATTTTTAGACTGGATTAGTAAGAACGGTGTTATACAATATTTAATGTATCCTTAAAGTAACAGTCCATCCTGCACTAAACAAAATAACTTACAACCTAGGTTGTCAGTGGTATCAGACTATGGGATGGGTTTAAGTCAGTTGTTGAGAAGTACGGATATGGGCTTGTACCTGTGAAGGTACATTACAATAAAGAGATGAAGAATGAGGTGCAGATTTGAAAGAAATAGAGTTCGGAATGGTTGAGGAAGTAAATAGAGATTGAAGGAACTTGTTAGTAAATTGAATTTAGCAAAATAGTCAGCTAAAGATAACATGTTGGCAAATATAATTGGCAGTCATACCAAGTTAAGGGAAAATGGAAGTGTATGTAATGGCAATTTTAGAAAACAAAACAGCTTCAAGGAAGGACATTCCAGGTATCATTAATGAGCCAGGTGAGTGTATATATGAGGACTTAAAGAAGAGAAATATTTTCAGTCAGCAGTAAGTAGTTGGGTATAAGGAAAATATTAAGGTACAAGAGGTCGGAAATACTGACGAAGAACTGAAATGTACCTATGACAATGAAAGGAGTTATTTTATTTACAAACAGTACTTTGTACAAGGAAAAGGGTGATAAACATAAAGGGGATAATTACAAGCTAGTCATATGTTGCGTGTAAAATATTAGGAAATTATTCTTTATGATCATATTAGACACGATTACGAAATTGCTAACAGTTCGGGTTTCGTAAAGGTTAGATCAGCGAGGCACAATTTGCAGGATTACAGCAAGATAAGTTAGATATTTTAGATTCAGATCAAATGATCTGTATCGTTATTGACCTATCCAAGGAATTTTATAGGGTATATCTATCGTGGAATACTGTTGACGAAAATGAGGGCTATTGTACTAGACAAAAGAGTGGTGGAGTGGGTAGCAGAATTTCTAGAAAGAATTAGAGTAGGTGAAGCATTGTCTGATCCTGTAATGATTAAGGATGTGGGGTGCGGGGTGATCTCGTAGGGCAGTGTTACTGGACCTTTTGGTTTTCTTATCTATGTAAATGGTATGAGTAAATAAGTGGCCAGGCTGAGTGGCTCAGACGGTTGAGGTGCCGAGAAGTTCCCAGTTGCTAAACGTGGATAGTTACAGAAATAAAAAACCTGTACCCTCTTCTGGCAAAGATATATATCCGCATATAGTATAGAGTCGGGCTCCATAGCTAAATGGTTAGCGTGCTGGCCTTTTATCCAGGGGTTCCAGGGTTAGATTCCCGGCCAAGGCGGGAATTGTAACCTTTGTTTCTTAATTCTGATGGCTCTGGAACTGGGTGTGTGAGTGCGTGCCATCTTCATCATTGGAATTCATCACATGTAGAGCCCCATCCTCTAAGACGCGCAGGTTGTTTATACGGCGTCAACTCGAATGACCTGCAACAGGCCCCTTCGGGTGCCACACGCCCCAATAAAAAGCACACAGAGGAAAAAAAGGAATGCTGTGTTTTATCACAAATTCCGCGTAAAATATCATATACAATGATTAAGATATTTTCCACAGCGAATATAGCAATACATTTTCATCCTTTGATATTAAGTGTGTGTAATATATCGAGCAATTCATGTGTATGCCACATTACACTTCATATTTTGTGGTAAATCAGGGCAGGTATTGAACAATAGTTAAACACAATTTCCATGCGCCTCATTTCTGGCATGTGTATCAAGTGGAAATAAATAGGGATACGTGACTCAGGTGTATTCGTTATTTGTTTATTCAATGCACGCTGCGCAGTTCCATTATTATGCTCGGCCTAACCTCGAGACTCCTAAATTAGGTTATGAATGGATCTACGCCACCCTAGTCTCCCCTGAGAAGATCTGAAAAGTATGTTTTCCCGGAAATACTGTATTCATGTGATACAATGTACAACTACAATGTATCAGGCTCTATTACACGACATAAAATTGAAGTAAAAGAGTGATAATTTTTTGTTTGTCATGACGGCCTTATTTTCCTTTTGGAAACGCAGATAAATACTGAGCTGAAAAAAATGACTTCTTCAACAGGACTAATTTTGTCCAAGATATCCAGAATTACAAAATTGCTGAACCATTTACGTCCTTCTCGGCAACGATAAAGGATATCCGTGATATAGGTCCATACTGCTTTAAAATTCGTGGACAGATTCACAGCTGTATTTCCGAATTGTTACCATTTACTAGAAATTGTAATAATTATGTTATACACAAATAATGTGATATGCACGGAAGTATTGTGCCGGGCTGAGTAGCTCAGATGGCAGAGCGCTAAGCAGTCTGAGCCCAATTTGGCTTCGATCCTGTCTCAGACCGGTGGTATTTGAAGGTGCTCAAATATGTCAGCCTCCTGTCGATAGATTTACTGGCACGTAAAAATAACTCCTGTGGGACAAAATTCCGGCGTTTCGGCGACTCTGCCAAATAAGCTGCTTTTCTGACTTTTTTTTACCGGGCGAGTTGGCCGTGCGCGTAGAGGCGCGCGGTTGTAAGCTTGCATCCGGGAGATAGTAGGTTCGAATTCCACTATCGGCAGCCCTGAAAATGGTTTTCCGTGGTTTCCCATTTTCACACCAGGCAAATGCTGGGGCTGTACCTTAATTAAGGCCACGGCCGCTTCCTTCCAACTCCTAGGCCACCACTCCTACCCTGCCGGCCAACAATCTGATAATGAAAAATATTTTGAATAATCAGGTTCGAACCGGCTAAACACGATGTCACGCCGTATAGACTTCACAGTTTAACGATCACAGCCACCAGGCGGGCTTTGCATTAGGAAAACAATGTGCTAACTTGAGGTTTCATTTTATAACTGTTTCTAAATGTGTTTCAATGGCGAAGCTTACCATCTCTTATCATTTATGTGTCAAGAACAACAGTGATTTTAAATAGGATACAATTGAATAAGTGTTACTGAAAATAGGTGTACTTACCATAAGATTTGAGGCCTCTCTTATGGACTTAATGATAAGAAAACCCAAGCAATACCTTGCTATTAATTGAAAATTAATAAATTTAGACTGAACGCTGAAAAGCATAACGATTTTAAAAATGACGATGTATGTATGCATGTAATCAATTTAGTAACAAATTAAGGAATCCTATTACGGAATATGTCCGCCTCTGTAGTGTGGTGGTTAGTGTGATTAGCTGCCAACCCCGGAGACCCGGGTTCTATTCTAGGCTCTGCAACAAAACTGAAAAGTGGTACGAGGACTGGACTGGAATGGAGTCCACTCAACCTCGGGACCACGTACATACGGGAAGTGGTATTATTCATAGCGTAGCAGAGAAAATGATGAAGAAAACAAACACTTCGATGATCTTCACTTGCAAGGATTGGATACTAATCTTCAAATAGATCTGCTGCCCATTTTAGCTGGTCAACTGAGTAGGGAGGGTTAACCCCTGTGGGTGCGGGACGCAGACGAAGAAGACACACACGCTAACCCGTGCCTGTCGTAAGAGGTGGCTACAATGGACCCCAGGGGTTCTCAACTTGGGAGCATGCCTTGGCGACCACGGGGCCTTTCGTTGATCCCCGGGATTGCTTCCACTTAACTTGTGCCAGGCTCCTTAATTTCATGCAACCTGTCTGACCTCCCTTGGTCAGCTTTTCTCCTTTTTCCGGACTCGATGATATTACAGCATTCGAGGCGTAGAGAGTCTTTCATTTTCACGCCCGTCGTTGCTCCTGTATTTCTTCGTCCGTTAATTCATTTTTCGAAGTATAGGATCCCTTTCACCTTCTCTCTCTGAACCCCTTGTGGTGGAGGACACAGACGAAAAATACACTCACTGTACCTCCTGCCTGTCATAAGAGGCGACTAAAAGTGGCGACCAAGGAATGATGGAATTGTAACTATGAGACTAGTTCCAATTTATACCATCACGTGAGGAACATCATGGGTCGCCTTTCCTTGCGAGTAGTACCACTATGTTAGGTACACAATAGATTTGTTGATTAGTAGCGACAGAGTGTGAATCAGTATGGGTTTTACAGTACCCGTGATTAGTTCCACTATATGCGGAACACCACGGGGTTATGTTGCCTGTGGTTAGTACGATATTGTGAAGAACACCGCGGGTCTAGGCGTTGCGTGCTGTTAGTACCACTATGTGAGGAACACCGTGAGTCTACGTTACTTGTGATTATTACCGCTACATGAGGAACACCATGGTTCTACTTTACCAGCGATTAGTACCATTACGAGGGACCGGTGACCTCTATTTTAGACCCTTTTAGCGAAGGAGAATAATCGATTTAGGACATTTTGGGGGGAAATTGTGGTATTGTGGGTGGGACCCACTGATCGTTTTACTTTCATCATCATTGTTCATCTTCGTCCTTTTCAATACGTCAGTGGATGGATTTTAGAATTATTTTAACTTTCAGTATTGTGAATTTGACCCGCTGATTATTTTAAATTCGTATTCATTCTTTCTTTTTTCCATCTTGGAATTTTAAGTGACATTACACTTAGTCTCATCTTGTACCATTTGCGGCTCATGAACCAGATGTTAGGCCCTTTAAACAACAATCATCATCATCATCATCATCATCATCATCATCATCATCATCATCATCAAATAGAGAGGGTTAGGGGTACCTTTAGGAAGTGACCAGGAGTCACTACGTCTAAGTCTTCAAGGTCTTTGGAAATGGCAACAATTAGACGACAGTTATTTTACACAGTACAGCATAAAACTAATCACAGGTAACGCTTGTAGTACCAAGTAATCGCCTTAAAGTGTTATTTAATTGACCTGATTTCAGCTTCTCATTTTTCACCCAAGTGAGGAGAGCTCGATGTTTTGAATTTGAAGTATATTCCTTGTAGTGAACGAATTCTTAAATTTCACCTCTTGCCCTAACATATGTCAAAATTTCCTTTAACTCATGACGTGGTCCAGAAATCTCGTACCAATATCGCTGTATATGGCAGTACATAAAACTTTTCTGCGTGTAACGCCAGAATTCTGCTGTGAATGGTTGTTACAGCCTTGGTTGCTAAGCAGATGAACACTGTAATACAATATAGCACTTGCATTTTTCATCTTGCTTCTAATTCAGCCTTGTTTTATAAACAATTGTCTACCATAGTCTACTCCAATAGGGTAAATGGTCTTGAAACTGTCACTCATGGTTCAGAAAGTTGCACAATTAATTGCTGCAATGGATTTGCCATAAAGATCCGATGTCGAACGATGCCTAACACGGGGTGACTGAGGTAATAAGCACCACGACTCCCTTCCACAAATCATCCGTATCCGCATGCACCCCATATCTCACGAACTAACTACGCTTGCGTAGCGGGGGGAGAGATGATACTCCCACGTGGCGCGTCCCAGGTGGTGGATAGGGGGTCCTAACCGGCTTGCCGGCGGACTTGAGCGAAATAAAATAGCTCTCGCGGATCAAACACACAAACCCCTATGGGTCGGGGACGCAGACGAAGAATGCACCCACGGTATCTCCTGCCTGTCGTAAGAGGGGACTAAAAGGGGCGACCAAGGCATGAAGACATTAAAACCTTAGACTACTTTTGATAGTACCATTACCTGAGTAAAACCATGGATCGACGTTACTTGCGATTAGTACCACCATGAGAGGAACACCATGGATCTACGTTACCTAGGAGTAGTACCCTTTCATGAGGAACACCACGAGTCTGGGCGTTGCCTGTGGTTAGTGCCATCGTGTGTATCCCACCATGGTGGGAGGGAGAGCGAGCACTCGGTTGCGCGGACTGATGTCCATGCGAGAAGAGCCGCAGTACGCTGCGCTGGCATGTGTCCGTTTCTCTTCATTAAGAATGGGTCTGCGTTACCAATGAATAACACCACTATATGAAGAACACTACGGGACTACGTTGCCTCTCATTAGTATCACTATGTGAGGAACACCACGGGGTTGGCTGTTGCCCTTAATTAGTACCACTATGTGAGGAACACTATGGATCTGCGTTGCCTGAGATTAGTAGTACAATAATGTGAGGAACACAACAGGTCTTCTTTTCCTGTGGGTGGTGCTATAATGTGTGATACGCCGTAGGTAGGTGGATAGGGGACACAGACGAAGAATACACCGACGGTATCACATGTGAGGAACACCATGGGTTTGCGTTGCTTATGAGTGACGCTGTAAAGTGAGAAACACCATAGGTCTGCGTTACCTGTGGGCAGTCTAGCTTAAACCAGCAAGGAAGTTAGACGTGTCGTGCGATGTGTGCCGGCTGTGTGGAGTGGTGAAAGAGTGGGGGAGCGGTCAGGTCAAGTGGAGTGTGCGGAGGAAGCTCGGAAGATGATCTGCATTGAACAGTGCAGGGTCACAATCGGGAGATGGCAGGGAAGAATGAGGAAGAGAACGAATAATAAAAAATAGTGTAAGGTAGAGATGACATTGAACAGGACTGGCCACAACGAGGCTCGCGAGCCGCATGCGGCTCTTGAGTCAGTCTTGTGCGGCTCTTGACACCAACCTTAGAGTTAAATTAAATGATATAATTAATGGAATCTAACGACATCTCGCGGCTGGCGTCAGTCAGTAGCAGTAATGTGCGGCTTAACGTTATTATTGTATTGTATTGTATTTATTAGTGAACAAAACAGGCGTTCAGCCCCGAATACATGTTCACAATAATAATAATAAATAACTAATAAGATTAATAAGCATAGTCCAACCTGAGCCACCCCTCTCCACTATATACTAAATAACATAAAATGAAATGAACAATACCGTCCCGGTTTTATACCAGAACCAACTCCATCTACATCAATTCACAACAGCCTGGTCAATGTTCACATTCTACTGCTGGTGTTACAACTTCCTGCTTGTTATCACTCTCACGTACGCAACCTTCTTACTTCAGCATTTTCATCACCTCTATTGTTCCCTGACCTACTCCAGCATAAGCTGCAACAGCAGCATTACCAGGTTGCATTCCAAACCAGCCATATTCCGTCATTGCATTCCAATCCATCATACCACAGCTTTTACCAATCCGCATTAACATTGCTTCCTTTCAATTTATTCCGCCATAACCCTCCATAATAAAATTTACCTCTCCATCTCCCAACAGTTTCGGCAATGAATAACAAATACCAATCACGCATATACTAACACCTCTCCAACCTCATATTTCTTCCTCCTCTCCATACAAACAAACCAAAATTTACACATTGATAGTAACTCACCTCTTTCCAGCTCACCACTTCTCCCCACCACATTCCAACTATATGACACCTCCTAAATCATAACACATAACACCTCATAAATTAATCATAAATCATATATTAATCATAAATTAATCATAAATTAATCATAAATACTAAGCCTTCAATACTTCCAACACCACACTTCAGCATACCAGCTCTACTCCTTCCACAAATACACTCACCTTCTGCCATCCACCATCTTATACCACCACTTCTCCAACACCACATTTCAACCCTATAACATATCATAACTTACTCAATTTACCATACACTCATACTCATCCTATTACCCATCATAATTACCTACTGAAAACTCCATCTTCTACCAAACCAAAATTTACAAATAGCCAAGTTACATTACTACATCTCCATACCTTTCCAACACCACATTTCAACATATACCACCTCTACTTCCAACACCACATTTCAGCCCTAACACACACTCGTCTGCCATCACTCAGCATTTATACCAGACACCAATACAATGCAAAATGATAATAAACTCACCTCTTTCCAGCTCCAAAAATTAAATAGCCATACCAGACACCAATACAATAATACCACCTCCCAACTCCCACGAAATCAGCCGTAAATAAACCATCTCAATACCAAACCGTACATAATACCAAACCATACATCACCTAATCATAAATACTAAGCCTTCAATACCTCCAACACCACATCTCAGCAGTACAACACCAACTCCACATTATATACCACCTCTACTTACATCACTACTTCTCCCACACCACATTCCAACGATATAACACTTATCCAACACCACATTTACCACCACTCCTCCAGCTCCAAATATCAACAAACTGCCATCCACCATCTTATACCACCACTTCTCCAACACCACATTTCAACCCTATAACATATCATAACTTATATACCACTTCTCCATCACAACATTTCAGCCTCCACGCCCTTAATTACTTACTTACTCGCTATATTATTGTTTTTTACTTCTTGTAACAAAACCCTCATTACTTTTCATAGCTCTCAACATGTCCGTATAGCTTCTATCTCTCCCTGCGCTCCTACTCAGATTCCGCACGAGGTACTCACGGGTTAACTCTGACCTTACTTTTATACCCTGATCTTGCCTAACTACACCACTACACTCAGCTCTCTCAGCTTCTTGTTGCTCACTCTCCTTTCCCCCATCACCCCTTTGTTCTTCAGCCTCTCTCCTGCACTGTCCGTCCACTGCTCTTTCCTTGCCGACTTAACGTTATTAGCGCTGTAGGTCAGTGGTAAGACATGGGAGGTGAAGATAGTTCCGGCGCCTTCTATTTGATAGTGCTTTGATCGGGAGAGTGTATCAGTGAGCCAGTGTCGTGAGGTGAAGCCAGTCACGTTCACGTATAGGCAATAGCGAGTGTCAATACTTTTCTGTGTGCTGTTGTGTGCTGTTTCACTACAGTATCGACACTCGCTACTGCCTATAGATGAACGCGACTGGCTTCACCTCACGACAATGGCTCACTGACACACTCTCCCGCTCAAAAGCAATATCTTCCTTGTAAATATATTTCTGAATTGGCCCGGACTGTATTTGGCTTTCATAGCAAGTTGAAGCTTTTGGGGAAAAACCTTCAGACTAAAACATTTTCTCACTTCAAATGTTTGAAGAAAATTACTGAAAGCCTTCCTGACGTTCAGGTGGAAACTAAAGATTATATGAGTAAAATGTCTGGCCTTGCTGAAGAAATCAATGGCAGATTTAATGATTTGAGATGATTCCTAGAAAATCGTTTTTATATTGATGTTGTGAGCGATCGCTGTCCTGTTTCATCACCAATAACAAAGGATACAGCAGCTGTAGAGTTGGAGCTACAAGAACTGCAAGAGGACGAACGATTGAAAGGACTCAAACGAAGTGGCACTTCTACCATAGAATTTTGGAAGAATGTTCCAGAAGAAAAATACACACTAACAAAACAGTGTGCCAAAAGACTAATCTCAATCTTTGGGACTACTTATGTGTGTGAATCACTGTACTCAACGATTAAATTCATTAAATCTACATATCGATCTCTACGAACTGATGAATATTTAAGTGAAGTTGTGCGAACTGCGCTTACCAATTATCAGCCAGATTTCAAAAAACTAACAGCAAAAATAAACACTCAGAAAAATCACTTCTCGAAAGTAAAATCTCGTTCCTTGATGTGTACGTGAAAAATAATGTTCTATGTAGTGTAGAAAATAAATCTTCCGTCATTTGTTATAAAATGAAAAACGTGTCTTCATTTTATAAACCATTTTCTAAACACGCTCCCAATTTTTGGTCTCCTAAATTTGCGGCTCCCAGAAGTAAGGTTAGTGGCCACCCCTGGGAATGAAGGAGAAGGTACTTCTTGCGGCAATGGTGGTTACTGTGCTGCCGATCATTGAAGGAGTGTAGGTAAATCCTGGGCCACAGAGTAGTAGCAACATGAGTTGGGAAGACATTGAAATTTTAAGGAAATGGTAAAGGAGGTAGCGGAGGAGTTATGCCCCTTTGAGCATCTAAAGAAATTGTTACAGGAGCAAGTCCAGGAGCACAAAAATACGAGACAGTGGATCCAGGAATACACGAGAGATACTAAGGCAAAGATGCAGAACAACGAGAGAGAACTGGTGTCACTAAAGGAAAGAATAAAAAATATGGAAGTGCAGGTGGTAAATCTGAAGAAAGAAATAGCAGTCTGCAACCAGGACCGCAAGAAGAAATCCATATTTATTTACGGGGTGGACGAAGACAAGACGGAAACGAAAGTAGACATTATCTACAAAGTGGTGGACGCCATTCAACAGAAAATTAAAATCAACTTCATTGAGATCGACATAGACAATATGGAGAGGATAGGTAAGGTGAGAGGGCGCAGATCCATAAGTGTCGCTGCTATCCTCATTGATGGCAAATATAGTGATAAGGAACGCTGGTAATCTACAGAGTGAGAAAACTGGGATTAAGAGGTATTTGGGAAGAGAGGAGATAATGAATTTCAGAATTTTGAAGAAGCATTTTGTGAGGGCAAAATTGCACGGGTTGAGAGCGTATATTAGGTGCCAGACACCAGTTAGCCACGGAAATTGGTCCCGAAATTCGGCAGTGACGAATCTGAAGGCTTTGAAACAGAGCTTGCAGCAAGAAGAAATTAGCAGGGCAGAGGTGGATGCGCACACTATCTTCGAAGCGATCGTAGAAGGAGCCAGAGAAGCAGCAAATGTGATGAGGGAGACCAGGGCAATAGTTAAGGAGCTGAGAACGGAGAACAGGGTGAGAGAATAAAGGAAGATACAGGAAGTGAACGTGGGGGGGGGGAGGAGCACGAGATGTGGCAAGTGCACATAAACGAAGTGAAAATACTGCTGTGAGGGATGAAGCAGGAGCAAGAGGTGCCTTGGCTAAAGGGACAAGCTTGAGCCTCAAGGAGATGTGGGGTAAGAAGCGTAAATTGGACGAAGGCGTAGTGACAAGAAGTAAAAGTAAATGGTTTAAGCGCGTGAGAATAGTGTAGTGTGTGTTTTAATTATAGCTGAGATAATAGTGATTAAGTAGCTAAACTGGTATGTGGTGAAGTGCGTATATTAATTTCTGTCATTGTATTTGAAATGTATAGTGAGCTTGATTGGTGTCAAATGTATCGAAAATACAATACAGTGATCAGAGTTCTATGTTGGAATGAGAGGAGAATTAGTGAGTTTAAATGGTTTTGGAAGGCTGTAATTAAGATAAGGTCGGTATTTCGTTAGTAAGTAAAGAAGAGAGTGATTGTAAAAAATGGTTAGGTGATAAGGGTAACAGTTAATGGTAAAATGTGATGGCATAATTGAATCTAGCGAGAGGGTAAAATGTAGTGGCATAATTTAATATGGTGAAAGGCTTATGTGACTATAATTGATATATTTTGGTTGGTGAATACAAGTGGTTCCAGGATGATTGTGTTTCAATGATACTATGGAATGTTTGGTGAGTTTGTAAATAATCACGAGGTTTCGTGATTAAGTTAATGTGTGGAGATGGATGGTACATGATCTTATGGACTAAGTCAATTGTTAGTGAATAAGGTAGTAAAGTGGCTGCATAAATTGTGATGAGTTAAGGCTGGTGGATGAAAAGGGAGATAGTGATGTATGGTTAGTAATGTATAGAATGGCAAGTGAGATGGTTTAATTTATTGTGGGGAGTGGTTTGAAATTTTAAAAGAGTATAAGTATGCTTGATATTGAGGACGAAATGAATATGTGGTGAAAGAATATGACCAGGTGGTATAAGATGAGATGGAGGTCGACTGTGACTCAGTGATGCGATGGTATGTTGGATGAGTCTGTAAATAATAGTGAGGTATCATGAGTATGTGATTATGATTATTATATGGTATATAAATTACGAGAAGTGGTTGATTGATATAATGTTATTGGAGGAAGGAAGTTAATTGGGTGAAGATGATAGTATTGTGTGAAGGGCGTCAAGAGTGATTATGTGTATGGAATGGTAAGTGCAATGGTTTAATTTAATGAGGAGATGGGCCTGAAATTTTGAATGAAACAAAGTTTGGTTGAGATTGAGGACGTAATTGATATGTGATGGAAGAATAACACTAGGTGGTATAATCTGAGGTGGAGGATGATCGTGAATCAGCGACACAATAGTAGTAATGAATCTCAGAATTTTGAAGAAGCATTTAGTGAGGGCAAAATTGCAGGGGTTGAGAGCGTATATAAGGGGCCAGACACTGGCAGTGAGCCACGAAAATTGGTCCCGAAATTGGGCAGTAACGAATCTGAAAGTATTGGAACAGAGCTTGCAGCAGGAAGAGCTTGTAATTAATAGCGAGATATCATGATTATGTTCGGTTGGTAAATCAAAATACTTGGAGCTGTAACGAGATAATGGAGTTTGACAGTGAGTAATGAAACGTAAGGGAAATAATTGCACAGCGGCACGACAGAGGATGTAACGCGAAAGATGGGTTTGCAACTTAAGTAGAGCAACAGAGAGGTCAGTGTACAGGATGGATTGTGCTGAGTTGCTAACCCAGCCGGAAGTGATATACAGTGTGTTTAAATCACAGATGCCGTCTGCCGACACTATTGTACTCTACACAGTAAATATGTTATTATCTTAGTTTCTTATTATCATACTGCCATACTGCCATGGCCAATAGACCACCAATGAGGGTTTATCCTGGGCCACACAACAGTGTTTATTTTGCCCCATTGTCATTTTATTATTATTATCGTTATTATTATTATTATTATTATTATTATTATTATTATTATTATTATTATTATTATTATTTCTAGTTTTGTTCATATGTCTGCATATCTGGTGGCATTATTTTCCTCTTCTTTTTGTGAGCTGGTTAGGTCAGACTTGTTATTTTTTTTCTCCATTAATGGATTATATACATATAATGTAGATCTGGAGGAAAATAAAGAATAAAGTGAAGCGTTACCAGTGCATATTACATCACCTGTGAGTAGTACCACAGTGTGTGGAACACCACTGCCATTTCTGATAAGCCTTCTTTTCACGTTTACAAGCTGCTCTCACTTCATCTTCCACCAAGATGTTCGCTTTTTCCATCTTTACACACAGTTGTTCAAAGGCATTTCCTTGCTGTTTCTCCTACAGCATCCCTGTATGCCACCATTTCTCTTCCTATATCCTGAACCTGCTTACTGTCTACTGTTCTAAACTTCTCACTAACCACATCCATGTACTTCTGTCTAATTTCCTCGTCCTGAAGATTGTCTACCCTTATTCGTTTGCAGGCAGATTTCACTTTCTCTACCCTGGGACTAGAGGTACTTAGTTAACTACAGAACAGACAGTGGTCTGCATCATTCGAAAAATCTCCGGAAAACTCCTACATTCCTAACAGACTTCCTGAATTCGAGGTCGGTTAAGATATAGTGTACTATGGATCTGGTACCCCAACCCCCCATGTGTGGCAATGAATAGCCGTATGCTTGAAGAATGTATTCGTAACTGCTAACCCCATACTAGCACAGAAGTCCAGCAAACGCTTCACATTCCCATTAGCTTCCATATCTTCCCCACATTTACCAATCACCCTTTCGAATCCTTCAGTTCTATTTCCAACTCTCGCATTGAAATCGCCCATTAGCACTATCTTATCCTTGCTGTTGACCCTGACTACGTTGTCACTCAATGCTTCATTAAACTTGTCAATTTCATACTCATCTGCACCCTCACATGGTGAATACACTGCGACAATTATCGTCCTAATTCCTCCAACTGCCAAATCTACCCACAATAATTCGCTCATTTACGTGCCTAACATGTTGCTTGCAATGGTATTCCTGATAAACAGCCTTACGCCATACTCTGTCCTTCTCTTTCTAACACCCGTCAAGTACACTTTATAATATCCTATCTCTTCCTCGTCATCTCCCTTTACCCGAATAACACTCACTCCTAGCACATCCAGATGCATCCTCTTTGCTGACTCAGTCAGTTCTACTTTCTTTCTTCCATAAGCCCCATTAATATTGATAGCTCCCCATTGAATTCCATTTTGTTCGCCAAATTGTTTCCAAGGAGTCCCTCGCCTGTCAAATGGGAGTGGGACTCCGTTACTCCCATACGTCCGAGGCTTGCTTAAAATGTCCTGAGCTCGGAAAATTTATGAAGCAGGATGCTACCCTACTTACACATGGTCCAAGTGAGGATCTCTCCTCTAATGGGTTAGGAGGGACCACGGTGGATTGTATAGTCCTAGCCGTCTGAGCACAAAGAGGGGCATGTCACAGAATATGTCCGAGATGCCAACTCTCATTCTATAGCAACTGGTATCCCGACTCTCAGGACCACTTACTAGGCCACTCAGCCGTTGCCCATGGTACACGAACTTATTATTATTATTATTATTATTATTATTATTATTATTATTATTATTATTATTATTATTATTATTATTATTATTACTATACCGGGAGGTACACCTCTACTCCGCATATTTAAATCTTGCGCCTAAAAGCACTCCTCTACAGGAGAAACAGTGAACTTGAAAGCTAGACCTACTTAAACCTTAGAAGATGTCACTACAGTAATTTGACGTAATTTTGTTATTGTGAAGTTTCCAGAACTGTGTGAATTTCTACTTGTTTTCTTTTCAATTGATCAAGAAGCTTGGAACATTCTCTCATAAATGTCACTGCTAAAAAACTACGATCATGCACCCTGGTGCGAAGTGAAGGAACTTTTTTGAAGAAATTTTGTATTCATAAGTTTTTCTTTACTGAATTTCGTTCATTCATTTTTGGGTTGGCAATATTTATCTTTTCTTTCCGCCAGTTTTGAAGTTAGCCAATCATGAATTTTTGTAAGTAATTTCCTACTAATCCCGTGTTTCTTCTTCGACATTGTGTGTAACTTTTGAATGTAACCAATAAAATTCTGTGGGTGTGTCTTGATTATTCATGAAAGGTCTCGAACTTTCCAGGATGGTTTATAAACTGCGGATTTTCACGTCTCTTGGCCATTCGATCAACATCTAAGTAAGTGTGTGTGTCAAGCAATAGGCGCGAGGTACCTCTTTCATCAGGCAGCAGTACTCCGACAAGATATAGCCACTTAACATCTTCACTTTTTGCTAGCTCCGTAGTTTAACCCGAGGGAAAGGTTCGAAACTTTAACTATGTAACTAACTTCTTTAAAATGTAAATCTCCTTTCGGCTCATGTAAAAATTTCATAAATCTTTAACTGTAAATCGGGGATAGAGAGTGATGCACCCTCTCGAGCTCCCCTTCATGTTGGTTTGAGAAGACTGCGTTTTATAACTAGTTTTCTTCCTTTCATAAAGTCTTAATTTTTTCTTATACGAGTCCCCTCAGTAGTTTGGGAATTGCCCCTATGTCATCGGCCTAGATACCCCTGTTTCATTTATTGTAAGTTGTGCCTTGGTGGCAAGTAATTGTAAGTTTTCTGATATTGCCTTGAATAGGCTTGAAAAACTGAGAGCGTGTCAGCTCTTTTCAAGTGTTGTAAAAGTGCCTCTGGGAGGCTTGATATTTGAAGTTGGGAGCAAGTGTTCCAGGTATTAGGGGCTTTCTGCCCTTTGAACAAATTTGGACTCGTCTGTAAAAATTGAACTGGGAACACAAAAATTGTAATAATAGGGGCTTGTAGCCCAAGAATGTTAAAGTTCTGGAATCTTGGATCCTTCTAAGTTTTGTTTCTAAATTGCTACATCATTGTTATCTCACTAAGTGAAAAGTTGTTAAAGTTTTGTTGTTTTTCGAGAATATAACCTTTGTTAAAATTTTTTATTAACTTTGACTTTGTTGTTAGACCCATTCATCCCGGCACCTTCTTTCACCTCTGCTGGTCCACGGGTAGCCCCGTAACAATTATTATTATTATTATTATTATTATTATTATTATTATTCTCTTCTTCTTAATATGCTTACCCTCCAGGGTTGCTTTTTCCCTCGGACTCAGCGGGAGATCGCACCTCTACCGCCTCAAGGGCAGTGTCCTGGAGCGTGAGACATTGGGTCGGGGGATACAACTGAGCAGGGTGACCAGTAACTCGCCAAGGCGGCCTCACCTGCTATGCCGAACAGGGGCCTTGCGGAGGGATGGGAAGATTGGAAGGGATAGACAAGGAAGAGGGAAGGAAGCGGCCGTGGCCTTAAGGTAGGTACTATCCCGGCATTTGCCTGGAGGAGAAGTGGGAAACCACGGAAAACCACTTCCAGGATGGATGAGGTGGTAATCGATTCCACCTCTACTCAGTTGACCTCCCGAGGGTGAGTGGACCCCGTTCCAGCCCTCGTACCACTTTTCAAATTTCGTGGCAAAGCCAGGAATCGAACCCGGGCCTCCGGGGGTGGCAGCTAATCACACTAACTACTACACCACAGAGGTGGACCTATTATTATTATTATTATTATTATTATTATTATTATTATTATTATTATTATTATTATTATTATTATTATTATTATTATTACCACGGGATTTCTGTGGTCCACAGAGGTGTAAGAAAGTGCTTGAGTCAATGGGCGGACAAATTATAAGAGTATAAGTTAAAGCACTAATTTTTTAAATGTTATTTCTTTCTTTCTTTTAGTTTAAAATTTGGTAGAATCTCTGAATAAGCAACTGCAATTAATAGTTAACAATGAGCTCGTTAGCTCCCACAGTAACAGTGATTTAAAGTCAAAAATCAGGTAGGCCTAAAATGGAGAAAATTATTGACCCAACATCCAAGTGTTGAGCATTCAAGCTTAAAACAGGTAAACTTTTACAGGAGCATGTTTGCTCCACCCATTTGCTTTCTAGGAAACTGCGCTTCAAAATCAACTACAGTCCACCCTCTCAGAGGCACAAGCTTCCAACACCATTACACCTTATAAACTACAAAAACGGTATTTACTGCAATTTCTGCCCTTCAGTCTGTTACACACTCGTCTATAAATAATAACAATTTAAACAGGGGCAATGGATGTCCATTATAAATGGCCTAAATGTATAAAATAAAAGGTTTAAGACGATCGGCCATGAACAAAAAGCTAGGAGGCGAAACTCTTGCACTCGTTTTGAAAAACACTTAAAATCCTAATTGGGCTTTTGGCCCGAAGTTGCAGAGGCTAAGCCTACACTTCGGAGGGATGCCTAACCGAAAAATATTAAATGCCGAAGGAGTGTGAAGAATTGAGAGGTTTAGAAAATCTTAGTCACCCCCATTCCAAGTTGAATGGGATCAACAGAGGGTGAACACTCTCTGGTCCCTAAATTTACATAATTCCCATTAGGAATTTGAACAGATTCTGGCAGAAAATTTACGCTTAAACAGAGATTTTAGTGTTTTACATTAAGAAAAGAAGTTTCAGACTTTCCCCTCAAGTTATCTGCCTGGAGCTATCACATGTTAAAAGATGTCTACCATTACCTTGAGTTGCTGGGCCTTCCGAATGCGGGCCTACATACTCTGCCTCCTATTACGCCGTACACACACAAGACCGGAGCGATAGAGATAACAATACGCCCCTAAGGCACCCAGATTTTATAGCAACTCAGAGGGGAAAGTTCCAGAACTCTCTTGAGCTACGCAGAATGTCTGTACACACCCCAAATTTTAATTGGCTAGAGAAATATACACAAACATTCCTGAGTGGTTAATAACTTAAGGAAGATGGAAGCCGTAGTAGTGCTGACAACTATAACATACTGATATGAAAAATCTACTAACTTAAGGTTTATACACATTGAAAATTCCCTTAAATGGTAATTGTCCGTAATCCCGCCACAGGGGGCACATAGGCCGATAGTAGAGACATCTAAAGGTTAAAAGTCCAAGTATCTTTTGATACATAGCTTAGGATTCACAACACAGATGGCCTTCTAGAACGCGCGCAGTTCAACCAGACGGAGGATGTGTACCCCGGTAAAATTATTATTATTATTATTATTATTATTATTATTATTATTATTATTATTATTATTATTATTATTATTATTAATCACGTGTTGTTCTCTATTCTGCCATTGCTGATCTAACTATTTATGGTATTTATATTTTGTGTCATTTAAATATTTATTTGGGAGAAACAAAAATTCTGTAAAATTCTGTCTCTATCCTTTGAATGAAATCTAAATATTGCGTGAATATATTGACAGAGAATGGTACATAGAACATTAAATTCATTATTAATAGACATCAAGTAAGACTGAAAGGGCAGAACGTTGGATCCAATATACGATGAAATATATCACCTACTTTTCACGAACGATTAGACACAGGATGGAAGCATCTGCTCCAGGCGTTATATTCTAGGAAGACCCTGGATCTCTTCAAGACGGTGATTAGCAAAAAGAGGAGGATAAAAAAAGTAAAGAGAAACAAATTAGTGAGCTTATTGCGGCAGGTAATATGGTTGCCGTGATTGCTCTTCGCAGCTAGGGAAACACGTGAAGTACCTTGAGTAGATTATCACACCATTACTTTAATTATAACGCTGAAGCATCTGGATGCAGGCCGTTAACTGGGAGATTAATGCTTCTGCCGGCATTCAAGCCTTCCACTTCAGACATTAAATTCCAAGCCCAGATTCCTTCTGCTCTATTTCTACCCCTCCGCCTGATAACGTGCTCAGCTTACACAAAGAGTTGCGGTGGTCCAATGCTCTTCATTAGACACACGATGCTTCTCTTGTGCTAATAACACTTTAAAAATGACAAACCTTGGTTCTATAAAGTTACAGTGGTAGCAAAGAGAGGGTTCATAATAAGAGAAGGCTCTTTGAAAGGTCCAGTTTCCCTTTAATCCCTTACTAGCTTTACTAATATAATACATTTGTTTTACGATATTTGTGAAAATTATCATCTCTGAAAGAGATTAAGTGCATTAAATTTAATACATTACTCATAGAGTATGACATGGAGCTGTAATCTTGCACTCATGAGATGATAGTTTCTTACCACACTGTCGGCAGCCCTGAATATGATCTCCGTGGTTTCCCACTTACAAACCAAGAAAATATGGGGCTGTACCTTAAGTAAGGCCACGGTGAATCCGTTCCTGGTTCTAACCCATTGTCGCCATAAATGAAATGAAATGGCGTATGGCTTTTAGTGCCGGGAGGGTCCGAAGACATGTTCGGCTCGCCAGGTGCACGTCTTTTGATTTGACTCCCGTAGGCGACCTGCGAGTCGTAATGAGGATGAAATGATGATGAAGACGACACATACACCCAGCCCCCTTGCCAGAGAAATTAACCAATGATGGTTAAAATTCCCGACCCTCCCGGGAATCGAACCCGGAACCCCTGTGACCAAACGCCAGCACGCTAACCATTTAGCCAAGGAGCCGGACCGTCACCATAAGACCTGTCGGGACCGAACAAGTGGCCGCGCGTTTTGGGTCACGTAACTATCAGCTTGCATTCGGGAGATAATGGGTTCGAACCACACTGTCGACAGCCCTGAAGATGGTTTTCTATGGTTTCCCATTTTCACACCAGGCAAGTGCTGGGACTGTACCTTAATTAAGGCCACAGTCGCTCCCTTCTCACTCCTAGGCCTTTCCTACCCCATCGTCGGCATAAGACCTATCTGCGTCGGTTTGATGTAAAGCAAATCTGAAACAAACAAAAACGACCTATTGGAGTTAGTTCAACGTTAAACCAACTGCAAAGAATAAAAGATAACATGAACTGGAGTAATATTTAGGCTGCTCAGGCTACTATCACGCTGTATCTTAAGGCAACCATGCTGCGAAAGAATCAAGAATCAAGTCGGAAGAAAATGTACGCTTGGTTATTTTAAAATTGAATGCACTGCCTAAGATTCACTTGTTACAAAGAGGGTCATATCCTTTTTCTACCCAACTTCAACAGTTTCCTAGGAATATATGGTGTTATATTTATCGGCGCATCTTTTAGCGGATAAAGAACAAAATAAACTGTTAGTCTCAATCAGAAGAGAGGACAAGTACAATTTTTAGAAATATATTTCCCAAAATATTTAATATGCATTTTATTTGGACTTCAGTGAATTCAGTATAACCAGGTCAGGGTACGACGAGGAAATATCAAACGATCAAACGATGTTATTAGATATCTCAATTATGACGTCGCAGCACTACAAGCCTACGTTGCAGAAATGGCCCTATGGCTGCTTCTTGAGCACAGGTACACGTTTGAAACAGTACTATAACGCACTGCAGATTGATATGAGGAACATGTCTCTTAGATGTTTCTTGTAGCAGCACGATTACGTACTTCCAGTGCTCTCTTTCAGATAAAACTATTCCTTTTAGTCAAGAAATGAACCGCTGTATTAATAGAATTTAGACTAAATATCGGGGTGATCATTCATTCATTTATTTGTTTGGCCAGGCCACAGGTTGCACCATTTCGTATTGTGAAATGTACAGGCTGCATAGTAATCACATAAGTGTCTTGTAATCTTCGCCACACCTATCCATGCATAATCCTACTGAAACACGCTGCATATCTTATCTGTGAACAACTCGAAGTGTTGAAGGGCATGGGACACAATCTCTGACGAAGTATTCTTCATCTCGTTGTTCCTGGGATCAATACTGTTCAGAAAGAGACTCTAATTTCACTACCGAGAACTACACCGTTGTGTTGCATGTCCATGTGGAAGATGGATAAAGTGAAAGATTCGTTTTCTGTGTGCTGCAGTTGCTCCTGCTAATACAAAACATCGTTGTTTGGCTTTTGTCTACCAGTTTCGGAGATTAAGTGTGTCGAAGGAACGATTCTTCATTCAGGCTGAGAATTTGAAACAGTGCACATACATATTCGCTATAATTAATTTGCCTAAAAGAGACGTAAAATTACCAGTTGTTTTTCAAAACGTTCACCTTCCTCAGCAGGATTTTGAATGTTGATAGTTTTGGTGATAATTTTTCAAATTTTTAATTAATTAATGAATATTGAACAACTGAATAAAGTACCTTATAGTTTCAAGAAATGTGCCCACAAGAAAGTACTTTTTTTCGCCACACCTACCACACACTTCGTAGTTCAAGGAAGGTCTAACAATGCATGTAATTTATATACCTGTTGCTCGGCGCCCGGTCAGTGTCAAATGTATCTCTAACTTCTTAAAAAGGTTCGCGTGATAAGATTTAGATTACGAAAGAAACCCCATGAACATATTGTTCCGTCGTCTCCAGATACCGGAATTAATATCATATAGTCCTCAAGTTGATACAAAATAAATTAATGTTGTCTACTACAGTCGCCGGCCCGTGGTATACTGGTAGTGTGCCTACCTCTTACCCGGAGGACCCGAGTTCGAATCCCGGCCAGCTCAGGGATTTTACCTAGATGAGCGCTGGTTCGAGGTTCACTCAGCCTATGTGATTACAATTGAGGAGCTATCTGACGGTGAGATGACGGCCCCAGTCTAGAAAGCCAAGAACGTGAGGATTCGTCGTGCTGACCACATGGCACCTCGTAATGAGGCCTTCGGAATGAGTAGCTGTCGCTTGATAGTCCATGGCCCTTCGGGACGGTTGCGCTATGGGTTTTGGTTTGGTCTTTTGTCTAATACAGTATCATTACTCAACAAGCATCTCCTTTTTAACTCCGTCCTATGATAGACAACTGTACAGTACCAAAAATACTTAATGGCACGACTGAATTGTCGGAGCCCCAGATAGTAGAACCAGTGTATGCGCAAGGCCGCAAAGCGTTGTCTACACTTTGGCACAGACCGTTTGACTGGTATTCACTGTAAGTCTAGCGCTAACTCCCCTCATTATTGCATCCATTAAACGGCGTGTAGTGCAAGAAATGCAAAATAGGTTACATCACGTAGAAAGTAGACAAACGGCGAGGTGGAAGGTTCTTAACTCGCAGGGACGATATATAGGGTTTATTAAATTTCCACGTAACATTTCATGTTCAGTCATTTGATTTACTGTTGGTGAAATAAAATAATTTAGATACTACTACTACTACTACTACTACTACTACTACTAGCGGACCAAGAACAGTTAAGAGACAGATTATGTGCTCTGCAGTATATTCCATTTTACTTTATGCTGCACCTATCTGGCACAATGCACTCAGGAGGAAGACTCACCGAAGAGCTATGGAAAGAGTACAGAGGAAAATGCTGCTCAGAGTTACCTGTGTATATCGAACTGTTTCGACAGCAGCTTTACAAGTTGTAGCTGCCAGTATTCCCATTCACCTCCTCGTGGTAGAGAGAAAACTTTGGCATGAAAGGGGTGCAACTATATCTGCTGAAGAAAAGAAAGCCTCGAGGAACCAACTCTTACTAGACTGGCAGACCGATGGGATGGCACAACCGATGTTGGCCAATGGACAAAAAAGCTAATACCCAACATAGGGGACTGGCTTAAATGTAGACATCGGCAGGTAGATTACTATCTGTCGCAGATCCTGACAGGACATGGAAGATTCGGCGTATACGCCATGAAGATGGGAAAGACGCAGGGAGATGGTTGTCGGTACTGTTCTGAAAGGGATACAGTAGAACACACTTTTTTCTACTGTGTTCGATGGGAAAGAAGAACGAAGGAAAGCCTGCCAACAACTTGGCCGACAACTCACGCCAGGGAATCTGGTTCAGATTATGTTAAAGAGCCCGTCTGCCTGGAACACAGTGAAGGCAATGGCGACAAGCATTATGGGGATGAAGGAGAAAGAAGAGAAAGGAAGAACTTAATAATATACATCACTCCATTCTGATGTCATGCCGACAAGCAGTTCCAGAATGGTCTGAGTGAATAGGGCAGGGTTTTTCAGTTGGTGGAAATCCAACTTAATCCAAGTTAATAGTTTTGGTGAACCTCACTGTGGATGGGCTATTGTGTGTCTGTTTAAAGCATGTTTTCTTTAACAACGGATTGTGATAATATCATCCAACTAAATATGGACGGTGTGATGACGCACATCTCTCCACATTGCTAACCCTACATATTAAAAACATGCTCGGAAGAATAAGACATCATAAGATGCAATAAACATGTCAGGCATCCCTAGTACAGGGATTGACTGAGTTTGATTCCCGGCCCTGTTAAATATGTCAGGCTGGTTGGAGTGCTTCGAACAGGGTGAACTCAGTCTCGGGTATACCTTTTTAGAAAAATGAGTTAATGGCCCAGTCTCGGCTGCCCTTGAAATGGCTTTCAGTGGTTTCCGCCTCTACAAAGTGAATTATAAGTAGAGCTTATCTATAGGCTACGAACACTTCCTTTATAATAGCAAACTTAATGAATTAAAACTATGGATTAACCAGAAAGATCACATCCTCCACATGCATTATGTAAATTTCGCAGTAACCGCAATTACGTGGAAGTCAATCACATTCTCCCATGCATAAATTTGCATTTCACTTAATTTATCTCACTACATGGTGGTGCTATTTCGCCGTGCCAGTGAGTTGATCAGCACAGGTGTGTAGCTGAAGTGGTGTTGTCGAGCTTAAGAAAGACTTAAACTAACTAATGAAAATGTTTATCTGATATACTAGTTTAGGTGATATACATTTACAGAATAAGAATCGTCTTGATGTATTTCTGTGTCCTAATATTGTTTTATTTCCCATAGGACGAATACACAGTCGTTAATACTTGTTATAGTTAAAAAAACTGCCATATTCATCTAAGGAACAAGGTTGAAATGATCCAGTTTAACTCTCAGTTCTTTCCAGACGAATGAAGCTTGATAGGCCCTGCTTATTTCTAGAAATCTTGATGATTTTATTTTCCAAAAATGTTATGGACGTTCAGAAATGTACACCATACTTCATTCTCCGCTTTCCCCAAAAGTCTATATAATAACTATAGTTCATGAAATATGAGGTGGAAGTGAATACAATTTATTTTACGAAAGGTATTGATATAACCATATATTGGCTAGCTAAACGGTTGAGTGGGGGCGTGCTTCATTTACGGTCACGTACTTTATTGAATTTACTCAAACGTAAATGCTGAGGCAATAATACTGTAAGGATATAGATTCTACATATTACTGCCAGAAACATTTAACTTCTTCTGAAACATACGGGATAAAATGTAAATAATTTTCAACTGAGAAACGGATTCTAGTTCAATTTCCGGTGACCACATTTTGCTGAAGTTCGCATGCCTCTCACTAGAAGTATCACATTGTGCTTCTAGTATCGAATTTCTTCCTTACCGAGCAATACATTACGTCTACATAGTTCCGGTAAAGTTGAACAAAATATTTTATGCATTAGACTGAAAATATCGCAAATATACCTCTTACTATTGAAATTAAACGTCTTCCTTATCTGGTGGTTGTATTGATTATTATATTAATGGGAATTACAACTAGTGAAATGTCAGCCCCACGGTGTAGGGGTAGCGTGCCTGCCTCTTACCCGGAGGCCCCTGTTTCGATTCCCAGCAAGGTCAGGGATTTTTACTTAGATCTGAGGGCTGGTTCGAGGTCCACACAGCCTACGTGACTACAGTTAAGGAGCTATCTGACTGTGAGATGGCGGCCCCGGTCTAGAAAGCCAAGAATAACAGCTGAAAGTATTCGTCGTGCTGACCACACGTCACCTCGTAATCTGTAGGCTTTCTGGCTGAGCAGTGATTACTTGGTAGGCCATGGCACTTCGGGGCTCTTGCGTATGGGGTTTGGTCTAGTTTGCAACTAGTGAAATATTATCTTTAAATACTATTCCGAAAATAGAAATGTAGAGAATCGACCCTTCGAGGAATGTATTGGCAAAAGAAAGTGAAGTGTCACGAAGTATGTGTGCGCTTAATATATCGGAATCGGAAGAAAGCTAAATTTAAACAAAGGAGGTTGGTTAGGAAATTTGAATTCCGGGAGCCTGACACAAGTAAGCGGAATCAACGCCTGAATCCAGCATTCCAATTTACCTTACTAAATATATGTATCATACTGGCTTCTATTATACAACTTTACCGAGCAATATCTTAGATCAACATAGCCTAGTTCTGGTAACGTACAACAAAATAAAACGGAATAATATTGGCCGTAGATAAGACCTCTTGAGAATTCCTTTCTCTTGTATCCGATTATTGTCGTGATATGCTTTTGTTCGGTTGATTAGAACTATCATCGAAGCCCTCGACTCTATAACGCAGTAAGGAAAAGTAGTTTGGAGACTGGAAGAGGGATGAGATAAGGTAAGATGAATATCGGGTCTCGAAACGTTTAAAAATCAAAACTTCTCCTAGCAATGTGCGATGGATATCGCTGGGTTCAAATCCTCCTCGTTCGGTCAACTAGGGAGTTACCTTATATGAGAAGCATGGAACGTGGTTATGAAAGCCAGATAATAAGACCCAGGAGCTGTAATATTGTTCACGCCATCTCGCTTTGCAGGAATGTTTCAATAGGTATGAGGTCCTTAAGGCAGCCCAGAATACGCCTCATCTGAGAACTAGAAACCACAGAAAGCTATTTAATGGGACGGTGTGATTCGAACCCACCATTCCCAAAAAGCAACTTTGCAGCTACACTAGGTGTTCTCAGCTTAGTGTTCACAAACGCAAATGCCCCTGAGAACCTGTTTCCCATTTCAAAAGTTGTTGAATGAATCGGAATAAGAGTGTTTTTCACACAATTACAATTATTTAGCATTTAACAGCTTCAAATTAAGATTTGTATTCTATCAGTAGTCTATTATTATCACTATTAATATTGCTTTCAGAAGATAACTCTTTCATCATCGAAACGAGCTTAATTAACCACTTCAGGGTGGACAAAAGTCAATTCATGCAGTCAAGGAAATTATTTAATCATTTCGAGTAAAATTAGAGAGAGTTTTCTTCACCATGTAACAACAAAATGCAACATTTCCCAGAACTTGCACATACTCTGCCGTGTCTTGACAGAATCAAATCTGATTGTTCCAAAATAGTCTAGCTAGTAACTCAAGAACGTTTGAACGAGTGTGGAAGGTGTTTTCGTCTTCTGTAATAAGAATGAACAATCGTATAACTTTATAAAAAATAAGTTCATTGAAGAGAATAATTAGGATGCTAATTCGGAACTTGATATATCTCCAATCAACCTTAGAGCAGAAATATTATTTTGAAAAAGATAAATTCGTAGCTTTTTGAGTAGTAAAATATGCCAAACTGTTGCAAGTGCTACAGATGTTTCATATATTTAGGTAGGTTTGGGACGATCTACCTTTGCTATAAAGCTTTCTCATTTAATAAATACCTAAACCAAAGCACAGTCACTATGTATTGATGCTCATCTGCAGTACTATTTACTTGTAGCCATAACCGCCTTTTCCTCGAATATCCTTAACATTCTCAGTAAGATTTATTATCAAGGATCTCATTATCCAAGTGCGTATTTAAAACATGTACTTTTAATTTATTATTTTTTCATCCAACTTCTTAGCTGGTTCAGAGGGTACTGGCTTCGATTCCTGGCTAGGTCGGTGATTATAGCCGCGTGTGGTTGATACCCCTGACTTGGGGACTGGGTGTTTGTGTTTGTCCCATTGTCGTGATATGGTATTGTTCTATTGATTAGAACTATCATCAAAGCCCTCAACTCTATAACGCAGTAAGGAAATAAAAGTAGTTTAGAGACTGGAAGAAGGGTGAGATATGGAAAGATAAATAGAGGGTCTTGGAACGTTTACAAATCAAAACTTCTCCTGACAATCTACACAGAACACAATACAACACCATACACCATAAACACACCATAAAACATGCAGTGTATATAAATAAAGTCGTAGACGGTCCACTGTCAGTAATTTTGTATTTTTTTTTTTTTTTCAATTTTTCAGATATTTATCCGAATTAGGTCAACTCAAGACCGTATCAGTGGTTTTTAGCTTTCGTGTCTGTTTGTCCGTCTGTTCCACCATCATGGAAAAACGGATGGATAAATCTCGACCTAACTTTATGTATGGAGTATACTCATCCAGGGGAAGATTTAGATATACGTATTATATCAAATCGCTGAATAGAATAGGGGTTTATATGGAAACCACAAGAGTTTTCTTCCATTTGCACTTATACTGTTAATATTTTGTAAAATCCGTGGATTAAATGTGAAACGTCCCTTTATTTTAAACAACTTTTGTTATGAGCATAATTTCGATTATTCTTCAAATGACGGAGAAAATTACTACTTCCTGTCGGTTTCATGCCCTGCAATGAGTGGTCGACAGACCGACAACAAACCTACCGGTTACCATGGCAACATCTCCGGCTACTTTCCAGCAAGAAAGTAACATAGGCTAATGTTATTTTCGTCAGAATTCCTGTAAACTCCTGGTTGTTCCTTGCGTAGAACCACGAACCTACTACGCTGGCGTAGCAGGGGGAGAGGTGATACTCCCGCGCGGCGCGTCCCAGGTGGCGGATAGAGGGGTCCTAACCGGCTTGCAAGTGGACTTAAGGGAAATAAAATACCTCTCGCGGACTAAACACACAACCCCCTGTGGGTGGGGGACGCAGACGAAGAATACATCCACGGTATCCCCTGCCCATCGTAAGAGGCGACTAAAAGGGGCAACCAAGGGATGATCGGATTAGAACAATGAAACTACTTGTGATTAGTACCACCACGTGGGGAACACCATGGGTCGCTATTACTTGCGCGTAATACCACTATGTTAGGTACCAAATAGGTTTATGATTAGTAGCAATCAGGAGCACCGTGCGGTCAGGCTTTTACGGTACCTGTGATTAGTAGCACTATATGAGTGACACGAGGGTTCTGGCTTGCCTATGATTAGTACCAACTATATAAGGGACACCACGAGATAGTACGAGTCCCTGTGGTTAGTACACGTATGTGATGAAAACCATAGGTTTGCGTTGCCTGTAAATGGCGCCGCTATGTGTGAAACACTATAGGTCTGTATTATATGTGCGAATTTCACTACCTGTGAGTAGTACCATAATGTGCGTAATACCGCAAGTCTCCGATCCTTTAGATTAGTACTGCACCATGTCAAGTACCATGGTTCTACTTTCCAAGCGATAAGTACCATTATGAGAGGCCGATGACCTCTATTTTGGACCCCTTTAGCTTGCAAGCATCATCGATTCAGTATTGAGCTATAGAAGCAGTCCCTTGGTCAGTATTACTATTGTTTTCCGTCAGTTTCTGAGACTGAGGCATTGCGGGTCGGCTCCACTGATTGTTTTAACTTCATATCCATCCGTTCATTTTTCGTCCTCACCCTTTGAATTCCGGTCAGTGGAGGATTTTGGATTTTTATTTTGTCATTGCATTTCGTCTCATTTCGTACCAGGGGCCGATGACCTAGATATTAGGCCCCCTAAAACAACAAGCATCATCATCATCATCATCATCATCATCATCAACATCAACATCATCATCCTTGCGTAGAAGGTGAGAGAGACGTCATGCTGCTATTCTGCAGGATAATTGTGGAATCCCGTTGGAGATTACAATTGTCTTCGAATAGCTCTGAAGGGGCTATTAATATATGAACAGTACCGCGATGTGTAGCTGATGATTTCACATCGTAAAGTGTTTTCTGATATTTGCTGGTCTATATCTCTTCTACTTCCGTTTTCCGCTTTCATTTTTTGCTCTGTCTTGTCTCTTTAGGCTTAGGTCAACTTCTCATATGTTTACCTATGAATCCCTGCGCCTAAATATCTCTTCTGTTACTGTCTTCTTACCACGAACCTGCTACGCAGGCGTAGCAGGGGGAGAGGTGATACTCCCACGTGGCGCGTCCCAGGTGGCGAATAGGGGGGTCCTCACCGGCTTGCCGGCGGACTTGAGGGAAATAAAATACCTCTCGCGGACCAAACACACACCCTCTGTGGGTGGGGGAGGCAGACGAATAATACACCCACGGTATCCCCTACCTGTCGTGAGAGGCGACTAAAAGGGGCGACCAAGGGATAATTGGATTAGAACAATGAAACTACTCTTGATTAGTACCATCGTTCGGAGAACACCATGGGTCGCTTTTACTTGCGAGTAGTACCACTCTGTTAGGTACTCCATAGTTTTGTGATTCGTAGCACTCGAGTGGGGTTCGGTGTGGGTTTCCCGTACCCGTGAGTCGTGCCCGTGTGTGCAACACCACAGGTCTGGGCGTTGCCTGTGGGTTGTACCCGTGTGAGCGACACCACGCGTCTGGGCGTAGCCTGTGAGTTGTACCACTATATGAGCGGCACCGTAGGTCTGCGTTGCCAGTGATTAGTACCCACTCTGTAGGAACACCACGGTAATACCGGCGCCCGTGATTAGTAAACCTAGGTGAGGAACCTCATCGGTTTGCGTTGGCTATGAGTGTCGCCATTGTGTGAGAAACACCATAGGTCTGCGTTACCTTTACGACGTACAATACTTGTGAGTAGTACCTTAATGTTCGGAACACCGTGAGTTTACGCTACCTTTGATTAGTACCGCAGCTTGAGAAATATCATGGTTCTCCTTTACTACCGATAAGTGCCATTAGCATCATTCTGCTTTATAAGTGGTCCCTTGGTCACTAATACTATTATTTACAATCTTTTTTGAGTCTGATCCACTGTTTTGTTTGTCTTTTGTTTTTGTTGTGGTCATGTCCATCCATTCATTCTTAATGACATTTTTTTTTCATTTTGGTCAGTGGATGCTTTTCATTTTTTTTATCTCATTTCGTACCATTAGGGGCCGATGACCTCGATGTTAGGCCCCTCTAAAGAACAATCATCATCATCACTGTCTTCTTACGTCCGTGACTCATATCATCAAAATTTAGTGAGGGGCATTTAATTTGACAATACATCCACGTGATATTTACATATTTGTATCCAATCCGGCTGTTCTCAGTTATAATCCTATTTTCTATTAAGCTCAACATTATTAACTGTAATATTTTCTTCCTTAATAATTCAGAAACCTGGACACCCTTTCCTTTGATGAATAATTGCAAGATGTTCAAATGTATAACTTTTTGGCCCCGGAAGATATCGAAATATGGAAGCAATTCCAATGACGGTACAGACCTTCGTTTCGTGATAATGGGTGGCTAAACGGTAAGTCGTATCACAGAACAGAAAGCACGAATGACGCCCAATTTGGAGAGTTCAACAACTATTTGTCCTATAACATATTGTCATATCTCGATCCCTGATACGTTAGACAGAGCTGCAATTCCCAAATTCCACGAACCTGCTATGCAGGCGTAGCAGGGGGAGAGGTGATACTCCCACGTGGCGGGTCCCAGGTGGCGGATAGGGGGGTCCTCACCGGCTTGCCGGCGGACTTGAGGGAAATAAAATACCTCTCGCGGACCAAACACACACCCACTGTGAGTGGGGGAGGCAGACGAAGAATACACCCACGGTATCCCCTGCCTGTTGTAAGAGGCGACTAAAAGGGGCGACCAAGGGACGATCGAATTAGAACCATGAAACTACTTGTAATTAGTACCATCACGCAGGGAACACCATGAGTTGCCTTTACTTGCGTAGTACCACCATGTTAGGTACGCAATAGGTTTGTGATTTGTAGCGACAGTGTGTGAACAGGATGGGGATCCTACAGTACCTGTGATTCGTACCCCTATATGAGCGACACCATGGGATTAGCGACACGATGGTTCTGCCTTACCTGCTCCGTTCCCACTATGTGAGTATTTCCACGGGATAGTACGAGTCCCTGTGGTTAGTCCACTTATGTGAGGAACGCCATAGGTTTGCGTTCCCATTATAGGTTTGCGTCGCCTGCAAAGAGCGCCACAATATGCGAAACACCATAGGTCTGTGTTACATGTGCGTATTACACTACCTGTGAATAGCACCATAATGTGTGGAATACCGCGATTCTCCGCTACTTTTGATTAGTACCGCAATATTACGCAGCATGGTTCTACTTTCTTAGCGATAAATACCATTATGAGGTGCTGATGACCTGGATTTTTGACCTGTTTCGACTATACGCATAATCGATTCAGCATCGTACTATAGAAGCAGTCCCTTGGTCAGTACTACTATTGTTTTGTGCCAGCTTCTGTACATGTGAGGCACTGTGGGTCAGATCCACTGATCATTTTAAATTCATATCCGTCCATCCATTCATTCTTCGTCCTCATGCTTTGAATTCTGGTCAGTGGAGGACTTTGGAATTTTAAATTGTCATTTCATTTCGTCTCATTTCGTACCATTAGGGGCCGATGACCTTCGATGTTAGGCCCCTTAAAACAACAAGCATCATCATCATCATCAATTCCCAAATTTAAGTTTGAACTTTTTTACACGTATAGCTTATCGTTTGGTACACTTGTAGGAAAGATAGAATCATCAAATGCGGAAGGCACATTGACGTGACCAGTGGTCATATGTTAGCCAAATTTTATGATTCCAGCTGCTGCACAAGTATACGAAAAATAACGTAATGTCATAAAATGTACCCAAATTTCACCCTATTTAATGTTTCTAAATCGATATAATCCATAAATATAGGAGATACGAGAAAATGTCATAGGACCAAACATGTATAACACCAAAAGTGTCGTCTGGTGGCGGAATTCATTTGTTGATATGGCCTAAAGTTTAAAAGCATTAAAACACGAAATGAAGATCTGCCCTTAAAACGTGCCCATGCTTATCTATATAAATAAAGTTGTAGAGGGTCCGCTGCCTGTAATTTCGTTTCTATTACCAATTTTTAAGATATTTATCCAATTTACTTCTACTCTAGGCCGTATCTACCTTTTGTGCCTCTTTGTCCGCCTGTTCCACCAACATGGTGAAATAAAATGGCGTGTGGCTTTTAGTGCCGGGAGTGTCCGAAGACAAGTTCGGCTCGCCAGGTGCAGGTCTTTTCATTTGACTCCCGTAGGCGACCTGCGCGTCGTGATGAGGATGAAATGATGATAAAGACGACACATACACCCAGCCCCCGTGCCAGCGAAATTAACCAATTATGTTTAAAATTCCCGACCCCGCCGGGAATCGAACCCGGGACTCCTGTGGCCAAAGGCCAGCACGCTAACCATTTAGCCATGGAGCCGCACACCAACATGGTGAAACGGCTGGATAGATGTCGACCATACTTCATATATAAAGTATACTCATCCAGGAGATGGTTTAGATATGCATATGATTTAAAAATCAATGAAGGTTTATAGAGAAACCACAACAGTTTTCTTTCATTTTCTCTTATGCTAATGATTCGTGGTCTGGATGCGAAACGTCCCTTATCCGTTACGTACATTTGTTATGTACATAATATTTCTTGGTCACTGGACAATTCTTTTGAGGGGATATTCCAGGCTGTTCAAATGTATAACTTTTAGGCCCCGGAAAATACCCAAATAGGGAGGCAATTTCAACGACGGTGCAGACCTTCGTTTCGTGGTAACGGATTTCTAAACGGTGTCATTTCGCAAAGCAGATTACACAATAGCTGCTCAATTCGGAGAGATCTTCAACTTTGTTGTCGTATCTCGATTCTTTATACTTTAGACAGTGCGACATTTCTCGGTTACAATCAAATCTCTCCAACTCGATTGCGACTGGCATTAGGAAAGCCACGCTGGCGTAGCAGGGGGAGAGGTGATACTCCCACGTGGCGCGTCCCAGGTGGCGGATAAGGGGGTCCTAACCGGCTTGCCGGCGGACTTCAGGGAAATAAAATAAATCCCGCGGACCAAACACACTACCCCCTGCGGGTGGGGGACGCACATGTAGAACACACCCGCGGTATCCCTTGCCTGTCGTAAGAGGCGACTAAAAGGGGCCCAAGGGGCTCTCAACTTTGGAGTGTGGATTGGCGACTACAGGGCCCTTAGCTGAGTCTTGGCGTTGCTTCCACTTACTTGTGCACCGAGCTCGATAGCTGCAGTCGCTTAAGTGCGGCCAGTATCCAGTATTCGGGAGATAGTCGGTTCGAATCCCACTGTCGGCAGCCCTGAAAATGGTTTTCCGTGGTTTCCCATTTTCACACCAGGCAAATGCTGGGGCTGTACCTTAATTAAGGCCACGGCCGCTTCCTTCCCATTCCTAGCCCTTCCCTGTCCCATCGTCGCCATAAGACCTATCTGTGTCGGTGCGACGTAAAGCAGCTAGCAAAAAAAAAAAAAACTTACTTGTGCCAGGCTCCTCACTTTCGTCCATCCTGTCCGACCTCCCTTGGTCAACTCGTGTTCTTTTCCGACCCCGACGGTATTAGAGCATTCGAGGCCTAGGGAGTCCTTCATTTTCATGCCCTTCGTGGCCCTTGCCTTTCTTCGTCCGTTACTTCATCCTTCGAAGTGAGGGATCCCTTCTTTCTTCTTATTTTATGGTTGGGGGACGCAGACGAATAATACAGCCACGGTATCCCCTGCCTGTTGTGAGAGGCGACTACAAGGGGCGACCAAGGGATGATTGAATTAGAACCATGAAACTACTTTTGATTCGTACCATCACGCGGGGAAAACCATGGGTTGTCTGTACTTGCGAGTAGTGCCACTATATCAGGTACGAAATAAGTTTGTGATTAGTAGCAGCAAAGAGGCTGGCCTGTGGGTTTCCAGTACCTGTGCGTCGTACCCATGTGAGTAACACCGCTGGTCTGGGGGTTGCCTGTGAGTTGTACCACTATATGAGCAACACCGTCGGTCTGCGTTGCCTCTGATTGGTGCCCACTATGTGAGGAACCCCACGGGAATACCGGCGCCCGTGGTTAGTACACCTAGGTGAGGAGCCTCATCGGTTTGCGTTAGGTATGAGTGGCGCCATTGTGTGCGAAACACCATAGGTCTGCGTTACCTGTAGGAAGTATAATACTTGTGATTAGTACCATCTTGTGTGGAACACCGTGAGTTTCGCTACTTTTGATTAGTAACTCAACATGACTAATACCATGGTTGTACTTTACTCGCGGCATGTACCATTCTGTGGGGCCTTAGACATGGATTTTGCTCCCTTCAAACATCAAGCATCCTCGATTCAGGACTGTGCTTTATGAGTGGTCCCTTGGTCAGTAATACTATTATTTACGATCTTTATTTGAGTCTGATCCACTGTTTTTTGTTTGTTTGTTTTGTTTTTTGTTGGATTCATGTCCATCCATTCATTCTTCATGACATTTTTTATTTTAATTTGGTCAGTGGATGAAGTTGAACTTTCTGTTATATCATTTCGTACCATTAGGGGCTGATGACCTCGATGTTAGTCCCTTTAAACGCCAAGCATCATCATCATCATCAGCAGCAGCAGCAACATTAGGAAAGGGGGCCTCTCCTTATAATGAAAACTATCCATCTCCAGTGTGAATGGCAGCTACAAGTGAGCCTACCGTTATTTTGGATACTCCCAAACTCGATTGAATGGCAGTAGGGTATGTGGTCTTCCATCATCATCTAAATTACCCCAACGTGCACCTTACATCGGAAACAACGTATGGGATCCTCCCCGTTTTGTTTCTCTGATAGCGCTATGAGACGCGCAATTTAAAGAATCTTACTCACTGCTTGTGCAGTAACTTATGCAGAACTCCATGAACAAGGTATAATACGTTAGTGAAGGGCGGGTACATTTGCTAATAGTGAATATATTCTTCAACGTAGTGTTGACGTCAGGAAGGACTTCCGGTCGTAAAGCAAGGCCGAATCCATGTGTGTGATACCCTTCGCACAGGCGACCTCACCAGGGTTCGGGAAAGGCAGCGGAAGAAGGAGAGATTTATTTATTTATTTATTTATTTATTTATTTATTTATTTATTTATTTATTTATTTATTTATTTATTTATTTATTTATTTATTTATTTATTTATTTATTTATTTATTTATTTATTTATTTATTTATTTATCGAGTCTATTCGATTTCATTGTGTTCATATATTTATATTACACAGTCTTAGAAGGATTGTGAATCCCTGAGCCACACGATCGCTATGGAGTAGTAACGCACTCGGTATGTAAGGATGGAAATGACCACACGTTAGATCATATTGCGGTCATTCACGCTTTTCAGTGGCTAGAAATATGAGGTAAATATTGAGCTTTCATAATGAGCTCGGATCTTCACAAGACGGATTAGTACGCTGAAAGCTCGTTCCACTTTAATGACTTAAATACATATCGTAATTTAATTAATGCCTCAATCCATTTAATGGCTCCATTATGAGTTCTGATTACATAACAGTTAATATATGTATATTTAATCCTTCTCCTCTTATAAGCCGTATTCATTATCTATGCAGGATTATTAGTGTCTCAAACGAGATGAAGCTCCGTTCGCGGTTTGGTGTAAATCTCTACCATTCATATCAGTGATTAGCGCTTTATGATACAGTAGCTGTTTATAACTGGCGTAAAAAGAAGCAACTGCGTATTAGTGATATACTGTATTATATAGTCTAACGATGACGCTAAATTAACAACAGAACTGAGCATGAATATGTAGAATGTTTAATAATTATCCTTTGCTGTACTGAATCGGAGTCCTTTCTCTTTTCGAGCGTATGAGGAAATGATAGCGTTTTCAGCTCTTGCCGCACAGTTTGTACACACACTGTTCATTAGGTTCCTGGTAACTCGTCTTCACACAGAGTTTATCGTGCAAACCGTACATAGCAAGCCTCGCAATTGTACTATACATTGCCTAGTTAGGGCCTGTCCAGTCTCGGTTTGTCATGGCGTCTGTCGCATATAAATCTAGCCAGATTTCTTCACGCTTCTCCGTTCTTATCTGGAGTAATTCTGTATATTGGGGCAGATGGTACTTGTAGTATGAGTCTATCATCCATGAAAAAGTTCTCCTTAGCCAGGGCACGTCAGACTAGGTGGTGTTGTTTGTTTTTATTTTTAATATTCTTTTCAGGAATTTCGCTTTTACTTTTTCCAGTGTTGTAAGATAATGTACAATTTTGGATTTGAATAATTCCATCGCTGTACCGAGAGATATTACGGGTTTTTTTTTCATTTCGCAGATTCCGCGTATGGCTGATACTATTCTCTGTCTGATTTGTACCCTGTATGATTTTACAGAAGACTGGAAGCTGATACGTTGGTAACGAAATTAATTTAGCGTTTTCAGTTATTTTGCTTCACATATGATTTTGTCTTTTACTACGATTTTCTGTCCCTTTCTGAATGCCATATGCACTGTGTTTTCTTGGATTTACATATAGTTAGTTCAGGTCCACCCAATTTTGCAGTCTGTTCATTGCTCTTTAGAGTTCGTTTATTAAAGGATGCTAAAAAATATCTCAGAGTAAGATGAGTAATAACTACTTCATGGCTTAACCATGTGAAGTAGTTACGAATGAAAGTAGATATGACTTTGGTAGTATCGATTGGAATTAGATGGAAGGTATTATTAATATTATTATTATTATTATTATTATTATTATTATTATTATTATTATTATTATTATTATTATTATTATTATTATTATTATATACCACATATATCCCAATATTACAATTGGTGTTGAGAGTCAGGTCTATTGACTGAATGGTCAACGTTCTGGCCTTAGGTTCAGATGGCCTTGGTTTCGATTCACACGCGGGTCGGGTATTTTAACTGCAGACGGTAATTCCTCTGGCTTGGGGACTGAGTATTTTCTTAGTCTTAATACACTTCTCTTCGTTTACACACAATACATCGAACTACTAATCTCCACAGGAACACGCTATACTGAAGACATCACTCCACATTGTTTTGGTGTCAAAAAGGCCATCCTGCCGTAAAACAGGGTCTAACGCATATCATGTGCCGACGACGATACATAGGAGAAAAGGACAGGAAGAAGAATATGATGATGATTATTATTATGATGATGACGATAACAATGGTTGCTGTAGCGCATCGTCTCCAATGGTATATGATGAAATTATAATCTAAAATTTACCCAATACATAGTATGAAAATGAGTGTGACTTCAAAATAATCATCGGATCTACTTCAGGATGCCTTATTTCCATAAAATTAGATGTATATTAAAATTCAATAGAATTTAATAAGACATTGTTTTAAAAGTAAGGTTATGTAGCCTATATAGAAGGCCCTGTGCGGATATACAAAATTATATCCGCATCCACTTCGCATCCGCTCCGCATCCGCACTTCCTCCACCCGCAATTGCATTCACAAAATGCTTATCGGCGGATAATTTAAATATTTAACTACAGTATATTACACCCAAGGTATTAAAATGCATAGATCTGTTAACATACTACAATAGGACTGACACCTGGTACCAGAAACCCTACAATCACAGGTTTATGAGGGATTTTCTCTTGCGACAACTACCGATGTATTGACCTTTGTTCCTTCCATCCTTTCATTAATTGCGGGCAGGAACCAGTTAGGCTTAGGTCAGATTTATGGCTTTATGGTCTCAAGACTCTTTATACATTACTATTCTCCCACACCAATGTCAAGGGTCGCTAACACCACGTAATAACAAGAGTATGCCTCATTATTTATAAATTATCAGAAAAATTATCCTCACTGCCATACAGTTTGTATACGCCAAGACATTTTATTTTCTTGTTAAGAATGAAGCCATGTTTTCCAGTGTTGACTTAGTTAAATGCAACAAAGGCTTTTCAGTCTGTCAAAAACACAGCAAATACAATATAAATTATAACACTATAAACATACTTGTAAAATACACACTAACATATAAAGAATGACATGTTTCGTTCTACAAGAATATCCTTAGATTCTATCAAATCACTTGAAAACTGACAACGGACTTAACATCGGCAGTCAGGACAAGTACATAAGTTTTCGTTATATTAATACTTGTATGTATTTTTATTTTTTTTATTACTGTTCCATGTTATCACTAAACTCTCTATCATTGACAAGTTTACGCTACGTAAACAATACTGTACATATATAAGCTCGTTTTTAAGTGATTTGATGGAATCTGAGGATGTTCTTGTAGAACGAAACATGCCATTCTTTGTATGTTAGTGTGTATTTTACAGGTATGTTATAATTTACATTGTATTTGCTGTGTGTTTGACAGACTGAAAAGCCTTTGTTGCATTCTACGCCAAGACACTCAGTTCGTGGATATCCGCGGATAAATACCCGCGGATATCCGCATCTGTGCAGGGCCCTACCTATATACGGGGTTATTCACCTAAGACGTTACACGGAAATAACTTCTCAACCATTAAAGATATCGGCATTCTGTTTTCATATTCGTTAACTAGCAAGATACCCGTGCTTCGCTACGGTAATATACTGAAATTTATAATTGAATGCTTATTGTTTTAGATATATAATCCGCCGAAATTCGCGGTCTGACTCGTTTTCTGCGAGAACACACCAAAATTCCCGATCTGACTCGTTTTCTATTAGATTACGGCATGTTTCCTCCCATTTTTCAATCTTCTTTTCCAGCAATAGATTTCGTACTTCCCGGGCTAGGCTCAGGTATTCCTCCCGGTCAGTTGGGTCCGTAAATCTTTGCCATCTTTTCCTATAATCATTTTTAATATGGATAAAATCCTTCAGGAGATCCGGCGTGGTGTCATATTGGGTGCCTAGAAGGCACTGAACCCGCGGCCGGACTGCATTCTTAGTCATTACCCGTCCAGGAGCCGTTTCCAGCGCGGTCCGCAAATTTGAAGACGGTCCGGAACATTATTATTATTATTATTATTATTATTATTATTATTATTATTATTATTATTATTATTATTATTATTATTATTATTATTATTATTATTATTATTATTATTATTATTATTATTATGTGTTGCTGGAATGGATGATGACAGGAAAACCGGAGTATCCGGAGAAAAACCTGTCCCGCCTCCGTTTTGTCCAGCACGAATATCACATGGAGTGAACGGGATTTGAACCATGGAACCCAGCTGTGAGAGGCCGGCGCGCTGCCGAGGATCCTTATAAGTACATTAAGAACAGTAAAATCAATTGGTCTCACCTCCTTCTACACCCCACCGCCGTTAAGTTTATTTAACGGCCCCCCCAAAAAAAAATAATTAAAAGAAGGCTTGTTTCTTATGTTTAAAGAAGATTTCAAACACCAATGTTCACGTTTATAACCTTCAGTTTTGAGATATAAGTATCCCCATAAAAATTATTTACTTTTTCACTTCGTTTCACACTACTCCCCCCCCCCCCTAAGTGAATTTTCCCGCAAAAATTACTTGTTTCTTTAATAGTAAAGGATCTTCTAAATACCAATTATCACGACTCTAACTTCTTCAGTTTTTGATTTATGTGTCCTCATGAAAGGAATTCAACTACTTTACACTCCCGCCCTCCAAGATGGTTTCCCCCAAAAAACGCGTTTTTCTTTGTTTTTAAAGGAGATCCAAATACGAATTTTCACGTCTGTAACAACTTTAGTTTTTATTAGATGTATGTATTCTCATTCAATTAATTCAATTAATTTTTCAATTCTTTCACCCCCCCCCCACCTTCATTGGATTTTCCGAGAATACGTGTTTCTTTATTTTTAAAGCAGATTGCAAATATCAAATTTCACGTCTGTAACATCTTAATTTTTGAGATATCAATAGCCTAATTAAAATAATTCAACACCATTTTCAGTCACTTTTACCCCCCCCCTCCACCCAAGTGGTATTTCCGAAAGCTAAAAATACACGTTTCTTTATGTTTAATAGAGATAAAAAATACCATTTTTCCTTTCTGTAACATGTTAAGTTTTTTGAGATAAACTGTAAAAATTCTCATTTTAAAATTTCACCCCTTTTTTGAGTTCCCCTTAAGTGGAGTTTCCAAACACAAATCACCTATATTTCTTTAGATTTACAGGAGATTACAAACACCCACTTTTTACGTCTGTAACATTTTACGTTTCCAAGATATTCTGTAGATATAGTCTTTCAAAAATTTGTCACTCCTGTTTAACCGCCATTAATTGGATTTTCCAAAACTAAAAAATATGTGTTTTTTATTTTATTGGAGATCCCATATACAAATTTTCAGTTCTGTAATATCTTTCGTTTCTGAGATATATGTATCCTCATTAAAGGCATTCAACCGATTTTTCACCCTTTTACACCCCTCCTATTGGGATTTACAGGAAACAAAAAATTACGTTTTCCTTTATTTTTAGAGGAGATTCTAACTACCAATTGTTACATCTGTAAATTTTAAAGTTTTAAGATGTATACACACTCATTTTAAAAGATTTACACTCCCCCCTTTTTACTCCCCAATATTTGGATTTTCCAAAAACGAAAAAATACGTGTGTTTATTTATTTTTAAAGGAGATTCTAAATACCAATTTTCACATATATAACCTTTAAAATTTTTTTAGATAGATACACTCATTTTAAAATATTACTGCTTTTTCACCCCCCCCCTAAATTGGATTTTCCAGAAACAAAAAATACGTGTTTCTTTATTTTTAACGGAGATCTCAAACACCAATTTTCAGGTCTGTAATATCTTCAGTTTCTGATATATAAGTAGCCTCATTGAAGGCATTCAACCAATTTTTAGCCCCTTTTCACTCCTCCTATTGCGATTTTCCGAAAACAAAAAAATACGTGTTCCTTTATTTTTAATGAAGGTTCTAAATACCAATTTTTACATCTGCAAACTTTAAAAGTTTGGAGATATAGATTCACTCATTTTAAAAATTCACCCCCTTTTCACCCTCCCATTAATTGGATTTTCCAAAAACAAAAAAATACGTGTTTCTTTATTTTTAAAAGAGATCAAAAGTACCAATTTTCAGGTCTGTAATATCTTCAGTTTCTGAGATATAGGTACCGGTATCCTGATTAAAGGCATTCAACCCATTTTTCCCCATTTTCACCCTTTTTCACCCCTCCTATTGGGATTTTCTGAAAACAAAAAAATACGTGTTTCCTTATTTTTAAAGAAGATTCTAAATACCAATTTTTACATCTGTAAACTTTTAAAGTTTTGAGATATAGAGCAACTCATTTTAAAATTTCACCCCCGTTTTCACCCCCTTAGCGAAGGAATATCCAAAAATCCTCTCTTAGCGAGCACCTACGTCTTAATATGAATATATCCCCAAAATTTCATCTCTTTATGTCCAGTGGTTTTGGCTCGGCGATGATGAATCAGTCAGTCAGTCACCTTATAAACTCATTAATACTTTTGAAACCGCCTTCAGCAATCGGGTAATAAATATTTAATTAGAATACTAATCATAGTATATTTTTTTTTTTTGTGTATATTTCCTGAAATATATACTTAAATAGGTATATATATTAATATAAATGTATATTTAAAATAAATACTTTAATTTATTGCTAAAAACTAAATAGATAATGAATATAGGTTATTATATATTTATACCAATATTTAAGTATATATTATATAAACATTTATTAATATATAAATATATATATAATATATATGTAGATATATATCCCCTACAATGCTAGAAATATCTATAATATCCTCTTTTTCTCTCTCAAGTATATTTGTTATTAACATTATCGGGGGATTATATATTAATAAGTTATTATTAATTAATGTACCTTTTCTATATGTAATTAATATTATATAAATGTATATATATATATATAACTATTGTAACTGACCAATTTTTCTTACTAAAAACTATTAACTATCTCAAAATTAATCTCAAATAAGGTCTTTATTTTAAAATTCTGAAAATTTCTGAAATTTCAAAATTGTTACTAATATTTATCGACTAAATCTATTTTAATTACTTTTTCACTAACTCCAAAATTTCCAAAAATTCTTGATTACCAAAAATGCAAAAATTTGCACACTTTTCAAAAAAAAAATTCAAAAAGAAATTATTTTTCCCCCTTAAATAGCTATTTAACACTAATAAACACTTTGCACCAACTCTTATTATCCATACGTTAAAGTTTTAGTAATGAAGTGCCTGATAAAAAGGATTACTGTGATAGAGTAAATCATGTAATTATTTACCTTCATTATATCTAATAGATTTAAACTATTTCCTAAAGTATCAAAAACTTTCGTGCTTCATACACCTAGATATATTCATAAACTTCAATAAAAAGGTAAGCTAAATATAAGCTAATGGGTTCATACCCCGTAAATAGGATTGTCCTCCTTTTTAATCTTCACTACTCCTGCTAAAACTTTATTTACTACAACTTTAATCTTAGGTACACTCATTGCCACAACATCAACTTCCTGGTTAGGGGTTTGGATGGGATTAGAAATTAACCTCCTATCTTTTATTCCTCTAATAACTGATACAAAAAACTTAATATCAACAGAAGCTTCCCTAAAATATTTTTTAGTGCAAGCCTTGGCATCTGCTGCACTACTTTTCTCCATTATTTTAATATTTGCATTCTCCAATAATCCCTTTTATATAAATACCGAAATCTTTTCAACCCTAATATCTTCAGCATTGCTACTAAAAATGGGAGCCGCCCCCTTCCATTTTTGGTTTCCAGCAACAATAGAAGGATTAAGATGAAAAAACTGTTTTATTTTAATAACCTGACAAAAAATCGCCCCTCTAATATTGTTAGCATACATTATTGAAATAAACATTTTCATTAGAATAATTATTTTATCCTCAGTACTAATTGGATCTTTAGGGGGATTAAATCAAAGTTCTCTACGAAAACTAATAGCTTATTCCTCTATTAATCATATTGGTTGAATAGTTGCCGCCATAGTAGTAGGAGAAAACCTATGGGAACTATATTTTATTATCTACACATTCCTTACCCTATCTATTATTCTAATGTTTAATGTTCATCGCATCTACCATATCAACCAAAACTTCTTAACAATAACTAACAACCAAATTACAAAGTCTTGTTTATTCCTCCTTCTTCTTTCCCTTGGTGGTTTACCTCCTTTCTTAGGATTTCTACCTAAATGGTTGATCATCCAAACCTTAGTTGACCTAAATTATCAATTCATCGTTATCATCATAGTAATTATAACTTTAGTAACACTATTTTATTATCTTCGATTAACATTTCTTGCATTCCTATTCTCCTACACTGAATTAAAATTAACTTTAATAAACTCCTACAATCGCACTTTTTTACCCCTTCTATTAACCTTTACCGGAATTTCAACATTGGGGTTACCTTTCTGTTCTGTTATCTATTTTATGCTTTAAGGCTTTAAGTTAATAAAACTAATAGCCTTCAAAGCTATAAATAAAGACAGTGTCTTTAAGCCTTAATAGGTTTTACCTACTCCTTTAGAATTGCAGTCTAATATCATCATTGACTATAAAGCCTGGAAGGGGAGAATTATTCTCCTAAATAAATTTACAGTTTACCGCCTATAACCTCAGCCACCCTACCGCAACAATGACTTTTTTCAACTAATCATAAGGACATTGGAACATTATACTTCATTTTTGGTGCCTGAGCAGGAATGGTAGGTACATCTCTCAGCTTACTAATCCGCGCAGAATTAGGACAACCAGGTTATTTAATTGGTGACGATCAAATTTATAATGTAATCGTCACTGCTCACGCATTTGTAATAATTTTCTTCATAGTAATGCCCATCATAATTGGGGGATTTGGAAATTGATTAGTTCCTCTTATACTTGGAGCCCCTGATATAGCCTTCCCTCGAATAAACAATATAAGTTTCTGGTTACTTCCTCCTTCACTTGTCCTATTACTTAGAAGTAGTTTAGTGGAAAGCGGTGCAGGTACTGGTTGAACAGTCTACCCTCCCCTTTCTTCAGGAATTGCACACGCTGGTGCTTCTGTTGACTTAGCAATTTTCTCTCTTCATTTAGCAGGGGTATCATCAATTCTCGGAGCCGTTAATTTTATTACCACAACTATTAATATACGAGCCCCTGGGATATCACTAGACCAAACACCTTTATTTGTATGAGCTGTAGCAATTACGGCTCTTCTCCTCCTCCTATCCTTACCTGTTTTGGCAGGTGCAATTACTATATTACTTACTGACCGAAATCTTAATACCTCTTTCTTTGATCCTGCGGGTGGGGGAGATCCTATTCTCTATCAACACCTATTTTGATTTTTCGGTCACCCTGAAGTCTATATTTTAATTCTTCCAGGATTTGGTATGGTCTCTCATATTATTAGTCAAGAAAGAGGGAAAAAGGAAGCATTTGGTACTTTAGGAATAATCTACGCAATAATAGCAATTGGGCTCCTTGGGTTCGTCGTCTGGGCACACCATATATTTACTGTAGGAATAGATGTAGACACACGGGCTTATTTCACATCCGCCACTATAATTATTGCTGTTCCTACAGGAATTAAAATTTTTAGTTGATTAGCTACACTTCACGGAACCCAATTAACTTATAGCCCAGCCTTACTTTGAGTATTAGGTTTTGTCTTCCTCTTCACTATTGGAGGACTAACAGGAGTTGTATTAGCCAACTCCTCAATTGATATCATTTTACACGACACATACTATGTTGTTGCTCACTTCCACTATGTTTTATCTATAGGAGCAGTATTTGCAATCATGGCTGGATTTATTCAATGATATCCACTATTTACAGGTTTAACCCTAAACCCTAAGTGATTAAAAATTCAATTTACAACTATATTTGTAGGAGTAAACCTAACATTTTTCCCTCAACACTTTTTAGGACTAGCTGGTATACCACGTCGATACTCTGATTATCCAGACAGTTACACATCATGAAATGTTGTTTCAAGCTTAGGGTCAACTATCTCTTTTATTGGAATTATCTTCCTTATTTTCATTATTTGAGAAAGTATAATCTCAAATCGAACTGTCTTATTCCCTATAAATATGGTAAGTTCATTAGAATGATATCAATCTTATCCTCCAGCTGAACATTCATATTCCGAACTACCTATATTAACTAATTTCTAATATGGCAGAATAGTGCGGTAGATTTAAGCTCTACATATAAAGTTCACCCTTTTATTAGAATATTAAATGGCAACCTGATCGAATTTAAATCTACAAAATAGTGCCTCTCCTTTAATAGAACAATTAATTTTCTTTCATGATCATACACTTTTTATTTTATTAATAATTACTGTTTTGGTTGCTTATATTATAGGAAGTTTATTATTCAATAAATTTACACATCGTTATCTACTTGAAGGACAAACAATTGAAGTAATTTGAACAATTCTCCCTGCAATCACACTTATTTTCATTGCCCTTCCATCTCTTCGACTTCTCTATCTACTTGATGAATCAATAGACCCTCTTATTACAGTAAAAACTGTAGGTCATCAATGATATTGAAGCTATGAATATACAGACTTTACTACTCCTTATGAATTCGACTCATATATACTTCCTTACAACGAAATACCTACAAATGGTTTTCGGTTATTAGATGTAGATAACCGAACTGTACTCCCTATAAATACCCCTGTTCGAGTTCTAGTCACGGCTGCTGACGTTCTCCATTCCTGAACAGTTCCAGCCTTGGGAGTAAAGGTTGATGCTACGCCAGGTCGACTAAACCAAACAAGTTTTTTTATAAATCGGCCTGGATTATTTTATGGTCAATGTTCGGAAATCTGTGGGGCCAATCATAGCTTTATGCCCATTGTAATTGAAAGAATTAACATTAACTCATTTATTAAATGAATCAATAACATAATAAATTCATCATCAGATGACTGAAAGTAAGTACTGGTCTCTTAAACCATTTTATAGTAATTAACACCTACTTCTGATGAAGAAATTAGTTAATTCATAACATTAGTATGTCATACTAAAATAATTAAATACTTTAATATTTCTTTATTCCTCAAATAATACCTATAAATTGATTAATTTTATTTTTTATATTTTCATCTACTCTTATTTTATTTGCCATTATAAATTACTATATTTTTTTATACAATATTCCCTCACCAACAAGTAAACCTTCATTAACTTCAAATTCCATAAATTGAAAATGATAAATAACCTCTTCTCAATTTTTGATCCCACATCTAGTATCATAAATTTATCCCTCAACTGGTTAAGAACATTCCTTGGACTTTTTATATTACCCTTCATCTACTGATTAATTCCCTCACGTCTTACCATCATCTGATCTTCAATTACAAATACCCTTCATAATGAATTTAAAACTTTAATCGGACCAACCAGTCACAGTGGAAGAACCTTCATCTTCATTTCATTATTCTCACTTATTTTATTTAATAATTTCCTAGGATTATTCCCCTATATTTTCACTAGCTCTAGTCATCTGGTACTGACACTCACATTATCTTTACCTCTATGATTGTCATTCATACTATATGGGTGAATCAACCACACCACTCACATATTTGCCCATATAATTCCTCAAGGCACTCCTCCTATCCTTATACCTTTTATGGTTTGTATTGAAACTATTAGAAATATTATTCGCCCAGGTACATTAGCTATCCGTTTAGCCGCCAATATAATTGCAGGTCATCTCCTTTTAACTCTTTTAGGAAATACTGGCCCCTCCTTAATTCTTTCTACACTATCCATTTTACTTATTGCCCAAATACTTTTAATAATGTTAGAATCAGCTGTAGCCATCATTCAATCGTATGTATTTGCTACGTTAGCCACCCTTTATTCTAGAGAAGTAAACTATGGTAACACATTCAAATCACCCCTATCACTTAGTCAACCCCAGACCTTGACCCCTAACTGGTGCTATTGGAGCTATAACAACTACTATAGGAATAATTAAATGATTCCATCAATACGACAATTCCCTCTTATTTCTAGGTTTAACTTTAATTACCTTAACTATAATTCAATGATGACGTGATATTACACGAGAAGGGACATATCAGGGCCTTCACACCTTACCAGTAAGTAAGGGATTACGATGAGGTATAATCTTATTTATTATTTCTGAAGTGTTCTTCTTCATCTCCTTCTTTTGAGCTTTCTTTCACAGAAGTCTCTCTCCTAGTATTGAGCTAGGAAGACTTTGACCCCCTTTAGGAATTCAACCTTTTAATCCTCTCCAAATTCCTCTGCTTAATACCACTATTCTCCTTGCTTCAGGAGTAACTGTCACATGAGCACATCATAGTTTAATAGAAGGAAATTATAGTCAAGCTACAGAAAGATTATTTTTCACAATTTTATTGGGTATTTACTTTACCATTCTCCAAGCCTATGAATATATTGAAGCTCCCTTTACCATTAGTGACGCCGTATATGGATCAACCTTCTTTGTAGCAACTGGATTTCATGGACTCCACGTCATTATTGGAACTACCTTCCTATTAATTTGTCTATTACGACATTTGATATGTCACTTCTCAATCAACCATCACTTTGGGTTTGAAGCCGCTGCATGATACTGACACTTCGTTGATGTGGTATGATTATTTTTATATATTTCTATTTATTGATGAGGAAGATAATTCATTATTTATTTAGTATATAAGTACATTTGACTTCCAATCAAAAAGATTGATTAATTCAAAATAAATAATCTGAATTATATTTATCGTCTCTTCATTTACAATTATTCTAACATCAATTGTTATAATATTGGCCTCAATCCTCTCTAAAAAACCCATTAATGATCGAGAAAAAGCTTCCCCCTTTGAATGTGGATTTGACCCTAAAAGCTCAGCCCGGCTCCCTTTCTCCTTACGATTCTTTTTAATTGCCGTAATTTTCCTTATTTTTGATGTAGAAATTGCCTTACTTCTTCCTGTTATCATTATTATAAATTGATCAAATATCTTATCATGATCAATTATTAGTATAATATTTCTACTAATCCTATTACTAGGTTTATATCACGAATGAAACCAGGGGGCCTTAGAATGAGCATCTTAGGGTTGTAGTTAATTATAACATTTGATTTGCACTCAAAAAGTATTGATTTGTCAATCTACCTTAAATAAGAAGCGATAAATTGCAATCAGTTTCGACCTGATCTTAGATGTATTACATCCTTATTTATCTTAATTGAAACCAAAATAGAGGTATATTACTGTTAATAATATTATTGAAATTTATTTCCAATTAAAGAAATGTGTTGATCAAATTAAAGCTGCTAACTTTTTATTTTAATGGTTTAATTCCATTAACATTTCTCCATTTATATAGTTTAAAAATAAAACAATACATTTTCATTGTATAAATAATATATTATATTTATAAATACTTAAAAGTTAATAAACTTCCTCAACATCTTCAGTGTTGTGCTCTACATAAGCTATTTAAGTACAAAATCAACATAATCAACATAATCACCCATAAAACAAAACTAATTAAATAAATTTTAATTCTATTATTCTGTCAATCCTGAACCATCTGACTATATCGAACAGATTGCTTATAGATTATCTGACCACCTCAATCCTCACTTCAACCTTGGTCCATAGTTTTAAAAACTTGTTTCCCTAAAAATAAAGGTAAATAACTAACTCCATATGTTCTAATAAAGGGTATAAACCATATTGATCCTAAAAAATTAGATATTATAAATACCTTTAAGGACAATAAGTTATAAGATAAAGAAAATTTAGATACCTCATATCCAAGTCATCCTCCTAACACTCTCACAATTAAAGCTAATAATTTTAAAGTAATTGGTAAACAAATTATAGAGGGTGATGGAAACATAACTCAACTTAATATACAACCCCCTAAAATTGCTATCATGACTAACACTAATATTCTCTTCAGCATAACTCATCCCTCATCATTTAATGGGTGGAATGATGTAGAATTAAATTCACCTGTTATTGAATAGTATACTAATCGCAAAGAATAGCATACAGTTAAACCTGTAGAGAAAAAATATAAAAAAAAACTAAATATATTAATATAGGATAATCTAACAATTTCCAAAATTAAGTCCTTCGAATAAAATCCAGCCAAAAAAGGTATACCACAAAGCGCGAGATTAGAAATATTAAAACAAACAGCCGTCAACGGTATTTGATTACAAATATTTCCTATGAACCGAATATCTTGAGAATCCTTCATATTATGAATTAATGAACCAGCACATATAAATAAAAGAGCCTTAAATAATGCATGCGTTAAAAGATGAAAAAATGCCAATTTAGGAAATCCTATAGCTAAAATTCTTATCATTAAACCTAATTGTCTTAAAGTTGATAAAGCAATAATCTTCTTTAAATCAAATTCAAAATTAGCCCCTAAGCCCGCCATAAATATAGTAAGTCCAGCTACAAGTAATAAAAACTTAGACAATCAGGTATCCACAAATGCCCCATTAAACCGGATCAACAAGTAAACCCCTGCTGTAACCAATGTTGATGAATGTACCAAAGCTGAGACAGGTGTTGGAGCTGCCATAGCCGCTGGTAATCAAGAAGAAAATGGAATTTGAGCTCTTTTAGTCATAGCAGCCAACACCACTATAGTACTAATTAACATTATAATATAAGAATCCTTACCAAATTCCAAATAATATACATAATTTCAACTCCCATATGCCATTATTCACGCAATAGCTATGAGCAATGCGACATCTCCAATCCGATTAGACAAAGCTGTCAATAAACCCGCGTTATAAGATTTAACATTTTGATAATAAATAACTAAACAATAAGAAACAAGTCCTAATCCATCTCAACCTAATAGAATTCTAATCAAATTTGGTCTAATAATCAAAAATATTATTGACAACACAAACATTAATACTAAAATAATAAATCGATTGATAGTCAAATCACCATGTATATATTCATCTCTATAAAAAATCACTAAAGCTGAAATAAACAATACAAACCCTATAAATAATAGTGATATTCAGTCAAACAAAAAGGTTATAACAATTGAACTTCTATTCAAACTTAACACTTCCCATTCAATAAAAATCGCTAGATCATATCTAATAAAATAAAACCCTATAAATATCAAAATTATTGCTACAATAAACAAAAATAAAAAACTTAAAAAACAAATAGATAATGACCATAAAATGGTTTAAAGTAGTCACCTACATCATTGGTATCACAAACCAACATTTTACTTTAAACTATTTAAACACAATCACAATATACATAAATCCCCCTTTAATACTAAAATATTTAATGGTAGTCAATGAAGTAAGAGTAAAATAAATTCACGACTATAACCACTGGAACAAGAGTAAATTCCGGAATATATCATACCATGTTGACTATAAGCATATAAATATAAGGTATATACTGCTCTAAAAAACGACAATAACATTAATATAACCATAGATACTCATGATCAAGCAACCAATCTATTAAATAAACTAATCTCTCCTATTAAGTTTAAAGAAGGGGGAGCAGCCATATTAGAAGAACTAAGAAGAAATCATCATATAGCCATTGAAGGCATAAAATTCATTAAACCCTTACTTACCAGTATTCTTCGTCTTCCCAGACGCTCATACGTAATATTTGCCAAAGCAAATAAACCAGAAGAACATAACCCATGAGCGATCATAAGCGTATAACTTCCTCTAAACCCTCAAACTCTTAACGTTATTAAACCTCCCAGGACAATCCCTATATGAGAAACCGAAGAATAAGCAATTAGAGCCTTTAGATCCGTCTGATATAAACATACTAAACTAACTAATACACCCCCTACTAAACTAATGGCAACTCAAACATAATTATACTTTAATCCCAAAGAAACCATTATTGTATAAACACGTAATAGTCCATACCCCCCTAATTTCAACAATACACCTGCTAAGATTATAGACCCAGACACTGGCGCTTCCACATGTGCTTTCGGTAATCATAAATGAACAAGAAATATTGGAATCTTTACTAAAAAAGCCAAAATTAAAACCAAGTAAAACATCACATTAAACAAACTTACATTTCTCAACAAACTTAAATCCAAATTACCATAAATTCTATACACATTAAATAACCCCACCAATAAAGGTAAAGAAGCTAACAAAGTATAAAACAATAAATATACCCCCGCCTGTAATCGTTCAGGTTGATACCCTCAACCTAAAATCAAAAACAAAGTAGGAATTAATCTACTTTCAAAAAATAAATAAAAAGAAAATATACTCATACTTCTAAAAGTACAGTATAATATCAATAATAAAAACAAAACATAAATCTGAAATAATTGATTATAAAATTTAACACGATATACCGATTCTCTAGCTGTAATCATCAATGCACAGATTCAAAATCTCAATAAAATCAATCCATAAGATAAAACATCTCCCCCAAAACAATAACTTAAATTACCAAAATCACCTGATAGGGTACACCCTACAAAAAATATAAATGTTATAAAATATATTAAAGACTGAACCACCCATCAATAATCAATTAAAAAACATAAAGGGATTAAAAATATGATCATAAATATAAATTTTAACATTGTAATACTCTAAATGTTTGAAAAAAATCATTGCCATGAGTTCGAATTATAGAAACCAACACAGATAGTCCTAAAGCCCCCTCACAAACAGAAAATGTTAAAAAAACTATACTAAAATACAATTCATAATCAAAAAAATTTAAATATAAATAAAGTAACCCAAACAAACTCAACACAATAAATTCTAAACTCAACAATATAGATAATAAATGCTTACGTTTAGAACAAAAAGTTCACGCCCCTATTAAAAATACTAAAATCAAGACAACTCAACTTATATTTATTACCATTGTTTTAGTAGTTTAATAAAAACACTGGTCTTGTAAACCAATATTAAGATTTTCTTCTAAAACTCAGAGGAAAGAAAAATTCTTTTCACTAATCCCCAAAATTAATATTTTATACTTAAACTACCCTCTGGATTTTAAATTTAAGAATTCTTGTCTTCAATCTTCTTAATAGTATGATTTTTATACAAGCTAATCACCCTCTTGCTATGACCCTCATTATTATTGTACAAACATGTATTATCTCTATAACTGTTGGATTAATATCTTCCTCCTTTTGGTTCTCCTACATCTTGTTCTTAATCTTCCTAGGGGGTATATTAGTCCTTTTTATCTACATCACTAGTTTAGCTTCCAATGAACTCTTTTATACTTCTATAAAAACTCTTGTAATTTCATTACTATTTATAGCCTTAGTTCTAATAATTTCATCCATAAGAGATCCATATTTTACCAATATACTTACTAAAAATATGGATCTCACATCAATCGACCTAATATATTACTCCTTAAATACAGAAGCCACCCCTCACTTAATTAAACTTTACAATAAACCCAACCACCTCATTACTCTAATACTAGTGAACTACTTATTTCTTACCTTAATCGTAATTGTAAAAATTACAAACATCTTCCAAGGTCCTCTACGGCAAAAATTTTAATGACCAAACCTATACGAGTATCACATCCTCTTTTTAAAATTGCCAATAACGCCTTAGTAGATCTGCCCGCCCCCTCAAACATCTCCGCTTGATGAAACTTCGGATCACTCCTCGGTCTTTGTTTAATAATCCAAATTGCCACGGGTCTTTTCTTAGCCATACACTATACCGCTAATGTAGACTTAGCTTTTTCTAGTGTGGCCCACATTTGTCGTGATGTCAACTACGGTTGACTATTACGCACTTTACATGCCAATGGTGCTTCTTTTTTCTTCATCTGCCTTTACCTCCATGTAGGACGTGGAATATATTATGGTTCATATAATTATATGCACACCTGATCTACGGGTGTCGTAATCCTATTTTTAGTTATAGGAACAGCTTTTATAGGATATGTTCTCCCTTGAGGCCAAATATCTTTTTGAGGAGCAACTGTAATTACAAATCTTTTATCAGCTGTTCCTTATTTAGGTATTGATTTAGTCCAATGAGTTTGGGGGGGATTCGCAGTTGATAATGCCACCCTCACTCGCTTCTTTACCTTCCACTTTGTTCTACCATTTATTGTTGCTATAATAGTTATAATCCATCTTTTATTCCTACACCAAACAGGGTCAAATAACCCCTTAGGTTTAAATAGAAACTCAGATAAAATTCCATTCCACCCTTATTTCACCTTTAAGGACATTTTTGGATTCATCATTATAGTTGCCATTCTACTATTATTAACTCTTCTCGAACCTTATATACTAGGAGATCCCGATAATTTTACTCCTGCGAATCCCCTAGTCACACCTGTTCATATTCAACCCGAATGATATTTCCTCTTTGCGTATGCAATTTTACGGTCTATTCCCAATAAGCTGGGTGGAGTAATTGCATTAGTAATATCTATCGCCATTCTCCTCATTCTCCCTTTTACCGCAAACAATAAATTCCGTGGAATCCAATTTTACCCAATCAATCAAATTCTATTTTGATCAATAGTTTCTATTGTCATCCTTTTAACATGAATTGGTGCTCGACCGGTAGAAGATCCTTATATTCTAACTGGCCAAATCCTCACTGTCCTATATTTCCTTTATTACATCTTAAATCCTATAATTTTTTATATTTGAGATAATCTAGTGAATTAGTTATTAAGCTTATGAAAGCATATGTTTTGAAAACATAAGACAGAAGTTCAATTCTTCTATTAACTTTACTAAATTAAATCCATTAAATAAGTAAAGAATGTATAAAAACCCTTAATCCCAAGAAAAAAAATAAAAAATTTAGTGATAAAGGTAAATAAGCCTTCCATGCTAAATATATTAATTTATCGTACCGAAATCGTGGGAGAGTCCCTCGAACCCAAACAAATATAAAAGCTAAAAAAGTTAACTTTAAAAAAAAATAAATTGATAAAACATCTCCCCCTAAAAAAATTACACAAAACAACATTCTTATAAACAAAATACTAGTATATTCAGCTAAAAAAATTAATGCAAATCCACCGCTTCTATACTCAACATTAAATCCCGAAACCAATTCAGACTCCCCTTCTGCAAAATCAAAGGGAGTTCGGTTAGTTTCCGCCAAACATGATGAAAACCATGCTAACATAAGAGGAAAAGTTAAAAACATAAACCATACATAACCCTGAAGGCTCATAAATCTTATTAAACAATAATTATCTACTAAAAAAATAAATCTTAACAAAATCAATGCCAATCTTACCTCATAAGAAATTGTTTGAGCAACAGCCCGCAACCCCCCTAATAGTGCATAATTAGAATTTGATGATCACCCCGCAATCATTACTGTATACACTCCTAAACTCGTACACACTAAAAAAAATAAAATTCCCAAATTAAAAGTAAATAAAATTGTTAAAAAAGGATAAATTATTCAAGTCACCAAGGCCAAAAACAATCTAAAGACAGGGGAAAAATAATATATTAAATAATTTGATGCTACAGGATATGTTCCCTCCTTAGAGAATAACTTAATTGCATCAGCAAAAGGCTGTGGCAACCCAATAAATCCTACTTTATTGGCCCTTTACGAATTTGAATATAACCTAAAACCTTCCGCTCTAATAAAGTAAGGAAAGCCACCCCAATTAATTCACAAATAATCAACATAACAACTCCTAACAATCTTATTAAAATCTCCGTTAACAATACTACCTGTAATACTCTTACATTTTTGAATTCTAAATTCAATACACTTCTCTGCCAAAGTAGTACTTAGTGTTTATCATCTTTATTAAAAATTATTTCGAATATTTGGTCCTTTCGTACTAAAATATTCACTTATTATAAAGATAGAAACCGACCTGGCTTACGCCGGTCTGAACTCAGATCATGTAAGGATTCAAAAGTCGAACAGACTTATTAATTAAACTTCTACACCTAATCATATTCCTTAATCCAACATCGAGGTCGCAATCTTTTTTGTCGATATGAACTCTCAAAAAAAATTACGCTGTTATCCCTAAGGTAACTTTATCTTATAATCGTTAATAACGGATCAAATATTCATAAATCAATGTTTATAAAACAAAGAGTTATTCTTATCTTTGTGTCACCCCAACAAAATACGGTAGAATACATATTAATAACACCACCAAACAAAATATACACAATTCCATATAAAGATCTATAGGGTCTTCTCGTCTTTTATATTTATTTAAGCCTTTTGACTCAAAAGTTAAATTCTATTTATTACACGGAGACAGTTAATGTTTCGTCAAACCATTCATTCCAGCCTTCAATTAAAAGACTAATGATTATGCTACCTTTGCACGGTCAAAATACCGCGGCCCTTTAATTTTACCATCAGGGGGCAGGCCCGACCTTAAATTCATCCCAAAAGGACATGTTTTTGATAAACAGGCGAACATTAAATATTGCCTAGTTCCTTCATGTAAATTTACATATACTAAACGTCCTACACCTTTATATACTAATTTTATCATTATTACATTTACATTTATATTACATAAATCACTTCAATACTCAACTTAATATTATTATAAAATCATATTACAATAAAATAACTTATAACATTATTCAACTGATGGCTAATTTAAAGCCTACACTTCTTTATAATTCTACAATAATTATAAATTCTATTCTAAAGCTTATCCCTTAAAATATTATACTCAATTAATAGTCAATATATTAATATAAAAACTACTATTAAATACTGAATTAAATTCATTTCTTGAAGAACCAGATATCTTAAAAACCGACTAATATTTCATTACAAACTTGCTATTCTTGATAATAGTACCACACTAACCAACATAGCAAATTAGCTCTTTTTAATTCGGGAAAAATAAATCTCTATTCCAATTTTAATAAACCCTGATACACAAGGTACAATATTAATTTACTTTTCTAAAAATTTATTTTCAACTTTTTTCAATTTCCCTTCACAGTACTACTCCACTATAAATAAATAAATTTGTTCTATTACTATACTAAAACACACATAATTAATGTTATTTCAATTAAATCAAAACTCCCTATTCATCAAATTTTAAATTGATACTTTCAAAATAATTCGAATCGCACGAACATCCTCTCAGTGTAAATGAAATGCTTCACTTTAAGCTTTATTTTGCATTCTAGATACACTTTCCAGTACATCTACTATGTTACGACTTATCTCACCTTATAATGAGAGCGACGGGCGATGTGTACATGTTTTAGAGCTAAAATCATATTATCATAATATAACAATATTACTTTCAAATCCACCTTCAAGCGCACTACCTTTCAATGCAAGATCCATTTAAATTTTTTTATTGTAATCCATCTCTTACTTGATCATAAGCTGCACCTTGACCTGACATTTACTCTAATAAGAGTTATAGAAAATTATCACTCTTAAAAAATAATCTCACGACGGCGGTATACAAACTGATAACAAAATCAAGTCGATTATAACGTGTACTATCGATTACAGGACAGATTCCTCTGAAAAGACTAAAACACCGCCAAATTCTTTGAGTTTCAAGAACATAACTATTACTACTCAAGTAATGATATTTACAATTGGAATAATAGGGTATCTAATCCTAGTTTATAGCCCAATTTTCAAAGCTTCGTATACCAATTCTAAACTCCAAATAAATTCAAAATTCTACCTTAAAAATTTACATTCAAGTCTATTAAAAATTTACTAACTCCTACACTAATAATGTTCACTTTAACCCTACGTATAACCGCGGCGGCTGGCACGACTTTTGCCGGCTACATATTATATTACTAATTCCAAGTCACCTTGATAAATAATATTAAATACTGCAAGTATATGTATACTATCTAAGCTCATAAATCTATAATCACAAAAATTCACATGTAAAACATATAAAAAGTAAACAATTAAGCAAGAATAAAACTTTCTAAATCCATTATTAAAATATGGGTCAAATATTTAATATTACAATTATAAAATAATATCACATAAATATTAATATACAATATAATGAACTCATTTTGAGTATTTCCTGGCGTTGAATTTTCATCGCATTTTTCGCCCCTATACAATGAAAATATTCACTTATCTAAAAAATAACATATGGGACCTATCCTATAACACTAATCATTTCACCTTATAAACTCATTAATACTTTTGAAACCGCCTTCAGCAATCGGGTAATAAATATTTAATTAGAATACTAATCATAGTATATTTTTTTTTGTGTATATTTCCTGAAATATATACTTAAATAGGTATATATATTAATATAAATGTATATTTAAAATAAATACTTTAATTTATTGCTAAAAACTAAATAGATAATGAATATAGGTTATTATATATTTATACCAATATTTAAGTATATATTATATAAACATTTATTAATATATAAATATATATATAATATATATGTAGATATATATCCCCTACAATGCTAGAAATATCTATAATATCCTCTTTTTCTCTCTCAAGTATATTTGTTATTAACATTATCGGGGGATTATATATTAATAAGTTATTATTAATTAATGTACCTTTTCTATATGTAATTAATATTATATAAATGTATATATATATATATAACTATTGTAACTGACCAATTTTTCTTACTAAAAACTATTAACTATCTCAAAATTAATCTCAAATAAGGTCTTTATTTTAAAATTCTGAAAATTTCTGAAATTTCAAAATTGTTACTAATATTTATCGACTAAATCTATTTTAATTACTTTTTCACTAACTCCAAAATTTCCAAAAATTCTTGATTACCAAAAATGCAAAAATTTGCACACTTTTCAAAAAAAAAATTCAAAAAGAAATTATTTTTCCCCCTTAAATAGCTATTTAACACTAATAAACACTTTGCACCAACTCTTATTATCCATACGTTAAAGTTTTAGTAATGAAGTGCCTGATAAAAAGGATTACTGTGATAGAGTAAATCATGTAATTATTTACCTTCATTATATCTAATAGATTTAAACTATTTCCTAAAGTATCAAAAACTTTCGTGCTTCATACACCTAGATATATTCATAAACTTCAATAAAAAGGTAAGCTAAATATAAGCTAATGGGTTCATACCCCGTAAATAGGATTGTCCTCCTTTTTAATCTTCACTACTCCTGCTAAAACTTTATTTACTACAACTTTAATCTTAGGTACACTCATTGCCACAACATCAACTTCCTGGTTAGGGGTTTGGATGGGATTAGAAATTAACCTCCTATCTTTTATTCCTCTAATAACTGATACAAAAAACTTAATATCAACAGAAGCTTCCCTAAAATATTTTTTAGTGCAAGCCTTGGCATCTGCTGCACTACTTTTCTCCATTATTTTAATATTTGCATTCTCCAATAATCCCTTTTATATAAATACCGAAATCTTTTCAACCCTAATATCTTCAGCATTGCTACTAAAAATGGGAGCCGCCCCCTTCCATTTTTGGTTTCCAGCAACAATAGAAGGATTAAGATGAAAAAACTGTTTTATTTTAATAACCTGACAAAAAATCGCCCCTCTAATATTGTTAGCATACATTATTGAAATAAACATTTTCATTAGAATAATTATTTTATCCTCAGTACTAATTGGATCTTTAGGGGGATTAAATCAAAGTTCTCTACGAAAACTAATAGCTTATTCCTCTATTAATCATATTGGTTGAATAGTTGCCGCCATAGTAGTAGGAGAAAACCTATGGGAACTATATTTTATTATCTACACATTCCTTACCCTATCTATTATTCTAATGTTTAATGTTCATCGCATCTACCATATCAACCAAAACTTCTTAACAATAACTAACAACCAAATTACAAAGTCTTGTTTATTCCTCCTTCTTCTTTCCCTTGGTGGTTTACCTCCTTTCTTAGGATTTCTACCTAAATGGTTGATCATCCAAACCTTAGTTGACCTAAATTATCAATTCATCGTTATCATCATAGTAATTATAACTTTAGTAACACTATTTTATTATCTTCGATTAACATTTCTTGCATTCCTATTCTCCTACACTGAATTAAAATTAACTTTAATAAACTCCTACAATCGCACTTTTTTACCCCTTCTATTAACCTTTACCGGAATTTCAACATTGGGGTTACCTTTCTGTTCTGTTATCTATTTTATGCTTTAAGGCTTTAAGTTAATAAAACTAATAGCCTTCAAAGCTATAAATAAAGACAGTGTCTTTAAGCCTTAATAGGTTTTACCTACTCCTTTAGAATTGCAGTCTAATATCATCATTGACTATAAAGCCTGGAAGGGGAGAATTATTCTCCTAAATAAATTTACAGTTTACCGCCTATAACCTCAGCCACCCTACCGCAACAATGACTTTTTTCAACTAATCATAAGGACATTGGAACATTATACTTCATTTTTGGTGCCTGAGCAGGAATGGTAGGTACATCTCTCAGCTTACTAATCCGCGCAGAATTAGGACAACCAGGTTATTTAATTGGTGACGATCAAATTTATAATGTAATCGTCACTGCTCACGCATTTGTAATAATTTTCTTCATAGTAATGCCCATCATAATTGGGGGATTTGGAAATTGATTAGTTCCTCTTATACTTGGAGCCCCTGATATAGCCTTCCCTCGAATAAACAATATAAGTTTCTGGTTACTTCCTCCTTCACTTGTCCTATTACTTAGAAGTAGTTTAGTGGAAAGCGGTGCAGGTACTGGTTGAACAGTCTACCCTCCCCTTTCTTCAGGAATTGCACACGCTGGTGCTTCTGTTGACTTAGCAATTTTCTCTCTTCATTTAGCAGGGGTATCATCAATTCTCGGAGCCGTTAATTTTATTACCACAACTATTAATATACGAGCCCCTGGGATATCACTAGACCAAACACCTTTATTTGTATGAGCTGTAGCAATTACCGCTCTTCTCCTCCTCCTATCCTTACCTGTTTTGGCAGGTGCAATTACTATATTACTTACTGACCGAAATCTTAATACCTCTTTCTTTGATCCTGCGGGTGGGGGAGATCCTATTCTCTATCAACACCTATTTTGATTTTTCGGTCACCCTGAAGTCTATATTTTAATTCTTCCAGGATTTGGTATGGTCTCTCATATTATTAGTCAAGAAAGAGGGAAAAAGGAAGCATTTGGTACTTTAGGAATAATCTACGCAATAATAGCAATTGGGCTCCTTGGGTTCGTCGTCTGGGCACACCATATATTTACTGTAGGAATAGATGTAGACACACGGGCTTATTTCACATCCGCCACTATAATTATTGCTGTTCCTACAGGAATTAAAATTTTTAGTTGATTAGCTACACTTCACGGAACCCAATTAACTTATAGCCCAGCCTTACTTTGAGTATTAGGTTTTGTCTTCCTCTTCACTATTGGAGGACTAACAGGAGTTGTATTAGCCAACTCCTCAATTGATATCATTTTACACGACACATACTATGTTGTTGCTCACTTCCACTATGTTTTATCTATAGGAGCAGTATTTGCAATCATGGCTGGATTTATTCAATGATATCCACTATTTACAGGTTTAACCCTAAACCCTAAGTGATTAAAAATTCAATTTACAACTATATTTGTAGGAGTAAACCTAACATTTTTCCCTCAACACTTTTTAGGACTAGCTGGTATACCACGTCGATACTCTGATTATCCAGACAGTTACACATCATGAAATGTTGTTTCAAGCTTAGGGTCAACTATCTCTTTTATTGGAATTATCTTCCTTATTTTCATTATTTGAGAAAGTATAATCTCAAATCGAACTGTCTTATTCCCTATAAATATGGTAAGTTCATTAGAATGATATCAATCTTATCCTCCAGCTGAACATTCATATTCCGAACTACCTATATTAACTAATTTCTAATATGGCAGAATAGTGCGGTAGATTTAAGCTCTACATATAAAGTTCACCCTTTTATTAGAATATTAAATGGCAACCTGATCGAATTTAAATCTACAAAATAGTGCCTCTCCTTTAATAGAACAATTAATTTTCTTTCATGATCATACACTTTTTATTTTATTAATAATTACTGTTTTGGTTGCTTATATTATAGGAAGTTTATTATTCAATAAATTTACACATCGTTATCTACTTGAAGGACAAACAATTGAAGTAATTTGAACAATTCTCCCTGCAATCACACTTATTTTCATTGCCCTTCCATCTCTTCGACTTCTCTATCTACTTGATGAATCAATAGACCCTCTTATTACAGTAAAAACTGTAGGTCATCAATGATATTGAAGCTATGAATATACAGACTTTACTACTCCTTATGAATTCGACTCATATATACTTCCTTACAACGAAATACCTACAAATGGTTTTCGGTTATTAGATGTAGATAACCGAACTGTACTCCCTATAAATACCCCTGTTCGAGTTCTAGTCACGGCTGCTGACGTTCTCCATTCCTGAACAGTTCCAGCCTTGGGAGTAAAGGTTGATGCTACGCCAGGTCGACTAAACCAAACAAGTTTTTTTATAAATCGGCCTGGATTATTTTATGGTCAATGTTCGGAAATCTGTGGGGCCAATCATAGCTTTATGCCCATTGTAATTGAAAGAATTAACATTAACTCATTTATTAAATGAATCAATAACATAATAAATTCATCATCAGATGACTGAAAGTAAGTACTGGTCTCTTAAACCATTTTATAGTAATTAACACCTACTTCTGATGAAGAAATTAGTTAATTCATAACATTAGTATGTCATACTAAAATAATTAAATACTTTAATATTTCTTTATTCCTCAAATAATACCTATAAATTGATTAATTTTATTTTTTATATTTTCATCTACTCTTATTTTATTTGCCATTATAAATTACTATATTTTTTTATACAATATTCCCTCACCAACAAGTAAACCTTCATTAACTTCAAATTCCATAAATTGAAAATGATAAATAACCTCTTCTCAATTTTTGATCCCACATCTAGTATCATAAATTTATCCCTCAACTGGTTAAGAACATTCCTTGGACTTTTTATATTACCCTTCATCTACTGATTAATTCCCTCACGTCTTACCATCATCTGATCTTCAATTACAAATACCCTTCATAATGAATTTAAAACTTTAATCGGACCAACCAGTCACAGTGGAAGAACCTTCATCTTCATTTCATTATTCTCACTTATTTTATTTAATAATTTCCTAGGATTATTCCCCTATATTTTCACTAGCTCTAGTCATCTGGTACTGACACTCACATTATCTTTACCTCTATGATTGTCATTCATACTATATGGGTGAATCAACCACACCACTCACATATTTGCCCATATAATTCCTCAAGGCACTCCTCCTATCCTTATACCTTTTATGGTTTGTATTGAAACTATTAGAAATATTATTCGCCCAGGTACATTAGCTATCCGTTTAGCCGCCAATATAATTGCAGGTCATCTCCTTTTAACTCTTTTAGGAAATACTGGCCCCTCCTTAATTCTTTCTACACTATCCATTTTACTTATTGCCCAAATACTTTTAATAATGTTAGAATCAGCTGTAGCCATCATTCAATCGTATGTATTTGCTACGTTAGCCACCCTTTATTCTAGAGAAGTAAACTATGGTAACACATTCAAATCACCCCTATCACTTAGTCAACCCCAGACCTTGACCCCTAACTGGTGCTATTGGAGCTATAACAACTACTATAGGAATAATTAAATGATTCCATCAATACGACAATTCCCTCTTATTTCTAGGTTTAACTTTAATTACCTTAACTATAATTCAATGATGACGTGATATTACACGAGAAGGGACATATCAGGGCCTTCACACCTTACCAGTAAGTAAGGGATTACGATGAGGTATAATCTTATTTATTATTTCTGAAGTGTTCTTCTTCATCTCCTTCTTTTGAGCTTTCTTTCACAGAAGTCTCTCTCCTAGTATTGAGCTAGGAAGACTTTGACCCCCTTTAGGAATTCAACCTTTTAATCCTCTCCAAATTCCTCTGCTTAATACCACTATTCTCCTTGCTTCAGGAGTAACTGTCACATGAGCACATCATAGTTTAATAGAAGGAAATTATAGTCAAGCTACAGAAAGATTATTTTTCACAATTTTATTGGGTATTTACTTTACCATTCTCCAAGCCTATGAATATATTGAAGCTCCCTTTACCATTAGTGACGCCGTATATGGATCAACCTTCTTTGTAGCAACTGGATTTCATGGACTCCACGTCATTATTGGAACTACCTTCCTATTAATTTGTCTATTACGACATTTGATATGTCACTTCTCAATCAACCATCACTTTGGGTTTGAAGCCGCTGCATGATACTGACACTTCGTTGATGTGGTATGATTATTTTTATATATTTCTATTTATTGATGAGGAAGATAATTCATTATTTATTTAGTATATAAGTACATTTGACTTCCAATCAAAAAGATTGATTAATTCAAAATAAATAATCTGAATTATATTTATCGTCTCTTCATTTACAATTATTCTAACATCAATTGTTATAATATTGGCCTCAATCCTCTCTAAAAAACCCATTAATGATCGAGAAAAAGCTTCCCCCTTTGAATGTGGATTTGACCCTAAAAGCTCAGCCCGGCTCCCTTTCTCCTTACGATTCTTTTTAATTGCCGTAATTTTCCTTATTTTTGATGTAGAAATTGCCTTACTTCTTCCTGTTATCATTATTATAAATTGATCAAATATCTTATCATGATCAATTATTAGTATAATATTTCTACTAATCCTATTACTAGGTTTATATCACGAATGAAACCAGGGGGCCTTAGAATGAGCATCTTAGGGTTGTAGTTAATTATAACATTTGATTTGCACTCAAAAAGTATTGATTTGTCAATCTACCTTAAATAAGAAGCGATAAATTGCAATCAGTTTCGACCTGATCTTAGATGTATTACATCCTTATTTATCTTAATTGAAACCAAAATAGAGGTATATTACTGTTAATAATATTATTGAAATTTATTTCCAATTAAAGAAATGTGTTGATCAAATTAAAGCTGCTAACTTTTTATTTTAATGGTTTAATTCCATTAACATTTCTCCATTTATATAGTTTAAAAATAAAACAATACATTTTCATTGTATAAATAATATATTATATTTATAAATACTTAAAAGTTAATAAACTTCCTCAACATCTTCAGTGTTGTGCTCTACATAAGCTATTTAAGTACAAAATCAACATAATCAACATAATCACCCATAAAACAAAACTAATTAAATAAATTTTAATTCTATTATTCTGTCAATCCTGAACCATCTGACTATATCGAACAGATTGCTTATAGATTATCTGACCACCTCAATCCTCACTTCAACCTTGGTCCATAGTTTTAAAAACTTGTTTCCCTAAAAATAAAGGTAAATAACTAACTCCATATGTTCTAATAAAGGGTATAAACCATATTGATCCTAAAAAATTAGATATTATAAATACCTTTAAGGACAATAAGTTATAAGATAAAGAAAATTTAGATACCTCATATCCAAGTCATCCTCCTAACACTCTCACAATTAAAGCTAATAATTTTAAAGTAATTGGTAAACAAATTATAGAGGGTGATGGAAACATAACTCAACTTAATATACAACCCCCTAAAATTGCTATCATGACTAACACTAATATTCTCTTCAGCATAACTCATCCCTCATCATTTAATGGGTGGAATGATGTAGAATTAAATTCACCTGTTATTGAATAGTATACTAATCGCAAAGAATAGCATACAGTTAAACCTGTAGAGAAAAAATATAAAAAAAAACTAAATATATTAATATAGGATAATCTAACAATTTCCAAAATTAAGTCCTTCGAATAAAATCCAGCCAAAAAAGGTATACCACAAAGCGCGAGATTAGAAATATTAAAACAAACAGCCGTCAACGGTATTTGATTACAAATATTTCCTATGAACCGAATATCTTGAGAATCCTTCATATTATGAATTAATGAACCAGCACATATAAATAAAAGAGCCTTAAATAATGCATGCGTTAAAAGATGAAAAAATGCCAATTTAGGAAATCCTATAGCTAAAATTCTTATCATTAAACCTAATTGTCTTAAAGTTGATAAAGCAATAATCTTCTTTAAATCAAATTCAAAATTAGCCCCTAAGCCCGCCATAAATATAGTAAGTCCAGCTACAAGTAATAAAAACTTAGACAATCAGGTATCCACAAATGCCCCATTAAACCGGATCAACAAGTAAACCCCTGCTGTAACCAATGTTGATGAATGTACCAAAGCTGAGACAGGTGTTGGAGCTGCCATAGCCGCTGGTAATCAAGAAGAAAATGGAATTTGAGCTCTTTTAGTCATAGCAGCCAACACCACTATAGTACTAATTAACATTATAATATAAGAATCCTTACCAAATTCCAAATAATATACATAATTTCAACTCCCATATGCCATTATTCACGCAATAGCTATGAGCAATGCGACATCTCCAATCCGATTAGACAAAGCTGTCAATAAACCCGCGTTATAAGATTTAACATTTTGATAATAAATAACTAAACAATAAGAAACAAGTCCTAATCCATCTCAACCTAATAGAATTCTAATCAAATTTGGTCTAATAATCAAAAATATTATTGACAACACAAACATTAATACTAAAATAATAAATCGATTGATAGTCAAATCACCATGTATATATTCATCTCTATAAAAAATCACTAAAGCTGAAATAAACAATACAAACCCTATAAATAATAGTGATATTCAGTCAAACAAAAAGGTTATAACAATTGAACTTCTATTCAAACTTAACACTTCCCATTCAATAAAAATCGCTAGATCATATCTAATAAAATAAAACCCTATAAATATCAAAATTATTGCTACAATAAACAAAAATAAAAAACTTAAAAAACAAATAGATAATGACCATAAAATGGTTTAAAGTAGTCACCTACATCATTGGTATCACAAACCAACATTTTACTTTAAACTATTTAAACACAATCACAATATACATAAATCCCCCTTTAATACTAAAATATTTAATGGTAGTCAATGAAGTAAGAGTAAAATAAATTCACGACTATAACCACTGGAACAAGAGTAAATTCCGGAATATATCATACCATGTTGACTATAAGCATATAAATATAAGGTATATACTGCTCTAAAAAACGACAATAACATTAATATAACCATAGATACTCATGATCAAGCAACCAATCTATTAAATAAACTAATCTCTCCTATTAAGTTTAAAGAAGGGGGAGCAGCCATATTAGAAGAACTAAGAAGAAATCATCATATAGCCATTGAAGGCATAAAATTCATTAAACCCTTACTTACCAGTATTCTTCGTCTTCCCAGACGCTCATACGTAATATTTGCCAAAGCAAATAAACCAGAAGAACATAACCCATGAGCGATCATAAGCGTATAACTTCCTCTAAACCCTCAAACTCTTAACGTTATTAAACCTCCCAGGACAATCCCTATATGAGAAACCGAAGAATAAGCAATTAGAGCCTTTAGATCCGTCTGATATAAACATACTAAACTAACTAATACACCCCCTACTAAACTAATGGCAACTCAAACATAATTATACTTTAATCCCAAAGAAACCATTATTGTATAAACACGTAATAGTCCATACCCCCCTAATTTCAACAATACACCTGCTAAGATTATAGACCCAGACACTGGCGCTTCCACATGTGCTTTCGGTAATCATAAATGAACAAGAAATATTGGAATCTTTACTAAAAAAGCCAAAATTAAAACCAAGTAAAACATCACATTAAACAAACTTACATTTCTCAACAAACTTAAATCCAAATTACCATAAATTCTATACACATTAAATAACCCCACCAATAAAGGTAAAGAAGCTAACAAAGTATAAAACAATAAATATACCCCCGCCTGTAATCGTTCAGGTTGATACCCTCAACCTAAAATCAAAAACAAAGTAGGAATTAATCTACTTTCAAAAAATAAATAAAAAGAAAATATACTCATACTTCTAAAAGTACAGTATAATATCAATAATAAAAACAAAACATAAATCTGAAATAATTGATTATAAAATTTAACACGATATACCGATTCTCTAGCTGTAATCATCAATGCACAGATTCAAAATCTCAATAAAATCAATCCATAAGATAAAACATCTCCCCCAAAACAATAACTTAAATTACCAAAATCACCTGATAGGGTACACCCTACAAAAAATATAAATGTTATAAAATATATTAAAGACTGAACCACCCATCAATAATCAATTAAAAAACATAAAGGGATTAAAAATATGATCATAAATATAAATTTTAACATTGTAATACTCTAAATGTTTGAAAAAAATCATTGCCATGAGTTCGAATTATAGAAACCAACACAGATAGTCCTAAAGCCCCCTCACAAACAGAAAATGTTAAAAAAAACTATACTAAAATACAATTCATAATCAAAAAAATTTAAATATAAATAAAGTAACCCAAACAAACTCAACACAATAAATTCTAAACTCAACAATATAGATAATAAATGCTTACGTTTAGAACAAAAAGTTCACGCCCCTATTAAAAATACTAAAATCAAGACAACTCAACTTATATTTATTACCATTGTTTTAGTAGTTTAATAAAAACACTGGTCTTGTAAACCAATATTAAGATTTTCTTCTAAAACTCAGAGGAAAGAAAAATTCTTTTCACTAATCCCCAAAATTAATATTTTATACTTAAACTACCCTCTGGATTTTAAATTTAAGAATTCTTGTCTTCAATCTTCTTAATAGTATGATTTTTATACAAGCTAATCACCCTCTTGCTATGACCCTCATTATTATTGTACAAACATGTATTATCTCTATAACTGTTGGATTAATATCTTCCTCCTTTTGGTTCTCCTACATCTTGTTCTTAATCTTCCTAGGGGGTATATTAGTCCTTTTTATCTACATCACTAGTTTAGCTTCCAATGAACTCTTTTATACTTCTATAAAAACTCTTGTAATTTCATTACTATTTATAGCCTTAGTTCTAATAATTTCATCCATAAGAGATCCATATTTTACCAATATACTTACTAAAAATATGGATCTCACATCAATCGACCTAATATATTACTCCTTAAATACAGAAGCCACCCCTCACTTAATTAAACTTTACAATAAACCCAACCACCTCATTACTCTAATACTAGTGAACTACTTATTTCTTACCTTAATCGTAATTGTAAAAATTACAAACATCTTCCAAGGTCCTCTACGGCAAAAATTTTAATGACCAAACCTATACGAGTATCACATCCTCTTTTTAAAATTGCCAATAACGCCTTAGTAGATCTGCCCGCCCCCTCAAACATCTCCGCTTGATGAAACTTCGGATCACTCCTCGGTCTTTGTTTAATAATCCAAATTGCCACGGGTCTTTTCTTAGCCATACACTATACCGCTAATGTAGACTTAGCTTTTTCTAGTGTGGCCCACATTTGTCGTGATGTCAACTACGGTTGACTATTACGCACTTTACATGCCAATGGTGCTTCTTTTTTCTTCATCTGCCTTTACCTCCATGTAGGACGTGGAATATATTATGGTTCATATAATTATATGCACACCTGATCTACGGGTGTCGTAATCCTATTTTTAGTTATAGGAACAGCTTTTATAGAGAAGAACACTTCAGAAATAATAAATAAGATTATACCTCATCGTAATCCCTTACTTACTGGTAAGGTGTGAAGGCCCTGATATGTCCCTTCTCGTGTAATATCACGTCATCATTGAATTATAGTTAAGGTAATTAAAGTTAAACCTAGAAATAAGAGGGAATTGTCGTATTGATGGAATCATTTAATTATTCCTATAGTAGTTGTTATAGCTCCAATAGCACCAGTTAGGGGTCAAGGTCTGGGGTTGACTAAGTGATAGGGGTGATTTGAATGTGTTACCATAGTTTACTTCTCTAGAATAAAGGGTGGCTAACGTAGCAAATACATACGATTGAATGATGGCTACAGCTGATTCTAACATTATTAAAAGTATTTGGGCAATAAGTAAAATGGATAGTGTAGAAAGAATTAAGGAGGGGCCAGTATTTCCTAAAAGAGTTAAAAGGAGATGACCTGCAATTATATTGGCGGCTAAACGGATAGCTAATGTACCTGGGCGAATAATATTTCTAATAGTTTCAATACAAACCATAAAAGGTATAAGGATAGGAGGAGTGCCTTGAGGAATTATATGGGCAAATATGTGAGTGGTGTGGTTGATTCACCCATATAGTATGAATGACAATCATAGAGGTAAAGATAATGTGAGTGTCAGTACCAGATGACTAGAGCTAGTGAAAATATAGGGGAATAATCCTAGGAAATTATTAAATAAAATAAGTGAATCGAGCCAATACCTAATTTTTTGTAATTATTTTCAAGCAAATCCTGTATTTCTTCTTCGATTCTGAGGGCCACTTTTAAATTTGACCAATAAAATTCTGTGGGTGTGTCTTGATTATTCATGAAAGGTCTCGAACTTTCCCCGAGGGTTTATAAACTGCGGATTTTTACGTCTCTTGGCCATTTGATCAACATCTAACTAAGTGTGTGTTTATCAAGCAGGAGGTGGGAGGCGCCTCTTTCATCAGGCAGCAGTCCTTCAGCAAGGTAATGGCCAGTTAACATCATTATTTCTTGCTAGCTCCGCAGTTTAACCTGAGGAAAAGGTCCGAAACTTTAACTTTATTTTTCTACAAATATAATTTTCTGTCGGCTTATGTAAAAACTTCATTAAATCTTTAACTGCTAATCGGGGATAGAGAGTGATGCACCCTCTCGAGCTCCCTTTCATATTGATTTGAGGTGACTACGTTTTGTAACTGATTTTCTTCCTTTCCGTAATGTCTTAAAATTTGTTTATTATACGAGTCACCTCCATAGTTTGGGAATAGCCCTTGTTTTCATCGGCCTAGTGACCTTTAGATTTTAAGTGTTCATATCGAGGAGCTCAAGTATTGCCTCCTTTCATTTTGTGTTCGGGCCATTTAGTTAACTGTCATTGCTTTTACACGAAGGTCCTATAGGTTGGGTATGATATACCCCTGTTTCAATTTTTAAGTTGGCCCATGGAAGGCCAAAAGGTGTACGATATTTTTGGTGTCGCCTTGTGTAGGCGTAGAAAACTGAGAGCACGTCAGCTCTTTTCTAGTGTTGTAAAAGTGCCCCTGGAAGGCTTGATATTGTGAGTACGGAGCTAGTGCTCCATTGTATTGAGGGATTTCTGCCCTTGTCTAGATTTGTGCCTTTGTAAAGTTTGAGCTGAGTGATCAGGAATTTTGAAACGGGGGGCTGGAAGCCCGGATTACTAAACAGTCACAAAATTTTGGATGTTCTTGCTATGTATAAACTTTGTCATGGTACCTGGTATGTCATTGTTATCTCACTAAGTGAAAAGTTGTTAAAGTTTTGTTGTTGATTGATGAAATTCAAAAAATATAACCTTTGTTAAAGTTTTAAATTAACTTTGATTTTGTAGTTAGACCCATTCACCCCGGCACCTTCTTTCACCTCTGCTGGTCCACGAGTAACCCCGTAACAATTATTATTATTATTATTATGAATTAGTATTATTATTATTATTATTATTATTATTACTATTATTATTATAAACTACTTTGAGCACTGTTGGTGTCACACATTAATTTACGCCATATAATTAATAGTCTCTATCAAAAGGAACCGTACAAATTTTTTATAGGTGAATAACAATAAATCTTCTATTTTAGTCAAACCCATGATCTTCAGGAATTTTGGAAAGTATGAAGCTGGCTTAACAATATATAAACTTCAGTATGCCTGATATCCTACTCTCAAATTATTCGCCATAATTAGTCCAAGCATTCAATAATCCCATTAGGGGTTTGGCAGCTTCAGTTAGAATAACGGGTTCACCCACAATTTTGAGTTAAGTTCAGTTTAGAATATTCCATTTGGACCTATAGGAAGTAATCCTCCAAATCCATTTTAATTCAACACCTAATTTAGTAAGGGAGTGATTTTGAATCGGATGTTTACATTTAAAAATAAAAAGTCAGACTTGAATGACCTCTTCTTAAAACTCATCCCATAAGTAAAAGGCAGCGTCTATAGTCCTGTACTTGTCTCTAAACTGAACAAAGGAAACTGGGTTTAGAAATATTGTGAAAAGCCAAATGACAACAGGGATGTAATTCCAACTCCAGAAACCGCCAAAGCTCTTTTCTTTTCCATTACGGTGGTACTTACGTGCATCTGTCATCAGCTCTGTAGATTTAACGTCAGTGTTTTGCGCTATTCGGAATGTCTGTTCATGACAGGCGATGGCCCAAGCGGACCCGCAGCTTATTTACTCCACGGCTGCAAACTCCGCGCCTTCCGTATTTACTTTATCTATTTAGATCTCCTCGACTGTGTCTTCTGTTCCTTTCCGCTCAGAAGAATACCATTGTTTCCCTTTATTTTCTTCTTACTACAGTCACGTAGCCTTCTCAATACCACTATACAGTAATAACAGGATTAATTCTTGAAGCGAGTACAATAAACAAAGATTCTTTCCAAGACTTCAAATAGGAAGTGAAAATAACTTCAGATCTTCCTTGTGTATTATTGTATGTTTCGGCAGCCTCTGTGGATCAGCGGTAGAGTGTCGGCCTCCGGATCCCAAGATAGCGGGTTCAAACCCGGCAGAGGTAGTCGGATTTTTGAAGGGCGGAAAAAAGTCCATTCCACACTCCATGTCGTACGATGTCGGCATGTAAAAGATCTCTGGTGACACATTTGGTGTTTACCCGACAAAATTAATGAAAATCTCAGCCATAGACGCTCAAGAGAGTTTCGGTTTACTCGGTCTGCCATCTAGTGGAGGCCTAGAGTAAAACGGAACGTCGAAATTGGCGAGCAGACAGCCAGATGGCGTCAAATTGAAATGTCTGCACACGGTAGCTGAGACCATACGATTATTATTATTATTATTATTATTATTATTATTATTATTATTATTATTATTATTATTATTATTTATTGCATGTCTCGCCAAAAAAGTCTTGGTTTTTCCATGGAAGAGGAGAAATATCAGTATTACCGTACGGTAATTTCATAAGAAAGTGCCACTTGTAAAACTACGCCAACGCTTAGACATACAGTATTAGATGTGAATATCATCATTGGTTGGAAAGAAATGTAAATAAATATTGCCTCTTTAATTGGCATAAACTGAGCAGTGACTTTCAAATAGTAAAAGTAATTATTTACAAACCGTCACTCATAAAAGGAATGAACAAATGGCATTGCATAAATTTCTTGCCAATACCGTCTGGTACAGCGGATCGAGGACCTGCTGGCTTGGTGTACGGTTGCTGGCACCAGAATTAAGTTTATGTGGCTCCCAAGCCTCGTGGGTGTAGGGGGAAACGAGTTACCGGACAAGGGTTTTTTTTTTTTTTTTTTTTTTTTTTTTGCTAGGGGCTTTACGTCGCACCGACACGGATAGGTCTTATGGCGACGATCCTGACAAGGTTGCCAAGGAGGCCGTTACATTGCCCTCGTTGCCTTACATGATTATAGCCAGTGATATTCGCTCTCAACAGAAACATTTGGGTATGTCCCATTGAAAGATGGAGTGGCAGGCCACCCCCCTCCCGAATAAGCTGAGAGCGAAGAAAGGAACTACGAACGTATGGAAGACTACGCTTCGGGCTTCTCGGATCGGTTACGGCGTACTAACGCACTCCTGCCTAATGAAGGCCGAACGCCCCCCGGCGTGTGCTTGCGGCGGTCATCAATCCAAGGAACACATGCTTACGGGGCGCGTGGACCTGGCCGATCTTCGCCGTAGTCTAAAATTGCCGAGTACCATCTCCCTCATCCTACGAGATGACAAGCAGTCAGCAGACCTGGTTATCCGTTTTATGAGAGAGAGAGTGGCCATTTTTATCGTGTTTAAAAGTGTGTTTTGCCGGCCCCGTGGTGTAGGGTAGCGTGCCGGCCTCTTACCCGGAGGCCCCGAGTTCGATTACCGGCCAGGTCAAAGATTTTTACCTGGACCTGAGGGCTGGTTCGAGGTCCACTCAGCCTACTTGATTAGAATTGAGGTGCTATTGACGGTGAGATAGCGGCCCCGGTCGAGAAAGCCAAGAATAACGGCCGAGAAGATACGTCGTGCTGAGCACACGACACCTCGTAATCTGCAGGCCTTCGGGCTGAGCAGCGGTCACTTGGTAGGCCAAGGCCCCTCAAGGGCTGTCGTGCCATGGGATTTAAAAGTCTGTTTTGTATTAGAGTATTTTTGTTGTCTAAGCTTTTAACACATTGACTCTATTTTAGTTCGTATTTATGTATTTTAGTGCGTTATATTAACTTCTAGCTTGAATGATATGTATCTCTGAACTTCAACGCAATGCCTTACTCCAGTGTTGTTTATAGTTTCCATAATTTTATTAGAAAATAAGGCATTGCGAATTAGATCCAATGATCATTTTAATCTCATAATCATTTTTCCATTATAATTTATTTTAAATGCTCGTCAATGGATATATTTTAAAATTTTAATTATCGTGTTTTCCATTCCATCTCGTACTATTAGGGGCCGATGACCTAACTGTTAGGCCCCTTTAAACAACAATCGTCATCATCATCATCATCATCATCATCATCATCATCATCATCATTTCTTACCAATACCCTTTCTTTGGTACAATTTTGTTTTACGTCTCACCAGCACAGATGGGTTTTATCGCAACAATGGCCTTAATTCAGGTATATTGCAAATGCTTGATATGAGAGTTGGATACAACAGGAAACCACCTTCAGGGCTGCCGACAGTGAGGTTCGAACCCACTATGTCTCTAATGCAAGCTGTTAGCTATGTGAATCAATCCGCACTGCCATTTGCTCGGTCGGAAACAATATTGAACCTGTACCGGGTGGTATACCCCAACTCCGTACATTTAAAAGAAGCGCCTTAAGGAAAGCTATCTTTCATACAAAACGTGAAACAACTAATGCATGAAGTTGGGACATTGACCAGAAGATGTCACCATCGAAGTATTGAGTAATTGTGTTATTGTGAAGTTGCTTAAACAGACTGGATTTATTTGCTTTATGTTTGTTTGCATGAAGAAGTTTAAACTTTTCTTCATAGATGCCATTACAAAAACTGAGGTAATGCACTCTGGTGCAAGGTAAAAGAATTAATGATTTAAAGAAGTTTTGTGTTATTATGTTTTCTCAACTAAATTAACTTTCATTAATTTTGTTATTTCAAGGGTTGCAACACTTCTTTCTCAATCCGCCAGTTATTGAATCTGTCCAACCAGGAATTTTCTGTAATAATTTTTTAACCAATCACACATTTCTTGTTCCTTTTGTATTTGCCAATAAAATTGAGATGGCGTGTCCAGACTTAGTCCAGAAGCCTCTCGAAGAATCCCCTCGGGTATATAAGCTGCGGCCTTTTCAGGCTACCTTGTCTTTTGATGGCCGTGTTTATGAGAGTGTGTATGTTAAGACAGGAGGCGAGGTGCCTCATCCTTCGCCGAGCAGTTCATCAGCCAAGGTAATGGCCACCAGTCATATCTCTCTGTAGCTACCTCAGCAGACTTACACGAAGGGAAGGTTCGAATTTCTAACCACCTTGTCCTAAAATGTAAATTTTCTTTCGGCTAATGTAAAATTACATAAAGATTTAAACTGTAAATTGGGGATAGAGAGTGCGTTACTCTCTCGAGTTCCCCTTCAATTTTAATTGAGGTGACTATGACTTTTTAACCTTTTTTCTTTTTTGTAAAGTGTTAGATTAACCTCCAGTAGCTTGGGATTTGCCTCTGCATCATCGGGCCGAAAGCCCAATTAGGGTTTTATATTTAATTTTCTAGGATCGCAAGTATACGCCTGCATTCATTTTGTGTTCGGGCCAGTAATTTAACCTGTTCTTCCTTCCACGAAAGCCCAGCATTCTGGGTAATTAATACCCCTGTGTAAAAATTGTAAAACTGTAACTGGGGCCTAGAGAGGCCAGAAAATTGTAAGATTTTTGGTGTAATGTCGCCTTGAGTAGGCTGTAAGTAATTGGGAGCGCAGTCTCCTTGGTTATTTTTGGAGAGCATGTAAGCTGTTTTCTGAGATTTCTGTAACATTGAGGGGTGCCTCTGGTTTGGAGCTAAGTGCTCTTAAATTGGGAGATTTCTGTCCTTATCTCAATAATACCATATTTGAGAAATTGTCAATTTGTAAACTAGGGGCTTGAAGCCCAAAAATTGTTAAATTCCTTATTCTTGCGTTTTCCAATTCTGTAAATTGTCATTGTAACTTTGTTATTTCACTAAATGAAAAGTTTGTTATGTTTGTGATTTGAAAGAAATATATCCTTTATTTTACAGTTTAAATTTAACTTTTGATACCGTAGATAGACCCATTCAGGCCCACACGTTCTTTCACCTCTTTCTGCTCCACGGAAGCTCCGTAACAGAACCTGTAGAAACAATGATGGGCTGAGTATTTTAGAGTATAGAGTGCTGGCCTTCTGAGCTCAGGTTAGCACCTTAAGTCGTGGCTTACTTAGTGGTATTTGAAGGTGTCCATATATGTCAGCCTCATGTCGGTACATTTACTGGCTTGTTAAACAACTATTGCGGGCAGAATTTCTGCACTTCAGCGTTTCCGAAAACATACAGAAAAGTAGTTGGTGGAACCTGAAATTATTTTTATTATTATTATTATTATTAATGTTTGTTGTAGGTATCCACAGTTTTTTATCTACTTGGGACGTGAATTATATTCTAAAATAATTAAAATTAAGTCTGGTAAGATAATAAATGCGAGGAAACAATACCATGCCCTCTTTCCTTTTTTGAACAATGATACATCATCATATACAAATTGGTCTGTAAGATGTCATTTTCTAAGATTTAACACTTAAGATTATATAGCGTTTACGGACAAACTTTCAGTTATATGGATATGAGTCTGAAATCGCTTTATTTTCAGGTTATAACTCATTTTCTACAACTTTACATAGTAAATCACTCGTGGGAAAAACATAGTTACAGAACGACCAGCGTACCATATTGGACCCAACTGGTTCATGTCATTGGCTTATAACTGTCAAAACTGAATGGAAGTATGCACTAAAAATCCGGAGTGGCGCTATTCACCTCAGCGACCCCGATAACTGTGGATTCGCCATTATTTTCGATCATTTTTATATATCACTCCCCCCTCACCCCTACTCCAAAGGGGGATGAATTTGGATTTATATAATATCCGGAGTCTCGCCATTCATCTCAGTGACCCCAAAAACTATGGATTCGAAACTATTTTCGATTATTTATACATATTACTCTCCCATCGCCCCCCACCCCGAAGGGGGATGAACTTGGACTTTAAACATTTCCGGACCGGGCGAGTTGGCCGTGCGCGTAGAGGCGCGTGGCTGTGAGCTTGCATCCGGCAGATAGTAGGTTCGAATCCCACTATCGGCAGCCCTGAAGATGGTTTTCCGTGGTTTCCCATTTTCACACCAGGCAAATGGTGGGGCAGTACCTTAATTAAGGCCACGGCCGCTTCCTTCCAACTCCTAGGCCTTTCCTATCCCATCGTCGCCATAAGACCTATCTGTGTCGGTGCGACGTAAAGCCCCTAGCAAAAAAAAGAAAAGCATTTCCGGAGTGTCACTATGCTCTCACCAACCCAGAAAAGTATGGACTCAACACCACTTTCGATGATTTTTATATTTCATCCCCATCGCCCCACAACCCCTAAGGGTTCCTGAGGTGTATTACCCTCATGTGGTTTGTCTCGTGATACCAAAAATCAGGAATGTCACCTTTCATCACACCGACCCTGAAAACTATGGATTAGATACTATTTACTATTGTTTTATATATCACTCTCCCATCACCCCTCCACCCCGAAGGGGGCTGAACTTGGACATTAAAAAATTCCCGATTGTCACTATTAATTTCAGCGAGCCCGAAAAGTATGGATTCGACGCTACTTCCGATGATTTTTATATCTCACCCCGTCGCCCCCCCGCCCGTAAAGGTTCAAGGGGTGTCTTACCCCCACGTGGTTTGTCTCCTGATACTAAAAATACGGACTGTACAAAACACCTCGGCGACCCCGAAAACTATGTATTCGACACTATTTTTGATTAATTTTATATATCACTCCCCGCTCGCCCCCACCTCGAAGGGGGCTGAACACGGACTTCAAAAAAATCCGGGGTGTCACTGTCCATCTCTGCGACCCCGAAGAATATGGATTCGACGCTATTTTCATTTATTTTTATACCTGACCCCCTCGCCCCCCCCCCCCCAATGGTTGTTCGGATTGTCTTGCCCCAACTTGTATCTTAGAAGTGAAGCTTCCACGGTGTGAAGAATTATTTAATTTATTTTCCGGGTTGAACCGTGTTGTACTTGTACGCATATCACGTACAGTTTGCCGACGTTTCGAATACATTGCAGTATTCATTGTCAAGGCGACTGAAATACCCCTACTCGATCCGAGGTAATCAGTCTCCCAGGCAGAGTTACACTACTAGAGTGGCCTTGATCTTGGCCTTTTATATCCTAGCCTATCTGGCTGGCGTAAGCCCTGGCTGTCTCGCGAGGCTTCTGGAAAGTTTATGTCACAGCCAGGTAGTGGGGGCTTGCCCGCGCTGTTGTGTAATGGGGTTGCGGCCCGTGTGTTTATGTTGTGGTCTGTATGTCTTAAACTATGAATGATGGGCATCCAAGAATTACTGATTTTGTATCCTTCCTCTAAATTTATGTTATTCGGATGTTTCTTGATTTCGATAGCCTCGCGGATTTTTCTTTCCAGATTCCAAGGGATAGCTGCTAGGATCTTGGTCTTGTCAAATGATATTCCGTGCCTAGTTTCGTAGGAATGCTTGGCTACTGCTGAAATATCTGTGTTTTGGTTCTTGGTGTGACGGATATGTTCTTTTAGGCGGGTGGAGATCAGACGTTTTGTCTCACCTACATAACAAGCTCCGCAGCTACATTCAATGTGATACACTCCAGGGGCCTGTAATTCTATTGTGTCTTTTACTGGTGGTAGATAACGGGCTAGCTTACGGTGAGGTTTATAGATAGTTTTTATGTTGTATTTGTCCAGTATCTTGCCGATCCTGTCTGTAGTGTTTTTAATGTATGGCAGTATCGCTGTTTTCTGGCGGGTCAGTTCTTCTTTCCCGTTGTTTTCTCCTGCGGCGGTCTTTTCTTTCTTCTCTTCTGATTTTTTAAGGACTCGTCGGATGTTATTGAGCGAGTAGCCATTTTTCCTAAGGGTTTCCGTGAGGTGTTCTTTTTCTTCCTCGAGGTGCTCTGCGTCCGATATCGCTATGGCCCTGTTTACTAGTGATGTTAGGACAGCCTGCTTTTGTGATGGGTGATGATGAGACGAGGCGTGTAGGTACCTGTCTGTGTGAGTGGGTTTCCTGTACACTGCGCGACTCAGCGTCCCATTGGGGTTACGTATTACTAGCACATCCAGGAACGGTAGTTTTCCGTCTACTTCTATTTCCATGGTGAACTGAATATTTACGTGTATGGAGTTGAGATGGTCGAGAAATAGCTGTAGGTTATTGCTCCCGTGAGGCCAGATTACAAAAGTGTCGTCTACAAAACGGAGAAAACATTTCGGTTTCAGGGCAGATGTAGCTAAGGCTTTCTGTTCGAAGTGTTCCATATACATGTTTGCTATTATTGGAAAGAGTGGCGACCCCATCGCGGCCCCTTCAGTCTGTTCGTAGAACTCCCCGTTGAAATAGAAGTAAGTGGCGCTAAGGCATTCTTTAGCTAGTGTTGACAGGTCTTCTGGAAGTTTCTGATCTAATAGCGGAAATACTTCTGTTAGCGGCACCTTGGTGAAAAGTGACGTGACGTCAAAGCTTACTAATAGGTCCGTACTTTCAATTGATTGGTCCTTAAGGAGCTGGATGAAATGTCGGGAGTCCTTCACGTAGGTTTCAGTGTTTAAGCTTTGACGTCACGTCACTTTTCACCAAGGTGCCGCTAACAGAAGTATTTCCGCTATTAGATCAGAAACTTCCAGAAGACCTGTCAACACTAGCTAAAGAATGCCTTAGCGCCACTTACTTCTATTTCAACGGGGAGTTCTACGAACAGACTGAAGGGGCCGCGATGGGGTCGCCACTCTCTCCAATAATAGCAAACATGTATATGGAACACTTCGAACAGAAAGCCTTAGCTACATCTGCCCTGAAACCGAAATGTTTTCTCCGTTTTGTAGACGACACTTTTGTAATCTGGCCTCACGGGAGCAATAACCTACAGCTATTTCTCGACCATCTCAACTCCATACACGTAAATATTCAGTTCACCATGGAAATAGAAGTAGACGGAAAACTACCGTTCCTGGATGTGCTAGTAATACGTAACCCCAATGGGACGCTGAGTCGCGCAGTGTACAGGAAACCCACTCACACAGACAGGTACCTACACGCCTCGTCTCATCATCACCCATCACAAAAGCAGGCTGTCCTAACATCACTAGTAAACAGGGCCATAGCGATATCGGACGCAGAGCACCTCGAGGAAGAAAAAGAACACCTCACGGAAACCCTTAGGAAAAATGGCTACTCGCTCAATAACATCCGACGAGTCCTTAAAAAATCAGAAGAGAAGAAAGAAAAGACCGCCGCAGGAGAAAACAACGGGAAAGAAGAACTGACCCGCCAGAAAACAGCGATACTGCCATACATTAAAAACACTACAGACAGGATCGGCAAGATACTGGACAAATACAACATAAAAACTATCTATAAACCTCACCGTAAGCTAGCCCGTTATCTACCACCAGTAAAAGACACAATAGAATTACAGGCCCCTGGAGTGTATCACATTGAATGTAGCTGCGGAGCTTGTTATGTAGGTGAGACAAAACGTCTGATCTCCACCCGCCTAAAAGAACATATCCGTCACACCAAGAACCAAAACACAGATATTTCAGCAGTAGCCAAGCATTCCTACGAAACTAGGCACGGAATATCATTTGACAAGACCAAGATCCTAGCAGCTATCCCTTGGAATCTGGAAAGAAAAATCCGCGAGGCTATCGAAATCAAGAAACATCCGAATAACATAAATTTAGAGGAAGGATACAAAATCAGTAATTCTTGGATGCCCATCATTCATAGTTTAAGACATACAGACCACAACATAAACACACGGGCCGCAACCCCATTACACAACAGCGCGGGCAAGCCCCCACTACCTGGCTGTGACATAAACTTTCCAGAAGCCTCGCGAGACAGCCAGGGCTTACGCCAGCCAGATAGGCTAGGATATAAAAGGCCAAGATCAAGGCCACTCTAGTAGTGTAACTCTGCCTGGGAGACTGATTACCTCGGATCGAGTAGGGGTATTTCAGTCGCCTTGACAATGAATACTGCAATGTATTCGAAACGTCGGCAAACTGTACGTGATATGCGTACAAGTACAACACGGTTCAACCCGGAAAATAAATTAAATAATTGCCCCAACTTGCTTTGTCTCCTGATACTAAGTCATAAGTGTACCAAGTTTGGTTGAAATTGCTCCAGTGGTTTAGGAGGAGATGTGTCATTTACACACCCAAACACACTCACACCCACACACATACATACATACATTTTATACATAGTAAGATAAGATTAAATAACATTTATTTACGTGTAGAATATGTTAGTAATGGGTCATTTTTAGGGACACATGTAACTATGGAGATAATCAACACTGTAAGACTGTCTACTGACAAACAGGAGCTGCTGGGTAGCATTTGCAGGGAGGAAAGTCATGATAATTTATGAGTGCAGGAAACCAATCGAGTTGTGAACTACAAACGTACATACGTGCCTGATATTCACCTGATCATCCAGAGACCTAAGAAGAGGTATTATAATGCGATTTGTATGCGACTGACAGCCGAAATTACCTCGACGGGCTTTACAGAAATTATTTCGGCCATGCTATATAATAGGTTAATTACATGCCACTTAACCAAAGGCGGCTGGTAAAGTAAGAATGATTTGTAAATTCACAGTCAAGAAAATGGACGCATTATCTTCTACCACCAACATTTCAATGAGCACGCAAACAGACACGCAATCTGGCGGTGCTTTTATGAGTGTGTGTCCCGCTGGTACATTCTCTGTGCACTAAGACACTACAGAAGACTGTTTGGCTTACATTTATGTGTGTTGTTGAGGGTTGAGGGAGTGCCAGTGGTCACGTGACACTAAGCTTCAGTTGCATCCAGAGTAGCATATGACCAGCACAATGCAGACAAAATCCAGCTTAACCAATTTACCGACTTTGTCACTATATCTAACGACTATTAAACATTTTTAACGATGACGCCTGTCATTGAAGGCGACAAAAAGGATCAGATGGGAAGAGGTCCTCTTTCGAGAGTTAGTTGTAGAAAGATCAACATTTCGATATACGTGCGTGCCTCTTAATAATTGTGCGATTACGCTTGAAATCCCGGATGATATCAACAACTCGTCGGGCGGGAGCACCATGTACCTGAAGACACAAGTTCGCGCACAGCCGAATGCCAGAGGAGTATTATTACTATTATTATTATTATTATTATTATTATTATTATTATTATTATTATTATTATTATTATTATTATTATTATTATTATTGTACCCCACGAACCTACTACGGTGGCGTAGTAGGGGGAGAGGTGATACTCCCACGTGGCGCGTCCCAGGTGGCGGATAGGGGGGTCCTAACCGGTTTGCCGGCGGACTTGAGGGAAATAAAATACCTCTCGCGGACCAAACACACTACCCCCTGCGGGTGGGGGACGCACATGTAGAATACACCCGCGGTATCCCCTGCCTGTCGTAAGAGGCGACAAAAAGGGGCGACCTTGGCGTGGACATGGATTGCGGTTTGGAATAATGTGATGGACCTCCTGTGGATGGGAGAGGCTGAATACATCCATAGGTAATCCCTGCCTGTCGTAGAAGGCGACTTAAAGGGTCATGTGGCCATGGTCCCCTCTTTATTTTTTATTATTTTTCCGAGGGTCAGATGTAGACCATTCAAAATTTGATGTGCGTGCTGCCCGGCGATGGAGCTCCTATGTGTGCGACTACGCTCGAAAGCCCGTGCCAGCAACCACCCAGGACGCAGCGGGTGGGAGTATCATGTACCCGGGCAGTGGTATCCGCCTGACAACGCAGGTCCCCGCACAGCCGAATGCCAGAAGGACATATTATTATTAATTATTTTTATTTATTTTTTCTGTTGTTAGTGCTCTGTACACGCTATGGGGTACATGCTATTGCGGGTGACCGGAGGAAGGGAGTCCTAGTGCTCATTGCCTCGGTCATCCCGTATTAGGCATCGTTCAACATCGGACCCCGGGCAATACCTGCTACGACCAGGTGGGTATTGCCTTGGCTGCTTGGTTCGGCTACAGAGACCCCTGATCGGAGTGGGTGGCATTCGGGGAGGATGCTATCGGGCATGGCTTCCAAACGAAGTCGGCTCTCACAAGGTGGTCGCCCACCTAAGTCTTTAACTTTTGCTTCCCTGAGAGGTTCAACTCCCTGGGAACATGCGCAGCGTGAAGGAATGGGATCCAGCTTCCCTAGGTTTCTGGTCGCTACCAGAACCGATGGGCAGGATTTTAAGCTGGTGAAGTCGACCCTGTTTAGTAGACACATCGAAGGCGTCTATGGCGAACTGGAGGAACTTAAGAAAATGCGCAACGGTAGTTTGCTTCTAAAGACTCGTACAGCACTGCAAGCTGATCAGTTGCTTAAGTGCGAGCACTTTGGCGAAATCCCCGTCAAAGTGGAGGAGCATAAGTCCTTGAACCTGGTTCGCGGAGTCATCTTTCACCGCGACCTTATTTTGAACACTGACGACGAGTTGATGGAAGACATGAAGAACCGTGGCGTGACACACGTCCGGCGCATTACGCGCAAGGTCAACGGTGAAGACGTTGCCACTGGTGCCTTCATTGTCTCTTTCAAGTTGTCAGTGTTACCAGAGAAAGTCAAGGTAACAACTTATCGTTGCGATGTGAGGCCGTACATCCCGCCTCCTATGCGATGCTATCAATGCCAGCGATTCGGACATATGGTATCTCGCTGTTCGAATCAGGCTGTATGTGGTACATGTGGACGAGTAGCTCACGGCGCGGAGGAGTGCACAACTCCATACAAGTGCACTAACTGCTCCGGTTTTCATTCTCCTCGGGATCGGAATTGTCCGACATACCTGAGTGAGAAGAAGATCCAGGAGATCAAGACCCTGGATGGTCTTTCCTACCAGGAAGCGCGCCGTAAGTTTCATTCTATGAATACACCTGCCCGTACACTCGACTATAGCTTGATAGCTCAGAGTCTTCCAGGTTCGTCATTTACGACCAAGACACCTGTCCAGACCGCTGCGCCCAAGGCGACTGTTGCTGCTCCCAGCAACGTCGCGAATAGTCAAAGCTCGAAGGGGGGGACCACCCCACCTTCGACCAACCAGAAGTCTGTGCCGGCTGGCAGTTCCCAGCCGGCACAGCAAGGGGGGAAGACTAAGTCTCACCCCCCTAGGAGTCGACGAAAGTCGTGCCCCAGCCGGCGGAGGCGGCATCGTCGACCAGGGCTGGGAAACCATCTCCCAGCCCGTCTAAACTCGAAAAAAAGAAGGGGAAGAAGAGCGCCCGTCCTTAGCGCTCTCGGACTTCCCCTGCGAAGGAGAAGTCATGCCCCCCATCTGGGGGATATGAGTCTGCGCCAGGAGGCACTCCTGCTCCCAAACCTGCGCGCTCTCCTCGTAGGGGACCCCCTCGCGCCCGAAAAGCGTCGAAGTTCTGGGCGACACCCCTGCCATCTTTCGATGACGGAATGGATGTCGCACTGTCCTCTACATCTACGGATGTAGAACTAGATAGTGTTTAGGCTTACGAGCATTTTTTCGCTCATAACCTAACACTCCTTTTATAGTCCACACTATGGCACTGTTACAGTGGAATTGTAACGGTTATGACAGGCATCTTGCTGAGTTACGTCAGCTTATTAGTGAGTACGCAGCGAGTATAGTCTGTCTTCAGGAGACCAATTTCAGACCTGGTCATCATACGGTCTTGAGGCATTTCAAACTATACTCGACAGAACGATACTATGCTCACCGGGCTTCCGGAGGCGTTGGCATTTTTGTACGTTCTGATAGCTACAGCGAAGAGGTTCCATTACGAACCCCTCTAGAGGCTGTAGCTGTTCGCGTCTCGCTGCCTGTCATAGCAACAGTGTGTAATGTTTATCTTCCACCCGGCCAGCATCTGAACATCAATGATGTCGCTGATCTTATAGATCAGCTTCCACCACCCTTCCTTTTATTGGGCGATTTTAACGCCCATCACCCCATATGGGGCTCTGAGACGCCTTGTCCCCGAGGAAGAGAGTTGGAAACACTTATAACAGATCTGGATTTATGTATTTTGAACACAGGGGAACCAACTCACTTTAGTGTACGTTACGGCACATACTCTCGCATAGACGTAAGTCTATGCAGCCGAACGTTGGTTCCACTGTTTCGGTGGAATGCACACGATGATCTCTGTGACAGTGACCATTTTCCCATTATTCTTACTTTGTTGAAACATAAACCCGTCGAGGCTCCCCCTCGATGGATTCTTAAACATGCTGATTGGCCAAAGTACACATCACTAGCTGTCTTTCACGATGATGTCAGGCGGACCGTCGGCGAGGAAATAACTTACGTCACCCAAGTTATTCTTGCTGCTGCTGAGGAGTCCATTCCGTTTTTCTCGGGGGCTCCTCGCCGAAAACTCGTTCCTTGGTGGAACGATGAAATAGCAGCAGCCATCAAAGAACGCCGTCGCGCTCATAAACGTTACCGTCGACAGCCTACTGTGGCCAACTTGGTAACATTTAAGAAACTCCGCGCTAAGGCGCGAGTTCTTATTCGACAAAGTAAGAAGGCTTCATGGGAGAGATATGTGTCGTCCATGACGTCCCATACTCCATCATCTCAAGTGTGGACGAAACTTCGACGAATTTCGGGTATTCAAGGATCATCTGCTGTACCGGGAATTTCCATTGCAGGCAGTGTCGCCACTGATCCCCTCGCGATTGCTAATCATCTCGCTAGTCATTTCGCGGATGTCTCTGGCTCCGGGAATTACAATCCTGATTTCCTGCCTCTGAAGCGTGAGGCAGAACGTCATCACCTTAGTTTTGCCACCCATGATTCAGAGGACTACAACGTGCCCTTTACGGAGTGAGAACTCCGCAGCGCCTTAGCGCTTTGCAAGGACACGTCTCCTGGACCGGACAACATCCATAACCAGATGTTGAAACACCTTAGTGATGATAGTTTACTATATCTCCTTCGTGTGTTCAACCGAATCTGGACAGAGGGTGATTTTCCGTCTCAGTGGCGAGAGGGCATAGTCATCCCTGTCCTCAAGCCTGACAAAGATCCTAAGTATGCAGGAAGTTACAGACCGATTTGTCTTACAAATTGCCTGTGTAAGCTATTTGAGAGGATGGTAAATCGCAGACTCGTGTGGTGTCTGGAGAAAAAAGGACTTTTGTCCGAGTACCAATGTGGATTTCGAGTCGCTCGATCCACTACAGACCACTTGGTACGCCTGGAGAGCTCTATCCAGGATGCGTTTCTCCGCAAACAGCACTTGGTAGCTGTCTTCTTTGACTTGGAGAAGGCCTACGACACCACCTGGCGATATGGCATCCTTTCAGTCCTGCATCAATGGAGATTCCGAGGTAACTTGCCGGTATTTATTGCGAATTTTTTGTCCCTCCGTCTATTCCGTGTCCGAGTAGGGAGGACATATTCGCAATACCACGTTCAAGAAAACGGAGTCCCACAGGGATCGGTTCTTAGTGTCACTCTGTTCGCGATTGCCATAAACGGTATTGTCGCTGCTGCTGGTCCAGCCGTAATACCGTCCCTATATGTGGATGATTTTGCTCTGCACTATAGCTCGTGCAGTATGGCAGTCGCAGAGCGACAGTTACAGCAAGCTATTAGGAGGGTGGAGAAGTGGACCTTAGAACATGGCTTTCGGTTTTCTGCCGCAAAGACCTCCGTTGTCCACTTTTGTCGTCAACGTACTCTTCACCCTCATCCTGAGCTTTATCTAGGAAATGTCGTTCTTCCAGTTGTTGACACCTACCGATTTCTTGGGCTCCTTTTTGACAGTAAATTATCGTGGGAGCCACACGTGCGGGAGCTAAAAGTGCAATGCACCAAGAGGCTTAACCTCTTGACGTTTCTTAGCAGCACTAATTGGGGGGCTGACCGCGTGGTGCTCCTGCGATTCTATCGGGCACACATTTTATCCCGGTTAGACTACGGCAGTGCAGCATATGGCTCCGCAAGACCAAGCGTTCTTGCGAAGCTGAACAGTATCCACCACAGCGGGGTTAGGTTGGCGACGGGAGCTTTTCGTACTAGCCCCATCGCTAGCCTGCTCGCTGAGTCTGGTGTGCTGCCTCTACACCTGAGGCGCCAGCAACTACTACTTACATATGCTGCAAATTTGCGACAGATGCCACTTCATCCGAGCTATCCCTGCGTGTTCAACAATGGCAACCGCTTGTTGTACGTTGCTCATCCACGTGCGACGCGGCCGGTTGGGATACGCTTGGATAGCAGTTATGAATTGTTTGACGTACCTTCGATTCCTTGCCTTGTCAGACAACCAAGTGGGGTACCTCCGTGGGTTGTGCGACGACCTGAAATCATCCTGGACTTGCACACTGGCCCGAAAGGAGACACGGACCCTTCGATTTATCGGAGGATCTACCTGTCCGTTCTTGGCCGCTATCCAGGTTCAGTCGTCGTTTACACGGATGGTTCACGGACAGATACGAAGGTGGGCTGTGCGTTCGTTGTCGACAATGATCGGTTTCTTTTTGCTCTCCCGGATACCTGTAGTGTGTACACGGCAGAGCTCTATGCTATCTGTGAGGCTCTGCGGTACGCATTAGACAATGAGCGCCGACACTTTCTTGTGTGTACTGACTCCTTGAGTTCGCTTCAGTCTATTGATACCTGTTTCCCTCGACACCCTCTGGTGCAGCGGATCCAAGACCTGCTGGCCGGGTGTTCGGATGCCGGCACCAGAATTACGTTTGTGTGGCTCCCCAGCCACATGGGCATAGAGGGAAACGAGTTAGCAGATCAGGCTGCCAAGGAGGCAGTTACACTGCCCCCGTTGCCTTTCAAGGTTCCAGCAAGTGATATTCGCTCTCAGCTGAGACATCTGGTTATGTCTCATTGGGAGATGGAGTGGCAGGCCATCCCACTTCCCAATAAGCTGAGAGCGATAAAAGGAACAACGAAGGTATGGAGGACTTCCCTGCGGGCTTCGCGGAGGGAAGCCGTGGTATTATGTCGCCTTCGGATCGGCCACGGTATCTTGACGCACTCCCATCTATTGAAAGGACAACCCCCTCCGGTGTGTACCTGCGGCGACCATCTTACCGTGGTACACATCCTTACGGAGTGCGTGGACGTGGTCGATCTGCGCCGTAGTATTAACCTTCCGAGTACTATCTCCCTTATCTTGCGCGATGACGAGCAGTCAGCAGACCTCGTCATCCGCTTTATGAGGGATAGCGGTCTGTTTTATCGTGTGTGATGTTGTCCTTTGTCCTAGTGTTGTTTATGTCAGTTGCGCTTTTATTTCATTGACTTCATTTTATTTTGTGTTGCGCATTTTAATGTGTTATTTGAACGTCTAACGTAAATTATGTGTTAATATCTGTATTACTGGGCAATGCCTTATTCCTTCAATTTCCTGTCCTTTCTCTTATTTTAATAGAACATAAGGCATTGCGTATTAGATCCACTGACTGTTTTAATCTCACCCTCATTTTTCTTCATCACCATTCTTTTTTAACTCTAGTCAGTGGATACTTTTTAAAATTTTAACTTCATGTCTCATGTCATTCATTTCGTTCCATTAGGGGCCGATGACCTTCGATGTTAGGCCCCTTAAAACAACAAGCATCATCATCATCATATTATTGTACCAGGCGGTACACCTCTACGACGCAAGTTCAAATTTTGCGCCAATTGAAACTTCTCTATAGGAGAAACCCTGAACTGTAACAACTGAATTAACTCTCTTGTTTATCAGAAGATGTCTCTAGGTGTTTTTGATTTGCTTTTGTTGATCAAGAAGTGTGGACATTCTCTAACAGATGTCTCTACTAAAAACTATGATAATGCACTCTGGTGCGAAGGAATGAACTTTCTTGGAGAAATTTTGTATTCATAAGTTTTGTCTTTACTAAATTTTGTTCTTTTATTTGAGAGTTGGCAATATTAAGCTTCCTTTCCGCCCGTTTTGAATGTAACCAATCCTAAATTTCTGTAATTAATTTCCCAACAATAAGGTGTTTCTTCATCGCCTTGTGCATAAGTTTTTGCTGTTAGCCAATAAAACGTTTGTGAGCGGGTCATAATCATTCATGAAAGGTCTCAAATTTTCCGCGAGGGTATAAAACTTGCTGATTTTCTTGTCTTCGGGCCACTCGTATAACATCTAGCTCAGTGTGTGAATATGTAGCAAGGGGCGGGAAGCACCTCTTTCTTCAGGCAGCAGCTCTTCAACAAGGTAATGGCTCTTTAACATCTTTATTTCTCGCTAGCTCAGCAGTTTAACTTGCGGGGAAGGTTCGAAACCTTTAATATGTAACCCACCTCTTTATAATGTAAATCCATTTTCAGTCTATGTAAAATCTACAAATCACTTTAACTGTACAGCGGGGATAGAGAGTGCTATACCCTCTCGAGCTCCTCTTCATTTTGAATTTGAGGTGACTATGTTTTCGTAACAGTTTTTCTCTTCCTGCTTAATGTGTTAAATTTATCATGTATACTAGTCACCTCCATAGATTGGGATTAGCCCCTGTGTAATTGGCCTAGCGCCACTTAGGTTTTAAAATGCGTATTTAGGAGTGCTAGTTCACGCCTCCAGTCCTCTCTGTACTTTGGGCCAGTAAGTTAACCTGTTGTTTCTTTTTTCTTCACGCGAAGGCCCTATAAGTTGGGTACAAGATACCCCTGTTTCATTCTAAGTGTGCCTTGAGGGCAGTTAGAAGTAAAGTTTGGTGTGGCCTTTGATAGGCTTGTAAAATTGAGAGCAGGTCAGCTCATTCTAGTATTTTGGAAGGTGCCTCTAGGAGGCTTGACATTACTAAGCGGGAGCAAGAGCTCCTTGTAATTAAGGGTTTTCTGCCCTTTTGTATTTTGTGGTTGTGAGCTGAAAGCTCAAGGATTGACGTATTTGGGCTCGAAGCCCAGGATTTGTAAAGACACTTAACTTGTGTTTTCGCTTGTAAAAGTATTATTGTACCTGAATGGTTTTTTTTCTATTTCACTTAGTGAAAATTGTTAAATGTTGTTACAAGTTGAAAATATAACCTTTATTTAAATTTTAATTTCATCTTTAAGACTTGTAGTTAGACCCATTCCAGCGCGCACCTTCTTTCACCTCTGCCTTCCTCGGATAACTCCGCAACACGTGGTAGCAGAGCGTGGTTGAATGGGTCTCAATTTAGCCCCTTTTGACGGCTAAACATTGCTTTTGATTCGAACTCTAACAATTTTCTCCGTTGCTGGAATTTTTCGATTTTTCTAAATTTGTAAAGTGTCTGTCATCATGCCCGGCCCTCGCGATATCCTCCATCCCGGCTATTTGCGCAAGGAGGAATTAATCCATGAATTAGCTGTTAGAAATGTTCAATCTGGAGGCACGGTTGCGGCCGATGCCTCTAAGCTTAAAGATTCTCTTGATTTGCCGATTACCACCCCAACTTTGGGAGAGAAAGAGATTGACGACTCTCTCTCCACGATCACTGATACTAGTACTGAGCTAGCATCCGTAGCTAGTTTTTTTGAAGGAGGGGATCCATCCCCAAATCAACCAAAAGAGTACAAGCCAGATTGTACCATTTTTCTAATAGAGTTAACGATCTATTGTCTTTAAAGTTGAATGACATTCAAGGGAAGGAGGCTAGTGCTCTTCTCGAAAACCTTTCTAAACTGTCCAGTAAGGTTACCCTATTGTTAACTGGAGCAGTACCCCCCAAAACCGACCAACCCTCTCTAGTAAACGTAGTTAGTGAGGAAGAGTGATGATGATGATGATGCTTGTTGTTTAAAGGGGCCTAACATCGAAGGTCATCGGCCCCTAGTGAGGAAGAGTCTTCTAAAGGAGAAGAAAATAGGAAATCTGTAGGAGCTCAACAAAACTCTGCCCCATTAGAAAATGAATCTGAACGTCGTACCTCGTTGAATAATGCACCCTATGAATCAGCTTCTCCGCCACTTAGGCCTCTACCGACTATGTCACCTGGCTTCAGCAGTTTGCCCCATCCTTTAGCAATGTTGCTCAGAGGTATTTCTAAGTTCTCCGTCAATTCCACCAGTGATGTTATTGCCTTTCTAAGATTTTTCGTTGAGTTTCAGGATCATGCTCTTGTTTTTTCTCTTTCTCCGTGTCAAATTCTGCAGATCATTTATCCCTAGTCAATTGGTGTTCTATCTGACAAAATAGTAAGAGCCATTGCTGACCAATCATCTATAGAAGACTTCCACGCCCATTTATTAGCAAACTTCATTCCGGCGAGGGCAAGGTCATCTCTAATACACATGTACTATTACCGTATACAGCGTCTGGATGAAAACCTTGCCGAGTTCATCCAAGATATTAAATTCTACACGAGGGTATTTGCTCTTCATTTTCCTGAAGACCAAATTGTACAGGCCATCGTGGAAGGAATTTCACCATCTTACAGGTCATATTTTTGCTTTGCGTCGCGTCCGCAAACTTTTGCCGAGTTGGAAGCTATGGCTGTCTCAGCCGAAGGCGTTAGATATGCCGACACCTTAGGTGTCGCGAAAAAAAAACCTCCTCCTTGCACCCGTCATGCCGGGCTCAGCTCGGCCGGTGAGCGAAGATCTCCAGGGTGTAGATCGTTCGCTTATCGGCTGTGCGAAAATTTTAAAGTGCAGGGATAGATAATGAACTAGTGGCAAATGAGAGAAAGCTAAATAGGTTTTAGACATTTATTACAACTACTGCTCTTCATAAATTATACAATAATTAACAAAATCTAGGTATTCTGTTTATATGATTGTCTTCTTTTATGTCGTAGTCACATAGATACTTCATCGGTAAACGAAACAGGAAATGCCTGTATCTGCAAATATAATATTCATATTTTTAGTGAAAAATTAATTAAATAATTAATAATAATTAATTTGAGATGATCTCTCTCTTTGATAATTTAATAATTTGAAAATAAACTTCCTTCCTTCATGGATTTGATTTTAAACAAATTTGAAAATGATCATTTTCATTTCTCTTTGAAAATTAAATAAAAATTTTTCTCTTATAAATTTATAGTTAAGTCGTCTTCCTTGATCTTTAAATTAATTAATAAACTCAACTTTATAATTATTTAGTAGTTACTTCTCACATAATAGCTCGGAACTTGACCTCATGTCAATTTACATTTATCCGTTACTCGAAACAATTAATTAAATTATTCTTACAATTTTCGACTTTGTGAGTTCAATCCACTGACATGGCCTATACTTATTCATGTGTATTTGTTAAATAAGATCCTATCCCTCCTTAAAAACGAATAAAATTCACTAAAGGTTTGAATTCATTCAAATGGTGAACCACTAAAGTTGGCGTAAATTAGGCCGAAAATTCCACAAAATAATGAAGAGCATCATCACAAATATGGATTATAAACTTACATTAAGCAAAACACAGTCAAATCATACATACTACACTCACACAAGGATACACGGAAACATTATATACATATTTACACGAACGCTAGCCCTTGATTATTAATTTTTATGTTTAGACAAAGTTAGGAAAATTATTATCACGATGACACTATCGTGGTGACCTCCTCTCATCAACTGGGAAATGTGACAGAGCAAGGATTATCACTTAATTATAGAACACAGTTATACGACAACGTCTAGAGAAAATTTACGAACACAAAATCATCCAAAAAATCATCGATAAACCGCTCGAACATAGGCCAGAATAAACATTCCGCGCACGCGGTTCATGAGCTACGACATTTATTTTTACTTCTCCACGATAATTGTGATTCTCGATTAATCTGCACTCATAACGAAAACATTACATCAAGTAACATATTTATTCCATCATTGACTCATTAATGGATGCACAGCTCGACTGCTGAATTCAATAATATCCATCAATCAATCAACTAATCATCACAGCACAGCAAATATATAACAAATTGTATCGGTCAGATACTGCCATTTCCCAGGCCTAAATTACAATAATGAGCGCACATCAACCATTTTCAATAATAACTAATATTATGCTCATGACCTTAGGTGTTCTTTTACGCGGTAATTTAGTTAAATTATTTTTAATATTATTATTATTATTATTACTGGCCGCGCAAGATCATACGTGCGGAAGCTACTACACAATAATATTTCAGATGACTCTATTGCACACAAAACTCAACCATATGTCGCATAATTGAAGAATGAACTCTGACATGATAGAATCCACGGAATTTCTGTCCCATTTGATCTCATTAAAAGTCAAAAGTATTCAAATAGTCCAAGTTTAACGTTGGGATCAATTTACACTTATTTCTCCAGCCACAACGAACTCGGGACAGTTGAAACACTTCTCGAAGACATCCACTCAAAACTAACTAATAGGTTCAAATACTCACTCATCCTCAATCTACCATCACCAAGAAAGAAGAGATGGAAAAATTCTAACTAATAGAAAATGTCTAAACAAATAAGTAGAGGCTATGTCATTACAATTACTTTACAAAAGGAAAGAAAGAATAACAAAGTTTAAATATTACTTGGTGGTGACTGTCGGTTGTAGAACTCGGGCTGATGACCTAGTGCATTATCACCTTACGCACCATCGATCCTCGTCACGCCCGTCTGGACTGCCTTACATTTTACTCGTGCATTGGAGACATGCTGGCGCGCTGGAAATCACACCGTTCACGAAGAAAGAAGACTGACATCCTGACTCGGACTCGAACCGGTGACCTCTTCATTGGAAATCTTGTGAAGCTGAAACTAAAAATCACGTCTAAGACAAGGTCCAAAACTCACACCGATGTCTGATAAGATGACAAGGAAACTTAACTTTTAAAATCTGCTGAATTATAGGTGGAATCCGCAAACATCTGAACTGCAGTTGTAACCAGTTGTAGGCTCTGAATGACGAAGTTCCCTGGCAAGCGAAGTGCGTCTTCTTCTGCCCGTAGTCGAAGCTAGAGTAATTCTTCTCAGTAAGCGAAATACGTCTTCTTCCGTCCGCTGTTGAAGCTAGAGTAATCCTCCACAAGACGTGTTCAGAGGTAGAAATTTCTGTGAAAATTTTCCCTAGGAAAATCCATTATTCACTTTCTTAAGACAGGGGTGCGTCTTTTCCTCATAAGCGATTGGTTAATTCATTAACTTAGCACCAAATTAATCGCTTGATTGGCTGCCATAGTCAGACGTCATGCACCTTCACAATTATCGATCGAGCACTTGACACACATTCAGCCTGGTCACGTGTCGTTCACGGCTGATTCCAAGGTTATTTGGCTAGCTGTCTCTGCGTTCTCCCCTCGCCTGGCCTTGAGTGGAATTCCCAGCCACCTGGCATATCTCGCTCAGTCAACTCGACGTGATAAACTCCCTTCCTGGTTCATAAAATAATATTTTAACACACAGTAGAAATAAATGCTTTCCAATAAATGATTTTGCCAATTTTGAAGGGGACATCCTCAAGCAATCTTCGGCCTCCACCTCGCCGAACCTTCACTGCCCGCAAATGTTACGCTTGTGGGTCAGTAGATCATCTACGTAATAAGTGTCCGTTAATTAAATCCAATGGGACAAACAATGGAGCAGGGTCATCTCAAGGATATTTTAAATGCGGCGCTTTTTCCCATATTGCCAAGAACTGCCCTAATGCTAACAGCACCCCCTCCTGCTCAACTTCTGGTGCAACTCCCACCAAGAATCAAAAGTGAGTAGTGGCTTCGGCTGAGTCGGCAGATTCACCTTTTCAAGGCTCAGCCCAGGTTAAATCCGACGAAAATTCAGGGAAAAGTCAGAACTGTTCTACATTACCATTTGAATGTCCCAAAGAATGTCTTAGGATTGCGGCGGATTCCCCCGCACCTGTTCCATTTCTCAAAATGGAATTGAATAATGAACCTGTAACAGCTCTATTAGATTCTGGCAGTGTGTGTTCCATTATTTCGGCCGAGTGGTACTCCAAATTGAAATCTGTTTGTAAACTTCCTGATTATTGTTCGTCTTTGGTTCAATGCGTTTCGGCAAACTCCTCTCCATTAGAAATTTTAGGTTTCCTGTATGCCAAAATTCGCATTTCTAAATTTACTTGGAAAGTTAAATTGTTGGTGGCAAAACACTTGTCTTGCCCCATTATATTGGGAGCGGACTTCATGTCTCACACTGGTCTAGTGCTCGACCTTCAGAGCAATCGTGCACTTTCAAATTTGCTAGTAAATTCAAAATCCCTTTATTAAAATGTAGTTCTGTGTCGTGTTCATTTGTTTCGCCTACCCAGGATGAGATGTTTTTAGACCTTAGACATCTACCTCAGGAGCAGGCTGAAAGTATTCGTAAGTTGTGTCAGTCGTTTCCGGATGTTTTCTCCGATACTCTTGGTGTTACTGACCTTATCGAATACAAGATCGAGGTGACTGATGCGATTCCTGTCCGATTTCCACCTTATAGGCTATCTCAACCTAAAATGAAGGCTCTGAAGGGGATTGTCGATCAGATGTTGAAGGATGGTATTATTGGACCTTCTAAGTCGGCGTATTCTTCGCCTGTTTTAATAGTCCCGAAACCCCAAGGTGGCTTCAGGCTTGTGATTGATTACAGGACTCTCAATCGGAAGGTGGTGTTAAAATCTGTGCCCCTTCCCGACCTTCATTCTTGTTTCTCGTGATTTCGGAAAGCTAAGTTCTTCACCATCTTAGACCTCAATCAGGCTTATAACCAGATTCCGTTGGCTGAAGAATCTAAACATCTGACAGCGTTTGCCACGGATTGGAACTTGTACGAATACAACCGCGTGCCTTTCGTGCTCCCCACAGGAGCAGCTGTGCTTACGAGACGTCAAATTTGAGTACTTATATCATTATCTTGATGATGTCGCCGTATTTTCGGAGACCTTTGAAGAACATCTAGATCATCTGAAAGAGGTCCTTAATCGCCTTCGTAAGGCAGGGTTAACTGTGAGGTTATCTAAGGTTGCCTTGGCTAAACCTTCCATGTCATTCCTAGGGCATATTGTGTCGCCCGATGGTGTCGCAGTGGATCATTCTAGAACACAAGCCATCCGTGATTTCAAACCTCCCAAGGACATCAAAGGTATTGCCAGGTTCATAGGCATGGTGAACTTCTTTTGGAAATTTATTCTAAATTTCGCCAATAGAGCGGCGCCCTGGAACTTACTCCGCAGGAAAGGTGTCAAATTCGTGTGGGGACCCTCATAACAAGCCGCTTTTGAAGACCTGAAATTAGCTCTTTGTAATGCACCTGTTCTTGCTATGCCGGATTTCTCGAAGAAATTCATCGTCCATACCAACGCGTCGTCGTCGGCAGTGGCTGCAGTCCTTCTTCAAGAGACTGAACTAGGGAGGCGACCCATCGCCTATGCATCTAGGACTCTTTCGGCTCGAGAAGCCAAGTATTCCATCTATGAAGTAGAGGGTTTGGTTGTTTTATTTGCGTTAGAGAAGTTCCGCCTCTATCTGGAACACGTCAAGTTCGACTTGGAAACGGATAACCAAGCCTTAAGCTGGGTCTTAGGTAGGCCGCGTCGTACTGGTCGCATAGCCCGCTGGGCCATCAGAATTTCTGCCTTCCAATTTGATGTTAGGCATATAAGAGGAACGGAAAATGTTGTGGCAGATGGACTAAGCCGTATGTTTGCCAATGATGTAGAGACCCCTGAACTGGTTGATAGTTCTTCACTTCCCGAGTCCATAACACCTGAGGTTAATGCCATTCTAACTGATGCTCCCATGCTCTTTATAGATATTGAAAAATATCAACGTGAAGATCCGACGCTGGCTCCGATCATGGAAACCCATTCTTCTGGGGAACATGTAGTCCCTTATGTATTGAGGAATGGTGTTTTATGTTGCCCGTCGGGGCATGATAAGAGGATGAAAGTAGTGGTTCCAGCTGTTCCAGTGCCTATGATCTTCAAGTACTGTCATGAGACCCAATTGGGGAGGGGGGGGCATTTAGGCATCTTCAAAACTCGAGAAAGGTCAGAGAGATGTTCATTTGGAAGGGTATGGACGGAGAAATCCGTGAATTGGTAAAGGCTTGTAAATCTTGTTGGCTTAGTAAACCCACCATGTCCACTAAGCTAGGTCTATTGTCTTCTCACCAAGCGTCGCGCCCCATGGAACGTCTTTACATCGACTACTTAGGACCCTTCCCCCAAACAAACGGTAACGCCAACAAATTCATTTTGGTGTGTGTAGATGGTTTCACAAGATTTTCCTGGTTATTTCCGACTAAGCTGGCTACCGCTCAGTCTACTATTTCTTGTTTAAATTCCATATTCGCTTATTTTGGTCCATGTCAATATATTGTTTCTGACAATGCTAAAGCTTTCACCTCTAATCTCTTCCGTAAATTCTGTTTTGATCTGTCCATCTCTCATGTGACTACTTCTGCTTACTATCCTCAACCATCTCTAGCTGAACGCGTCAATCGCAATCTGAGGTCGGCTCTTATTGCCTATCATCATGATGATCATTCTAGGTGGGATACGTCCTTGCATTGGTTAGCTTTCGCTTTAAATTCGGCGGTTCACGAATCTCATAAGTTTACTCCAGCTTCCTTGATGTTTAAGTTTGTTCCCATCACGCCGCTCTCTAACCTTTGGTCTCTTAGTGATATTCTACCTGAGACAATAGATCCAGATAATATTAAAGATCTTTGGAAGAAGGCTAAGGCCGATCTTAAAGTTTCTCATGAAAAGGTTAGGGAAAGATATGATCGTGGACGGAGGCCCACCAATTTAAAGGTAGGAGACCAAGTTATGGTCAAAAACTTTGTTCCCGCGGGCAAGCTTGCCCCCAGATTTCATGGGCCGTGCACCGTCTTGGATTTTTTAACGCCGGTGACATTGTTAGTGAGCAATCCAGCCACTGAGAGAATCTTTAGGGTTCACCTGTCTCAGGTGAAACCTGTGTAAATTACTTGCTCATTGGATCTTTAACATCTTGCAAGAACCCCAAAGGTTATATTTTTTGGGGGGTTTTATTTTTAAGGCCTTCTGTTCTGTGTTTGTTCATTTACCTCGTACAACCTTCCCCATAGTTACTCTGCTGTCGTGTCAATACGGCCATTACCACGCTCCCGTCTCCTACTAAACCACACCAGTGGCAAATAAAATAAAGTTTCTACGTCGCTGGCCCCTCTGTCTCACCACAAAGACAGTATCCTAAAACATTAATGCCCAACACAAATTCTGCCTTTCACCTCTGCTTTCCACTGATAACTCCGTAACAATTATTATTATTATTATTATTATTATTATTATTATTATTATTATTATTGAGCTGTCGATAATCTGTGTGGTACATGCCTATATGATTGGTTTGAGGACGGGAGCTTTGTTGCTCAGTGTCTCATGCTACTTAGGTGCCCCGCAAAGATCGTAATCAATATAGACAACTTAGGGGAGTCCGAGGAGACCGGGTTGGCTAAGGAGACGAACAGGGCCAGGGAAGAAACCTAGCATGTGGCTACTCCATCCACTACTCTTATACCTTCATATCTTCCACACAATATAAATAACATTTGTTTGAGCGCCAGTTGCTTTTTTAAGAAAAACAACAAAATTCGGTAGAGCATACCTCTTATATCAATTATCTCAAGGCGTGAGGTGTTAAACTCACATATCTGGCAATATACAGGGATATGGATCAGGACAATATTAAATTACTGTTGCATTTCCACAATTGAGGATTGCACATGGAGCTGGAATCACTTATTATAATTAAAATAAAACTGAGTTTATGAATATAATTTACGTCACAATGAACAATCATTGACGTCTTTTAATTTAACAAAAAAAATATATATAGTGAGATTTGCGGTACTAATAAAAGGAAAATTTAATCTAAACAAAAAAAAGCTATTGGCATGAACTTGAAGTGAGATGTAATATCGCCGCTGATTACATTCTTCTTCATGTTATGAATGCATAACATGTCTGATGCTTTAATTACCTGATGTCTGCATACACCGCTGTTGAACTTGAAATTCTTGGGAAAACCTATGAGCTGAAGTCGGGAGCCGTCTGCTGTTATCTTCTTATATAACAAGGAGTTGGCCTACATACCATGTACGCGTGTAGGGAGCTCCAATGTAATTACGTCCACTCAATATATTATAAGTAATTGACAATATTATTGAAACATCTTGTGAAGTCCATCCTCACAAGAAGATGATGTTTCTTTATCAGCATAGTACCCGTCTCTGCTCGGATACAACCACCACTTGTAGACCTCCTCGATTATTACAAGACCTCTTGAAAACACAACTCTTAGCTCTGACCATCACTCTAAGACCACTTCTTCCATTTGATACATCTGACTGTTACATATGATCTGAACGATATGATCTGAATACCTCTCACCACCGTTGCATCGACTTTTATAACCTCGCGATGACGACTCATCTCCCTACTCTCTGTTCATCCCTTCCACTTCAACATACAGTAGCTGGCGAATACTGACACTTGGTCGCAATCACGTGCCCACGCACTGATGTCATCAGTCAAGTGTTGTCTAAGCGTGCACAAGCGGATTGAGGATGACTATGCTGAATGCGTCACCGGGAAATCTACTTGCACATAACATTCTCAGTTAAACATAGCCTCGATTGCAAAATACTATGCCAGCTCATCTAGCCAGAGTTACAAGCCACAGCATGACAATATGAAACCAACAAATCTCACTTACTACAATACAGAATAATTACAAACAAATTTCACTTAACCTATGATTAAATACAATAATATACGTGATACCTAATTATTACAGTCTAAATGATGAGAAACAGAATATATAAAATCTAATGAATCGGGTTAATAATAATAATAATAATAATAATAATAATAATAATAATAATAATAATAATAATAATAAATACTGAATGGAATCTGTAACCCTGTTGTACGGTTACAAGCAGTAGTGGGAGAGCACTGAAGAGTGAGAGCTGAGTGTCCAGGCCTAGGCCTCGTTAACATCGGACCCCGTGCAATACGTGCTATGCCAGCCGGGTGGTCGGCTACAGAGGCCGTGATGATAGGTGATTTGCTATCTTCTGATACTCATATTGGAATCTTGCTAATGTGCCAAACATTATCACTGAATGATGTGAACGGGTTGCTATAATTCCGTGGATAGTAGACAGGCTACTAATACATTTTATTTCCTAGTAGAAATTGATACAATTTCATTTATCAGAGGAAAGTTCCGCTTTCACTCTCAAAATATAAATCCGTCTGTGATAACTGTCTGTCCTTCAGAGAGAAATTTGAAACTGATCGAGTTAGCTGCACTGTACACGTTGTATAACTCTAAGCTTCTTTCGGAAGATGGTGGGATGATGGTGGTAAATATTTGAAAGGAACCTTGAAGAATGAAGTGATTATAAATTTCTTTATACTTTATTAACTAACCTAACTAACCGCATGGAACTACAGCCCTTGAAGTGTCTTGGCCTACCAAGCGTCCGCTGCTCAGCCCGAAGGCCTCCAGATCACGAAGTGTCGTACTGTCAGCACGACGAATCCTCTCGGCCGTTATTCTGGGCTTTCTAGACCGGGGCCGCTATCTCACCGTCAGAAAATTAATCAATTATAACCCCGTAGGCTGAGTGAAGCTCGAACCAGCCCTCAGATACAGGTAGAAATCCCTGACCTGGCCGTAAATCAAACCCGGAGCCACCCGGTAAGAGTCAGGCAGGCTACCCCTACACCACAGGTCCGGCAGTTATACTTTATTGCAATGTTATATTAAGTTTCCTGAACAAAATGGTGTATATTTTCATTGTGTTACATTGATATTGAAATCCTTAAAAGTAATTATGAAGTTCTAAGTTCACAATAATACCTTTTCGTATAGATCTATATAGGAACATTTTTTTCAGTGAGTCAGACACAGAAAGCTGAAATTTTGAACCGCATGTTGTGGATGTGCTGATTAGTGCCGCTACGTAAATTATGTATCAAATTTCAATGGATTCTATGATTCAACTTTTATTTCGAAAAATAAAGGGCAACATTTTGGTGCGTGTGATATTTTCTCGACTTAAGTCTGTACCGGGATGTACACCTCTACGCCGCACATTTAAATCTTGCGCCAATTAGAACTCCTCTACAGGAGAAACATTGAACTTGGAACTAGACCTACTTAAAATTTTCCTCAGAAGATGTCACCACCGTAATTTTGTGAATATGAAGTTACCAGTACTGTGTGAATTTCAACTTGTTTTGTTTTCCATTCATCAAGAAATTTGGACATTCTCTCAGAGAGGCCACTACAAAAAACGGTGATCATGCACCCTGGTGCGAAGTGAAGGAACTTTATTTGAAGAAATGTTGTATTCATAAGTGTTTTCTTTACTAACCCGTTCATTCATTTGTGGGTTGGCAATATTTATATTTTCTTTCCGCCAGTTTTGAATTCAGCCAATCCCTAATTTCTGTAATTAATTTTCAGCCTATCACGTTTTTCTTCTTCGATTTTGAGTATAACTTTTGATGTTAACCAAGAAAACGCCGTGGGTGTGTCTTGATTATTCAGGAAAGGTCTCGAACCTTCCCCGAGGGTTTATAAACTGCCGATTTTCACGTCTCCTGGCCACTTGATCAACATCTAACTAAATGTGTGTATGTGAAGCAGGAGGCGGGAGGTGCCTCTTTCATCAGGCAGCAGTACTTCGACAAGGTATGGCCACTTAACATCTTCACCTTTTGCTAGCTCCGCAGTTTAACCCGAGAGATAGGTCCGAAACTTTTCCATGTAACCTACTTTTCTAAATATGTAATTTTTGCCGGCTTATGTGAAACTTCATAAAATCTTTAACTGTAAATCGGGGATAGAGAGTGCCCTACCCTCTCGAGTTCCCCTGCATATTGGTTTGAGGTGACTACGTTTCGTAACTGGTTTTCTTCCTTTCTGTTATGTCTTAAATTATTCTTATACGAGTCACCTCCATAGTTTGGGAATAGCCCCTGTTTCATCGGCCTAGTGCATTTTAGGTTTTAGAATGAGTATTTAGGAGTGCAAGTACACGCCTCCATTTATTTTGGTATTTCGGGCCATTTACTTAACCTGTTCTTTTTCCGCTGAGGCCCAGTAGGTTGGGTACAAGATAACCCCGTGTCATTTTGTAAGTTGTGCCTTGATGCCAATTAATTGTAAAGTCTGGTATTGCCTTTAAGAGGCTTGAAAAACTGAGAGCGTGTCAGCTCCTTTCAAGTGTTGTAAAGGTGCCTCTGGGAGGCTTGACATTGACATTTTGGGGAGCATGTGCTCCAGGCGTTAGGGGATTTCTACCCTTGCATTAAAATTTGTGCTTTGGTAAAATTGAGCTAATAGCTCGAAATTGTAAAACTAGGCGTGCGTAGCCCAAGAGTGTAAAAATCACTAAAATTGGGATCTTTCTTGTCTTGTTTCTAGTTTGTCATTGTACCTGATATATTATTGTGTTCACTTAGTGAAAGATTGTTAAGGTTGAAATTCTTAAAAAGGAAAGAAAATATAACCATGTTACAGTTTTAAAATTAACTTTGATTTGGTAGTTAGACACATTCACCCCGGCACCTTCTTTCACCTCTGCTGATCCACCAATCACGGTAACAAAATTTATTGCAGATTAAAACTTATATAAAAACCAAACCAAACCCCATGGCACTACAGCCCTTGAAGGGCCTTGACCTACCAAGCGACCGCTACTCAGCCCAAAAGCCTGCGGATTACGAAGTATCGTGTGGTCAGCACGGCGAATCATCTCGGCCGTTATTCTTGGCTTCCTAGACCGGGGCCGCTATCTCACCGTCAGATAGCTCCTCAATTCTAATCACGTAGGCTGAGTGCACCTCGAACCAGCCCTCAGGTCCAGATAAAAATCCCTGAACTGACCGGGAATCGAACCCGGGTCCTCCGGATAAGAGGCAGGCACGCTACCCCTACACCACGGGGCCGGCACTTTACTTATATAGCTGACGTAAATGTGATAGAATAAGTTGTAAACATTTCAGTCCTGGAAATAAATTAAACAAAATCTCTTAGAAACTTAAAAGAATTATGCTAGTACCAAGATGTGCACTCAACTGCTCAAAAATTGGCTGGCAAAAGTAATTAATTCTAGACATTATCGGAAGGCGAGGATATTTGTAAACTGTGGATAGTCGATGGCCGAAGAAATTATAATGAAACCCTACCACCTGTGCATTATATTCATCCAATCTCAAACAAAAAGATTTTGAAAGAGATTCGTCTGCGACGCCCAATTTTTGTGCGATTGGTGTACATTTCTCTGTTTGATAAACTTTTCGGATACCGTGATATAAGCACAACTGGACAACTATCTTCTCTTAAAACTAATCTGCCTCCTCTGTGGTTTAGTGGTTAGTGTGATTAGCTGCCACCCCGGAGACCCGGGTTCGATTCCCGGCTCTGCCACGAAATTTAAGAAGTGGTACGAGGGCTGGAACGGGGTCCACTCAGCCACGGGAGGTCAAATGAGTAGAGATGGGTTCGATTCACACCTCAGCCATCCTGGAAGTGGTTTTCCGTGGTTTCCCACTTCTCCTCCAGGCAAATGTCGGGATGGTACCTAACTTAAGGCCACGGCCGCTTCCTTCTCTCTTCCTTGTCTATCCCTTCCAATCTTCCCATCCCCCCGCAAGGCCCCTGTTCAGCATAGCAGGTGAGGCCGCCTAGGCGAGTTACTGGTCATTCTCCCCAGTTGTATCCCCGACCCAGAGTCTGAAGCTCCAGGACACTGCCCTTGAGGCAGTAGAGGTAGGATCCCTCGCTGAGTCCGAGGGAAAAGCCAACCTTGGAGGGTATTTTTCTATTTGCTTTACGTCGCACCGACACAGATATGTCTTATGGCGACGATGGGACAGGAAAGGCCTGGGGATTGGAAGGAAGCGGCCGTGGCCTGAGTTAAGGTACAGCACCAGCATTTTCCTGGTGTGAAAACGGGAAACCATGGAAAACCATCTTCAGGGCTGCCGACAGAAGGGCTCGAACCCACTATCTCCCGATTACTGGACACTGGCCGCACTTAAGCGACTGCAGCTATCGAGCTCGGTGGTAAACAAATTAAGAAGAAGAAGAATCTGAAGTAAAATAAGGAAGACCGAAGGATGAATGTATCAGCAAAAGAATGGGAAAGGACATAAAGGGCTTCAAAATTAGACACCGTAGGCCTCGTAAACCTAATACCGTCGAGTTGTCTAAGGGAGGTCTGATAAGTTAGAAGAAAGTGAGAAACATGGCAGAGGTAAGTGAAAGGACTCGGCTAGGAGCCCCGTGGCTGCCAACCTACGCTGCCTAGCTGAGAATCTCCGAGGTCCCCAGTTTAGGTTCATGTTACGATAGGCAGGAGATCCTATACGTATTCTGCCGTCCCTAGCTACAGGATGAGGATGGTAGGAACGAGTCCCGCTTCCGAGTTACATGACCGCATTGAGGCCATGACTACTACTTCCCCACGAACCTGCTACGCAGGCGCAGCAGGGGGAGAGGTGATACTCCCACGTGGCGCGTCCCAGGTGGCGGATAGGGGGGTCCTAACCGGCTTGCCGGCGGACTTGAGGGAAATAAAATACCTCTCGCGGACCAAACACACACCCCGTGTGGGTGGGGGAGGCTGACGAATAATACACCCACGGTATCCCCTGCCTGTCGTGCGAGGCGACTAAAAGGGGCGACCAACGGATGAATGAATTAGAACCATGAAACTACTCTTGATTCGTTCCATCCTGCGGGGAACACCATGGGTTGCATGTACTTGCGAGTAGTATCACTAACATGGTACGAAATATGTTTGTGATTCGTTGCAGTAAAAAGCCTGGCCGGGTGGATTCCAGTACCCGTGCGTTGAACCCATGTGGGCAACACCGCGGGTCTGGGCGTAGCCTGTGAGTTGTACCACAATATGAGAGACACCGTGGGTCTGCGTTGCCTGTGATTAGTACTCACTATGTGCGGAACACCACGGAGCCCTTGGGACCGGCACCCGTGACCAATACCCTAGGTGAGGAAACTCATCGGTTTGCGTTGGCTGTAAGTGGCGCCATTGTGTGCGAAACACCATAGGTCTGCGTTACCTGTACTAAGTACAATATTTGTGAGTAGTACCATCTTTTGTGGAACACCGTGAGTCTTCGCTACATCTGATTAGTACCCCAACATGACACATACCATGGTTCTATTTTACTCGCGACATGTACCATTCTTTGGGGCCTTAGACGTGGATTTTGCACTCCCTTTAGACACCAAGCATCATTGTGCTTTATAAGTGGTTCCTTGGTCGGTAATAATGTTATTTTCGTTCTCTATTGAGTCCGATCCACTGGTTTTTGTTTGTTTGTTTGTTTGTTTGTTTTGTGTTTTGTTGGGTTCCTGTGTTTCCCTTCATTCTTCATGACATTTTTTATTTTTATTTTGGTCAGTAGATGCCTTTGTAGTTTTTGTTCTTTCATTTCGTACCATTAGGGGCCGATGACCTTCGATGTTAGGCCCCTTAAAACAACAAGCATCATCATCATCACAACTATTTCCTTATACCAGTGTTTCCAAATGCGTATACGAATTAACACGATGCGAAAATAAATAGCAAGAAAAGATAAACATTTGGGTTTTTTCCAAGCATAAACATCCATTTTCACAAAAAAAAAAAGGAAAGAGGCTAAAAATTCCAGAAAGGAAGGTATAAATCTGATAGTACGTAGGGAATCGTTAATTATATCGATTTCCAGAAAAATATGCCACTTGAATTCTTTATTAGATGAAATGTGAGAGAGAAAGAGCAGCTGTACTATGCTAGATATTACTGAGTTGCGCACACATGCTTTAATTAAATTTGGAAGCTCCCCGACTTTCAGATATTAAGACGTCAGATGGCGGACACACATCAAGATATAACTTCACGTTCTTAATTATATTCCACATATTAGCCAGTTAGGAACTTGAATGATAAAGGACCAAAATGAGAAAATATATTGAACGATACCTACCTCCGTGGCATTGGGACAGTCTTGATATCAACGCAGAGCGGTATTGAAACATCACAAAGAAGAGTCAGATTTGAAAGAGAGAGCGTGTGTTTTTTTGTTTTTTTGTTTTTTTAGTTCAATTCTCCAGGCACTTTGACAGGAGTCTTCTGGCCTTGATGATAGGCGGTTTGCGATATTCATTTATTTTTATGCACCATCTTTTGTCACATTCTTACAAACGCAATGAGTAGTATAATAGGACAGTTCGGCCGCCACCGCCACCGCAGGCTCCCAGAGGCCACCTCCACCGCCACCACAGCCAGAGGCCTCCCAGAGACCTCCTCCACCACCACCACAGCCAGAGGCCTCCCAGACGTCTCTTCCACCACCCGCGGGAAATTTGAATTTGTAAACAAATCCACGTGCTTTTTGACAGCTGCCATCCGCCATCTTTAAACTACAGAGAACTGTGCTGCCCTCTTTATCGCAGTAGCTGCAAATTCGTCACCTGTCATCGGCAGTGCTGCCATCTTGGCGGGCCTAAACCTTAGTGCTACAAACTTAACCTCACTAGCGTGAGATAAACAAATCCACGTGCTTTTTTGACAGCTGTCATCCGCCATCTTTAAAACACAGAGCACTGTGCTGCCCTCTTTATCGCAGTAGCTGCAAATTCGTCACCTGTCATCCGCAGTACAGCCATCTTAACGAGCCTAAACCTTAGTGCTACCAACTTAACCTCACTAGCGCGAGATTAGAATCGGTAAACAAATCCACGTGCTTTTTGACAGCAGCCATCTTTAATCTAGAGAGCACCGTGCTGCCCTCTTTAGCCAGATACCTTTGAAATGTGGTGGCAGGCAATTCCACATGACAGCAGCCATCTTTAATCAAGAGAGCACCCTGCTGCCCTCTATGTGGTGGCGGCAATTTGAAAAATTCTACATGCTCTTGTTAGGAAACAAACTCACGCGCTTTTTTGACAGCCGTCATCCGCCGTCTTTAATCAACAGAGCACAGTGCTGCCCTCTTTAGCTAGATACCTTTGAAATGTGGTGGCGGCAAATTCCACGTGCTCTTGTTTGGGAACAAAGCTATGTGCTTTTTTGACAGCTGACATCCGCCATCTTTAATCTATAGAGCACAGTGCTGCCCTCTTTAGCTACTTACCATTGAAATGTGGTACGTCACAGCTGTCATCCGCAGTGCAGCCATCTTAACGGGCCTAAACCTTAGTGCTACCAACTTAACCTTACTAGCGCGAGATTTGAATCGGTAAACAAATCCACGTGCTTTTTTGACAGCTGTCATCCACCATCTTTAATCCATAGAGCACAGTGGTGCCCTCTTTAACTACTTACTTTTGAAATGTGGTGGCGGATAAATTGAAAAATGCGTTTTCATAGCAGCCATCTTTAATCTAGAGAGCACCGTGCTGCCCTCTTTAGCTAGATACCTGTGGTGGCAGGCAATTCCACGTGATAGCAGCCATCTTTAATCAAGAGGGCACCGTGCTGCCCTCTTTGTGGCGGTGGCAAATTCCACGTGCTTTACAAACTCACGTGCTTTTTTCTGACAGCTGTCAACCGCCATCTTGCAATACAAACCTCTGTGCTGCGCTCTTTAGCTAGTTACCTTTGAAATGTGGTGGCGGCAATTTGAAAAATTGTATGTGCTCTTGTTTAGTAAACAAAGCCACGTGCTTTTTTGACAGCTATCATCCACCATCTTTAATCAATAGAGCACTGTGCTGCTATCATGCGGGTAATTTCGTCAGCTGTCATCCGCCATCTTTAATCTACAGAGCACCGTGCTGCCCTCTTTAAGACATGTAGTAGCGGGCAATTTGAAAAGTTCTGTTAGCTGTCATCCGCCATCTTTAAAAAAGTGAGCACCGTGCTGCCATCTTTAGCTAGATACCTTTGAAATGTGGTGGCGGCAAATTGAAAAATTCCACGTGCTCTTGTTTAGTAAACAAACTCACGCGCTTTTTGTCAGCTGTCATCCGCCATCTGTAATCTATAGAGCTCAGTGCTACACTCTTTAGGTACATACCTTTGAAATATGGTGGCGGGTAATTTAAAAAGAAAAATTCTACATCAGCCATCTCTCGACGCTAATTGCACAAGATGGTGGCTATACATGACTCCTTAAAGGTGCTTATGCAAGATGGCCGCTATACATAGGTACTTATGAGATGCCCTTGGGATGCTTGCGCTAGATGGTGGTTATACAAGGCTCCTTATGAGACGCCCTAGGGATGCTTGCGCAAGATGGCGGTTGCTCTTATGAGGCGGCTTAAGGGTCCTTGCACAAGATGGCTAGAGATGCCCTAAGGATGCTTGCGCAAGATGGCGGACGCAAGATGGCGGCTATACACGACTCCTTATGAGACGCCTTAAGGGTGCTTGCGCAATATGGCTGCTGCTCTTATGAAGAAAGCTAGCTTAGAGGCTAACGTGTCGTGCTAGTTCGGTTCATTAAATTTGGGGCTTAAATGCATAATGTTAAATATCTCGAAAACGGTGCATCGTAGAGCAAAACGGACAAAATTTTTCTACCTGATACCTCCGTTCGCAGTATGAGGAACATGATTACATAAGAAAAACATAGTCTAATGATGAGATCAACGGTTTGGTTCTAACTTAGGCCCTTTGGCATTAGCTCTGTTTCAGCTTGTAATGAAGCAAGTCTTCGTAACATGATCAGGTCTAGCTATGGTAGAGAGTATAAAGTACCGTGCAGGTTCGATTCATTACATTTGGGGCTTAAATGCAAAATGTTAAATATCTCGAAAACGGACAAAATTTTTCTACCTGATACCTAGGTTTGCAGTATCAGGAACATGATAGCATAAGAAAAACATAGTCTAATGATGAGACCGACGGTTCGATTCCTACTTAGGCCCTTTGGCATTGGCACCTATCTATTTCTACAAGATGGCGGCTATACATAGCTTCTTATGAGACAGCTTAAGAGCGCTTGCACAAGATGACTGCTGCTCTTATGAGACGCCCTAGGGGTGCTTGCGGGAGGTAGCAGCGACAAGACGATGACTATACACAGCTGCTTATGATACGGCCTAGAGGTGCTTACACAAGATGGTGGCTGCTCTGATGAAGAAAGCTAGCCTTGCATCGTGGAGGTATTTTTACAGCACTAAACCTCATACCTTTGAAATGTGGTGGCGGGTAATTTGAAAAATTCGACGTGCTTTGTCATAAGCTGTTAAGGCCGCCTCTTATGTCAAGGCATAGCTCTATCGAACAAGTTTAAACCTGCATCGGAATAGCTAGAGTAAGCACGTGTTGCAGTGATGACGTCATTAAGCATGTTTAGACTTGGAAATCACAGAAAAAACGTTACAAGGCTGGAATCGAAAACTGCACTCTATGCCGTTAACTTTATCGTGTGATCGGAACATTGATTGAAGTGTTTAGAACACTAAATAAGTAGAACCGAACACTGTACTCGATACAACATGTGTTTAGAACATGTTAGGTGATACCTTTGTTCTAAGAAGATTAGTTTACCGCACATTCCTTGTAGGGCTAATAGGCTAAAGGGCTAATGGGCAAAAGGGCTAATGGGCAAAAGGGCTAAAGGACTAATGGGCTAAAGGGCTAAAGGGCTAAAGGAGCAACAACCTCATCGGTCGCTATCAGCAAGAACGCTTGTACTTTGTTAAGTGTAGAAAATTAATCTTTATTTGTAAATGGTTTCATGTTCAGAACAAGGAATGGAACCTAGGGGTTACGTCTTACCTAATAAAATCCCCGAGGTGCGATGAGTTACGTTTTTCGAACTAGTGTTTGGAACACTGAACTTTTCAAGATGATAGCAGAGAGTTTAGCAATGTTCTGTTGTTGGATTATAAATTCCGCGCTACAACATGCATAAGGTGGCAGCCTTGAGGTTTACTGCCGTAAAGATGACAAGAGTGATGTTAACAATGTTCCGTTGTTGGATTTTAAATTCCGCGCTATAACAGGCATAAGGTGGCAGCCTTGAGGTTTACCGCCGTAAAGATGGCAGCAGTGAGGTTAGCGACGCTCTATTGTCCTTCAAGGTGAGGTTAGGTTTCGTCAAGAACACAGCTGTCAAAAAAGCACGTGGCTATGTTTACCAAACAAGAGCACGTGGTCGTGACGTCACGGTCACGTAATCAATCCTTAGCTCGACGTCGTTAAGAGCAGCAATAGGATTAGCTATGCTTAAAAGTCTTGGGAACAGAGCAGCAGTATGAATTGCCATGTTTCAAAGCGTGTACACAATGCCTATCGATTTTACATGCATCGACCATCGAACTAAACTTCATCCGCTAGATCATGCTGCTATCTTAGCATAACCTATTCCCATAAAATTAAAGTACAATGAATAGCCATGTTTCAAAGCGTGTACACCTTACCTATCAATTTTGCATGCATCGACTCTCGTACTAAACTTCTTCCGCTAGATTGTGCTGCTATCTTAACATAACCTATACGCATGACCTTAAAGTACAATGAATAGCCATGTTTCAAAGCGTGTAGACATTACCTATCGACTTTGCATGCAACAAATATCGTACTAAACTTCTTCCGCTAGGTTGTGCTGCTATCTTAGCATAACTTATACACATGAACTTAAAGTACAAAGAATAGCCATGTTTCTAAGCGTGTACACATTACTTATTGATTTTGCATTCATCGAATCTCGTACTGAACTTCTTCCTCTAGATTGTGCTGCTATCTTAGCTTAACCTATACCCATGAACTTAAAGTACAATGAATAGTCATGTTTCAAAGCGTGTACACATCAACTATCGAATTTGCATGTATCGACTCTCTTACTAAACTTCTGCAGGTAGATTGTGCTGCTATCTTAGCATAACTAAGACGCATGAACTCAAAGTACAAAGAATAGCTATGTCTCAAAGCGTGTACACATTACCTATCGATTTCGCAAGCATCGACTCTCGTACTAAACTTCTTCCGCTAGATTGTGCTGCTATCTTAGTTTAACCTATACGCATGACCTTAAGGCACAAAGAATAGCCATGTTTCAAAGCGTGTACACATTACCTATCGACTTTGCATGCAACAAATATCGTACTAAACTTCTTCCGCTAGGTTGTGCTGCTATCTTAGCATAACTTATACACATGAACTTAAAGTACAAAGAATAGCCATGTTTCAAAGCGTGTACACATTACTTACTGATTTTGCATTCATCGAATCTCGTACTGAACTTCTTCCGCTAGATTGTGCTGGTATCTTAGCATAACTTATATACTTGAACTTAAAAGTACAAAGAATAGCCATGTTTCAAAGCGTGTACACATTACCTATCGATTTTGCATGCATTGACTCTCGTACTAAACTCCTTCCGCTAGATTGTGCTGCTATCTTAGCATAACCTATACGCATGACCTTAAAGTAAAAAGAATAGCCATGTTTCAAAGTGTGTACACATCACCTATCGATTTTGCATGCATCAAATATCGTACTAAACATCTTCCGCTAGATTGTGCTGCTATCTTAGCATAACTTACACACATGAACTTAAAGTACGAAGAATAGCCATGTTTCAAAGTGTGTACACATTACTTACTGATTTTGCATGCATCAAATATCGTACTAAATTTCTTCCGCTAGATTGTGCTGCTATCTTAGCATAACCTATACCCATGAACTTAAAGTACAATGAATAGTCATGTTTCAAAGCGTGTACGCATCAACTATCGATTTTGCATGTATCGACTCTCGTACAAAACTTCTTCAGGTAGATTGTGCTGCTATCTTAGCATAACCAAGACGCATGAACTTAAAGTACAAAGAATAGCTATGTTTCAAAGCGTGTACACATCACCTATCGATTTTGCATTCATCGACTCTCGTACTAAACTTCTTACGCTAGACTGTGCTGCTATCTTAGCCTAACCTATACGCATGAACTTAAAGTACGAAGAATAACCATGTTTCAAAGCTTGTACACGTCACCTATCGATTTTGCATGCATCAAACATCGTACTAAATTTCTTGCGCTAGATTGTGCTGCTATCTTAGCATAACCTGTACGCATGAAGTTAAAGTACAAAGAATAGCCTTGTTTCAAAGCGTGTACACATTACGTAATGATTTTGCATGAAACGACTATCATACTAAACTTTTTCCACTAGATTGTGCTAAAATCGTGTAAGTTTGCTGCTTTCTTAGCATAACCTATCGATTTTACATGCATCGACTATCGTACTAGACTTCTTCCGCTAGAGCACGTAGCAATCGCTTTTGTGTATCCCTAACCCATGTCCACGAACTTAAAGCACAAAGAAGAGCTATGTTCCAAAGCGTGTACACATCACCTATCGATAATGTATGTATCGAATATCGTACTAAACTTCTCCTGCCAGAGCGTACGACTATCGCTTGTGTGTGCACGAACTTAAAGCATAAAGAATAGCAATGTATAAAAATCTTGTAAACAAAGCAGCAGCATTACGTATAGCCATGTTTAAATGCGTGTACACATCATGTATCCATGATGCACGCAGTACTAAACTTATTCCATTAGAATGTACAAAGTTCGCATGTGTTTGTGCTGCTATCTTAGCATAGCATATGTGCATGAACTTAAAGCATAAAGAATAGTTATGAGTACAAAATCTTGTGACCATAGCAGAATGTTTACTACGTAGGTGTAGACATTGAACTTTGCATGCTGAGGAAGCATACTACGTGACCGTGACGTCACGACCACGTGCTCTTGTTTGGTAAACATAGCCACGTGCTTTTTGGACAGCTGTCTTCTTGACGAACCCTAACCTCACTTTGAAGGACAATAGAGCGTCGCTAACCTCACTGCTGCCATCTTTACGGCGGTAAACCTAAGGCTGCCACCTTATGCATGTTATAGCGCGGAATTTAAAATCCAACAACGGAACATTGTTAACCTCACTCTTGTCATCTTTACGACAGTAAACCTCAAGGCTGCCACCTTATGCATGTTGTAGCGCGTGGTACCTGCGTAACAATTTTTCCCTCTCGGTAAATGTTTTTGAACTAGCCACATGGCTGTAGAAAAACTGTGTTCTTATAAGTGAATTCGCCGCTTCGTTATTTCTTCTTTTCAAAACTTATTGCTGGAAACTTCGCCGCTGAAAAGGTTATTTGTTGTCCAGCCGTCCGTATGCACGTCCTGTCTGTGCCTGACTGTATTCTCCTGCACTCTAGTGGCGTAGGTATGTACTACCTCGCGAACTACGTTACCACTTAGGCGCTTACCCTCTGTGCACATGTGATCGTTGGGGCCGTGCACTGCGGAATCTCGGGAAGACGCCATTGCTGTTTTGTGAGAAGGAAGAGATGGACGTGTGTGGCTTCTCTCTCCCTAGCGAGATGATTTCTCCAAAAATGTTCGAGCCTGGTTAAGGTTACATACGTAGGGCTTTTGCCCTGGTGAAAACTGCTTGTTGTTTTGGTTTAATATTCCTCGCCTGGATTTTGTATGTTATGTTTTTCTTCAAAAATACGTAAGTAGAATATACTACCGAAGCCGTCCTCACAACTTCATCAGGATGAAACTGTATGTGTTGTTACAACTAAACTTTTACTGTTTTATTGTGAAAGACCTGAAAATTTCCCTATGTGAAGAAAGTGTGGCGACACGATGTAACTGGCGTCATCTAAAAACAAAGTCTTGCCTTGTGGAATTTCAAATTTTCGGCTTGTTAATTGGAACTTATAGCATGTGTAGTTACGTCTGTTAAATTGGGACTTGCGTACTGTGTGAAAGAACGTTTTGGATTCTTCGAAATCGTAATCGGGAAACCTAGTGTTTATTAATGGCTTTTCTAGGCCTAAAAGTTTTGTGCTAAAAGGCTATTATTTAACTGGAATAATTTAACAAGCGAGTCGCTTCAGGGATGTGGGTGTTACGTGTACAGTCTGTCCCGGTACCTTTTCTTTCTTGCTTCTCTGTTTAATTTTTATTTTATTTAACTTAATTAATTTAATTCTTCCTTTTGGGTTTTTGGGTTATTTTCAGCGTCCGTTTTCTTTTGTTCTTGGTAAGTTTTCGCCTATTGTTGTTTGCGGCCCGTGATTGGCCCCTTCCTTCCCTTGACCCATTGTTGGTCGTTGCCATGGAAATGCTAATGTTGTTGATGTTGTTGTGATGGTATTGATGACTTGTTTTTGATGTGCCCGTGATGAATTCTGCCTTGTGCGCGGATTACCTTGGTCCATTTAATTTTTCTTTGAGATTTTAATTTTTCTTTCTGCTCATTTTTCCTTAGGTGTCTCGGAGCTTATTTTTATTATTGTTATTATCTTTTATTTCGTGAAAAGTGCACATAATACCTACCCATCATTGCAGGGGGTCGTTTGACACATCCTAAAAAGGGGTTTTCAGTATCAATATTAAAAACTGTTTCTGTCAAGGTTGTTTCTCATGGTTGAAAGGATGTTAAAAAACTTTGGTACTGTACAAAGAAAACTTTTGGTTATAAGAAAACTTATGAGTTGATGAGGTGTTTCATTAATCTACATTATCTTACCAAGTCCGTTAAGACCTAAATAATTATTTTCGTTATAAACGGTCGACCGTAGGGTTTTGGTTGGAGTTTAAAATTTTTAATTTTTAATTTTATTTTTCCAGCGAGGATTTTCTTTCTATTTGTTAATTACTTAATTATGCTGATTAAATCCCTTTGGTTCCCCAAGGTGTTGGTGTTTTCCTTTAAGAGGGGTGATAATTTGATATGGCCAGGTGTATTTTATCCGCTCCTTTGGGGGCCCTGTTTAATTTTCTAATGGTAAGTGCCTTTTTCCTTTTATTTATCTTTGTCTAGCACGTTTCCACGTATCTGAACCGTGCCTTTGGTACATGGTCAGACCCTTGGTGCTGTCACTTGGGGTAATTATGCCTTTAATTGCTCTAAGTTTAACAGTTCGTGTCAGCAGAGCTCTAGTTATTTGATTTGTGTGCCTCTTACTTGGATCTTCCCCTAGGTCTGTTGCATCCTCATTAAATTTATTTTGCACTGTGTACTACATGCTTTATCTCCCTTTCATTAAGCTTTTCTATTTTGTTTGTGCCAGCCACCTGGGTTTTTTGCATTGACCCTTTAAAAACCTGGTCATTGGGGAACTTTAAATTATTTGAGGTTTCAAAGAGTGTAAAAACTGAAACTTGTAAAGTATCTTACTGTGAAAGGAACGCTTTTATTTGGATTAATTCTTTTTAATTTATTGTTTCATGTACATCAACTATGGCGAGGGCTGTGCTGTTCCCATTCCAACTCAGTAAATCAGAGCTAGTTTATGAGCTCACTATCAGGGGTATCAATCCTGCTAACACTGTTGCCGAGTGCGCTACTTTGCTGACATCGCATGTCCAGGTTCCTATTAATCTAGATTCTGTAAAGATGTGCTGCAACTTTGGTGAGTCCGTAAATTTAATTACCGACTGTCTTACTGAGATAGAGGTTGTCAGACAAGAATTCATTGAAACTTCCCCAACTAAGGGGCAGATTAACAGACTTAAGGCTAGGGTGTGGCATTATTTGGGTCGCATCCAAGATTTGATTACTATGTGTCCCCAACCTAGTCTTGTTTCTGAAAGTACTAAGCTGTTAACCATTGCTTCTAGTATTTCTGCTGAACTAGATATAATGCTAGCAAGTAAGGATATGGAGAATTTATCAGTTGTTGAGAGGGAAACCTCATTTCCTTCTAGTCATGCTGATGCCTCACTTAATAATCAAGCTTCATTTTGTGCTGCCTCCCCAGTTCTTGAAAATTTGTTAGCCCGTTTAAATTGTGCTCCCTCTCACTCTTCACTGAAGGATCTTTTCAACGGAGTTAAAAATTTCTCCGTCAATTCTATTGAAGAAAGTACCAGGTTTCTGAGGTTCCTGGTAGAAATGACAGAGTCAGGTAGTGTGTATTCTGTTGATGACTTGGGAATTTTCCGTGCCCTATTCTCTCATTGTGAGGGAATTTTGAAACGTGAAATTTCTGAAGCAATTTCAAATAATTTAACCATTATGGAATTTCATGAACTTGTATTGTCTAAGTTTATTCCTTCCTTGGCATTGCAAAGTTTAATTCCTCAGTATTGCTTTCGGACTCAATTGCTCCATGAAAACCTTTTAAACTATGTACTAGACTGGCAGTTTTATTGCAAGGTATTTAGAATTTCGGTGCCAGAAGAGGAAATGGTGGCCCGTATTCTGAATGGTATGTCCCCTGCCTATCGTTCATACCTCTCCCTCACAAAGAGTCCGACTAATTTTCTTGAATTGGAAGCTGCGTGTACTTTTGCTGAAGATGTAAAGCACGGGGATGCTGCAAGATCTATCTGCCACCCTCCTCCTACTGTGAACCCTGTTTCGCCTCAAACTAGGGATTGTGGGTCTCCAAAAATGTTATAATTGCGGGTCACATGATCACCTTAGGAATGCTTGCCCCTCAGTCAAGCGTGGCTCTGGTCCTTGTTGTTATTTGTGTGGCTCGAGGCAGCACCTTAAAAATAATTGCCCTACTTCGTTCCGAAAACGCAGTCAATGACTAAGGCCTAATGGTAATTCTGGTGAATCGCTTGCGCCAGAATTTTACGTGGATTCCGAAAAGGTTATTTGCCCGCGGGAATGCAATAAGATTTCTGCTTTGGTTGAGTCTAAAAGTACCTTCGCGAAAGTGGAACTGAATAATGAACCCATTGTTGCTCTTATGGACTCGGGTAGCGTCGTCACCTTAATTGATGCTAATTGGTATGATGAAATGAAGTCCCCTTGTAAACTGCCTGAGTTGAAGAAGGTCAATGTTGCTTGTGTCACGGCTAATAAGGGTAATATGAAAATTTTAGGGTCCGTCGATGTGAAATTGCGTATTGGTAATTTTACTTGGAAAGTTCTTTGCTTGGTAACTCCCAAGCTAGCGTGTAGCATGATTTTAGGTACGGACTTCTTGTCAAGTACTGGTTTAATTTTGGACCTCCAGGCTAGGAAATTTCACTTTAAATTTTCTCCAAATTGTAAATTCGATATTATTCATGCTCCTTTGGGTACCTTCAGTGTTTCTTGTGTAGGTAGGCCGCTACCTAGGGAGAACAACGAAATAGATCAGTTGGATCTTAGTCATTTGGATTATCAGCAGGCTAATAGTGTGCGTGATTTGTGCCACCAATTTCCCGATGTGTTCACTAGCAAGTTAGGAGTTACTGATGTTCTTGAGTATCAGATTGAGCTATCTGATAACACCCCTGTTAGATCTCCTCCTTACCGTCTTTCACCACCTAAGATGTTAGAACTCAAAAAGATTATTGATCAGATGCTTGCCGATGGGGTCATCAGACGGTCCACTTCTCCCTATGCATCTCCTGTTTTCCTAGTACCTAAACCCTCTGGGGGCTATCGTGCTGTAATTGACTACAGGGCTTTGAACCGCAAATCATCTTGCAATCAATCCCTTTACCGGATTTGAACACTTGTATTGGGTGGTTCTCAGGAGCCAAGTTTTTCTCTGTGTTAGATCTCAATCAGGCGTATTACCAAGTCCCGTTGTCTAAGTCATCTATTCCACTGACTGCTTACATTACTGATTGGAACCTTTACGAATTTCTGAGACTCCCGTTCGGGATCTCTTGTGGTGCGGCCGTTCTTACGAGGCTCTTAGATTCGATACTCTCGGGTATTAAGTTCAAGTTCGTTTTTCATTACCTGGACGACCTGGTAATTTTCTCAAATTCCTTTGAAGAACATGTCGAACACGTTAGAGAAGTCCTGGATCGCTTGCGAAAAGCTGGACTAACTGTTAAGTTGTCTAAGGTAGCGTTTGCTAAGCCGAGTATGTCTTTCCTTGGACATGTGGTTTCCTCTGATGGTGTCTCCATCGACCACTCTAGGACTCAGGCTATTAGGGACTTTCAACCCCCTAAAGATGTCAAAGGCATCGCACGGTTCGTGGGCATGGTGAACTTCTTCAGGAAGTTCATTCCAAATTTTGCAGAGATAGCAGCTCCTATAAATCATTTCAGACGTAAGGATGTCAAGTTCATCTGGGGCCCCTACCAGCAAGAAGCCTTTGAGACCCTGAAGCTTGCCTTGTCAAATGCTCCTGTGTTAGCTATACCCGACTTTAGTAAACGCTTTATTGTACAAACCGATGCCTCTGGTAAAGCAGTTGCTGGTGTACTCTTACAGGAATATGAGGATGGTCGTAGACCGGTTGCCTATGTGTCTAGGATCCTCAATTATCTGGAGAGTAAGTACTCCATCTATGAATTAGAATGTTTGGCCGTGCTGTTTGCTCTTGAAAAATTCAGACCTTTCATTGAACATGTAAATTTCGATCTGGAAACAGATAATCAGGCTCTGTCTTGGGTCTTGAACCGTCCCAAAAGAACGGGCAGAATCACTAGATGGGCGCTTAGGATCTCAGCCTTCAGTTTTCAAGTAAAGCATATTAGGGGGTCGGAAAATGTCATCGCTGACAGCCTTAGTAGAATGTTTGACGGGAGTTTTGGTCTTGATGAAAAATCTAAGGTAGAAGAAAATGATGAAACTAATGTTGCTAGTGTGGGTGCCATTCTTTCGGACCTACCGTTGTTGTACCATGAGTATGCAGATCATCAAAAGGCTGATCCTGATTTGAGAGAAATCATCGACAAAATTAGTGAAGGTATTGTGGTTAAACCTTATTCTCTGGTGAAGGGTGTCTTATGCTGTAAAGGTCGAAGGGACACTAATTTCAAAATTGTTGTACCCAAGGTTTTAGTGCAATCATCTTCAAGTACTATCACTCTTGTCCCATTGGTGGCCATTTAGGCACCTTTAAAACTAGGCAGAAAATTAGACAGTTCTTCGTTTGGAAAAGAATGGATGGTGATATCCGAAACATGATTAGGTCCTGTAAAATTTGTTCTATCTGCAAACCTAGTTTGAACAACCGTGTAGGTCTATTATCTTCTTCACAAGCCTCTCGCCCTATGGAACGGTTATTCATCGATTTCGTTGGTCCGCTCCCTCGCTCTACCTTGGGAAACACTCATATCTTCGTTGTTATTGATGCATTTTCTAGATTCTCTTCGATTTTCCCCACTAGATCTACGACTGCTCGTACGACTATAAGTTGCCTTAATTCTATCTTCGCATCATTCGGCCCCCCCCCCAAGTTTCTGGTTTCTGACAATGCCAGTGCTTTCACTGGTCACTGGTCACCTTTTTGAGCTGAGCATTTCCCATGTCACCACTACCCCATACTATCCTAACACTTCTTACGCCGAGAGGATGAACAGGAACCTCAAATCTGCTCTAATTGCATATCATCACAATAACCAATCCAAGTGGGACTCTTGCCTGCACTGGTTGGCTCATGCCTTCAATTCTGCCACACACGAAACTCATGGTAAAACCCCCATGTCACTTATGTTCTGCTACACCCCGTACTCCCCTATATCCAATGTTCTAGGCATTGATGATCTTCTTCCAGACTTGTCTAAACCAAATGACGTTCAGAAAATCTGGGATGAAGCCAAGAAGAAGTTGTCTGTATCCTATGAGAAAGGCAGGGTTAAGTATAACAAGGGTAGAAAGTCACCTAGGCTGAAGGTTGGAGATCAAGTTTTTGTCAAGACCTACCCCATTAGCAAGGCTATTAACAAGTTTTCAGCCAAAATCGCTCCTCGGTATCATGGTCCCTGTAATATTTTACAGTTTTTATCTCCGGTGTCGGTACTGGTGAGTGACCCCATCGCCAAGAGGATTAGACGGGTTCATTTATCCCAGTTAAAAACAGGTTAACGCATGTTTGGATTTGCGGATGAGAGCTACCTTTCAGTGAGCAATTTTGATAGGTCTCCGTGGGTTATTATGTAATTATTCTGGTCTAGTGTGAAGTTCATCATGTAATTTTTCTTCCTTTTCTCATGTACTGTATTTATTTTGAGGAGTTTTGGTATTGCTTATTGTACTTAAACTTCTTTTCCTGTCAACCATGGTTGCTTAGTTGGGTGGGAATTTTTACCACGTGTTTAAGCTTTGGTACCTTATCTGCTGCGTTCACGCCTCCGGAGATTCTTGGCATGACCATGTAGTACCTTCTAGCGTGTACTTGTTCTAAATATTGTATTTTGAAAAGGTAATTGTGGTTTGCGAGAAATGTGTGTACTTTCTCTTGCTCTATTGGCACCCAATTTCTTAATTGTTAATATCTAACTACTCTTTGGGTCTGGGTGCAGGTCACTCCATCATAATTCGATTATATCCTGATCATTTACGTTTGCAAAATTTTGATCATAAATTTATTTATTGGCTCTTGTACTGCTGTTGCCTTGGTTTGGTACTCATTTGCAAAATTGTAGGCAATTTCTGCTCTGTGCGTTGTTGTTAATCCGGTAGGAAAGCTGTTTGTGTCCTAACCCCTATTTATCTTGCCCTGTCTTAGTTTTGGGTCCTAGTTCTTGTTATCTGATTCCTTGCGGGTAATATTTCGGTTATCTATTCCTATTGTGGTTTTGTTAGGTGTGCTTTTGTTGAAACGAATTATCTTTTGGTTATTTGTTGGTGTAAGTTGACTAGGATCTGGATATACCCGGTGTTATGGCCCTGTTGGTTATGTTTTGGATTGGATGTGGGTTATGGCCATGGCGGAACTCTGTCAATCGGAATTGGTGGTGGTTGGTTGTTTGCCTTTACGGCATGGACTTCACAGTCTTCACTGCTTTCTGTCTCCAACTTCTGGTGACATGATTCGCTAGGTTGCGAGTGCTCTGATGTCCTTCTCTGGGGCTTTTCTGTTATCTGTTGTGAATTCCTGGTTCACCGAGTTATCTATTCCTAAATATTCTTGTACCGATGGTTTCCTGGTGAGAAAAATCCTGCCATGGCTAACCTTATTTGGTAAATTTTTCTTTGGGTTTTCCTTCCTGGTTGTGGCGGTTAACTAGGTGGTTTCTTATTGTATTTCTGCTTGCAAGTGGTATTAATTCTAACCTCTTCTGAAGTCCTTACTTCCCTGGTTTAGACTCTAAAGTGGTGTATTATTCTTGTAGTATGTTATTTAAACGAGTTGTAGCTCCATGTCGTCCTGCCCAGTCCTTTGGTTATTGTGGTGTTTCGCATGTATTGCACTAATGGATCCTGAACCTGAGGAGTGCGGTCTCCTTTCATGCCTTGTAGGTATTGGTTTCGGTCCTGACTTAGTAATGTTGTAAACGGTACCGTGGTTTGGTTTTAGGTTTACCTTGTGAGGTTGAATGATGCTTCACGACATGTTGTTGAGGGTAGTTGCTGTTTTCCTCCCTTTTTAGTTGACGCATGTCCGTTGTGGTCCATTTTGTTTGTATTATTGTCGTGTAGTATTGGTTACTTGTTATGGCGCTTCGGTATGGGCGGTGTTGCCTTTAATTTACCCTGTGTCCCGGTAGATTGGGAAATAAACCCTGGCATGGATTTACTACTCTCTGTAGATGTGTCTTATCTGCTTGCATATCATGTGTGATTTCTGTATGTCCCGGTCTGTTCTTTTGATTCTAATTCTCTGCATACCCTTGTAATCTGACGTCGTTATGCAATTATCCTATACTATAATGTTCTCCTCGAAATAACCTGCCAGCCTATTAGTCCTTTTCCTTCTGGAGTGTTTGAAAACCTTGGCTATCGATTGCTCATCTTTCCGTCCTACGGTGCACCAGTTGAGTATGGGATCAGCTAGTGCTTAATAGGCGGCATTGAAACCTTCCCACTATCTGGTGATGTGGTCGTTTAGTTGTGTTTCTTATTTCTCTGTTATTTGGAGTGTTTTCTAGTTACCTGGTTCGTGACCTACCTTTCATATCTTATTTCCCTTGTACTATTGTTGGCGAGCTACCTGTGACTGTGTGGCCATAGTGTGAGTCTCGGATATCACTTTGTTCTAGTCCGGATTTGTCCGAGATTTCATGTGGATAGCCGGTAGGAAACCTTGTCAGATCTGTGCTCCCATATTCAAAGGCGTTGGCTTGATTGAGGTGCTTTATTGAACCTTTTAATTGATTGAGTCGCCCATTGTTAAGGTATATGTTTGTATGTGTAGTAAAATTGGGAGAAATGTGATTTTAGATTGGGTAACACTCCTATTTCCTTTCGGCCAATTTCTGTCCCGTTTCATCATGGTGTTAAAGATTGTGTTTCATAACCTCTGCTACCCTCCTATTACTCTTTGCTTGGTGTTGTTTTTGGCTCGTTGCTGATGACCAACTATACGCGTACCCTCCATCTGAAAGATCTTGAAGTCTCCAACTGCAGCCTCTGCGTTCATCTTGTTTTGAATAATTATTTACTGTGACCCATGAATTTTGACCCTTACCTCGTATCCCATTTCTGGGAGTTTCTCTTAATGGTAATAAAAAAAGGGGTAAACTCTATCCAATCCTGTTTCTTGTTTACTTGGGGTTTTGCATGGAATGTATACGTGGAATTAAAATTGATTTATTGCTAAATTTATTTCTCCACGAACCTGCTACGCAGGCGTAGCAAGGGAAGAGGTGATACTCCCACGTGGCGCGTCCCAGGTGGCGGATAGAGGGGTCCTAACCGGCTTGCCGGCGGACTTGATGGAAATAAAATACCTCTCGTGGACCAAACACACACCCCCTGTGGGTGGGGGAGGCAGACGAATAATACACCCACGGTATCCCCTGCCTGTCGTGAGAGGCGACTAAAAGGGGCGACCAAGGGATGATTGGATTAGAACCATGAAACTACTTTTGATTAGTACCATCACGCGCGGAACACCATCGGCCGCTTTTACTTGCGAGTAGTACCACTCTGTAAGGTACTCCATATTTTTGTGATTCGTAGCACTCGAGGGGGGTTCAGTGTGGGTTTCCAGTACCCTTGAGTCGTGCCCGTGTGTGCAACACCTCAGGTCTGGGCGTTGCCTGTGAGTTGTACCCGTGTGAGCGACACCACGCGTCTGGGCGTAGCCTGTGAGTTGTACCACTATACGAGCGACACCGTAGGTCTGCGTTGCCAGTGATTAGTACCCACTATGTGAGGAACACCACGGGAATGCCGGCGCCCGTGATTAGTACACCTAGGTCAGGAAACTCATCGGTTTGCGTTGGCTATGTGTGGCGCCATTTTGTGAGAAACACCCTAGGTCTGCGTTACCTTTACGATGTTCAATACTTGTGAGTAGTACCTTAATGTTTGGAACACCGTGAGTTTACGCTACCGTTGATTAGTACCGCAGCTTGAGAAATACCATGGTTCTACTTTACTCGCGACATATACCATTCTGAGGGGCATTAGACATGGATTTTGGACCCCATTAGACATCAAGCATCCTCGATTCAGGATTGTGCTTCATGAATGGGCCCTTGGTCAGTAATGAATTATGTATGATCCTTTTTTACTTGTATCCACTCCTTTTTTGTTTGCTCGTTTTTGTTTGTTTTTGTTTTTGGTTCATGTCCATCCATTCCTTCTCCATGACCATTTTTTTGTCAGTGGATGATTTTGATTTCTTTTGTTATTTCATTTCGTACCATTAGGGGCCGATGACCTCGATGTTAGGCCCCTTTAAACAACAAGCATCAAATCAATCAGCATCAAATTTATTTCTTGACCTTGGTCATGTACTTAAAGGGTTTATGTCTTGTTAATTGGCTCACTGATTGGTGGTTCTATTCCGTTTTAAATTTAATTTTAGGGAGGTTGTAAGCTTAATTAACTTGTAGTTCTGTGTAACGTTTTTCAACATCCTTTTCCTGGGTCTGGGTCTTGGTTTCGTAATATTATGTATAAACGGGAGATTATCTTAGCATTTCTGTTATGGGAATCATTCAACACCCTTTAGTTGGTGCTTGTCTGTAAGTTTTTCTTTATATGTAACGTTTGCCTCCTGGTTTCTGTTTGTCAATGGTGACGTTTTGGTGTAGCCATCCTGGTAGGATTGGTTGTATGTATTGAAAGGTATTTTGTGGAGATAACTACCTTGGTTTCCTAGGTTATTGTTTTCCTTGTGTATTGAAAATAATATCCTTGGCCATATATTTTGTTGGCATGATACCTTAAATGTAATGTAATTTGGTTTTTGGGTATGGATTGTTTAAATAATTATCGTATTCTGTTCCTGTGCCATACCGTAATTTAAGTCATGTTAATCTAGTTTTAGGTAGGTTAAGTATTTTCCGGTTGGATCTTGTGATTGTGTTTTACGCTCACCAATGTTGTTTTCTCTCTTCCCTTCCCTTTCTGGGTGTTTTTCCCTTTTTGGTGTAGTCGTTACCATCCAAACCAAAGGGTGGAAACCAAATGAAGGCGTTTCTTATCTAACGCAAGTCCTATAAAATTACAAATTTGACAAACATGTAGTGATTTAAATCTAGGTATGTGATCGGGTGCAGTTAAGACCTAGAAGGTCTAATGTTCTAAAAGCAAATAGTTATGAACTTTACCTAAAGGTGTGTATGTACCACAAGGTAGCGTAACCTCCGATCAGATGACGCATACGAACTTGCGGAAGTTAATAGTTCGCATTAAAGTTTAGCAAGAAATCTAGGGAATAAGTGTTCCCTGTGATCTGGACCATTAATAACTTGCCTGCGACTTGGGTGTTGCACAGTTTGGTGCATGGAACTTCATTATAATTGAAAGTGGTTAGACATTTGGTGTCGTCTAAGTGAACTGTACTGTTTCTTTAATTTAAATCACATGTGTTTGGGTTCTTAGTCACTGTTGGACTCGTTCTGCTGGTGGTGCATAAACTGAGGCTGGCGATTGGTGGTCATTTTCACATTCGGACTATTCTACCAAAAACTTTGTTTGCTTCGAGACCACCGCCTTATGATGGTTGACATGTGCTGGACATGTCAAGTTTCGGGGAGGGAGACTGTTACCTGCGTACCAATTTTTCCCTCTCGGTAAATGTTTTTGAACTAGCCACATGGCTGTAGAAAAACTGAGTTCTTATAAGTGGTTCGCCGCTTCGTTATTTCTTCTTTTCAAAACTTATTGCTGGAAACTTCGCCGCTGAAAAGGTTATTTGCTGTCCAGCCGTCCGTATGCACGTCCTGTCTGTGCCTGACTGTATTCTCCTGCACTCTAGTGGCGTAGGTATGTACTACCTCGCGAACTACGTTACCACTCAGGCGCTTACCCTCTGTGCATATGTGATCGTTGGGGCCGTGCACTGCGGAATCTCGGGAAGACGCCATTGCTGTTTTGTGAGAAGGAAGAGATGGACGTGTGTGGCTTCTCTCTCCCTAGCGAGATGATTTCTCCAAAAATGTTCGAGCCTGGTTAAGGTTACATACGTAGGGCTTTTGCCCTGGTGAAAACTGCTTGTTGTTTTGGTTTAATATTCCTCGCCTGGATTTTGTATGTTATGTTTTTCTTCAAAAATACGTAAGTAGAATATACTACCGAAGCCGTCCTCACAACTTCATCAGGATGAAACTGTATGTGTTGTTACAACTAAACTTTTACTGTTTTATTGTGAAAGACCTGAAAATTTCCCTATGTGAAGAAAGTGTGGCGACAAGATGTAACTGGCGTCATCTAAAAACAAAGTCTTGCCTTGTGGAATTTCAAATTTTCGGCTTGTTAATTGGAACTTATAGCATGTGTAGTTACGTCTGTTAAATTGGGACTTGCGTACTGTGTGAAAGAACGTTTTGGATTCTTCGAAATCGTAATTGGGAAAACTAGTGTTTATTAATGGCTTTTCTAGGCCTAAAAGTTTTGTGCTAAAAGGCTATTATTTAACTGGAATAATTTAACAAGCGAGTCGCTTCAGGGATGTGGGTGTTACGTGTACAGTCTGTCCCGGTACCTTTTCTTTCTTGCTTCTCTGTTTAATTTTTATTGTATTTAACTTAATTAATTTAATTCTTCCTTTTGGGTTTTTGGGTTATTTTCAGCGTCCGTTTTCTTTTGTTCTTGGTAAGTTTTCGCCTATTGTTGTTTGCGGCCTGTGGTTGGCCCCTTCCTTCCCTTGACCCATTGTTGGTCGTTGCCATGGGAATGCTAATGTTGTTGATGTTGTTGTGATGGTATTGATGACTTGTTTTTGATGTGCCCGTGATGAATTCTGCCTTGTGCGCGGATTACCTTGGTCCATTTAATTTTTCTTTGAGATTTTAATTTTTCTTTCTGCTCATTTTTCCTCCCGGTGTCTCGGGGCTTATTTTTATTATTATTATTATTATTATTATTATTATTATTATTATTATTATCTTTTATTTTGTGAAAAGTGCACGTAATACCTACCCATCCTTGCAGGGGGTCGTTTGACACATCCTAAAAAGGGGTTTTCAGTATCAATATTAAAAACTGTTTCTGTCAAGGTTGTTTCTCATGGTTGAAAGGATGTTTAAAAAACTTTGGTACTGTACAAAGAAAACTTTTGGTTATAAGGAAACTTATGAGTTGATGAGGTGTTTCATTAATCTACATTATCTTACTAAGTCCGTTAAGAACTAAATAATTATTCTCGTTATAAACGGTCGACCGTAGGGTTTTGGTTGGAGTTTAAAATTTTTAATATTTATTTTATTTTTCCAACGAGGATTTTCTTTCTATTTGTTAATTACTTAATTATGCTGATTAAATCCCTTTGGTTCCCCAAGGTGTTGGTGTTTTCCTTTAAGAGGGGTGATAATTTGATATGGCCAGGTGTATTTTATCCGCTCCTTTGGGGGCCCTGTTTAATTTTCTAATGGTAAGTGCCTTTTTACTTTTATTTATTTTTGTCTAGCACGTTTCCACGTATCTGAACCGTGCATTTGGTACATGGTCAGATCCTTGGTGCTGTCACTTGGGGTAATTATGCCTTTAATTGCTCTATGTTTAACACGCGGAATTTATAATCCAACAACAGAACATTGCTAAACTCTCTGCTATCATCTTGAAAAGTTCAGTGTTCCAAACACTAGTTCGAAAAACGTAACTCATCGCACCTCGGGGATTTTATTAGGTAAGACGTAACCCCTAGGTTCCATTCCTTGTTCTGAACATGAAACCATTTACAAATAAAGATTAATTTTTTTCACTTAACAAAGTACAAGCGTTCTTGCTGATAGCGATCGATGAGGTTGTTGCTCCTTTAGACCTTTAGCCCTTTAGCCGATTAGCCCTTTAGCCCTTTAGTTCTTTTGCACATTAGCCCTTTTGCCCATTAGCCCCTTAGCCTATTAGCCCTACAAGGAATCTTCTTAGAACAAAGGTATCCCCTGACATGTTCTAAACACATGTTGTATCGAGTACAGTGTTCGGTTCTACTTATTTAGTGTTCTAAACACTTCAATCAATGTTCCGATCACATGATAAAGTTAACGGCATAGAGTGCAGTTTTCGATTCCAGCCTTGTTACGTTTTTTCTGTGATTTCCAAGTCTAAACATGCTTAATGACGTCATCACTGCAGCACGTGCTTACTCTAGCTATTCCGATGCAGGTTTAAACTTGTTCGATAGAGCTATGCCTTGACATAAGAGGCGGCCTTAACAGCTTATGACAAAGCACGTCGAATTTTTCAAATTACCCGCCACCACATTTCAAAGGTATGAGGTTTAGTGCTGTAAAAATACCTCCACGATGCAAGGCTAGCTTTCTTCATCAGAGCAGCCACCATCTTGTGTAAGCACCTCTAGGCCGTATCATAAGCAGCTGTGTATAGTCATCGTCTTGTCGCTGCTACCTCCCGCAAGCACCCCTAGGGCGTCTCATAAGAGCAGCAGTCATCTTGTGCAAGCGCTCTTAAGCTGTCTCATAAGAAGCTATGTATAGCCGCCATCTTGTAGAAATAGATAGGTTCCAATGCCAAAGGGCCTAAGTAGAAATTGAACCGTCGATCTCATCATTAGACTATGTTTTTCTTATGCTATCATGTTCCTGATACTGCAAACCTAGGTATCAGGTAGAAAAATTTTGTCCGTTTTCGAGATATTTAACATTTTGCATTTAAGCCCCAAATGTAATGAATCGAACCTGCACGGTACTTTATACTCTCTACCATAGCTAGACCTGATCATGTTACGAAGACTTGCTTCATTACAAGCTGAAACAGAGCTAATGCCAAAGGGCCTAAGTTAGAACCGAACCGTTGATCTCATCATTAGACTATGTTTTTCTTATGATATCATGTTCCCCATACTGCGAACGGAGGTATCAGGTAGAAAAATTTTGTCCGTTTTGCTGTACGATGCACCGTTTTCGAGATATTTAACATTATGCATTTAAGCCCCAAATTTAATGAACCGAACTAGCACGACACGTTAGCCTCTAAGCTAGCTTTCTTCATAACAGCAGCAGCCATCTTGCGCAAGCACCCTTAAGGCGTCTCATAAGGAGTCGTGTATAGCTGCCATCTTGCGTCCGCCATCTTGCGCAAGCATCCTTAGGGCATCTCTAGCCATCTTGTGCAAGGACCCTTAAGCCGCCTCATAAGAGCAACCGCCATCTTGCGCAAGCATCTCTAGGGCGTCTCATAAGGAGCCTTGTATAACCGCCATCTTGCGCAAGCATCCCAAGGGCATCTCATAAGTACCTATGTATAGCGGCCATCTTGCATAAGCACCTTTAAGGAGTCATGTATAGCCACCATCTTGTGCAATTAGCGTCGAGAGATGGCTGATGTAGAATTTTTCTCTTTAAATTATCCGCCACCATATTTCAAAGGTATGTACCTAAAGAGTGTTGCACTGAGCTCTATAGATAAAAGATGGCGGATGACAGCTGACAAAAAGCGCGTGAGTTTGTTTACTAAACAAGAGCACGTGGAATTTTTCAATTTGCCGCCACCACATTTCAAAGGTATCTAGCTAATGATGGCAGCACGGTGCTCTCTTGATTAAAGATGGCGGATGACAGCTAACAGAACTTTTCAAATTGCCCGCTACTACATGTCTTAAAGAGGGCAGCACGGTGCTCTGTAGATTAAAGATGGCGGATGACAGCTGACGAAATTACCCGCATGATAGCAGCACAGTGCTCTATTGATTAAAGATGGTGGATGATAGCTGTCAAAAAAGCACGTGGCTTTGTTTACTAAACAAGAGCACATAGAATTTTTCAAATTGCCGCCACCACATTTCAAAGGTAACTAGCTAAAGAGCGCAGCACTGAGGTTTGTAATGCAAGATGGCGGATGACAGCTGTCAGAAAAAAGCACGTGAGTTTTTAAAGCACGTGGAATTTACCACCGCCACAAAGAGGGCAGCACGGTGCCCTCTTGATTAAAGATGGCTGCTGTCACGTGGAATTGCCTGCCACCACAGGTATCTAGCTAAAGAGGGCAGCACGGTGCTCTCTAGATTAAAGATGGCTGCTATCAAAAAGCATTTTTCAAATTATCCGCCACCACATTTCAATGGTAACTAGCTAAAGAGGGCACCACTGTGCTCTATGGATTAAAGATGGTGGATGACAGCTGTCAAAAAAGCACGTGGATTTGTTTACCGATTCAAATCTCGCGCTAGTAAGGTTAAGTTGGTAGCACTAAGGTTTAGGCCCGTTAAGATGGCTCCACTGCGGATGACAGCTGTGACGTACCACATTTCAGAGGTAAGTAGCTAAAGAGGGCAGCACTGTGCTCTATAGATTAAAGATGACCGATGTCAGCTGTCAAAAAAGCACATAGCTTTGTTTCCAAACAAGAGCGCGTGGAATTTGCCGCCACCACATTTCAAAGGTATCTAGCTAAAGAGGGCAGCACTGTGCTCTGTTGATTAAAGACGGCGGATGACGGCTGTCAAAAAAGCGCGTGAGTTTGTTTCCTAACAAGAGCATGTAGAATTTTTCAAATTGCCGCCACCACATAGAGGGCAGCAGGGTGCTCTCTTGATTAAAGATGGCTGCTGTCATGTGGAATTGCCTGCCACCACATTTCAAAGGTATCTAGCTAAAGAGGGCAGCACGGTGCTCTCTAGATTAAAGATGGCTGCTGTCAAAAAGCATTTTTCAAATTATCCGCCACCACATTTCAAAGGTAAGTAGCTAAAGAGAGCACCACTGTGCTCTATAGATTAAAGATGGCGGATGACAGCTGTCAAAAAAGCACGTGGATTTGTTTACCGATTCTAATCTCGCGCTAGTGAGGTTAAGTTGGTAGCACTAAGGTTTAGGCCCGTTAAGATGGCTGCACTGCGGATGACAGGTGACGAATTTGCAGCTACTGCGATAAAGAGGGCAGCACAGTGCTCTGTGGTTTAAAGATAGCGGATGACAGCTGTCAAAAAAGCACGTGGATTTGTTTATCTCACGCTAGTGAGGTTAGGTTGGTAGGACTAAGGTTTAGGCCCGCCAAGATGGCAGCACTGCCGATGACAGGTGACGAATTTGCCGCTACTGCGATAAAGAGGGCAGCACAGTGCTCTGTAGTTTAAAGATGGCGGATTACAGCTGTCAAAAGAGCACGTGGATTTGTTTATCTCACGCTAGTTAGGTTGAGTTGGTACTACTGAGGTTTAGGCCTGTCAAGATGGCAGTACTGATGTTAGCGATGCGTTGTTGTCTGTCAAAAAGCACGTGGCTGTCAAAAACACGTGGATTTGTTTACCAATTCAAATCTCGCGCTAGTTAGGTTAAGTTGGTACTACTGAGGTTTAGGCCCGTCAAGATGGCAGTACTGAGGTTAGCGATGCGTTGTTGTCGATGATAGCTGTCAAAAAGCACGTGGCTTTGTTTGCAAATTCAAATTTCCCGCGGGTGGTGGAGGAGACCTCTGGGAGGCCTCTGGCTGTGGTGGTGGTGGAGGGGGCCTCTGGGAGGCCTCTGGCTGTGGTGGTGGTGGAGGAGGCATCTGGGAGGCCTCTGGCTGTGGTGGCGGTGGAGGTGGCCTCTGGGAGCCTGCGGTGGCGGTGGCGGCCGAACTGTCCTATTATACTACTGCAATGGTCTCCCAGTCGCGGCGATATAATGCGAGAACAGTACATGAGGCACGTTCATCAATAGTCTGCATTAGACTGCAATATGGAAAGGTCACGCACACACCCACTATTCACACTTATGCTTAAACTGCGTATTTTATGAGGGTTACTAAGGACTGGCAGTCGTTCTAACTTCACCAGCCACTGGTTCTCTTAGCGTTATAGGGCTCTAATACAAACACAATAGTCTACTTAACTGGGCTATACATGCTGGCTTTGTTACCTTCCTTATCACCTCCCGAAACACTTCCATAAAAGTAAAGAGAAAACAATAAACAAACTCTATAAAAAGTCGTATCCAGAATTGAATACACTGGTATTGGTGATGGTGTTTGTTACCGGGTTTTCGTGGAGCAGAAAGAGGTGAAAGAAGGTTCTGGTGAGAATGGGCCTATCTACTATATCAAAGATTAACTTAAAACTCTTAAAATGAAGGTTACATTTCTTTTCAAATTTCATACTTAATCAGCTTCTTCACTAGCCGTCTTACTAATAAGCGGTGTATAACTTTTATACAAGGTTTATACACCGTTTATGTGAAATTCGTTACTAATAAACCGTGTATAAGCATCCTGTGTATACTTCTGTTATAGTTATTCATTGAATTGCTTATACAGAACAGGACCCTTGTATAAGCGTTGTATAGCAGCGAGTAGTCGAAAAAGAAACGAGTGAGCAGTTTATTTTCGTGGTATTTATTGTTTACAGTAATATAATCGTGGTGAAATATTCGACTTATACATTTATTATTGAACACACATCGAAAGAGTGGACGATGACGTTGATGATCTTCACGATATTTTAAACATAGAAGACAAACACCATTCAGAGATTATGGAGACTAGATATCTTCGTAAAGTAAAACACTTTAAAGAGACGGAATGACAATGAATAACTATAAAACAGTTGATGGTTGAGCGTATTTTTGTATAACAATGTGTTCCTGCTTAATACACTTTTGATATTGCGAGTTTATTATACACTATCTGCCCCTACAAAGATCTTTCTCAAATTTGAGTACATATAAGAGGGAACATATTCCTCGAGATAAAAAATGGCATAACTTGAAAACCATACGTAATATGATTTCCTTACTTTGTAGTTGAATACGCAGAAATATGATGTATAAATACCTAATAGAAACGTTTTTTATCAAACCTTTCTTTTAAGCTACAAAACATTTTTTTCTTTCTCCTGAAAAGTAAGGATATTGAAATGTGTACCCTTTTCAACTCGCCGTTTCAATTAAAATTACTTACATTTTCCGTACTACACCAGTTAGGATCTTTTGATCTTTTCTTAAGCTTTTCCATTTCTTTTTTGGCGTTCATTACACAAGCAAGCCACGAACCTACTACGATGGCGTAGCAGGGGGAGAGGTGATACTCCCACGTGGCGCGTCCCAGGTGGCGGATAGGGGGATCCTAACCGACTTGCCGGCGGACTTGAGGGAAATAAAATACCTCTCGCGGACCAAACACACTACCCCCTGCGGGTGGCGGACGCGCATGCAGAATACACCCGCGGTATCCCCTGCCTGTCGTAAGAGGCGACAAAAAGGGGCGACCTAGGCGCGGACATGGATTGCGGTTTGGTATAATGTGTTGGACCTCCTGTGGATGAGAGCGGCTGAATACATCCATAGGTAATCCCTGCCTGTCGTAGAAGGCGACTTAAAGGGTCATGTGGCCATGGTCCCCTCTTTATTTTATTATTATTTTTCCGAGGGTCAGATGTAGACCATTCTAAATTTTGATGTGCGTGCTGCCCGGAGATGGGCCTCTTACGTGTGCGATTACGCCCAAAAGCCCGCAACTGCCCACCCAGGACCATTGCGTGGTGGGAGCGCCATGTACCTTGGCAGTGGTATCCGCCTGACAACACAGGTCCCCGCACAGCCGAATGCCAGAAGGACATATTATTATTAATTATTTTTATTTTTTTCTCTATATTTAGTGCTCTGTAAACGCTATGGGGTACATGCTATTGCGGGTGACTGGAGGAAGGGAGTCTTAGTGCTCATTGCCTCAGTCATGCCGTATTAGGCATCGTTCAACATCGGACCCCGGGCAGTACCTGCTATGACCAGGTGGGTATTGCCTTGGCTGCTTGGTTCGGCTACAGAGACCCCTGATCGGAGTGGGTGGCATTCGGGGAGGATGCTATCGGGCATGGCTTCCAAACGAAGTCTGCTCTCTCAAGGTGGTCCCCCACCTAAGTCTTTAACTTTTGCTTCCCTGAGAGGTTCAACTCCCTGGGAACATGCGCAGCGTGAAGGAATGGGATCCAGCTTCCCTAGGTTTCTGGTCGCTACTAGAACCGATGGGCACGATTTTAAGCAGGTGAAGTCGATCCTTTTTAGTCGGCACATCGAAGGCGTCTATGGCGAACTGGAGGAACTTAAGAAAATGCGCAACGGTAGTTTGCTTATGAAGACTCGTACAGCACTGCAAGCTGATCAGTTGCTTAAGTGCGAGCACTTTGGCGAAATCCCCGTCAAAGTGGAGGAGCATAAGTCCTTGAACCTGGTTCGCGGAGTCATCTTTCACCGCGACCTTATTTTGAACACTGACGACGAGTTGATGGAAGACATGATTAACCGTGGCGTGACACACGTCCGGCGCATTACGCGCAAGGTCAACGGTGAAGACGTTGCCACTGGTGCCTTCATTGTCTCTTTCAAGTTGTCAGTGTTACCAGAGAAAGTCAAGGTAACAACTTATCGTTGCGATGTGAGGCCGTACATCCCGCCTCCTATGCGATGCTATCAATGCCAGCGATTCGGACATATGGTATCTCGCTGTTCGAATCAGGCTGTATGTGGTACATGTGGACGAGTAGCTCACGGCGCGGAGGAGTGCACACCTCCATACAAGTGCACTAACTGCTCCGGTTTTCATTCTCCTCGGGATCGGAATTGTCCGACATACCTGAGTGAGAAGAAGATCCAGGAGATCAAGACCCTGGATGGTCTTTCCTACCAGGAAGCGCGCCGTAAGTTTCATTCTACGAATACACCTGCCCGTACATTCGACTATAGCTTGATAGCTCAGCGTCTTCCAGGTTCGTCATCTACGACCAAGACACCTGTCCAGACCGCTGCGCCCAAGGCGACTGTTGCTGCTCCCAGCAACGTCGCAAATAGTCAAAGCTCGAAAGGGGGGACCACCCCACCTTCGACCAACCAGAAGTCTGTGCGGGCTGGCAGTTGCCAGCCGGCACAGCAAGGGGGGAAGACCAAGTCTCCCCCCCCCTAGGAGGTCGACGAAAGTCGTGCCCCAGCCGGCGGAGGCGGCATCGTCGACCAGGGCTGGGAAACCATCTCCCAGCCCGTCTAAACCTGAAAAAAAGAAGGGGAAGAAGAGCGCCCGTTCTGAGCGCTCTCGGACTTCCCCTGCGAAGGAGAAGTCATGCCCCCCATCTGGGGGGTATGAGTCTGCCCCGGGAGGCACTCCTGCTCCCAAACCTGCGCGCTCTCCTCGTAGGGGACCCCCTCGCGCCCGAAAAGTGTCGAAGTTCTGGGCGGCACCCCTGCCATCTTTTGATGACGGGATGGATGTCGCACTGTCCTCTACATCTACGGATGTAGAATTAGATAGTGTTTAGGCTAACGAGCATTTTTTCGCTCATAACCTAACACTCCTTTTATAGTCCACACTATGGCACTGTTACAGTGGAATTGTAATGGTTATGACAGGCATCTTGCTGAGTTACGTCAGCTCATTAGTGAGTACGCAGCGAGTATAGTCTGTATTCAGGAGACCAACTTCAGACATGGTCATCATACGGTCTTGAGAAATTTCAGACTATACTCGACAGAACGGTACTATGCTCACCGGGCGTCCGGTGGTGTTGGGATTTTTGTACGTTCTGATAGCTACAGCGAAGAGGTTCATTTAAGAACTCCCCTCGAGGCTGTAGCTGTTCGCGTTCCGCTGCCTGTCATAACAACAGTGTGTAATGTTTATTTTCCACCAGGTCACGCTCTTAACATAACTGATGTCACTGATCTTATAGATCAGCTTCCACCTCCCTTCCTCTTGTTGGGCGATTTTAACGCCCATCACCCTATCTGGGGCTCTGAGACGCCTTGCCCCAGGGGGAGAGAGCTGGAAGCATTAGTTACCGAGCTGGATTTATGTATTTTGAACACGGGGGAACCAACTCACTTTAGTGTGCGTTACGGCACATATTCTCGCATAGACGTAAGTCTATGCAGCCGAACGTTGGTTCCACTGTTTCGGTGGCATACACACGATGATCTCTGTGACAGTGACAATTTTCCCATCATTCTTACTTTGATGAACCAAAAATCCGTCGAGGCTCCCCCTCGATGGATTTTGAAACATGCTGATTGGCCAAAGTACACATCATTAGCTGCCTTTAACGATGATATCAGGCAGACCGTCGGCGAGGAAATAACTTATATCACCCGAGTTATTCTTGCTGCTGCTGCGGAGTCCATTCCGTTCTATTCGGGGACTCCTCGCCGAAAGCTCGTTCCTTGGTGGAACGAAGAAATAGCAGCAGCTATCAAAGAACGCCGTCGCGCTCACAAACGTTACCGTCGACATCCTACTGCGGCCAACTTGATTACATTCAAGAAACTCCGCGCTAAGGCGCGAGATCTTATTCGTCAAAGTAAGAAGGCTTCATGGGAGAGATATGTGTCGTCTATGACGTCACATACTCCATCATCTCAAGTGTGGACTAAGCTTCGACGTATTTCGGGTATCCATGGATCATCTTCTGTACCGGGAATTTCCATTGCAGGCAATATTGTCACTGAATCCCTCCTGATTGCAGACCATCTAGCCAGTCATTTCGCGGATGTATCTGGCTCCGGGAATTGCCATCCTGATTTCCTCCCTCTGAAGCGGGAGGGAGAACGGCATCACCTTAGTTTTGCCTCTCAACCTTGACTACAACGTGCCCTTTACGGAGTGGGAACTCCGCAGCGCCCTAGCGCTTTGCAAGGACACGTCTCCTGGACCGGACAACATCCACAACCAGATGTTGAAACACCTTAGTGATGATAGTCTCCTATATCTCCTTCGTGTGTTCAACCGAATCTGGACAGAGGGTGATTTTCCATCTCAGTGGCGAGAGGGCATAGCTATCCCTGTCCTCAAGCCTGACAAAGATCCTAAGTATGCAGGAAGTTACAGACCGATTTGTCTTACAAATTGCCTGTGTAAGCTATTTCAGAGGATGGTAAATTGCAGACTCGTGTGGTGTCTGGAGAAACAAGGACTCTTGTCCGAGTACCAATGTGGATTTCGAGCCGCTCGATCCACCACAGACCACTTGGTACGCCTGGAGAGCTCTATCCAGGATGCGTTTCTCCTTAAACAGCACTTGGTAGCTGTCTTCTTTGACTTGGAGAAGGCCTACGACACCACGTGGCGATATGGCATCCTTTCAATCCTGCATCAATGGAGATTCGGAGGTAACTTGCCGGTATTTATTGCGAATTTTTTGTCCCTCCGTCTATTCCGTGTCCGAGTAGGGAGGACATATTCGCAATACCACGTTCAAGAAAATGGAGTCCCACAGGGATCGGTTCTTAGTGTCACTCTGTTCGCGATTGCCATAAACGGTATTGTCGCTGCTGCTGGTCCAGCCGTAATACCGTCCCTATAAGTGGATGACTTTGCTCTGCACTATAGCTCGTGCAGTATGGCAGTCGCAGAGCGACAGTTACAGCAAGCTATTAGGAGGGTGGAGAAGTGGACCTTAGAACATGGCTTTCGGTTTTCTGCCGCAAAGACCTCCGTTGTCCACTTTTGTCGTCAACGTACTCTTCACCCTCATCCTGAGCTTTATCTAAGAAATGTCGTTCTTCCAGTTGTTGACACCTACCGATTTCTTGGGCTCCTTTTTGACAGTAAATTATCGTGGGAACCACACTTGCGGGAGCTAAAAGTGCAATGCACCAAGAGGCTTAACCTCTTGAAGTTTCTTAGCAGCACTAATTGGGGAGCTGACCGCGTGGTACTCCTGCGATTCTATCGGGCACACATTTTATCCCGGTTAGACTACGGCAGTGCAGCATATGGCTCCGCAAGACCAAGCGTTCTTGCGAAGCTGAACAGTATCCACCACAGCGGAGTTAGGTTGGCGACGGGAGCTTTTCGTACTAGCCCCATCGCTAGCCTGCTCGCTGAGTCTGGTGTGCCGCCTTTACACCTGAGGCGCCAGCAAATGCTCCTTTTGTATGCTGGAAATTTGCGACAGATGCCACTTCATCCGAGCTATGCCTGCGTGTTCAACAATGGCAACCGTTTGTTGTACGCTGCTCATCCTCGTGCGACGCGGCCGGTTGGGATACGCTTGTATAGCAGTTATGAATTGTTTGACGTACCTTCGATTCCTTGCCTTGTCAGACAACCAAGTGGGGTACCTCCGTGGGTTGTACGACGACCTGAAATCATCCTGGATTTACACACTGGTCCGAAAGGGGACACGGACCCTTCGATTTATCGGAGGCTCTACCTGTCCGTTGTTGGCCGCTATCCAGGTTCCGTCGTCGTCTACACGGATGGTTCAAGGACAGATACGAAGGTGGGCTATGCGTTCGTTGTCGGAAATGATCGGTTTCTTTTTGCTCTCCCGGAAACCTGTAGTGTGTACACAGCGGAGCTTTATGCTATCTGTGGAGCTCTGCGGTACGCACTGTACAATGAACGCCGACACTTTCTCGTGTGTACTGACTCCTTGAGCTCGCTCCAGTCTATTGATACCTGTTTCCCTCGGCACCCTCTGGTGCAGCGGATCCAGGACCTGCTGGCCGGGTGTTGGGATGCCGGCACCAGAATTACGTTTGTGTGGCTCCCCAGCCACATGGGCATAGAGGGAAACGAGTTAGCAGACCAGTCTGCCAAGGAGGCAGTTACACTGCCCCCGTTGCCTTTCAAGGTTCCAGCAAGTGATATTCGCTCTCAGCTGAGACATCTGGTTATGTCTCATTGGGAGATGGAGTGGCAGGCCACCCCAATTCCCAATAAGCTGAGAGCGATAAAAGGAACAACGAAGGTATGGAGGACTTCCCTTCGGGCTTCGCGGAGGGAAGCCGTGGTATTATGTCGTCTTCGGATCGGCCACGGTATCTTGACGCACTCCCATCTACTGAAAGGAGAACCCCCTCCGGTGTGTACCTGCGGCACCCATCTTACCGTGGTACACATCCTTACGGAGTGTGTGGACCTGGTCGATCTGCGCCCTAGTCTTAACCTTCCGAGTACAATCTCCCTTATCTTGCGCGATGACGAGCAGTCAGCAGACCTCGTCATCCGCTTTATGAGGGATAGCGGTCTGTTTTATCGTGTTTGATGATGTCCTTTGTCCTAGTGTTGTTTATGTCAGTTGCGCTTTTATCTCATTGACTTCATTTTAGTTTGTGTTGCGCATTTTAATGTGTTATTTTAACCTCTAACGTAAATTATGTGTTAATATCTGTACTACTGGGCAATGCCTTATTCCTTCGATTTCCTGTACTTCCTCTTCTTTTAAGAGAACATAAGGCATTGCGTATTAGATCCACTGATTGTTTTAATCTCACCCTCATTTTTCTTCATCACCACTCTTTTTTAACTCTAGTCAGTGGATACGTTTTAAAATTTTGCTGATGATGATGATGCTTGTTGTTTTATGGGGCCTAACATCGAAGGTCATCGGCCCCTTTTAAATTTTTTTTTTTTAATTTTAAAATTTTAACTTCATGTCTCATGTCATTCATTTCGTTCCATTAGGGGCCGATGACCTTCGATGTTAGGCCCCTTAAAACAACAAGCATCATCATCATCATCACACAAGCAAGCTGAAGAAGTGTTGAAATCAATATAGGCCTAAGTAAATTTCCAGCTGACTCACGGAATGACAATGAATAACTATAAAAGAAATGATGGTTGTTACTGCTTAATAGACTTTTGAAATTGCTAGTTTATTATACGTTATCTGCCTCTACATAGATCTTAGATCTTTCTCAAATTTGAGTATAAAAAGGGACTTATTCCTTGACATAAAAAATAGTATAACGTGAAAACCGTACGTAATATGATTTCCATACTTTGTAGTTGAATACGCAGAAATATGATGTATAAATGCCTAATAGAAACTTTTTTGTCAAACCTTTCTTTTAGCTACAAAACAGGTTTTCCTTTCTCATGAAAAGTGAGGATTTTGGAATGTGTAAACTTATAGACATGTTATTGTATAGGCTTTTGGGCTTGTGCCGTGTCAAGAAAATAAGGTGAAATTCTTAGCCCAAAAGCCTATACAATAATATGTCAGTAAGTACGGGTCGTGAAAGCATTAATGACAACATGTGTAACCTTTTCAACTCGCCCATTCAATTACAATTACTTACGTTTTCCGTACTATCCCAGGTAGGAGATATTGATATTTTCTTAAGCTTTTCCATTTTTTTTTTTTTTTTTTTTTTTTTTTGCGTTCATTACACAAGCAAGCTGAAGAAATGTTGATATTAGTATAAGCCAATTTCCAGCTATCTCACTTAGTGTTGTCACTGCCTTTTCGATATGCCTTGCTACTGTGCGACTTTCCGGAAAGTTTTGATCGTAGATAACCAGCATAAGCGATCATAAAGGCGGTGAACGTGCGAAATACGTCAGTGAACTGCTGGAATAGATTCCTACGCCTTGGAACGAGTGTATACGTGCTGTATAGTAATACAATGCGTATACCTCGTTTATTAGTAAGAAAAATGTAAAACGCTTATACAGGTTGTATTCACTGTATAACTATACACGAGTTAAACAACTGTATAAGGACTTTTCATTAGTAAGACCGTAGGTGAAGAAAAGAAAGGTCAGGTACAATAACAATCTTGATACAAGAATTGCAAAACCCAAGAATAGGGAATTTAACAGATTTGGGCTTCAAGTCCCTAATTTCCAAGTTTACAATGTTGCCAATTAGCGTTTACATAGACAAGGATAAATCTCCCCAAAACAGAGCACCTTGCTCCCACCGATACCAATTTTACAGCCTTCCTGAGGCACCACCCAATGTTACAGTAATATTAGCAATATCAGAAAAGAGCTTACACGCTCTCCAACTGTAACCAAGGAGACTGCGCTCCCAATTTCTTACAGCCTACTCAAGGCAATATTACACAAAATCTTATAATTTCCGGCCTCTCTAGGCCCAACCTACAATTTACAATTTTTACAAAGGGGTATCTATTACCCAAACTACTGGGCCTTCGTGGAAAGAATAACAGGTTAAATTACTGGCCCGAACACAACATGAATGGAAGCGTACACTTGCGCTCCTAGAAAATTAAATATAAATCCCTAATTGGGCTCTCGGCCCGATGATGCAGAGACTAATCCCAAGCTATTGCGGTGACTAGAATGGTGGTTAATTAAACGCTTTACAGAAAGGAGAAACAGTTACAAAATCGTAGTCACCTCAAACTAAGTTGAAGGGGAACTCAAGAGGGTAACGCACTCTCTATCCCAGATTTACAGTTTAAGACTTTATGAAATTTTACATTAGCAGAAGGGAATAACCATTTAAGGTTAAAGTGTCCGTCTCGGTTGGAAATTGAACTCGGGACCCTTTGAACCGAACGCGACTACGCTGACCATTCGGCCAATGAGCCGGACGCTTCCTCGAGGTTACTTTTTTTTTTTTTTTTTTTTTTTTTTTTTTTTTTTTTTTTTTGCAAGCTGCTTCGCACCGACACAGATAGGTCTTATGCCGACGATGGGATAGGATAGGGCTAGGAGTGGGAAGGAAGCGTCCGTAGCCTTAATTAAGGTACAGCCTCAGCATTTTCCTGGTGTGAAAATGGGAAACCAGGGAAAACCATCTTCGGAGCTGCCGACAGTGGGGTTCGAACCCACTATCTCCCAAATACTGGATACTGGCCACATTTAGGTGACTCCAGCTACCGAGCTCGGTAATCCTGGAGGTTATCTAGTGTTTTTAATTTACAGCTCGATAGCTGCAGTCGCTTAAGTGCGGCCAATACCCAATATTCGGGAGACAGTGTGTTCGAGCCCCACTGTCGGCCCTGAAGATGGTTTTCCGTGGTTTCCCATTTTCACACCAGACAAATGCCGGGGCTGTACCTTACTTAAGGCCACGGCCGATTCCTTCCACTTCCTAGGTCTTTCCTGTCCCATCGTCGCCATAAGACCTATCTGTGTCGGTGCGACGTAAAGAAAAAATAGCAAAATAATGTTTTTAATTTGATATATTTCAAACTATTTACCTTTTTATTTTATTTTTTATAATTTGCTTTGTCCGCCTCTGTGGTGCAGTGGTTAGTGTGATTAGCTGCCACCTCCCGGAGGCCCGGGTTCGATTCCCGGCTCTGCCACGAAATTTGAAAAGTGGTACGAGGGCTGGAACGGAGTCCACTCAGCCTCGGTAGGTCATCTGAGTAGAGGGGGGTTCGATTCTCTTCTCAGCCATCCTCGAAGTGTTTTTCCGTCGTTTCCCACTTCTCCTCCAGGCAAATATCGGGATGGTACCTAACTTAAGACCACGGTCGCTTCCTTCCCTCTTCCTTGTCTATCCCTTCCAATCTTCCCATCCCCCGACAAGGACCCTGTCCAGCATAGCAGGTGAGGCCGCCTGTGCGAGGTACTGGTCATTCTCCCAAGTTGTATCCCCAGAGTCTGAAGCTCCAGGACACTGCCCTTGAAGCGGTGGAGGTGGGATCCCTCGCTGAGTCCGAGGGAAAAACCGACCCTGGAGGGTAAACAGATTAAAAAGGAAAAGATAATTTGCTTTACGTCGCACCGACACATATAGGTTTAATGGCGACGCGACGAGGGGATAGGAAAGGGCTAATATTTGAAAGAAGGTGGCCGTGGCCTTACGTAGGGTACAGTCCCAGCATTTTCCTGGTGTGAAAATGGGAGCCCAGGGAAAACAATGTTCAGGGCTGCCGACTATCTCTCGAATGCAAGCTGCGTTTCCCTAACCGCATGGCCAACTCGCTCGGTCGATTTATCTTAGGTGCACTTTCCACTGTTATAACAGCTGCGTGATACGTTAATAATGAATAGTGTGCCTATGGCGGGTAATTAACATGACCCTGCAAGTGTATTATGAAGAAACAACGCCCGAGCAGGTTACTGTAGTTCCACAACAGCTCCTTTCACATGAACAGCGGCCGGAGGAAAGCTACACATCAAACAACATGAGTTACATTCAGCAACAGCAGAACATGTCCGCCTCTGCGGTGTAGTGGTTAGTGTGATTAGCTGCCACCCCCGGAGGCCCGGGTTCGATTCCCGGCTCTGCCACGAAATTTGAAAAGTGGTACGAGGGCTGAAACGGGGTCCACTCAGCCTCGGGAGGTCAACTGAGTAGAGGTGGGTTCGATTCCCACCTCAGCCATCCTGGAAGTGGTTTTCCGTGGTTTCGCACTACTCCTCCAGGCGAATGCCGGGATGGTACCTAACTTAAGGCCACGGTCGCTTCCTTCCCTCTTCCTTGCCTATCCCTTCCAATCTTTCCATCCCTCCACAAGGTGAGGCCGCCTGGGCGAGGTACTGGTCATACTCCCCAGTTGTATCCCCCGACCAAGAGTCTGAAGCTCCATGTCACTGCCCTTTAGGCGGTAGAGGTGGGATCCCTCACTAAGTCCGAGGGAAAAACCGAACCTGGAGGGTAAACAGATGATGATGATGATGATGATGATGATGAACAGCAGGACATATCAGATTCTACTTACTAGCCACCAGCAAAGACGGGTATCACATTACAGTATAATATAGCCACAGAATTAGATCCCCTTGCTAAATGTAACGAGAATGAATGAAATTAAACTCTGAATCTGGAAGTAGCAGAAATACACAGTTCAAAAAAATATGGGAACATGTTTTTGAAACTATACTATGCTCGACAAAACAATACCTCACACCCAGGTACATTACCAACTAAACCTTTATTCTTTGCCATTGAAGTAGGCTATACAAAATAACAACGATGGATTCACGTTCATATTCAGAACACAAACGGAAATGTCCAAATAGGGGTGAAAACAAAGTGATAACAGTCCTCCAGGGTGGATTTTGATCACATTTGGAGAGATTCGGTATGGTGTATGTCCTCCACGAGCATATATCACAGCTTGGCACCTGCATGGCATGCTCCATATAAATCGACGGAGGTCACGTTGCGGTATCATGTCCCATTCTTCAATGAGAGCCTGTTCAAGGTCCTGGAGAGTCTGTGATGGAGCAGGACGCCCACGAACACTTCTGTCAAGCCTATCCCATACATGCTCGATGGGATTAAGATCGGGACTTACTGCTGGCCATTCTACCTCTTGAATGTACAGTTCTCGCAAGACAGCTCTGGTGATGCGCTCTACATGAGCTCTGGCATTGTCGTGCATAAGTACAAATTCAGGACCAACACCATATGCACCAACCAACTCATCCTGTAGCAGTATCTGCCACGAACCTGCTACGCAGGCGTAGTAGGGGGAGAGGTGATACTCCCACGTGGTGCGTCCCAGGTGGCGGATAGGGGGGTCCTAACCGGCTTGTCGGCGGACTTGAGGGAAAGAAAATACCTCTCGCGGACCAAACACACACCCCCTGTGGGTGGGGGAGGCTGACGAATAATACACCCACGGTATCCCCTGCCTGTCGTGAGAAGCGACTAAAAGGGGCGACCAAGGGATGATTGAATTAGAACCATGAAACTAGTTTTGATTCGTACCATCGCGCGGGGAACACCATGGGGTGCCTGTACTTGCGAGTTGTACCACTGTGTTCGGTACGAAATGGGTTTGTGTTTAGTAGTAGTCATGAACTTTTCCTGGGGGTTTCCAGTACCCGTGCGTCGTACCCATATGAGCACCACCGCGGGTCTGGGCGTAGCCTGTGAGTTGTACCACTATATGAGCGACACCGTGGGTCTGCGTTGCCTTTGATTAGTATCCACTCTGTGAGGAACACCACGGAGCCCGTGGGACCGGCATCCGTGCCTAGTACACCTAGGTGAGGAAACTCATTGGTTTGCGTTGGCTATGAGTGGCGCCATTGTGTGAGAAACACCATAGGTCTGCGTTACCTGTACGAAGTACAATACTTGTGAGTAGTACCGTCTTGTATGGAACACCGTGAGTTTCGCTACTTTTGATTAGTACCCCGACATGACAAATACCATGGCTCTACTTTACTCGCGACGAGTACCATTCTGTGGGGCCTTAGACATGGATTTCGCACCCCTTTCGACATCAAGCATCATCGTGCTTTATGAGTGGTCCCTTGGTCAGTAATCAATTATGTCTGATCTTTGTTTGAGTCTGATCCACTGTATTTTGGTTGGTTGTTTCCTTTTTTTTTTGGTTCATGTCCATCCATTCATTCTTCATGACATTATTATTTTTTTTGGTCAGTGGATGAATTTGACATTTTTGTTCTTTCATTTCGTACCATTAGGGGCCGATGACCTCGATGTTAGGCCCCTTTAAACAACAAGCATCATCATCAGCAGTATCTGCTCGATGTACCCCGCAGCGGTAAGATTACCACGGACGACGACAAGATCCGTACGGCCATCCATACTGTTGCCACCCCACCCCACACCATCACAGACCCTTGTCCAAATAGCTCGCCTTCCTGGACAACATTTGGCATTTACTGCTCACCAGGGCGTCTCCAGACACGTTGACGTCCATCACACTGTGTCAGGGGAAATCTGGACTTGTCTGTGAACAACACAGGTCTCCATTGTCGAAGATGCCAGTTGACGTACTGGTACGAGCAAACAGAGGGCGAGCTGCGCTATGTTGCTGCGTTAAACGGGACACTCGAACAGGACGTCTGGGTCGTAAGGACACTTCTGTTAACCTGTTCCTTACAGTCTGGTCAGACACCGTGAATCCAGTGACCCTCCTGAGGTCTTGTTGCAGTTCTCTGGCAGTTGCTGAACGATGCCACAGTGCACAGATGGTCAGATATCGGTCATCCTGTGGGGTTGTCATGCGTCCATGACCTTGTCCAACCCTCCTTGTGAACTGGACTGTCTCACTGTAGCGATTCCCCAAGCGGAGAGGCATTGAGATCCACAGAAACACGACGAAAAATCCATCCTTCCTGGATCAAAGTGACGGCCCTTGCGACTTGAACCTCGTTAAGATGTCTCGTGGGATGTGCTGGTTTACGAACAACGTGCTCAAATGACCGCAGTAGTCTGTGTACCTCACAACGATACACGAATGCACCGCTATTCAATTTGTTTTGGGGGGTCACCTGACAGTTTATTGCATGGCTACGCCTGCAGATGGCGTATAACTTCGATTTAACATACCCTGAGTAGCTAAGATCTCAAGGTATGCGCTACGACCATTGGAACCCCATCTACCAAATTAATGTTCACATACCAGATGTTAAAATCACGCTCTCCTAATTTTTTTAACTGTATATATCGGGCACGTCAACAGTACCACTGCGATGGATGGTAGTTAATATGTCCCTAACAAGTGAAAATGGACATGAAAATTTATCCCAGGCTATTGTTCATAATAGATACAGTAGAACTTATTATGATCCATATTTTGTAATAGTGGAATGAATTAATAAGCCAATCGACTCCCTCCATCCTGCGATGATTGGTAGACTACTTACCAACTTACAGTCAAACAAAATATACTCAACATACGCTCATTAGGCATAAACAGACTTCACATAGAAACATTAGCTGTTTTAGCGAACCCGTTAGTGGATTTCAACTATTTCTGTGAATGTTACATCGTCGATATCTACATCCCTAATAGTGTTATCCAGCGACTTTAATATATCTATTAGCGAATTAGAAGCATGACAAGAAATTCGAAGTGCATTTCCTGTCATTCGCGGCAAGCGCTTTTAAACAATTACCCTTCGGCACAGAATGGGATTACAACGGTTACCAGAATATCTTCATATTCACGAAACCCGTTCTTCAGTCCAATCGTACGCTGTACCATTACTACAATGTGGAAAATGTCAGGCTCAATCACTCAACGGTGCAATGCCGATCAATATTGGAATGCAGCAGGTGTACAGAATCTCACGACGTATCTCAGTGTTCAAATTCTATGACACATTGTTACATACAGAGTTATTCACCCAAGATGCAGCACGAAAAAAACGTCTAAACCATTGAAGATATCCGTATTCTGTTTTTATATTCATCAGTGATACCCGGAGGTTTGTAAAATAATGTGCTACGTATTCTAATGAGGTGATTAATAACCAAGATAGTGATACTAACTCCAGATTTTTATATGGAACGGCACAAATTAATACAATTGGCCTAAAAGTTCAACTTGCTTACAAATTCAAATATGTAAGTATTTTCAAAATCAGACAGTCATTTTTTGAGATAGCATTAAGAACAACATGCGCGGTTTCGCATGCCGCATCAGACAGCGTGCAGTAGGGCAAGGACATATTGACTCGCAAGCAGTTTAGTGGGTGTGATTCCAGCCACAAAATGGATACCTGGGATGTAAGCAAATCGAACACATAGCGATGGGTTTGCAAAGTGTGTATGATAAGTGAATTCATGACAGGGCAGGGAGGGTTGATGTTTTTAAAAGGAATAACATAATTACTTTGTCTTCAAAGGAACATAACGAAAGCTATAACTGTCGCTGGTTTCAGTGTACAGTACATATTACTGTATGAATTGAGAAACAAACATAACACAGGACACCTGAAGAGCTCCTTCTAGAAAAGCAAATGAATAATGTCCGAGGTAGACTTTATAGGTAATGATTCATCCCCGTTGTGTGTTCGCCAGTCATAAAATAACGTTGCACACCCAGGGTATGTTACGGTACGTCACGTTATGTGTACGATAGTTTACAGTACACGCCTGGTATCAGTTCTGTGGCTGGGATCAATGCCAGGAAACAGCATGCGTGCCAATACGTCCTTAGCCAACCCACGCTGTCTGATGCGGCACGCAAAAGCCCAAATGCGGTTTTTATTGAACTCAAAAAGTAACTGTCCGATTTTGAAAATACTTACATATTTGAACGTGTACGCAGTTGAACTTTAAGGCCAGCTGTACGTACCCCTGCCCTTCCATTTAAAAATTTGGAGTTAGTATCAATACGTCGGTTATTAATCAACCCATCATAATAAATAGCACATTATTTTACAAGCCACTGGACGAGTTGGCTGTGCGGTTAAGGGCGCGCAGGTGTGAGCTTACATCCGGAAGATAGTGGGTTCGAATCCCACTGTCGGCAGCCCTGAAGATGGTTTTCTGTGATTTCCCGTTTTCACACCAGGAAAATGCTGGGACTGTACCTTAGTTAAGGCCACGGCCGCTTCCTTCCCATTCCTAGGCCTTTCCTCTCCTATCGTCGCCATAAGACCTATCTGTGTCGGTGCGACGTAAAGCAACTAGCAAAAAAAATTCTATTGTAAACTAAAAATTTGAATGGAATTTCATCCACTTCCTACTATAGCTAATTCACCCAGTCTCCACTATTGGCAAGGGTCAACCTGTTCTCCATTCACCACCTTCTGAGAAGGAGAACACTGAGGTCTTTGGTAGGCCAGCAAGGCTCATACATTAATTATATGTTGTGCTCCGGAACAGAGTCTGATGAATCGTTGTTTGCCACGGAATTCCTTATGGAGGACATTAAGACGTAAATAAAAAAATTCTTAATTAGGCAACATTTAACATTTAAACATTACAGTACGATAGACGTGATATGGCTTGAAGGATAAATTTAACATATTTGGGTCGCATTCTTCGGTAAAGTAAAACCATCTACTACTTTTTACATCCGATTATAGGTGAAATATCGACGACTATACTCGTTCTCATGGGTGACGGACGTGCGCAAGACCGGCTCCTCAGTGTAAGTGAATTAGAAGGTGTTATTCTAAAGGGAGCTATATAATAAGTGGTGCATGAATGTTTGATACAGTGTTGAGACAAACCAGCGGGTATCAGTCATTGTAACAATCAGTTCACCAATATTAAGTAGTGTTTCCTCAGGCAATATAGACCGCAGCAAGCGCAACACCAGGGACCCGATACTGTAGCATCAACCCTGTTGAAGAGACAGGCACCAGGATACTAAAGGAAATCATCAGCTCTGGTAAGTTCCTTGAAGAGATAGTAGCAGCTACGTCGGAGCGTGTGACAGAATTCGTTGTAAAGGAACTAAAAGAACCTATCGAGTTCAATTCTGAAATTCCGGCAGAATTGAACGCAAAACTCGAGAAAAGTGTGAGTGAAAATATGGACGAACTTGCGCTAAATGATTTTAGAGAAATAGCTGTGAATGTGAATTCGCAAGACATTGATAGGAGTCACCGAGTCGGATCTAAATCTCTAGGGAAACCTCGGCCAATTATTGTCAAATTCATATGTTATTGAACAACGCAGGAAGTGTTTCGCAATAAATGAAAATGAAAGGTAACCCCAGGAACTATTCGCGAGGATCTAACCTCCACCATATTGCCAATTCTTAACGCTACTATTCTCTGCTTTAATCATAGCAATTGTTGGACTTCGAGTAGAGATATCATTATTAAAAAACCAGATGGCAATAAAATTAGAATTAACAGGCTGAGTGGCATTCCTAAGGACAGCGATGGCAGATAAATGTAATAATTCGCTTAATTGAGTGCACCCTACTGAGTGTTTATACTCCTAGATTAGTTCACATTCCTTTAAGCAGATCTTATAGTTACCAACAACTCAGACAGAGCTCCCAATGTTGGTCAAACCTCTGTACCTGGCATATCTGCACATGACGCAATATACATCTCGCATAACCTCCGGCCATCGAAACTCCCCACCCCGAGAAATATTACCTATCGACCATTGAAAAATATAAATAAAGATAGACTCTTGGAGGACGCAGGCAAAATACCCCAGCATGGCGTTATGAACTGTAAAACTCTAGACGAAAATTGACCACCTTTAATAGCAAAGTAACTTAACTATTTGACAAGCATGCCCCAAACCGGCGAGCGAGAATATCCAAAGGACCCTCCTCGTGATTAAGTGACGAAATTAGATCACTAATGAAACAAAGGGACTTCGCTCACAGACAGTACAAAAATGACCCTAGCGTACAAAATTTGACGAATATAGGAAGTTACGAAATAAGACATCACAACAAATTCGAAATGCTAAACTGCGACTCGCTTACAATTTCATTACGCCTAACTGTAGAAAAGCGACGACATTGTGGGTATCTATTAATAACCTTTGACTTCCGAAGAGCAAGAACAGAGAATAAATGACAGTACCCCTCGAGACTCTTAACGAGTACTGTACTGCTAATTCCTCCAGCAGTACGACCTGACGACAAAGACTTGTGAACATTACGATACACACCCTACCGCTGACAGAGAGAAATTCTATTTCAGTCACGTGACGCCCCTCCAAGTCAGAACAGCAGCCCTTATAATAAGCACGAAAGCAAAAGGAGTTGATAACATTGGGAATGACATGGTCAAACCAAGTCCTGATTGTATGTTACCAACATTAACTAATACAACCAATTTCTCTCTTGGGAGCGCGCGGCTGTGAACTTGCATCCGGGAGATAGTGGTTTCGAATCCCACTGTCGGCAGGGCTGAAGATGGTTTTCCGTGGTTTCCCATTTTCACTCCAGGCAAATGCTGGGGCTGTACCTTAATTAAGGCCACGGCCGCTTCCTTCCAACTCCTAGGCCTTTCCTATCTCATCGTCGCCGGAAGACCTATCAGTGTCAGTGAGACGTAAAGCCACTAGCAAAACGAATTCTCTGTTCTATACTCGATATATTCATCTCTCTGGAAGAAGGCTATGTAATACTTCTTCCGAAAAGTCAAACGCCTTCAAATGAAGGAGACTATATTCCAGTCTTTATTTTATCAGCTTTACCTAAAATCTTAGAATATGTAGTCCATACACAAATGTGTGAGTACCAGCAAACGCACAATCTCCTAAATCCTCTCCAGGCCGGTTTCCGACAAGAACATAGTAGCCTACAACTACAGCCTTACTCAAAGTGACTGTGGACGTTCGACAAGCAATAGACGGAGGACGATTCACAGTTCTGTTACTACCTGATTACAGTAAAGGTTTCGACACCCTAGACATTGACATTTTACTTGTAAAACGGAAGGCTCTACGTTTTTCTTAGAGTACGACTGCTTGGATGCAATCTTATCTTCATGGACGTCAACAATATGTGAAGTGTAATAACGGAATCGTTTCCTTGCGGCGCCACGTGAACAGATGAGTCCCTCAAGGCTCTGTATTTGGTCCTTTTCTTTTCGCAATCTTTGTGAATGCCATGTCATCGAACTGAAGACACTGCAAATACCATATGTACGCTGACGATCTTCATCTCTACACAGACTCTACAGCACGAAACCTTCAGGAGGTGTGCTGCGTACGGCCTGAAATTTAACCCTACAAAGTCCAAGTAATCCATCTTGACCAACATATTCAAATGACAAATATAATTAAACGTCCGTTGCCAAGAGAAATCCTTCAGGGTGCTCCAATTCCTTTTGTATCACATGCGAAGAATATCGGCGTTATCATGGACGAACACAGGACTTGGTCTCAACATATCTTACATATTTGTCAAAAAGTTCACTCACCTTTACATTATTTATCTATCTTCTTTATAAATAAAATCGTAATCACCGTGTGTTTGTACATTGGCTATTTTGGTGAAATTTCTGTACATTTATCCGTTTCAGGTGTAATAATGACCATCTGCATAATTTTTAGCTTTGGTGTCTGTTTGTGTGTTTGTTTGTTTGTTTGTTTGTTTGTTTGTTTGTTTGTTTGTTTGTTTTTTTGTTTGTTTGTTTCTTTGTTTGTTTGTTTGTTTGTCCTTCTATAACTTGAAAACTACTGGATATATTTCCACCAAACTTCATATTTAGAATCCACCTGTCCTTGGGTAGCCTTTAGGGTAAGTAATGTTTCTAAATCCCTGAACTGTCTGGGGGTTTATACGAAACCGGAACCGTGATTTTGCACTCCCTCGAAATATACACAACCAAACTTAATGGAAATCTATCTGCCTTAATGAAAATTAATTTCTAAACCTTTTTTCTCATGTGCATTATTTCTATAACAGGATTAATAAGGGAGATATCATTGACGGACCATTTTTGCGGTACAAGTCCCACCGGGCACGACGCAAGAGCGGGTGCGTGTAAAGAGCATTTCTTATGACTTGAAAACTACTAGAGATATTTGACCAAACTTTATATTTAGCACCCACCTGTCCAAGGGTAGGTTTTTATTGTGTGTTTGTTTGTTTGTTTGTTTGTTTGTTTGTTTGTCTGTTTGTTTGTTTGTTTGTTTGTTTGTTTGTTTGTTTTTCTATAACATTAAAACTACTGTATATATTTCCACCAGACTTCATATTTAGAATCCACCTGTCCTTGGGTAGGTTTTAGGGCATACATTGTTTCTAAATCCCTGAACTGACTGGGAGTTTATACGAAATCGAAACCGTGATTTTGCACTCCCTCAAAATATACACAACCAAACTTAATGGAGATCTAGCTGCCTTAATGGAAATTAATTTCTTAACCTTTTTTATCACGTGCACCTTTTTGATACCAGGATCAATAAGGGAGATATCATTAACGGACCGTTTTTTCGGTACAAGTCCCACCGGACTTATCACAAGGGCGGGTGCGTGTAAAGCGTATTTGTAACAACTTGAAAACTACTGAAGATATTTGAACCTAACTTAATATTTTTTTTTTTTTTTTTTTGCTAGGGGCTTTACGTCGCACCGACACAGATAGGTCTTATGGCGACGGAACTTAATATTTAGCACCCACCTGTCCACGGGTAGGTTTCAAGGTCATTACCATTACAAATTCCTAAAAGGACTGGGGTTTTATAGGGAACCAAAATGGTGATTTTACTCTCCCACAACCGGGCGACTTGGCCGTGTGGTCAGGGGCGCGCAGCTTTGAACTCGCATCCGGGAGATAGTGGGTTCGATCCCCAATGTCGGCAGCCCTAAAGATGGTTTTCCGTGGTTTCCCATTTTCACATTAGGCAAATGCTGGGGCTGTACCTTAATTAAGGCCTCAGCCGCTTCCTTCCCATTCCTAGGCATTTTGCTAGCCCATCGCTGCCATAAGACCTGTCTGTGTCGGTGCGACGTAAAGCAAGTAGCAAGAAGACTCTCCCACAATATATAAAGTACAAGACCAACCTGACTGGAAATCGACCAAACTTGATGGAAATCCAATTCTATTTTTTTTCCCATGTGCATTTTGTTCAACAGGAGCGTTAATAAAGGAGATATCATGAAAGGTCGGTTTCTCAGGCTAAGTCTAGCGGACATAGCCAAAGGTGCTATACATGGAGCAGATTCCTTATCTATCTACATAAATCAAGTCGTAATGACCGTGTACCTGTGCATTGACTATTTTGGCGAATCGTACAGCTATCCGTTTAAGGGGTAATATAAAGGTAATGACCATCTGCATATTTTTTAGTTATAGTTTCCTAAAAGTCCTAAATTTTACCCCCCTTGCTCAAAATCAAAGTTGCCTCACAATCTACCACATGAGATGAAAAATTGAAATTGAGCAAAATTATACGTTTTAGCCGGTAACCTACAGAAAACTTCCAAGATCTTGAAATTTTCACTTTTTATGCCAAATAATCTCGAAATATGGAGGCAATTTAATGCTGGTGCAGACCTTCGTTTCGAGGTATTTCGTGGCTAAACGGTAAGTCCTATCACAAAACGGATGGCACAATCTCCGTTCAAATTGATCTACAACTTTGGTCCTGTGGCATTTTGTCGTCTATCTCTCTCTCTCTTATAGGGTAGATTTGGCTGTATATTTCGATTGTTCGTAAATTTTGTGCTTTTTACACGTATGTTACTCATTTTGACACACTTATAGGAAAGATAGAGTCATCGAGTTTGGCACGCACATTGACACGACCAATGGCAATATGCGAACCAAATTCCATGATTCTAGCTTCCACATAAGTGTGTGAAAAATAATGTAAAGTATTAAAAATGTACCCAAATTACACCCCATTCAAATATCGTAACTCAATCGAACCCATAAATATGGGAAATACGAGAAAATGTTTTTAAGACCAAACACGTAGAGCGATAAAAGGGGCGTGTGAGGTTGCCAACCGTTTGTTGGTGTGACCTACCGTTTAGGAGCAGTAAATCTTGAAATGAATATTTGCAACTTAAAAACGTGCCATGCTTATCTGTCATCTATATAAATATAATGGTAACGACCGTGTGTCTGTACTGAACCCTGTAACTTATAGAATTATGGGTTCAGTACAATGACTATTTTGGCGGAATTTCCGTACAGTTATCCGTTTCAGGTGTAATAATGACCATCTGCATATTTCTTAGTTTTGGTGTCTGTCTGTTTGATTGTATGAGTTCTTATAACTTGAAAACTACTGAATATATTTCTACCAAACTTGATATTTAGAATCTACCTGTCCTTGAGTAGGTTTTAGGACAAATATTATTTCTGAATACCTCAATTTACTGGGGGTTTATCCGAAACCGAAACCATGATTTTGCGCTCCCTCAAAATATGCACATCAGAAATTGATGGAAATGTGCAATCCTTCATGGAATTCCATTTCTAAAACTTTTTTCTCGTGTGCATTTTTCGACAGGAAGATTAATAAGTGAGATATCATGAACGGTCGGTTTTTCAGGTTAAGTCCAGCGGACATAGACCGAAAAGGTGTTGTTCGTGGAGCAGATTCCTTATCTATATGTATTTAAATGAATATTTGTATTTTTGTATATATGTATGTAAATGACACATCTCCTCCTAAACCACTCGAGCAAAATCAAAGAAATTTGGTACACTCATAACTTACTATCTGGAGACAAGCACTGTGGGGGTAAGCCATCCCTAGCACCCTTATGGGTGGGGTATCAGGGGGTTATATATAAAATTAATAGAAAATAGTGTTGAATACATAGTTTCCGTGTTCGCTGACATGAACAGTGACACGCCGGATTTTTATAAAGTCAGCCCCCTTCGTGAAGGGGGGCGAGGAGGGAGTGATATATAAAAATAATCGATAATAGAGTCGAATCCATTGATTTTGGGGTTGCTGAGATTAATAGTAACACTCCGGAAATTTTTAAAGTCCAACTTGAGCCCCCTTTGGAGTGGGGTGCGAGGTGTTAGTGATACATGAAAATAATCGAAAATAGTGTCGATTCCATACTTTTCGGGCTTGCTGAGATGAATAGTGTCACTTAGGATATTTTTAAAGTACAAGTTCGGCCCGCTTTGGGGTGGGAGGCGTACAAATATTACCTACTATCTGGAAAATATACTGTGGGGGTTAAACGACCCTAAAATCACTAGGGAAGGGGGTCAAATAGAACCTATATTAATACATGGAAGTTAGTTTGGAACGATCAATATACGTAGTACACTGTATTGTATATATAAGTTAAGGTATACAAATTAAAATTGACGTGAATTAATGAGGCACTTCCAGACATCCTAGAAACTTAAAACTTGGTACCAGAGCAGCTGATGACTTCAGGATCACTAAAAAAAATAGAAAATTTTCAAAATACTCTGAGAGGCCTCGCTGGAAGTCTCAAATTTAGGGCTCATCATAAGAACGCATTCGGATATATTTATCCTAAACGAAAACCTATAGGTTTCATGGGTTTAAAAGTTTCCTGAAAGTCCTGATTTTTAATCCCCCGCCGTATCAAGATGGCGGCACAATCTGCCAGACGGGCTAGAAATTGAAATTTAGCTAAATTATAGTTTTTAGCCCGTAACCAACAGAAAAATTACGAGAGGTGTAAAATATTTATTTTTACCTCTAAAAATATCGAAAAATGGAGTCAATTTTAAAGACGGTGCAGACCTTCCTTCTGAGGTATTTAGTGGCTAAACGGTAAGTCGCATCACAAAACGGATGGCACATTTTCCGTTCAATTTCTTGTCGTATCTTTATCCCTTATACGTTAAATTTGGCTCTATTTCTGGATTGCTCGTATTTTTTGCAATTTTTACACGTATAATTGGTAGTTTGATTCACCTATCCAAAAAATAGGATCATCAACTTCTACGTGAACCTTGGCCTACGCAGTAGCTGTATGTGTACCAAATTCTATGTTTGTAGCTGTCATATATGTGTCCGAAAAGTAATTCACTGTGAGAAAACCTTACCAAAATTTCACCGTATTCAATCTTCCTAACTTAACCTTACCCACAAATAGATGAGATACGAGAACATATCATAGGACGAACCATTTAGACTGTTATATGTGGCGTCTTATCGTAGGCCTACAATCCTTTTGTCAATATTATCTACCTTTTAGACCAGTTAATCTTCAAATGAAAGTAAAAATGCACATATTTTCGTATGTCGATCTATATTTATTCATTGAAGTCGTTTTGTAACGATCCAGAAAAGGTGTGCGTGCCTTTGTAATTAATACCTTACAAATCGATAATGACTCTCAGCAGGAGGACGTCTACTTTTGTAATCAGTGCTCCCCACATCGACTTTAACTGGCAGCATGAATGGGGTCTTTCTCCAACTCCTGTGTACCATTATACTTATTTTCCTTCTCGATTTGACTGGCAGAAAGCTAGGGAACATGCACTTTTTCATAACTCCTTTACCGATTGTGTTTGGTAGTAGGCTAGGGTGCTCGCCATTATAAACAAATTTACCCTCTAAAATGTGGTTGACGTTAGGCATAGTCGCCTGCTATTATAATTGAAACTAAAAATCTCGGTGTGAGTGGCAGTAAGCTGACTGGCATTAGGAAAAGGGACCTTTCATTATATCGATAACAGCACAACTCAATTTTGACTGGCTGTAGGGAAAGTGTCTGCCATTACAATAAAAAAATCCTCAATTGTTACCTGTCTGGAAGTAGGAAATGGAGCCTGTCATTGCAACGAAAACTCCCCAAATATATTGTGAACGCGCAGCAGGTAATGGGGCCCACCATTATAATGAAAATTCCCAAATCGATTGCGAATGGCAGTAGGTAAGTGGACATGCCATTATCGTCACAACTCCGCAACTCGCTCTTTACATTAGAAGCAAGGTATGTGGACCTCCCTATGCTGTTTCTCGGATAACGCTGTGAGACATTGAATTAAAAAATATCTTATTCACTGCATGTACAGTAATTTACTTAGATATCCGTATACAATATAGAGTACCGTAGCGAAGCACGGGTACATTTGCTAGTCTATCTATCTGGTGAAATTTTCGGACAGGTACCCGTTTGAGGGGTTATAATGACCATCTACATAGTTTTGGTATAGTTTCCTGAAAGTCTTCATTTTTACCCCATTCCCCCCCCTCACCCAAATCTAGATTGCCACTATCGGCAGCCCTGAAAATGGTTTTCCGTGGTTTCCCATTTTCACACCAGGCAAATGCTGGGGCTGTACCTTAATTTAAGGCCACGGCCGCTTCCTTCCAACTCCTAGGCCTTTCCTATCCCATCGTCGCCATAAAACCTATCTGTGTCGGTGCGACGTAAAGCCCGTAGCAAAAAAAAAATTCCAGATTGCGGCATAATCTGCCAGACGAGCAAGAAAATGGAAATTTGGCAAAATTACACGTTTTAACCTGTAACGGACGTTACCAACATCTTTAAGTTTTTCACTTTTATTCCAGAAAAATATCTAAATATGGAGGCTATTTTAATGATGGTGCAGAACTTCGTTTCGAGGTGTTTCGTGGGATAAACGGGAAGTCCTATCACATAATGGATGGCACAATCTCCGTTCAATTTGGAGTGATCTTCAACCTTGGTCTTATGACTTATTGTCGTATCTGTATCCCTTATACGTTAGATTCGTCTCTTTTTCTCTATTTTAAGTAAATTTGGACTTTTTGTATGCATATTTCGTACTTAAAATCACTTTCAGGAACGATAGAATCATCAAACTCTACACGAACCTTGGCCCACCCAGTACGCATATGTGTGCCAAATGCTATGTCACATAATTATCCGAAATGTAATGCAATGTAAGATATTCCTACAAATATTTCACCCTATTCAACGTTTCTAACTCAATCTGACCCATGAATAAGTGAGATGCGAGAAAATATCATAGGACCAGCCATTTAGGCCGCTAAATACTTCATCTTATGGTACAATCCTTTGTCGATATGACGTACCGTTTAATAGCAGTTAATATGTAAATGAAGGTCTGCAATATTGTAAACATGCATATACTTTCGTATGTCGATCCATGTATATTCATTGATGTCGATTTGTAGCGATCGAGAAAGGGGGTGTCTGCTATTGTAATCAGTACTCCCCACACCGACTTTGACTGGCAGTGTGAATGGGGTCCTTATACTCCCCTACCCGATTGTGTTTGGCTGTAGGCCAGGATGCCTGCCATTATGAACAATTGTACCCATCTAAAATGTGACTAGCATTAGGTATAGTGGCCTGTTATGTTAAAATAAACTCACGAACTCTGTGTGACTGGCAGTAAGCTGGCTGGCAGAAGGAAAAAGGGACTGTCATTATAATGATAACTGCAAAACTCAATTTTGACTGGTGGTAGGGAATTTGCTAGCCATTATAATAAAAACTTCTCAACTGTAATCTTCTTGGAAGTAGGAAAGTGGGGCTGCCATTGTAACGAAAATTCCCAAATCGATTGTGACTGCGCAGTAGGCAATGGGGCCATGCAATTGTAATGTTAACTTCCCAACTTGATTGTGAATGGCAGTAGGTAAGTGAGCCTGCCGTTATCATCACAACTCCGCAACCCACACTTTACATTGGAAACAACGTATGGGGAGCTGTCCATGGTATTTCTCGGATAACACTAAGACACACGCAATTTTAAAACAATCTTATTTACTGTATGTACAGTATTTACTTCGATATCCGCATACAATGTAGAATACCGTAGCGAAGCACGGGTACATTTGCTAGTATAAATATAAACATATATTTCCAATAAAGCTTGGAAAGAAATTAATTGAAGCTCTTATAATGCCACACTTTGACTTTGTGATGTTATTTTCAATGATGTGAGGCCGCAATTTTCCCTAAGGCTACAGCAAGCACAAAATGCATATGTGAGATATATATGCAACTAGCGAATGTACCCGTGCTTCGCTACGGTATTCTACATTGTATTCGAATATCGAAGTAAATAGTGTGCATGCAGTAAGTAAGATTGTTTTACAATTGCATGTCTCTTAGCGTTATCCGAGAAAGAGCATGGGGAGGTCCCCGTACGTTGTTTCCAATGTAAAGTGTTTGTTATGGATTTGTGATATAACGGCAGGCTCACTTGCCTACTGACATTCACAATCGAGTTGGGAAGTTTACATTATAATTGCAGGCCCCATTGCCTACTATGCGGACATAATCGATTTGGGGAGTTTTCGTTAAAATGGCAGCCCCCTTTCCTACTTCCAGACAGATTACAGTTTTTATTATAATGGCAGGCAATTAACCTACTATCACTCGAAATTGAGTTGTGCAGTTATCATTATAATGTCAGGCCCATTTTCCTACTTCCAGCCAGCTTACTTCCAGTCACACCAAGTTGGTGAGTTTCCATCAAAATAGCAGGCCACTATGCCTAATGCCAGTCACATTTTAGATGAGGACATTTCTTTATAATGGCGGGCACCCTTGCCTACTGCCAAACACAATCGGGTAGGGGAGTTTTAAACAAAACTGCATGCTCACTTGCCTTCTGCAAGTCAAATCGAGAAGTGAACTATTCATTACAATTGTAGACCTTCCTTACTAATGGCAGTTACACAGGAGTTGGAGAAGGAACCCTTTCATACTGCCAGTCAAAGTCGGTGTGGGGAGTACTGATTACAATAGCAGACCCACCCTTTCTCGATCGCTACAAATCGACATCAGTGAATATATATAGATCGACATACGAAAGTATATGCGTGTTTACAATATTGAAGACCTTCATTTACAGATTAACTGCTACTAAACGTACGTCATATCGACAAAGGATTATACCATAAGACACGCCGGATTTAGTGGCCTAAATGGCTGGTCCTATGATATGTCATCTATTCTTGGGTCAGATTGAGTTAGAAACGTGGAACAGGGTAACGTTCTTGTAAGATTATCTCACATTACATTAATTTTCGGATAATTATGTGACAGCTACATACATAGCATTTGGCTCATATATGGCTACTGGGTGGGCCAATTTTCGTGAAGAGTTTGATGATTCAGTATTTCATATAAGTAATCGAAGGTATGAATTATGCACGTGAAAATTCCAAATTGACTTAACATCCATTAATAGAGAAAAATCAAACGTAAAAGGGATACAGATACGGCAAAAAGTCATAAGACCAAGGTTGTAGATCATTCCAAATTGAACGGAGATTGTGCAATCTGTTATGTGATAGGAATTTCCGAAGGTCTGCACCATCATTAAAATTGCCTGCATATTTCGATATTCTTCGGGGATAAAAAGTGAAAAATTTAATGATCTTGGATGTTTTCCGTTCGTTACAGGCTAAAACGTATAATTTTGTCAAATTTCAATTATCTTCTTTTTCTTCTGGCAGATTATGCCGCAATCTGGATTTTGGGCGAGGCGGGTAAAAATTAGGACTTTCAGGAAACTAAACCAAAAATTATGCAGATGGTCATTATTACCCCTTAAACGGAAAGCTGTAGGAAAATTTCGCCAAAATAGTCAGTGTAGAGGCACACAGTCGTTACGATTTGATTTATATAGATAAGGAATCTGCTCCATGTAAAACACCTTTTTGGCTATGTCCGCTGGACTTAACCTGCAAAACTGACCATTCATGATAACTCCCTTATTAATCCTCCAGACGAAAAAATGCACATGAAAGAAAGGTTTAGAGGTGGAATTCCATCACGTTTGGTCGATTTCCAGTCAGGTTGGTCTTGTTCTGTATATATTGTGGAAGAGTAAAATCACCATTTCGGTTCCCTATAAACCGCCAGTCCATTCCGGAACATGAAATGTTATTTACGTTTAAAACCTACCTTTGGACAGGTGGATGCTAAATATGAATTTTGGTTCGAATGTCTTCAGTAGTTTTCAAATTGTAAGGAATACGCTTTACACGCACCCGCTCGTGAGTTAAGTCCGATGGGACTTGTACAAAAAAAAACGGTCCGTTAATGATATCTCCCTTATTAATCCTCGTATCGAAATGATGCACATGAGAAAAAAGGTTTAGAAATTAATTTCTACCAAGGCAGGTAGATTTAAATTAACGTTGATTGTGTATATTTTGTGGAAGTGCAAAATCACTGTTTCGGTTTCGTATAAACCCCCAGTCAGTTCAGGGATTTAGAAACAATATTTGCCCTAAAACCTATCAAGGACAGGTGTATTCTAAATATGAGTTTTGGTGGAAATACATCCAGTAGTTTGTAGCACTCGCGTACATACGGCGTAATTAAGGAAGAAAATAATACAGTTAAGAAAGTTGAAAGTAATAGAAAATGGATTATAACTGAGGACAGCCGGATAACGACAAATACGTAAATGCCAAGTTAATGTATTGGAAAATCAAATGCCCCTCAATAAATTATGCTAGTGTGAGTTATGGATATAATAAAGCGGTAACAGAGGAGAAATTTAGGTCCATTGATTCCTAGGTAAACAAATAATAAGAAGATGACTAATGGTGTTATTACTTAATCTATTCGAAGGCGGTTATAACATCCAACGATATTCCGCCAATATCCCGCAGATAGGCCGATTGACGCCTCTCTTGCCTTCTACCTAAGGAACAACCACGAATTTAAAAGCCTAATGAGGAAAATGGCAATACGTTACTTCCCTGCTGGCATGCAGTTAGAGACGTTGCCATGGTAACCTGTAGGTTCGTTGTCGGTCTGTCGGTCACTCAATGCAGAGCATGGTACCAGCAGAAAATTGTAAATTTCTCCGTCATGTAAAGAGTAAGGTAAATTATGAACATAACGAAAGTTGTTTATAATGAAGAGACGTTTCACGTACGGTAAACGAAGCTTACAGAAAATCAATAGTATAAGAGAAAATGGAGGAAAACCATTCTGGTTTTCCTATAAACCCCCCGTCTATTCAAAGATTTTAAAATGATATGCATATTGAAACCTTCCCCGGGATGAGTATACTCTAAATATGAAGTTTAGTTGAGATCTATCGAGCCGTTTCGGCGTGATGGTGGAAAAACCATTCTGGTTTTCCTATAAACCCCCGTCTATTCAAAGATTTTAAAATGATATGCATATCGAAACCTTCCCCGGGATGAGTATACTCAAAAAATGAAATTTGGTTGAGATCTATCGAGCCATTTCGACGTGATGGTGGAAAAACCATTCTGGTTTTCCTATAAACCCCCGTCTATTCTAAGATTTTAAAATGATATGCATATCGAAACCTTCCCCGGGATGAGTATACTCTAAATATGAAGTTTGGTTGAGATCTATCCAGCCGTTTCGACGTGATGGTGGAAAACCATTCTGGTTTTCCTATAAACACCCCGTCTATTCAAAGATTTTAAAATGATATGCTTATCGAAACCTTCCCCGGGATGAGTATATTCTAAATATGAAGTTTGGTTGAGATCTATCCAGCCGTTTCGACGTGATGGTGGAAAAACCATTGTGGTTTTCCTATAAACCCCCCGTGTATTCAAAGATTTTAAAATGATATGCATATCGAAACCTTCCCCGGGATGAGTATACTCTAAATATGAAGTTTGGTTGAGATCTATCCAGCCGTTTCGACGTGATGTTGGAACAGACAAACAGACAAACAAACAGACACGAACAATTTTATTTATATAGATTAAAACTATAGTGGTCACGACTCCATGTTTGTCGTAACCATCATACTTGGTCTCCCCTCCATCGAGTTCTTACTACATCTTCCCCACCTTAACTTTGTTCACGTTTCCATTACTTCTCAAATGTTCATGACAGACATACAAGTGTACAAAAATCCAACCTGCTCGTCATCCTTTACCATCGACCAGCCTCATGTAACAACTCATTCTCAGTGTTTGCCGCACGTGAATGGATTCGTTTACCGGATGACGTCGGGGGAATACCAAATACAGTGTCATTTAAAAGAGCGTTAAGAGGTACAGCAGGATACGAGTGAACTGTGCATTTCTGGTCTTTCATTGATCGTGCTATTACAATATTATTACTAGCTATTATTATTATTATATTTGTTGCTGTTGTATGTATTAATATCTCACTGGGGTGGAATTTTATGTCAATTATATATTTATCGTGTTCAATTGTGTTTTATTCAATATTCATTACGTTAGTATTAATTATGACTTTAATGTATACTAATTAGTGTAGTGTAAGAGAATGCCCAATGGCGTTAACTACGCCAATAAAGACATTTATTTGTGTATCTACTAGCAAATGTACCCGTGCTTCGCTAAGGTATTCTACATTGTATTCGAATATCGAAGTAAATACTGTACATGCAGTAAATAAGATTGTTTTAAAATTGCACGTCTCTTAGCGTTATCCGAGAAACAGCATGGAGAGGTCCCCATACGCTCTTTTCAATGTAAAGTGTTTGTTACGGATTTGTGATATAACGACAGGCTCACTTGCCTACTGCCATTCACAATCGAGCTGGGAAGTTTACGTTATAATTGCAGGCCCCATTGCCTACTGCGCGGTCACAATCGATTTGGGGAGTTTTCGTTACATTGGCAGCCCCCTTTCCTACCTCCAGACAGATAACAGTTGCGGCGTTTCTATTATGATGGCAGGCAACTACCCTACTATCAGTCGAAATTGAGTTGTGCAGTTATCATCATAATGTCAGGCCCCGTTTCCTACTGCCAGTCAGCTTACTGGCAGTCACACCAAGTTGGTGAGTTTCATCAAAATAGCAGGCCGCTATGTATAATGCCAGTCACATTTTAGATGATATTTGTTCATAATTGCGGGCACCCTTGCCTATTGCCAAACACAATCGGGTAGGGGAGTTTTAAACAAAACTGCATGCTCCATTGCCTTCTGAAAGTCAAATCGAGAAGTGAACTATTCTTTACAATGGTAGGCCTTCCTTACTAATGCCAGTTACACAGGAGTTCGTGAAGGACCCTATTCCTACTGCCAGTCAAAGTCGGTGTGGGGAGTACTGATTACAATAGCAGACACACCCTTTCTCGATCGCTACAAATCGACATCAGTGAATATATATAGATCGACATACGAAAGTATATGCGTGTTTACAATATTGCAGACCTTCATTTACAGATTAACTGCTGCTAAACGTACGTCATATCGACAAAGGATTATACCACAAGACGTCAGATTTAGTGGCCTAAATGGCTGGTCCTATGATACATCATCTATTCTTGGGTCAGATTGAGTTAGAAACGTTGAATAGGGTAAAGTTTTTGTAAGATTATCTCACATTGCATTACTTTTCGGATAATAATGTGACAGCTACATACATAGCATTCGGCTCACATATGGCTACTGGGTGGGCCAATTTTCGTGAAGAGTTTGATGATTCTATATTTCCTATAAGTGATTGAAAGTATGAATTATGCATGTGAAAAGTCCAAATTTACTTAACATCGATTAATAGAGAAAAATCAAACGTAAAAGTGATACAGATACGACAAAAAGTCATAAGACCAAGGTTGTAGATCATTTCAAATTGAACGGAGATTGTGCAATCCGTTATGTGATAGGCCTTCCCGAAGGTATACACCACCATTAAAATTGCATCCATACTTCGATATTCTTCGGGGATAAAAAGTGAAAAATTTTACGATCTTGGAAGTTTTCCGTCCGTTACAGGCTAAAACGTATAATTTTGTTAAATTACAATTTTGTTTTTCATCTGGCAGATTATGCCGCTATCTGGATTTTAGGAGAGGAGGGTAAAAATTAGGACTTTCTTGAAACTAAACCAAAAAATATGCAGATGGTCATTATTACCCCTTAAACGGTAGCTGTGCGAAAATTTCGTCAAATTAGTCAATGTAGAGGCACACAGTCGTTACGATTTTATTTATATAGATAGATAAGGAACCTGCTCCACGTAAAACGCCTTTTGGACTATGTCCGCTGGATTTAATCTGCAAAACTGACCATTCATGACATCTCCCGTATTAATCCTCCTGACGAAAAATTGCACATGAAAAAAGTTTTAGAGATGAAATTCCATCAGATTTGGTCGATTTCCAGTCAGGTTGGTCTTGTACTATATATGTTGTGGAAGAGTAAAATCACCATTCCGGTTCCCTATAAACCATCACTCCTCTCCTGGAACATGAAATGTTATTAGCCTTTAAGACCTAGCTTTGAACAGGTGGATGCTAAATATAATGTTTGGTCGGATATCTTCAGTAGTTTTCAAGTTGTAAGAAATACGCTTTACACGCACCCGCTCTTGAGTTAAGTCCGGTGGGATATCTCCCTTATTAATCTTCGTATCGAAATGAGGCACATGAGTAAAAAGGTTTAGAAATTGATTTCCATTAAGGCAGGTAGATTTCCATTTTGGTTGTGTATATTTTGTGGGAGTGTAAAATCACGGTTTCGGTTTCGTATGAACCCCCAGTCAGTTCAGGGATTTAGAAACAATATTTTTTCCCTAAAACTTACCCAAGTACAGGTGGAGTCTAAATATGAAGTTTGGTGGAAATATATCCAGTAGATTCTACCACTCGCGTACATACGGAGTAATTAAGGAAGAAAATAATACAGTTAAGAAAGTTGAAATTAATAGAAAATGGATTATAACTGAGGACAGCCGGATAACGACAAATATGTAAATGCCAAGTGAATGTATTGGAAAATCAGATGCCCCTCAATAAATTATGCTGGTGTGAGTTATGGATATAATAAAGCGGTAACAGAGGAGAAATTTAGGCGCACTGATTCTTAGGTAAACAGATAAGAAGATGACTAATGGTGTTATTACTTAATATATTCGAGGGCGGTTATAACCTCCAACGATATTCCGCCAATATCCCGCAGATAGGCCGATTGACTCCTCTATTGCCTTCTACCCAAGGAACAACCACGAATTTAAAAGCATGATGAGTAAAATTGCAATACGTAACTTCCCTTCTGGCAAGCAGTCAGAAACGTTGCCATGGTAACCTGCAGGTTCGTTGTCGGTCTGTCGGTCACTCAATGCAGAGCATGATACCAGCAGAAAATAGTAAATTTCTCCGTCAGGTGAAGAGTAAGGTAAATTATGAACATGACGGAAGTTGTTTATAATAAAGAGACGTTTCACGTACGGTCCACGGAGCTTACAGAAAATCAATAGTATAAGAAAAGATGGAGGGAAGCCGTTCTGGTTTTCCTATACACCCCCGTCTGTTCACAGATTTTAAAATGATATGCATATCGAAACCTTCCCCGGGATGAGTATACTCTAAATATGAAGTTTGGTTGAGATCTATCCAACCGCTTCGACGTCATGGTGGAACAGACAGACAGACAAACAGACAGAGAGACACGGAAAGTAAAAACCACCGATTCGGTCTTGAGTTGACCTAAAACGGATAAACATCTGAAAAATTGGCAAAACAAAAGGAATTACAGACAGCGGACCCCCTACAACTTTATGTATGTAGATATAATATATATCTATCTATATAATAGATCGTGATGATGAAAAGTTGAAAAATAACCATCTTGTGTACGACGTCATGTAGTAAATCAGAAACCATCTATATATTAAAAACGTTGACTAAACACAGCTTTGGCAAATCCGTCCGTCCGTTCTACTGGAACGACCTGGTTCATTATTGTTTCATTATCTCCGGAATTACCTCCTGGTGAATCATGAGATATTGATAGGTGTCTAAGTTCATCCATCATTAAATGATCACTCCAATAATTGCAGGTGAAGGCTTACTTTAACCTTCAAAACATTCTGTACTAAGTGAAGTTACTAAGTGAATAACACTTTCATTAATATTCTGATGTTATCTTCATGCTTATCATTGCATGCAACCATGGTTAATTACTGCCTGTCAAGCCAAGGAGTATACATTTCCTCTCATCATGGGATAATATTATTCTGTTCTATATACTCTTTGGTTCTATGACCTTCCCCAACTTCTAAATATATTCAGTAGATGGCAGAACGCTCCTAATAACGTGCATGCCGCTAATATAAAATATAGACTTACGCACAGACGAGAAAGTATCAAATCGACCAGCCTTTTGTATGACCATTACCTGTAACAAAGCGCAGGGATAATCTTCTGAAAACTTGGGTGTCTACTTACCAAAACTGGTATTCAGTCACGCCCAATTGTATGTCGCACTTTCTCGGGCGAGATCTTTTGATAATGTTAAGATCCAGATACGCTCGAATAGTCGAGAGACAGTGAATACTGTATGGAAAGAAGTGTTATAAATAACATTATGAATGAATCAGTTATATACCGGTATTCAATGTTCATAAACGTATTGAAAAGGGCAAAAAAATAATATAACTATGACAGGCATATCAGGATGAGTTATCTGACCTATTTATAACTATTTAACCACTAGTTAGCATCTAAATCGTTTAGTACCGTAGAATAATCAACTCTTTAGTTTGCCTTCAGCTTTGTTTTTCTGAACACTGCTTAGTACTAAAATGATTTGGATCCAAGACCATCATCAGGATTTGTATTAAGACAGTTATATCTGCATGAATACGATGGCATATGCGTCCAGCTCATTGGCTGACTCCCTTTCTGACGCCAACCCTATGAAGAGGTTCCTATTCATTATTCTGTGTGCCCGTGGTCTTTTTTAGTTTAGTATGTAACTGTTTGTAAATGAAGATTTCAAAATCAAAAATCAAAATCTCTTTATTTGCAAATGAGATGTCTACCTCGGTGGCAAATAGTACACTAAAATACATTATTGTCAAGCACTAAATTTTAAATTAACAAGAGACGAAGAAAATTTTCCTAGAATACAATATTATACAATTTACGCTAATAATTTGTTCTATTAAACACACACATCATCCTTAATAAATTTATATTGTTTACAAAATTCTACTTATAATATCTTACAAACATAGTCAACTCATATACAGTATGTGAAATTGCTTCTAATAATAATATACAACTGGTATAAGATTAAAATTAACATTGAATTTATTTACATATTTATATTTTACCCATTTTGGAACCTAAGTAGCATAACGACCTGCTGCGTCTTAACTAGAGCCCCTTTTGCCACCACTTTTCAGAGTTCCTGAAGGGCCTTCACAGCTACCGTAGCGGTCCCAGGGCCCTCGAAGTCCCCACTGTACTTCACCCCTACAGGCAGTTCCCTACTTGGGCTGTCCAAACTCCATACACCAGGGGATGGAATTAATTTAATCACACACATTTTTTATTTACAATATCCTGCACTGGTCGAATGCCCTCTAACATTTCATTTATTTCCTCTGTTGTTGTTTATTCTCTTCTTGAATATCTGTACAGATTTTGGAAAAGGATCAAACACTACCCCTGGTAAACTGTTCCACTCCTTCACGCCCTTCCCAATGAATGAAAATTTACCCCAATCGCTTCTGCTAAAATTCCTTCTAATTTTGTACTTGTGGTCAGTTCTACCAATATAATTATTTTCCAACTGAAGCCTCTCACGGATATTTCCCCATGCTTCTTCTCCTGTATAGGCTCTATATAATCCAACAAGTCTAGTTTTCTCCCTTCTCTTACTTAAAGTTTCGCAACCAAGTTCCTTTAACATTTCTGATACACTACTCTTTCTCCTGAAATCCCCTGTTACAAAACTTGCTGCTTTCCTCTGCACACCATCTAGTTCTTTTATTAGGTATTCTTGGTGAGGATCCTAAACACTGTTTGCATATTCCAATAATGGACGAACCATACTTAAGTAACTTTTTTTCTTTTAATTCTTTGTTGCATCCTTTAAGTAGCCTCATTATGACATGTACGATCTGTATGCTTTCCCAACAATGTCATAAACATGACCCTTCCAGTGCAAATTACTTTCAAATCTCACACCTAAGTATTTGCACTTGCCATCTTTAGGAATAACTACCTCATCCAAAGTATATTCAAATTCAGTTTTAAAGCTCCTGTTTGTAAATGTTGTAACAGTTGATTTGCCTCCATTAATCTTCATATTATTTTCTTCAACCCATTCTTGGATACTCTCAAGGTCCCTTTGTAATTCTGAACAATCCTCAATGTTACTTATTTCCCTACAAACAATTATTTCATCTGCATACAATCTTATTTTCGCTGTTATATTGTTCCCTAAATCATTTGCGTATATTAAGAAAAGTAACGGACCGATTATACTACCCTGTGCAATTCCCTTCCAAACTTTCTCTTCCTATGATATATTATTTCCTACTTTGACTTTCTGAACCCTTGAATTTAGAAATGTTCTTATCCAACGTATAACCCTTACGTCCAATCCTATTCCCTCCAATTTCTTTAATAATATTCCATGTTCCACTCTATCAAAGGCTTTGGAAAGATCTATGGCTATGCAATCTAACTGGCCTCCTGAATCCAACTGATCTGATATGTCCTGCTGAAATCCCACCAGTTGTGCCTCGCAAGAAAATTTCTTTCTAAATCCATACTGGCTCCTCATGAACCAATTTTTATCATCACATATCCCTCTGATGTACTTTGATATTAAACTCTCCAGTATTTTACAAACTATACTGGTCAGGCTGATTGGTCTGTAGTTCTCTGGTTTCCTTTTATCACCCTTTCCTTTATAAATTGGTATTATTATGGATTCCTTCCATTCCTTTGGTATTAAACTATTATTTATGACATAGTCAAAGAGAAATTTTAAATAAGGCACCATATACCACCCCATTGTCTTTAATACCTCCCCAGTAATTTGATCACTTCCTGCTGCTTTGCCTTGCTGAAGCAGTTGGATTTCTCTGAAAATATCTTCATTTGTGAATGAGAAGCTTCTTAAAATGGCTACGCGTCACTTCCGTCCACGGCGATCTTTCTTCTCCAATGTCTTCTTTATCTTCCAGTTTCTTTATTCTGTCCTTTAAGCTTTCATATTCATGTTTCAGAGCGCATAAGTCTTCTTGTAACACTCCTAAAATCTTAATTATAGTTTCGTATGTCTCTCTTTCTTGTGTTCTGCCTCACTATCGGTTTGTTTACACTCGGGACACAGACACTCACTTTCTTCAATATCAGTCCTATTTACAATATTTGCACAACGAAAATGGTACCATTCATCACACTTACGATACAGAATCCCATTTTTAACTACTCTTCTGCATTTGCCATATTTTTCACTGCATCTTACACCATTATCTACTACGGATATCACAGACTCACACACAGTAGTCGCCATCTTACTTACTTTGTTCAGAGACGGTCACGAACACCCATTGCCCGAGCTGGACGAATTAACCAGACACTGCTAAAATAGCTGGACTGACCTGGAATCGTACCTATGAACCGAAGACTACTTAGTCTTGGCCATACAGTCAAGGAATCGGACGGAAGGTTTCTGCGTCTGAATTGTTATTTTTAAGACATTCTTTACACGACGGGAGATCCTTAACCTCAGCCGGGATCGAGCCATGATCATCGGATCATGAATTTGATACTCTACTTTTGATCCACCAAGGCGGTGCAATGACGCATAATATAAAATATCATACTATTGGTAAACAGATGGTACCGATCATCGTGATATTTAAACCCTCTAAATATAGAGAAGAACATTACACCGCAACATAATGTAGGTTTACATCAAAGAAAGGACAATAAGTTCCACCTTTTCAATACTATATATTGTGTGAAAGTTTTACATTACAGTTAAAACATCACAACTTTTGTACATTCGGTACCGGTTTCGACAGATTCCCTGTCATCATCAGCCGAGAATAATTAAACAAAGACAAGTATAAATCATGATTCTTATGGTGTGATTACAATGGTGGATTAAAAATATACATTATATGATTAAAATAGTATATATATACACACAAATAAAAGGTAAGTAAAATGGGAATGGTCATTATTCTATGAGGTGTACACCTTAATATTTCTAATTAAACGGTTAATTTGTTAATCCACCATTGTAATCACACCATAAGAATCATGATTTATACTTGTCTTTGTTTAATTATTCTCGGCTGATGATGACAGGGAATCTGTCGAAACCGGTACCGAATGTACAAAAGTTGTGATGTTTTAACTGTAATGTAAAACTTTCACACAATATATAGTATTGAAAAGGTGGAACTTATTGTCCTTTCTTTGATGTAAATCTTGTTTCAATACGGAACCTAAATATGAAATTCTTAACGTTAAGTAATGTAGGTTGGCAAAATGCAGTATATAATTAAGATAGGACACGGCACTGAATGATACTAAGTGGTACAATGTATTGTTTAGCCTCATTACTGTTCTACTACTGAACTAGGGGTCATTTCATTAACATAATATTCCAATTAAAATTCATCGCTTGTGTTACATTTAGCCATATGACAATATTGAGTCTGAACGTTTGTAACATCATGCGGTCTTGGACATCTGCTACATATCGCACAGATCGCCAGTGTATGTTGGAATTTTAATAACGTAGGCTTTGGTAATCTATATATATAAAGTAGCTTGTCCTGACTGACTGACTGACTGACTGACTGACTGATTCATCATCGCCGAGGCAAAACTACTGGACATAAAGAAATGCAATTTTGGAGATATATTCATATTAAGATGTAGGTGCCCGCTAAGAGAGGATTTTTGGATATTCCGTCGCTAAGGGGGTGAAAAGGGGGGTGAAATTTTAAAATGAGTGTGTCTATATCTCAAAACTTTAAAAGTTTACAGATGTGAAAATTGGTATTTAGAATCTTCTTTAAAAATAAGGAAACACGTATTTTTTTGTTTTGAGACAATCCCAATAGGAGGGGCACAAAAGGGTGAAAAAGGGGTTGAATGCCTTTAATCGGGATACCGGTACATATATCTCAGAAACGAAAGATATTACAGACATGAAAATTGGTACTTTTGATCTCTTTTAAAAATAAAGAAACACGTATTTTTTTGTTTGGGGGAAATCCAATTAATGGGAGGGTGAAAAGGGGGTGAATTTTTAAAATGGGTGCATCTATATCTCAAAACTCTTAAAGTTTACAGATGTAAAAATTGGTACTTAGAATCTTCATTAAAAACAAAGAAACACGTATTTTTTTTGTTTTCGGAAAATCCCAATAGGAGGGGTGAAAAGGGGTGAAAACGTGGTTGAATGACTTTCATGAGGATACTTATATCTCAGAAACTGAAGATATTACAGACCTGAAAATTGGTGTTTAGGATCTCCTTTAATTGGCATTTAGAATCTCCTTTAAAAATAAAGAAACACGTATTTTTTTGTTTTCGGAAAATCCCAGTTGGAAGGGTGGAAAAGGGTGAAAAAGCGGTTGAATGCCTTTAATGAGGCTACTTATATTTCAGAACCTGAAGATATTACAGACCTGAAAGTTGGTATTTGGGATTTACTTTAAAAATAAAGAAACAGTTATTTTTTTGATTTTGGAAAATCCAAATAATGGAGGGTGAAAAGGGGGGTGAATTTTTAAAATGAGTGTGTCTACATCTTAAAACTTTAAAAGTTTACAGATGTAAAAAAATGGTATTTAGAATCTTCTTTAAAAATACAAGAACACGTATTTTTTGCTTTCTTTAAATCCCAATAGGAGGGGTGTAAATGGGTGAATAATGGGATGAATGCCTTTAATGAGGATACATATATCTCAGAAACTGAAAATATTACGGAACTGAAAATTTGTATATGGGAGCTCCTTTAAAAATAAGGAAACACGTATTTGTTTTTTTTTTGGAAAATCCAATTAATGGGGGTTAAACAGGAGTGACAAACTGGGGTGAATTTTTTGAAAGACTATATCTACAGAATATCTGAGAAACGTAAAATGTTATAGACGTAAAAAGTGGGTATTTGGAATCTCCTGTAAATGTAAAGAAAGATAGGTGATTTGTTTTCGGAAACTCCACGTAAGGGGAAATAAAAAGGGGTGAAATTTTAAAAAGCGAATTTCTACAGTATATCTCAAAAACTTAACATGTTACAGAAGTGAAAAATGGTATTTTTATCTCTATTAAAAATAAAGAAACGTGTATTTTCAGCTTTCGAAAATACCACTTGGGTGGAAGGGGGGGGGGGGTAAAAGTGACTGAAAATGGTGTTGAATTCTTTTAATTAGGCTACTGATATCTCAAAAATGAAGATATTACAGACGTGAAATCTGCTTTGGAATCTGCTTTAAAAGTAAAGAAACACGTATTCTCGGAAAATCCAATGAAGGGGGGGGTGGGGTGGGGGGGTGAAAGAATTGAAAAATTAATTGAATTAATTGTATGAGAATACATACATCTAATAGAAACTAAAGTTGTTACGGACGTGAAAATTGGTATTTGAATCTCCTTAAAAAAAGAAAAACGCGTTTGGGGGGCGGGAGTGAAAAGGAGTTGAATTCCTTTCATGAAGACACATAAATCAAAAACTGAAGAAGTTAGAGTCGTGATAATTACTATTTAGAAGATCCTTTACTATTAAGGCAACAAGTATATTTTGCCGGAAAATTCACTTACGGGGTGGGGGGGAGGGGAGTGTGAAAGGAAGTGAAAATAAAGTGAATTATTTTTATGGGGATACTTATATCTCAAAACTGAACGTAACAGATGTGAACATTGGTGTTTGGAATATCTTTTAAACATAAAGAAACACGTCTTCTATTTTTTTTTGGGGGGGGGGTGTAAATAAACTTAACGGCGGTGGGGTGTAAAAGGAGGTGAGATCAATTGATTTTACTGTTCATAATGTACTTAAGGAGCCTCCGTTGCTCAGGCGGCAGCGCGCCGGCCTCTCGCAGCTGGGTTCCGTGGTTCAAATCCCGGTCACTCCATGTGACATTCGTGCTGGACAAAACGGAGGCGGGACAGGTTTTTCTCCGGATACTTCGATTTTCTCTCTCATCATTCATTCCAGCAACACTGTCCAATATTTCATTTCATTTGTCATTCAACGATCATTGCCCCAGAGGTATGCTTCGGCAGCCGGCACAATTCCTATTGTCGCTGCTAGATGGGGCTTTATTCATTCCATTCCTGACCCTGTCGAATGACTGGAAACAGGCTATATAGTTTCGATGTACTTATTCTGATCTTAAACCGATCATTTTTAATCTTTCCTGGGCTGGTTTTCAACAGCCATCTTTTCCTTCGGAGAACGTTCTTAGATTACAGTAGATCCTCCTGGCATGTAAATAAAAATTTAAACACATTTGAAATAAACGATAGGAATGAGATGGACCGTCAAATTGTTCACCTCTATAATAAGGTCAACAATGCACGGAAGTATGTCATTGGTATCGCCAGAAATCCCGCACACTTGCCTACGCGCGACGATGGTGCTGGTCACATTGTAACAATGACACTGGCAGCAGATGTAATTTACCGCCAAGTAGCGATCTTGCAGCTTGCTGTGGGGTTCAGAACATCTTTTAATAATAATAATAATAATAATAATAATAATAATAATAATAATAATAATAATAATAATAATAATAGTAATAATAATAATGTTCTGGACCGTTGTCAAATGTGCGGACCCCCCTGGAAAATGGTCCTGGACGGGTAATGACTAAGAATGCAGTCCGGCCGCGGGTTCAGTACCGCCAAGGCACCCAATATGACACCACGCCGGATCTCCTGAAGGATTTGATCCATATTAAAAACGCTTATAGGAAAAGATGGCAAAGATTTAGGGACCCAACTGACGGGGTGGAATATCTGGACGTAGCCCGGGAAGTACGAAATCGATTGCTGGAAAGAAAGATTGAAAAATGTGAGAAACATACCGTAATCTATTAGAAAACGAGTCAGATCGCGAATTTTGGCGGATTCTCGCAGAAAACGAGTCAGATCGCGAATTTCGGCGGATTATATATCTAAAACAATTAGCATTCAATTATAAATTTCAGTATAATACCGTAGCGAAGCACGGGTATCTTGCTAGTACTGTAATATAGGAGTAACATGTCGCTGTACTGCACTGGACTCCACGCCCCTTGCGCGTAAACATGGTCTAGCAATTGCTGAACCTGGGATTTTATTAAAACGTGGGAGCCAGCTAGCTGGTTTGCTCCCTCTGGGAAAAACTGAGTCACAGAACGTATCATTCGAAAGATTTAAGATTCACATTATTCTGTTTTAGAAAAAATATAAAAATTATTTGAAAAGTAACACTCCTGCAGTATATTTCCTGGAAATTTAACAATACACTGCATGTTTATTTTAAAATGATGAACATACTGTATGTACAAGGAAATATATGCTTTTGGTATGATTCACCAATGTGGATCTGGAGAAAAACTATAAAAGCTGTGTGTACAAATGAAGTCAGTTATGTAGAAATTCTGAGAAAAGCAGAAGAATAACGATCATTCAAGGAGAAAATATGAAAAAGCTAATTTACATTGTTGACTCGCAATTTCATGCAACCAGAAATGAAGACAAAATCATGGGCAAAAAGAGCAGAAGAGAGAAAACTAAAGTTGGTTTCAAGAATTTCAAACAGGCGAAGATTGTTTGGATTAAGGAAATGCCTAGCTTATGCGAAGGGGCAGTAGCCCTCAGATTACGTAGTTCTACCGATACTATACTACATGGTGGCTGGAAAGGAGCTCCCTATTGAAATATGTTAATAAATCTCTTAATATTTCTTTTATGTGACCACAAGAAGTTTTTACGTTTAGTTTAACATAGGATAAATCTTACGGATTAACACTTAGCACTAGAAACTAAAAATTAAAAATCCACATATGAACAGGTATTTTGCACCAGTCTTTGTAACCGACGGGGGATATTTTCGACTGAATTTAAAAGAAATTCTTGAGGGATCTTTGTGAGTACTTGGCGAATACGATCTTTCAGTTCATTTAAATTTGTTGGTATGGTGCGATAAACCTCATCCTTTGCCTAACCCCATAGAAAGAAGTCACATGGAGTGAGGCTGGGACTCCGTGCTGGCCACTCATGCAGACAACCGCGATACAACCAACGTCCTGGGAAACGTCGGTCAAGCCACTCATGGACGTCGAGTGAAAAATAAGGCGGGGCTCCGTCTTGCATCAAAATGAGATCATTGATATTATCCCATGTGGAAACAAATGGCCAAACTTCATTTTCCAACATGTACCGCTCTGTGTTCATGGTGTCTTCAAGACTGAACGGGCTCACAATTTGGTTAGATGTCATGCCACACCAATCTGTGACCTTACGGCGGCTTTGAAACTTTTTCAGTTGTAGCCGCTACAGTAGTGACAGTCCAGTAGTGACAGTTTTGACTGTTAACAAACCATCCAATAAGTAAAAGAGCTTCGTCGCTCCAAATTATGTTCTCGAACAACTGTGGCCCATCCTCATACCAACCTAGCATGATCTCACTATACTCCATTCGCTGGTCACAATCTTCCGGTGATAGCTGTTGTCAAGAATGTGGCTTCCACGGCCATAAATTTAATTCCTTTTCCAGAACATTTATTATGGTATGATGGGAGAGACCACTTTTACAAGCGGTTTGTATTTATGATTTGTGAGAGCTTCTGGTGAACATAGCCTGCACCAATCAGCCCATATATTAATGATACTAAAAGTAATATTTGAATATGTATAATCATTATTATTTATCATATGGCAAAGGATGCATAACAAGGCTCACAGAAAAGCCTACTGTATATTATGTATCATACTTACACTTTCAGATCTAAGTTAGTGAGTTTATCCATTAGTCTGCACCATTTGCACATTTTCTCTGACCTGGATGTCGAGGGACAATCACTTCTACGAGTATCCGTCACAGATCCTGAGTTCATCAGTTGTTGATGGTCTTTGGGTCCAATATAGCTCGAGGCCCGTGCAGTCTTCGCCACCATCACTGCACCTGCAGGCGGGCGGCCACCTCAGCTCTCTCCTGCACCGAGATGCAATGTGCTATTACAGATAAAGTTTAACCACTGGAAAGAAAAGATACATTAAATCTCATTTTAAAAATTGATATATATACAATTTACAATAGGGAATTACCTCCCACCCACCCAGTTCATATGATCAGGAACATCGATGTTTTACTATAGTGGTGTTACTTAGTATTTATAGTATCTTAAACAGGTTATCATAATGCAATAACCATCATAAATATTGGGAAGGTTCACTGCAAAATTTTCGAAATATCCTACGCTGCAAAAAATGAAAACAAAATTTTGTATTTATTTATTTATTTATTTATTTATTTATTTATTTATTTATTTATTTATTTATTTATTTATTTATTTATTTATTTATTTATTTATTTATTTATTTATTTATTTATTTATTTATTTATTTATTTATTTATTTATTTATTTATTTATTTATTTATTTATTTATTTATTTATTTATTTGGCTCGGTAAATTCGCGAAGCAGGATGCTACACTGCTACAGGATTTACACATAGTCCAAGTGAGGATCTCTCCTCTAACGGGTTAGGGACTACTGGTTGATTGTATACTCCTAGCCGCCTGAGCACAAGGAGGACCATGACCCAGAATATGTCCGAGATGCCCACTCACCTTCCGTAGCATCTGGTATCCTGACTCTCAGACCAACTTTGTTTTACGGGACCGAAATCTTGGCGGACTCAGGATTTCTTATTCATAAGATAGAAGTAACAGATATGAAAATAGCGAGAATGATTGCTGGTATAAACAGGTGGAAACAATGGCAGGAGAGTACTCGTAATAAGGAGATGAAGGATAAGGAATAAACTCGATGGCTGAAGCTGTACGCATAAGCAGGCTCCGATGTTGGGGTCATGTGAGGTGAATGGAGGAGTATAGGTTACCTAGGAGAACGATGGGCTCTGTTAGGGAGGGTAAGAGAACTAGAGAGAGACCAAGACGACGATGGTTAGACTCAGTTTCTAACGATTTAAAGATAAGAGGTATAGAAATAAATGAGGTCACAGCACTAGTTGCAAGTACAGGATTGTGACGACGTTTAGTAAATTCACAGAGGCTTGCAGACTGAACGCTGAAAGGCATAAGGTCTATAATGATGATGTATGTTATTTATTAGGCGTAGTTGAAATATAGAGCCTTCCATTATTCTAAACGAAGGTAAGCAATAACATGATATACTAGTTACAATAATGTGAGAATATAAAAGGAACAATAGGAAATCAGCCCATATATTAATGATACTAAAAGTATTTTAATATGTATAAACGTTATTATTTTTCATATGGTAAAGGATGCATAACGGGGCTCACAGGAAAGAAAATACTTAAGCCTACTGTTTATTATTCATCATACAATTTCAGATCTAAGTGAGTTTATTCATTAGGCTGTGCCCGGGTATAATAATAACAATCATTATAATAATAATAATAATAATAATAATAATAATAATAATAATAATAATAATAATAATAATAATAATAATAATAAAGACATAGATGGTTAAGAACAAATTAGATATTTCAATCAATCAATGTTATTTGTTTTACGTCCCACTAACTACTTTTTAAGGTCTTCGGAGACGCCGAGGTGCCGGAATTTTGTCCCGCAGGAGTTCTTTTACGTGCCAGTAAATCTACCGACACGGGGCTGTCGTATTTGAGCACCTTCAAATACCACCGGACTGAGCCAGGATCGAACCTGCCAAGTTGGGGTTAGAAGGCCAGCGCCTTAACCGTCTGAGCCACTCAGCCCGGCAATTAGATATTTAACACCAACTAAGTCGGCAAGGTACAAGGTATAACCAGCCTCGCGCCATCTTCGCTATCGTGCTACCATGACATGCCTACGTAAATTCAATGAAAAAAAAAACAGGTCCTGTGATGCGAGTGAAATGGACAAGGGCCGCACATCAACTGAAATAATAGAAAACCCGTTGTGTGTGTATAAGGTACGTTTGTAATCTTTTAAGTGATACGAATGTGGTGTAACATTAATGATGCTAGTCTTCTAAATTTAGCTAGATAATACACCTCCTTACTTGGCTATTAGCCTCCGTGGCTCAGGCGGCAGCGCGCCGGTATCTCACGGCTGGGTTCCGTAGTTCATATGACGGTCACTCCATGTAAGATTTATGCTGAACAAAGCGGAGGCAGGACGGGTTTTTCTCCGGGTACTCCGGTTTTCCTTGTCATATTTCATTCCAGCAACACTCTCCAATATCATTTCATTTCATCTGTCATTCATTAATCATTGCCCCAGAGGAGTGCGACAGGCTTCGGCAGTCGGAAAAATTCCTATCGTCGCGTTTAGATGGGCGTTTCTTCAGTCCATTCTTGACCCGATAGAATGACTGGAAACAGGCTCTGAATTTTCATTCATTTCACATGGATATTGATGTACTACAAAGTTAGATATTTCTAATCTTATGACATGGGGAGAGGAGAAAATAATTTTTATGGAATAATAAGGAAACCATGAATGGGATTTGCAATTTTTTTTTCTAAATAGAAATCAAATAAGCTATAATAAGGCTTTTAATTTTGAATGAATGTACACATTGTCATTAAATCAATACTTGCAAAAACAAACCGCATAACGACACAGCCCGCGTGAGCATGAACTACCAAGAGACCAGTGCTCAGCCTGAAGGCCCGTCAGGTATCACCTAATATCGTTCTCATGGACGTCGAGCCAGTACTCGGATGGTGATGAATGTCGTTGATCTGACAAGTAATAGAAAACGGGGCATCCTTTAGAGAGGTAGATCGTGGTGCTGGTTATCATGCATAGTTTTAAGAGGAAGTACAACTTGGCAACCATACTCTCCTAACACTAATCAGAAGGAAAAAGGCAAGAGATCCATGCTTTCGAAGGACGAGGTTTTCGGCAAAAGCAAAAGTAGGGCCACGAAGGGGAAAAGAAACCCTAGCCTCACAAACGTAGTACTGTTGTGGTCGGAAGAGGACAGAGTTGACCAAGGGTGATTGGATGAGGGAGATGAAATTGAGGAGCCTGGTACAAGTGGAAGCAATGCCAGTCTCAACTGGGTACCCCGTGGTCATCAATCTTTGTTTTAAGAATAATATCGCACGCTACTTAATTTTTCCCACATTTATTTCTGAGGTATTATTTAACCAAGATACGTATACAGTACGTATTTATCTCATGTGAATTATTTCGTTCAAATCGCTTTACTTGCGTTGATGAAGGAGAAATCTACTCATGTCGTTCAAGTACTGTGAATGTGGGTATCGAAGCAATTTACCATCTCCAGTAATCATGTACAAATATTTAATGTGCAGTAGACGGAGTAATTCGGAGGCTAACAATTTCAAACAACCTAAGCACATTCTAAAGTACTGATTGCTGATTTATTAACGTTTCAGGTTTACCATACATTGTTGGATAATTACCATTATCCATTACGCTGAAGTAAAGTAAACTTGTGTCCTCATCCCGAGGGAGTGCAGCTCTTTTTAAGCACATTCCTAATGGAGGTGAGGTCCATGTACCGTTTTAACCGTTTACCAGCCCTCCTGCCATTCTTACATTTGTGACAGTACAGGGAATCGAATCCGGGACCCGACGACGGCAGCTAATAACACTAACCGTTACGCTACGGAGGCGGAAAACCCTTACGGTTATAAAGGTGAACTAGTGCATGCCACTACAATAATTATAATTATAATTACCAGTAACTATTATTTAGTGTTCAAATTATCGTTAAGGCGTAATGCATTACCGATTATTCAGTTACGATTCACCCCAACTCTGCGACATGGTACAATCCTCGATATTAAAATAATGGTAGGTCTGCATATCGTGGAAATATTAATTGAAAATCACAATGCTGGACTGAATAGTTCATACCACAAAATCACATATTCCATGAAATAGTTGAATTTATTGCAATATTTACGAGATAGAAATGTATAACAAGTCGCCTTTCATAAATGGAGAGACAAGCCTTAGAGAGATTTCAAATCCCTTTGCTTTTAATCCCTTGCATATTTTTTTTTTCTTTCTGACTGTGGGGAATTAATCCTTTAAGCCAATTACGGATGGACTAATTGGGTAGAGCAATAGATGTTGTGATGAAGGCAATAGGAGTTCAAGCCATTACTGCAGAGTAAACTATTTAATAATAAAACACTTTGGAACACAATCCTCGTAGTTCCCATAACTCTCGAGTACAAGGGAAATGTTTTCCTTCTCTTTCGCTTTCAGACAAGGTGGCGTTTTATGAAGCACCTACATAGATTGTTGCAAATGTTTTACAACAGCTAGTAAAAAGTGTTTCCCTTTACTGGATGTTTCAGGAAAACAGAAAATATCTCAGGAGGCAGCAGTATCCACTATTTCGATAAAAAAATTCCATGAAATAATGTACCTAATTTCCAATGTTTTTGTTATTACGGTTATGTATAAGGTACGTATAGCTGCTGATGATGATAATTTTGATGATGATGATGATGATGATGATGATGATGATGATGATGATTGTTGTTTAAAGGAGCCTAACATCTGAGGTCATCGGCCCTTAATGGTACGACATGGACGACATGATATGATAATTACAATTTTAAAATGTATCCACTGATGAACAATGATTGTAATCTGTTTTTGTTTTTTTTTTTGTGAACAATACCACACCACACATTCCCTCCAAAGCATTGTTGATGATTAGCGACAACCGTACCATGGAGATTTTCATTTTGCCGTGTGTGTGTGAGAGAGAGAGAGAGAGAGAAAGAGAAAGAGAGTTATGTATCTATAAGTTGCCACCTCTTCCAAATAACGCACCGCCGGTGAACAAATCGCAGAATGGACTACAAAACATCAGTATGCTATTGTCCATGTGCAACGTCTGTACCTCAATATCAAGGCATTGCAGGACATGTTAGCAGGGACATTCTTATTTGTTTTGATTCTAAGAATGCTGGGCTGTATGGCTCAGATGGACAAGGCGCTGGCTTTCTAAGCATAAGTTGGCAGGTTCGATCCTGGCTCAGCCCTGTGTTATTTGAAGGTGCTCAGATACGTCAGCCCCGTGTCAGTAGATATACTGGAATATAAAAGAACTCCTGCGAGACAAAATTCCTGAACCTCGGTGTCTCCGAAATCCGTAAAAGTAGTTAGTGGAATGTAAAACTAATAACATTAATTATTATGATTACAAGCATAACCTCCTGACGTCTGTTACAAATGCTTAGATACACCAATATGTTCTTATTAGCAGAAGGACAATATTATTAGTATTTACATTCATGTCACTTTAACACAGTTTGACTTTCGAAGACATTGGAATGAAGGCAAACTAGGGCAGAGGAAGTAGCGTTCGTGAACCTTGCTACACCGATATTTATATGGTGGGAATGCGGGAAACTATGGAAAATTATTTGCAGGGCAGGTGCCTATATCTAGACCTAGACTGTATCAGATCAGCAGATGAAGAAAAGAAAATACTCGTAATTCTAAACCATTCCCTGTACGTAGATAAATGGGAGGAATATTTCTAAAAATCCTGTTAGTCAATATTGTTAATAAATAGAAATAATAAAAGGTTTACAAAGAAATTAATGGTCAGCGTAGTAATTTCACCAGCAGGTAAGCACTCAAGGGCTCCTCAGATGTTAATTATGGAAAATAGTCGCTCATTGTTTCTTCGAACTTGTAGGAAGTTGCTGTCAAAAGTTAACAAATAAATATTATTATTATTATTATTATTATGATTATTATTATTATTATTATTATTAATATTATTATTATTTGATGCCCAGTGAGTCGCGGCTTTTAATTTTAAATGGTTAAATCCTTTGTTTTCGGGACTGGGTGTTCATGCAGTCCCGAACACTCCTGCAACTCATATATCACAGACGGCACTGTTCTCCGCCACAATAAAACTCTCTTTCCCTTTGCTCGGCAGATACCACCCTTCCGCATCTGAGGGTCTGCCCTACAAGTGCTGAAGCAAGCTAGCAATAGCCACGTGAAATAATATTATTGTCAACACTAATAGTAGTAGTAATAATATCAGTTCCTCTTGTCTTTACACTTGTATTCTCTGCAGTAGAGCAATCCCTTTTAACTAATCGAACTTCGACGGCATAAAATATTGACTTTCAGTATATTTAACCGTTATGCGTATAGAAATATTCTGACTACTTTTATTCTTACAAATAGGAAAATAGGAATCTGAAAGCTGTTCACGCTCACTTATTGAATTGAGACAAGTGCGTTAGATAGCTCATCATGCAATCCACAGTTCATGCTCCAATCAACAGGGGTCAGCGAGGTATTTCAAGCATTTCCTCTACATTCCACTGTCAGTAGAGTTAACTACAGTAGTTATCCATGTGTTGGTGCTCCAAGCTTGTGTATGAACAGAATGCCACAAGGTGAGCTTAGTGCGGAGAACCTTATGTCTTCACTACCGCTTGCTATAACTCCTACAATCAAAGCATTATAATCTGGGGCAGGATTTCTATGCATTTGTCTATATTTGCTTGAATCATACCAAAATAAACACACACAAATCAGTGTTATATTGTGGCAGGGTGGGTGTTTCTATGTTACAGAATAATGTTACAGAGTTTGGCTTATTGTTTCACAATTATAGGCTTAACTATGCATTCTGGCAAACATAAGAATCAATATACTACAACTTACAAACTAAAATTTGTTTATGGCTTATTATTCCTGTCAGAAAGTCACTCCATTCACCGCATAGAGTAATTCTAACTGAAGGTATACATCTGCCATGGACCTAGGTGTAAGCAATCGACATTAAACTGGTGTCTTCAATGATCATTGTATCCCGTGTTGATTTACACGACCAATACCAAAAGAGAATTGATTTCCTGCCTATGAGCATTAATAATGTAAATTGGTTAGTAGTTGATGATACGTTTCTGAAATTGGCATTCAGTAATCACATCCACGAACCTGCTACGAAGGCGTAGCAGGGGGAGAGGTGATACTCCTACGTGGCGCGTCCCAGGTGGCGGATAGGGGGGTCCTAACCGGCTTGCCAGCGGACTTGAGGGAAATAAAATACCTCTCGCGGACCAAACACACACCCCCTGTGGGTGGGGGAGGCAGACGAATAATACACCCACGGTATCCTCTGCCTGTCGTGAGAGGCGACTAAAAGGGGCGACCAAGGGATGATTGGATTCGAACCATGAAACTACTTGTGATTAGTACAACCACGCGGGGAACACCATGGGTCGTTATTACTTGCGCGCAGTACCACTATGTTAGGTACCAAATAGGTTTGTGATTAGTAGCAATCAGGAGCACCGTGCGGTCAGGCTTTTACGGTACCTGTGATTAGTAGCACTATATGAGCGACACCAGGGTTCTGGCTTGCCTATGATTACTACCCACTACATAAGGAACACCACGGGATAGTACGGGTCCCTGTGGTCAGTACACGTATGTGATGAAAACCATAGGTTTGCGTTGCCTATAAATGGCGCCGCTATGTGTGAAACACCATAGGCCTGCATTACCTGTGCGAATTTCATTAGCTGTGAGTAGTACCATAATGTGTGGAATACCGCGAGTCTACGATACTGTTGCTTAGTACCGCATCATGTCAACTACCATGGTTCTTCTTTCCAAGCGATAAGTACCATGATGAGAGGCCGATGACCCCTTTAGATTGCAAGCATCGTCAATTCAGTATTGACCTCTAGAAGCAGTCCCTTGGTCAGTATTACCATTGTTCTCCGTCAGTTCCTGAGACTGAGACATTGCGGATCGTCTCCACTGATTGTTTTAACTTCATATCCATCCGTTCATTTTTCGTCCTCACGTTTTGAATTCTGGTCAGTGGAGGATTTTGTATTTTTATTTTGTCATTGCATTTCGTCTCATTTCGTACCATCAGGGCCCGATGACCTCGATGTTAGGCCCCTTAAAACAACAAGCATCATCATCATCATCATCAGTAATCACATGGTGATCTCTGCGAAATACCAAGTAAAAAAAATTATGATGGCACACTCAAAATGACCGTGGATTGGCATTGATTTTGCCCTAATATGGCTTAGTGAATATATTCTCAGTAACTGCTAACTGCTGGTGATACCTAGTGCTTACACTGTACTGGCTCTTCTTGTATGGGCTAGACAAAATGTGTTATATTCATTTGAGTCTCATCCTTGACTGACAGTATGGATGTGACTGAGGTATGAGCGATGCCAGTAATGTCATTCTTTAAGCAGCCAGTCCCTATTATGAATTGTGTGAAAATGTCGCTTTCAGGGTCGGTTGGTGTATGCATTTCAGTGGAAGTGGTGATGGTGATTATTGTTTTAAGAGGAAGTACAACTAGGCAACCATCCTCTATGCAACACTAATCAGAGAGAAAAATGGAAGGGATCCGATACTTCGAAAAATGAAGATATCGACCAAAAAGAGACACAGGCCACGAAGGGAGTGAAAATGAAAGGCTCCTTAGGCCTCGCGAACCTAACACCGTCAGGGTCGGAAAAGACCGAGAGTCGATCAAGAGAGGTCGGATAGGATAGATGAAACTGAGAAGTCTGGTATAAGTAAGTGGAAGCAATGACAAGACTCAGCTAAGGGCCCCGTGGTTGCCAACCCACGTTCCAAAGTTTAGAGCCCCCGGGGCCTCCTTTAGTCACGTTTTACGGAGGGCAGGGGAAAACGTGGGTGGCATTTCAGTGGGATTATCAGACTAATATATAATATCAACTTCTCGTTCAGCGAATAAAGCAACGGGAAAGTAGTGAATTACTCATTTCCCTATTATGCCTCTTCAATGATGTCTAGGGCCTATGACAGCTTATGGTGGTGCTGTTGAGGATCAAACCAGCTTTCGGGCTGAATACTCAACGTGTAACCAGTATCCTGGAGTGTCTAGACACCCCAAACTACCAGTGGTATTTCCTCTTTGTAGCCAAAACATACCTTAAAAATATTCTGTGTGGTTTGTTCGTCAGTTACCTGCAAAATAACAACAGAAATTTTAAAAGAGAACAAATTAGAAAACAACTACCAATTGGAATTTTGAAAATGTGTTGCACACGAAACCCTGCAACTCAGCCAGTTACTCCAGAATATTTTTATTCAAGACATCGTACAGCAGAACCAATCAATAGTATATGTAACATAAAAATTAGGAAAAATTTGCTTAGCAAAAACTTTGACCAGCATGTAATAGTCGAGAAAAAAAGATGGTACTGCTGAATGTACTGTAGGCTGACCTATTTTTCAAGAAAGACTTGCCATAGTATTCGGACAATGGGGTGTTCTATACAAATTGCCTCTTCATATTGTGGCGTACTTTTGGATAGTAGCTATTGTTAATTGTATTTGAAAAAAAATACGGCTTTATGGTCGATTACACCAACTGACAATTATGTACTCAGATAAGTAAAAATTGAAATAACAGTTTATAATAGAAATATACTCCAAAATTGAGACACCTGTCTGACTAGTGTAGTTGGCACAGGCGATATGGGCAAAGAACTGTAGTTTGGCGATGTATACAGTATAGGCCGTGGACACCTTTACACTGTGAGTGTCCAGCATTTAACAAGATGCTACATTAATAGGAGAGTAATCATGTTATGATTCAAAATCCAAATCGCAGCTAGTGGGCAGAGTTTTGCGCGAAGCGTTTTGCTGAGACCTTTCCAGAAGTCATACGTGGTAAGTACAAATTGGCAAAGGAAAAGGGAATGGTGAAAGGACTATCAGGAACGTACAACCACTCAGATTAGCACAACATTTTATATTATAAATAACAATAAAAATATGGTTACATAGGCAAGTTTTAGTTTATAAGTTGACTTTTACAGAGTAGATGACGAGATTTAATTGAAACTAAGAAACTAGAAATGTTAACACCATAAAAGGGGGCAAGTACGTAATAGTATAGATTCAATCAGGAAGAGAAGAGAATTATACTTTACAAAATTTAACACTCAGGACTAATGAATAAGATTAGATCCTGCAAATCACGAATAGATTACAATATGACCAACACCCTATTAAAAACAGCACTATGTTTAGAAAGATATATAAAACCACGAAGGCCACTGTACAATAAGAAACCCACCAGGGTCACCTAGAAAAACAAGGAAGGAGCAATAGGAGAGAAAAAAGAAATCAAGGGGCTGTCGAGGGGACGGGTAAGGAAGATTTTCAGCCTGCTTAAAAGTTCCCAGAAAGTAGTTAAGCCACGCATACAAAGAGGCGTATGCACTGTTCCGAAACAAGGAAAATCACAGATATGATTATCTCTTCAAGCGTCTGTACACGAAGTAAGTCTAGTGGAAAAAACGGTTTGAAAATTACAAATCAAGTTCAGAATGAACATACTCGTAGATAATTGTAGTTGCCACACAAAATGTAATACTGCGAATCCAGCCTGAAAGGTATAAAGGAGGAGAATAATAGTTCCTTATTTAGGAGTTGAAAGCACAATACGATTAATTTATACTCACCCAGCCAGCCAGTTCAGATGTGATGTTGCAGTTAAAATAAGATATCGCATACGGGCCAGCCGTAATGCGAGTGCGAAGGCCTCCCTCCACACACTTCGTCACAGGATGTCTGACCACCTGTTCGAGGCCAGGGCAGGCATTTATAGGGGAAGATAGCAAAGTCCAGAATGTACGAGAAATAGGCGTGACGTACACATGCAGCGGAAGAGGGGTGGAGACGGAGGGAGAGCAGTAGTAGAGTGCATAGCGGGCTGGGTAACCAGACGAAGCACACGCAGTAGTGAGAGCAGGTCGGAGAAGTTGACAAATGATAAAGTAGAACAGGGCCTCTCAAATGCCCAAAATCCCACGCGTGCAAACAGCTGTGCAAGGTTCCTGTGCACAGTGCATCGGTCCTGCTCAGCTCGGCTCGGACCAACGCTTCGTCTTTGGACTACTCGGCTAAGCTCGGCTCAACTCGGCTCGGATTCGGAGCGGTACGGAGCAAGTGACGAACACGTAGACAAAGAGAGCGAGCGAGACAGGCGTGGGGAAAGAGAGCTCTATTGCTCCAAACCGAGGATTGGAGGTCTCCACTCGGATCGACCAAGCGAAGCCGTCTTTTTGCACAGTGCACAGTGCATGCACCAGGCGCATGCACCCTGAGAGGCCCTGGTGTAGAATCTTGAAGTAATAAATACGTAGGGGAGCACGTTACAATATCCGATTTCCCGAGTGCCGTAAGAGGCGGCTAAACGGGGCAACCAAGATATGATGGATCTTAAACCATGAGATTACCTGTAATTAGAAGTATCACACGAGGAACACTATGGGTCGACTTTACTTGCGATTAGTACCACTATGTGGGAAACACCATGTATCTGTGATTAGTATCATCGGTGAAGGATCACTATGGGTTTAAAGTATCTGTACAGTATTACTACCTCCACATTGACATCTAATTATTATATAACAATAAACAACTGAAATAATTTAAAATTTAAAAAATAATAAACATAATCGAAGTACCCGTAGTATGGGCACCAGAGTTCACCATAACTGATCCCTCAAATTTGAATGCTCCCTCCCAGGGCATGTACATTGAATTTAGTACTGGTATATCTGCTTCAGGCCTTACCTAAACTTCTGAAAACGACTAAATACCACGAATCTGCTACGCAGGCGTAGCAGGGGGAGAAGTGATACTCCCACGTGGCGCGTCCCAAGTGGCGGATAGGGGGGGGGGGGTTCCTAACCGGCTTGCCGGCGGACTTGAGGGAAATAAAATACCTCTCGCGGACCAAACACACCCCCCCTGTGGGGGGGTAGGTAGACGAAGAATTCACCCACGGTATCCCCTGCCTGTCGTAAGAGGCGACTAAAAGGGGCGACCAAGGGATGATCCAATTAGAACCATGAAACTACTTGTAATTAGTACCATCACGCAGGGAACACCATGGGTTGCCTTTACTTGCGTAGTACCACTATGTTAGGTACGCAATAGGTTTCTGTTTAGTAGCGACAGTGTGTGAATCAGGATGGGGGTCCTGCAGTACCTGTGATTCGTACTCCTATATGAGCGACACCATGGGATTAGCGACACCATGGTTCTGCCCTACCTTTGCTCAGTTCCCCCAATGTGAGGAATTCCACGGGATAGTACGGGTCCCAGTGGTTAGTCTTGAACCCGTTTATTCAACGAACATTATCGGGTCACGGTTGTGCTTTGGGAGCAGTCCTCTGGTCACTAATACCATTGTTTTATATTATTTACATAATTTATGTTATTATTTATTTATGTGGGTCGGATCAACTGATGGTTTTAATTTCATAATCATTGTTCATCATTTTTGGAATTATAGTCAGTGAATTGATTTTGGAAATATTTTAACTTTCAAACCCTTTTGTGAGTTGGATTCGCTGATTATTTTAAATTATTATTCATGCCTCATCATTTTTGGCATTCTGATCAGTGGATGAGTTTTGGAATTGGGAACATGCATAATTTTCAAAAATATTTTTTTTGAAAAGTACACCAATGAAATAGTACGTAAACGTATTACATTGTGGTATGTTGCCTTGTTTTCTACCATTAAAAAAATGTTTAATAGTGCCTTTCCGCAAGGCGAGTGAAACGGCCTCTGACGTAAGCGGCGCGCTGTGACGTCACGATCCAGTACCGCATAGAGCTCTACCAGCCGTTGTGCATCAGCCGTTGCTAAAAGCCGATTGTTTATTATTCATGATCGCGAGTAACTTCGAAATGACAGAAGAAAGGTTCGAAACAGCACAGTCAGACAATCTACCCAGTGTAGATGTCATCATTCTTGAAAAATGTGACTTTTGTGGCCGCAGAAATTCGCGGATAACAAGCAAGTTTGTAAGTGGCGTCTTTTATATACGTGCAATGTACTGTAACCCATAGTATTAGGATAACAACGAACCTGGATAGATATCACATCACTTTCAACATTTCCTTCTAGACTGATTCCCCTATTAAAGAATAACATTACATTTTCGGGCTTTCAGCATTAGTAAAGTAAGAAATCGGATTTCAGCACTAACATAAACATATAGGTAGCATTATAGTACTAGTCCGCTTCTGTGGTGTAGTGGTTAATGTGTGCCACTCCCGGAGGCCCGGTTTCGATTCCCGGCTCTGCCATGAAAGTTGAAAACAAATAGTACGAGGACTGGAACGGGGTCTACTCAGCCTCGGGAGGTCAACTGAGTAGAAGGGTTTCGAATCCCACCTCAGCCATCCTCGAAGTGGTTTTTCGTATTTTCCTACTTCTCCTCCAGGCACCTAAGGCCACGGCCGTTTCCTTCCCTCTTCCTTGTCTATCCCTTCCGATCCTCCCATCCTCCAACAAGGCCCCTGTTGAGCATAACAGGTGAGGCCGCCTGGGCGAGGTAATGGCCCTCCTCACCAGTTTCATCACCATACTCAAAGTCTCAACGTTTCAGGACACTGCCCTTGAAGTGGTAGAGGTGAAATCCCTCGCTGAGTCCGAGAGAAAACCAACCCTGAAGGATAAACTGATTAAGAAAGAAAGAAAGAAAGAAAGAAAGAAAGAAAGAAAGAAAGAAAGAAAGAAGGAAAGAAAGAAAGATCATAGTACTATAGGGCTATAATCTATCATTCCCAAAAAAGTATATATTTATGGTTGGGACAACTGGCCTACCCACTTCCAGGGCCCATGAAAGAGAATTAAATATATTTGTGGAGGGAAAAAGTTAAACATGATAAAGATAAATATGACTTCACAAGTCGGGCTGAGTGGTTCAGACTGTTGAGGTGCTGGCCTTCTGACCCCAACTTGGTTCAGTCCGGTGGTAGTTGAAGGTGCTCAAATACGTCAGCCTCGTGTCCAAGACGTAATTGAAGCATTTAAATAAAGCATTATACATTACAATTTAAAGTTTTACCACTAGAACAGCTGACATGGAAAAGTGATTTGAAAATTCAAACAAATACATCTTACGTTAAAATATTAAAAAAAAAAAAAATATATATATATATAAACTGTAAACCTTTCCGATATATCACCAGCATTTCTCCGGCTCGCCAAAATCCATTTCTTCCTAGTTTTAGCGTCTTTGGAACATTTATAAACAATTTGTTTGGTATGGTATGCGATGTGCTATTGCACATCGGAACTCTACACCATTTATAAGTTTTCTGCCTCACTGTCTGCGCAGGACTCATTTTAAGTCTAAAATATACCACTCAGATTATTATCCAATGTATAGACCTCGAATTTAACCATACTAGACACTAACGTAAAGTAGAAACACGCGAAGTGTATCCTGCTTCTCACAGCACACTGTGTTATTTCGTCTGCTAATTCAGTCAACCTGTACGATGACGTCAGACCAATGAGATCGCGTGCTTGCGTGACGTGACATTTTCGTAGATTTTTATCACGTTTGGAGTTATTATTTGTACATTCTGATCACATTTTTGAATTCTGCATGAAATTTTGAATCAGATTAGCATATTTTTAATTAAAACCCCGGATCATGCATGTTCCCTATTGTAATTTTCTGTACATTTCGTCTTATCTCGGTACCATTAGGGGGCGATGGTTTAGATTTTGGGTTCCTTTGAACTACAAGCATCATCATCATCATCATCATCATCATCATCATCACGACATCGGATTTCACTTTTATGGGATCGAGGCACTGCACCCATGTCTTAATTGAAGCTCAGCAGAGGATGTACGGTACATAGCTCAAGTGAAAAACAAATCGAGCCAAATTAATTTCCTGTACCAGTATAATAACATGAACTGTATAAAAAGAAGGCGCGTGCCAAGGCGAGCGCAATGAAGGAAGCAGAGCAAGAAGTGAATACAAACCATCGTCTATGTTTTGTCTCCTCTGCTATTCGAACGGCGCATACGACAATACAAATTCAATGGATGCAATAACGTAGTTTCTGGTGCTTGTTTTTATGTTTCTACAGAAACATGTGAGTAGATGAATTTAAGAACTCTCCTTATATACCATAAATAATTTGTGGGGAAAATGCGAAAAAACTCCCATCCCGCCTTGAATTATAATAAGCGTCACTCAAATGCATTTCTTCCCGATAATGATTACGTAAGTAGAAATCCGAGGTTGGAAAATATATTTTACGAGATAAATAATTTGATTAAGGAGATTTTTGAAGAAGAACATTAAATTGGATGAGTTTCAAAAGTAATGTGAGTAGATACGAGTGAAAACATAAACTTTACGCCTGAGCGCTTTATACGTAAGAAATATTACAACATAGGAAAATACTATTGAATGTCTAGATATTAATAAAACATAGGATAGTTTGCCTTGTACGAATCGTAAACAAATATATTTTCATTTCATTGCCATTGTCAATAGTCAAATCCTTAGCTTATTCTGGAACTTCTTATCCTACATTTGCAACACTCTTTGACGATGATAATGCTTTTTGTTTAAAGGGGCCTAACATCTAGGCCACCCCCTGTGGATGGGGGACGCAGATGTAGAATACACCCACGGTATCCCCTTCCTGTCGTTAGAGACGACTACAAGGGGCCCCAGGGACCCTCAACTTGGGAGCGTGGGTTGGCGACCACGGGACCCTTAGCTGAGTCCTGGCATTGCTTCCACTTACTTGTGCCAGAGTCCTCACTTTCATCTATCTTGTCCGATCTCATTTGGTTAACTCTTGTTCTTTTCCGACCCCGGCGGTATTCGAGGCCTATGGAGTCTTTCATTTTCACACCCCTCGTGGCCTTTGCCTTTCTTCGTCCGTTACTTCATTTTTCGAAGTGGCGGATCCATTCTTTTCTCTTCCTTTTTCTCTCTGTCTACACCATGTGGGTAGGGGACGCAGACGATGAATACACCCACAGTATCCCCTTCCTGTCGTAAGAGGAAACTAAAAAGGGCGACTAAGGGATGATGACATTAGAACCATGAAACTACTTGTGCTTAGTACCATTACGTGAGGAAAACCATGGGTCGACGTTACTTGCAGTTAGTACCACCATGTGAAGAACACCATGGATCTACGTTACCAATGAGTAGTGCTTTTATGTGAGGAACACCATGGTTCCGTTGTTAGTAGGGTCTACGATCCTGTGTATTCCACCGAGGCGGGGAAGCGGGCATTCGGCTGCACGAAGTAATGTCCATGTGCCGTAATGCTGTGCTGGAATTTATTTATTTATTTATTTATTTATTTATTTACTTATTTATTTATTTATTTATTTATTTATTTATTTATTTATTTATTTATTTATTTAATCCTGACTTACATTTGTGGCGAAGTTAGGGCTCACGGCCCTCTCTTGCGCTTAACCACTATAAAGAATAAAATTTAAAAATGTAAACATGAAAGTATGACATAGAAATTCTAACAAGAAATAATACTACGGACCGATAATTCTAAGCCTAAGTTAGGCCTACATATCAATACGGCAATTAGTGTGACAATAATAATAATAATAATAATAATAATAATAATAATAATAATAATAATAATAATAATAATACCATTCACACAACGTACACGCAATGACTCACACAACTCAGTTTTACGTTCCCAAGAAAAACATTCGGCAGGCAGATTTCAATTTATGAGTGGAAGTAAGGTGCCGAATGTCCATTGGGAGTGTATTCCAGAGTCTCAATGCAGCAACTAAAAAGGAATGATTGTAGGAATTCGTTCGACTTAGTGGAATTTCAAGTAGGTAACCAGAACGGGTACTAATTTCATGGAATGAGGAAAGAAACGAAAATTAGAAGAGAAGTAAGTAGGAGTGTTCATCGAGAGCACTTGGTAAACAAGAGTCATTAGGTGAAAATTCCATCGTTCATATATGCCTAGCCATCCCACTGTTGTGAAATACGGTGTAACATGAGCGTCATGTCGCAGTTGGAAGGCATATCGTATGCTTAAGTTTTGTGCTCGCTGAAGTCTCAAAGCTTGTTCAGTATTTAGATTGACTAGTACCGTATCACAGTAGTCTAAAATTGGGAATAGTAGTGCTTGGATTTTTTTTTTTTTTTTTTTGAGGAAGTGTCGGTTTCCCTGGGTTCAGAATAGATCTGCGCCACCTATGAGTGATACCACTTTACGAGAAACACGATGGGTGTACTTTGCCTGTGATTAGTACCACTATGTGAGAAAAACCACGGGTTTGGCTGGTCCCCGTGGTAAGTGCCACTATGTGTGAAAACCATGGGTGTGCGTTACCTGAGAGTAGTTCCATTATGTGACGAATACCATGGGTTTGTATTACCTGTGGTTATTACCATAATATGTCATACACCGTGGGTCTACATTACCTATGATTAGTAGCACTATGTGAGCAACACCATGATATTCGTTGTCCATTTAGTGAGGGACACCACGGGAATACTGGCGCCCATGATTAGTCCCACTATATACGGAGCACCATGGGTCTGCGGAGCTTGTGCGTAGTACCCTTACGTACGAAACACCATAGGTGTGTTACCTGTGATTGATACCATTGTGTGCGACATATGATAGGTCTACATTTCCTGTGATTAATAACACCCCACGGACCTACTACGCTGGCGTAGCAGGGGCAGAGGTGATACTCCCACGTGGCGCGTACCAGGTGGCGGATAGGGGGGGCCTAATCGGCTTGCCGGCGGACTTGAGGGAAATAAAATACCTCTCGCGGACCAAACACACTACCCCCTGAGGGTGGGGGACGCACATGTAGAATACACCCGCGGTATCGCCTGCCTGTCGTAAGAGGCGACTACAAGGGGCAACCAAGGGATGATTGAATTAGAACCATGAAAATACTCTTGATTCGTACCATCATGCGGGGAACACCATGGGTTGCCTGTACTTGCGAGTAGTATCACTAATTTGGTACGAAATAGGTTTGTGATTAGTTGCAGTAAAAAGCCTGGCCTGGTGGTTTCCAGTACCCGTGCGTCGTAGCCATGTGAGCAACACCGCGGGTCTGGGCGTAGCCTGTGAGTTGTACCGCTATATGGGCGGCACCGTGGCTCAGCGTTGCCTGTGATTGGTACCCGCTATGTGAGGAACACCTCGGGAATACCGGCGCCCGTGACTAGTACTCCTAGGTGAGGAAACTTACCGGTTTGCGTTGGCTATGAGTGGCGCCATTGTGTGAGAAACATCATAGGTCTGCGTTACCTGTACGATGTACAATACTTGTGAGTAGTACCATCTTGTGTGGAACACCGTGAGTCTTCGCTACTTTTGATCAGTACCCGAACATTACAAATACCATGGTTCTACTTTACTCGCGACATGTACCATTCTGTGGGGCCTTAGACGTGAATTAAGCACCCCTTCAGACATCAAGCATCATTGTGCTTAATAAATGGTCCCATGGTCAGTAATACTCTAATTAACTACCTTCTTTTTGAGTCTGATCCACTGTTTTTTTTATTTGTTTGTTTTTAGTTTGTTTTTGTTTTTGATAGGTTCATGTCCATCCATTCATTCTTCATGACTTTTTTTATTTTATTTTGGTCAATGGATGAATTTGAACTTTTTGTTATTTCATTTCGTACAATTAGGGGCCGATGACCTCGATGTTAGGCCGCTTTAAACAACAATCATCATCATCATCATCATCATCATCATCATCATCATCATCATCATCAGCGAAACACCATCAGTCTACGTTACTTGTGTTTAGTACCACTTTACGAGGAACACCTTGGTTTTACCTCCCAGTGATTAGTATCATTATGAGGGGTCGGTGACCTGGATTTTTGACCCCGTTACATAATAATGCATCATCCCAGTAGTTCAGGCTTTATGCATTGGATCCACTGATTGTTTTTGTTTCATTGTCATTTTCATCATCATTCGTTTTAGATTTTACTTAGTGGATAAATTTTGATGTTTCAATTTTCGTTTCGTTCACCTCTTACAATTAGGGGCCGACGACGTAGTTTTGGGCCGCTTTAAACAACAAATATCATCATCATCAACATCTAGGCCATCGGCCCCTAATGGTACTAGATGAAACGAAATGTAATAATAATAATGATAATAATAATAATAATAATAATAATAATAATAATAATAATAATAATAGTAGAAGAAGAAGAACTCAGATTGGACAGGAAGACCGGAGCAGTAATCCAGTAAACTCTCCTTTTGAAATAAGTACGGGCGTTCCTCAAGGTGACGGCATCTCCCCTATTGTTTAACTTAGTTCTAGCCAAAGTTATTAGAGAATGGGAAAGATACGTCAAAAGTGTAAGCATCGGAAACTTGGGAAGTAAAGTCAAGGTGAAATGTTTAGACTTTACTGATGACCTAGCAATCATTACTAAGACCAGGGATGAAACAGATACGCCGTATACAAAATGCTCAATATAGCATCGGAACAGGCCTCCAGATATCGTACGAAAAAGCCCAGTTCCTGGAAAATCTGTATCAGCATAGCAGAGAAAAAATGGAAAACGGCACAATTTCGCAGGTGACGTTCTTCAAATGCCTTGGAGAAATCATACTACCATCTTCGAACCTACTACGCTGGCGTAGCAGAGGGAGAGTTGATACTCCCACGAGGCGCGTCCCAGGTGGCGGATAGCGGGGTCCTAACCGGCTTGCCGGCGGACTTGAGGGAAATAAAATACCTCTCGCGGACCAAACACACAATCCCCTGTGGGTGGAGGACGCATACGAATAATACACCCACGGTTTCCCCTGCCTGTCGTTGGAGGCGACTAAAAGGGGTGACCAAGGGATGATCAAATTAGAACCATGATACTACTTGTAATTAGTACCTCCACGCAGGGAACACCGTGGGTCGCTTTTACTTGCGCGTAGTCCCACTATGTTAGGTACACAATAGGTTTGTGATTAGTAGCGACAGTGTGTGCTCAGGATGCATTTTACAGCACCTGTGATTCGTACCACTATACGAGCAACACCATGGGTGAGCGACACCATGGTTCTGCATTGCCTATGATTAGTACCCATTATGTGAGGAACACCACGGGATAGTGCGAGTCCCTGTGGTTAGTCCACTTATGTAAAGAACACAATAGGTTTGCGTTGCCTGTAAATAGCGCCGCAGTGTGCGAAACACCATAGGTCTGTATTACATGTGCGAATTTTATCACCTGTGAGCAGTACCATAATGTGTGGTATACCGCGAGTCTACGCCACTTTTGATTGGTACCGCAACATGATAAATATCATGATTCTACTTTCCTAGCGATAAATACCATTATGAGGCCCGATGACCTGGATTTTGGACCCGTTTATATTACAAGCATCATCGATTCAGTATTGTACCAGGAAAGCCTAGGTCCTGGTCCATATTAATCGAAAGAAACGTTATTCCAGCATAAAAGATCCGACCGACGTACGAACATCTATGTAAAGAATGTTCCAGTATGTGCCAGACCCCACGAGTGCACTAGGCGGAGTCAAGTGACGTCACCTGTCGCTCGAAGCTCACCTCCCCTAGAGATATTTCTCGAAAAGAATTTTCTTTTCTCAGCTTTTCAACGCCTTAACCAATTTCAACGGGACAGACGCTGAATCGTAACGGACGTCATAAAAGTTAATCCCTGTGAATTTCGAATTAATTCATCCCATGGTTGTTGAGTTATAATAATTTAAAGTCTAAAAGATATTACGCACTCACGGTCATATGGCCAAGAGATGCTACCCCTCCCAGCGCTGGTATCTATATATGTCAAGGCCAGCCAGCAAGCAGGCCAGTACAAGGACGAGTATACAGCTGTGTGTGAGTGAGACAGAGGAGAGACCGACCCGCGTACAGTATGTTCGCGCAGTCACGGTGAAAGTACTTGCCGTCGCATTTCCGGAACACGAAATTATATCGCCGACAGAATTATAAAAGACGTCGCACTGTGTTTAGTACCCACGAACCTGCTACGCAGGCGTAGCAGGGGGAGAGGTGATACTCCCACGTGGCGCGTCCCAGGTGGCGGATAGGGGGGTCCTAACCGGCTTGCCGGCGGACTTGAGGGAAATAAAATACCTCTCGCGGACCAAACACACACCCCCTGTGGGTGGGGGAGGCAGACGAATAATACACCCACGGTATCCCCTGCCTGTCGTGAGAGGCGACTAAAAGGGGCGACCAAGGGATGTTTAAATTGGAACCATGAAACTGCTTTTGATTCGTGCCATCACGCGGGAAACACCAAGGGTTGCTTTTACTTGTGCGTAGTACCACTACATTAGGTACGAAATTGGTTTGTGATCAGTAGCCCACAAGAGCACCGCGCGGTCGGCTTTTGCAGTACCTGTGAATAGTACCACCATATGAGCAGGACCATGGGATGATAGCTACCATGGTTCTGCCTTGCCTATGATTAGTATCCACTATATGAGGAACACCACGGGATAGGGAGAGGTCCCTGTGGTTAGTACTCTTCTGTGATGAACACCATAGTTTTGCGTTGCCTGTAAATGGCGCCGCAAAGTGGGAAAACATAGGTCTGTATTATATGTCGAATTTCATAAGCTCTGAGTAGTACAATAATGTGTGGAATGCCTCAAGTCTCTGCTACTTTTGATTAGTACCGTAACAGGACAGCTACCATGGTTCTATTTTGATAGCGATCAGTACCGTTATGAGGGGCCTATAACTTCGATTTAGGACTCCCTTTTGACTGCACGCATAATCGATTCAGTGCTATAGCAGTAGTCCCTTGGTCAGTAATACGATATTGTCACGTCCGTTTATGTGACTGTGTGACATTGCGGGTCGCAACCACTGATTGTTTTAAATTCATGTCCATCCATTCATTCTTCGTTGTCACATTTTTGAATTCTGGTCAGTGGAGAATTTTAGACTTTTAATATGTCATTCCATTTCGTCTCATTTCGTACCATTAGGGGCCGATGACCTAGATGTTAGGCCCCTTTAAGCAACAATCATCAATCATCAATCATGTGTTTAGTACATCGCGTCGCGACTACAGTCGAATCCTAAAGACATTTAAGAATAGAATACGAGTGAACTTATTGAAGTGCAAATATCAACTATTTAACGTTCACAGAATATGTCATTACGTGTAGACTTAGGTTACTTCAAATGATATTGAACTTCTACAGAAACTAATGTGTAGAATCACCAGAACTCATTTCTTTTCGAGTATTGAACTGTATTTCTTTATTCACGCCACATCAGTATACGACTTACAGTAGTAATTTGAGTGAAAACTAAGAACTTTTTCTGAGGTAATATGACGTTATAATAACAAGATAAGCAGAAAATAATCCTTAGTGACTTAATGACTGTGTTCAAAGACTGTGATTATCGACTATGATTTGCCTTTTCAACTGTGAACTGTGTATTTATGAACGTTTCAGTAACGATTTTAAATAGTATTTCATACAGGAAGGACTGTGATTCTTTATTTAACGTCTTGAAATTCAATTACGCCATAAATAGTGTTCAACAGTAAATGACAGTGTCAGTGATAACTACTCGCACTAAGTGAATTTTTCGTGTGCGAAAAATCACCCTAACAAGCTGCAATTCTACATGATCCAGTTCCAGCCGTCATCACCTCATCGGGAACGTCAACATGGTGTGTTAAGGGAACATCGCCGATCCTGATTCTCCACGGAACATTCCAGATGTCCATCCTTCGACACCACGAACCTACTACGGTGGCGTAGTAGGGGGAGAGGTGATACTCCCACGTGGCGCGTCCCAGGTGGCGGATAGGGGGGTCCTAACCGGTTTGCCGGCGGACTTGAGGGAAATAAAATACCTCTCGCGGACCAAACACACTACCCCCTGCGGGTGGGGGACGCACATGTAGAATACACCCGCGGTATCCCCTGCCTGTCGTAAGAGGCGACAAAAAGGGGCGACCTTGGCGTGGACATGGATTGCGGTTTGGAATAATGTGATGGACCTCCTGTGGATGGGAGAGGCTGAATACATCCATAGGTAATCCCTGCCTGTCGTAGAAGGCGACTTAAAGGGTCATGTGGCCATGGTCCCCTCTTTATTTTTTATTATTTTTCCGAGGGTCAGATGTAGACCATTCAAAATTTGATGTGCGTGCTGCCCGGCGATGGAGCTCCTATGTGTGCGACTACGCTCGAAAGCCCGTGCCAGCAACCACCCAGGACGCAGCGGGTGGGAGTATCATGTACCCGGGCAGTGGTATCCGCCTGACAACGCAGGTCCCCGCACAGCCGAATGCCAGAAGGACATATTATTATTAATTATTTTTATTTATTTTTTCTATTGTTAGTGCTCTGTACACGCTATGGGGTACATGCTATTGCGGGTGACCGGAGGAAGGGAGTCCTAGTGCTCATTGCCTCGGTCATCCCGTATTAGGCATCGTTCAACATCGGACCCCGGGCAATACCTGCTACGACCAGGTGGGTATTGCCTTGGCTGCTTGGTTCGGCTACAGAGACCCCTGATCGGAGTGGGTGGCATTCGGGGAGGATGCTATCGGGCATGGCTTCCAAACGAAGTCGGCTCTCACAAGGTGGTCGCCCACCTAAGTCTTTAACTTTTGCTTCCCTGAGAGGTTCAACTCCCTGGGAACATGCGCAGCGTGAAGGAATGGGATCCAGCTTCCCTAGGTTTCTGGTCGCTACCAGAACCGATGGGCAGGATTTTAAGCTGGTGAAGTCGATCCTGTTTAGTAGACACATCGAAGGCGTCTATGGCGAACTGGAGGAACTTAAGAAAATGCGCAACGGTAGTTTGCTTCTAAAGACTCGTACAGCACTGCAAGCTGATCAGTTGCTTAAGTGCGAGCACTTTGGCGAAATCCCCGTCAAAGTGGAGGAGCATAAGTCCTTGAACCTGGTTCGCGGAGTCATCTTTCACCGCGACCTTATTTTGAACACTGACGACGAGTTGATGGAAGACATGAAGAACCGTGGCGTGACACACGTCCGGCGCATTACGCGCAAGGTCAACGGTGAAGACGTTGCCACTGGTGCCTTCATTGTCTCTTTCAAGTTGTCAGTGTTACCAGAGAAAGTCAAGGTAACAACTTATCGTTGCGATGTGAGGCCGTACATCCCGCCTCCTATGCGATGCTATCAATGCCAGCGATTCGGACATATGGTATCTCGCTGTTCGAATCAGGCTGTATGTGGTACATGTGGACGAGTAGCTCACGGCGCGGAGGAGTGCACAACTCCATACAAGTGCACTAACTGCTCCGGTTTTCATTCTCCTCGGGATCGGAATTGTCCGACATACCTGAGTGAGAAGAAGATCCAGGAGATCAAGACCCTGGATGGTCTTTCCTACCAGGAAGCGCGCCGTAAGTTTCATTCTATGAATACACCTGCCCGTACACTCGACTATAGTTTGATAGCTCAGAGTCTTCCAGGTTCGTCATTTACGACCAAGACACCTGTCCAGACCGCTGAGCCCAAGGCGACTGTTGCTGCTCCCAGCAACGTCGCGAATAGTCAAAGCTCGAAGGGGGGGACCACCCCACCTTCGACCAACCAGAAGTCTGTGCCGGCTGGCAGTTCCCAGCCGGCACAGCAAGGGGGGAAGACTAAGTCTCCCCCCCCTAGGAGGTCGACGAAAGTCGTGCCCCAGCCGGCGGAGGCGGCATCGTCGACCAGGGCTGGGAAACCATCTCCCAGCCCGTCTAAACTCGAAAAAAAGAAGGGGAAGAAGAGCGCCCGTCCTGAGCGCTCTCGGACTTCCCCTGCGAAGGAGAAATCATGCCCCCCATCTGGGGGATATGAGTCTGCGCCAGGAGGCACTCCTGCTCCAAAACCGGCGCGCTCTCCTCGTAGGGGACCCCATCGCGCCCGAAAAGCGTCGAAGTTCTGGGCGACACCCCTGCCATCTTTCGATGACGGAATGGATGTCGCACTGTCCTCTACATCTACGGATGTAGAACTAGATAGTGTTTAGGCTTACGAGCATTTTTTCGCTCATAACCTAACACTCCTTTTATAGTCCACACTATGGCACTGTTACAGTGGAATTGTAATGGTTATGACAGGCATCTTGCTGAGTTACGTCAGCTTATTAGTGAGTACGCAGCGAGTATAGTCTGTCTTCAGGAGACCAATTTCAGACCTGGTCATCATACGGTCCTGAGGCATTTCAAACTATACTCGACAGAACGATACTATGCTCACCGGGCTTCCGGAGGCGTTGGCATTTTTGTACGTTCTGATAGCTACAGCGAAGAGGTTCCATTACGAACCCCTCTAGAGGCTGTAGCTGTTCGCGTCTCGCTGCCTGTCATAGCAACAGTGTGTAATGTTTATCTTCCACCCGGCCAGCATCTGAACATCAATGATGTCGCTGATCTTATAGATCAGCTTCCACCACCCTTCCTCTTATTGGGCGATTTTAACGCCCATCACCCCATATGGGGCTCTGAGACGCCTTGTCCCCGAGGAAGAGAGTTGGAAACACTTATAACAGATCTGGATTTATGTATTTTGAACACAGGGGAACCAACTCACTTTAGTGTACGTTACGGCACATACTCTCGCATAGACGTAAGTCTATGCAGCCGAACGTTGGTTCCACTGTTTCGGTGGAATGCACACGATGATCTCTGTGACAGTGACCATTTTCCCATTATTCTTACTTTGTTGAAACATAAACCCGTCGAGGCTCCCCCTCGATGGATTCTTAAACATGCTGATTGGCCAAAGTACACATCACTAGCTGTCTTTCACGATGATGTCAGGCGGACCGTCGGCGAGGAAATAACTTACGTCACCCAAGTTATTCTTGCTGCTGCTGAGGAGTCCATTCCGTTTTTCTCGGGGGCTCCTCGCCGAAAACTCGTTCCTTGGTGGAACGATGAAATAGCAGCAGCCATCAAAGAACGCCGTCGCGCTCATAAACGTTACCGTCGACAGCCTACTGTGGCCAACTTGGTAACATTTAAGAAACTCCGCGCTAAGGCGCGAGTTCTTATTCGACAAAGTAAGAAGGCTTCATGGGAGAGATATGTGTCGTCCATGACGTCACATACTCCATCATCTCAAGTGTGGACGAAACTTCGACGAATTTCGGGTATTCAAGGATCATCTGCTGTACCGGGAATTTCCATTGCAGGCAGTGTCGCCACTGATCCCCTCGCGATTGCTAATCATCTCGCTAGTCATTTCGCGGATGTCTCTGGCTCCGGAAATTACAATCCTGATTTCCTCCCTCTGAAGCGGGAGGCAGAACGTCATCACCTTAGTTTTGCCACCCATGATTCAGAGGACTACAACGTGCCCTTTACGGAGTGGGAACTCCGCAGCGCCTTAGCGCTTTGCAAGGACACGTCTCCTGGACCGGACAACATCCATAACCAGATGTTGAAACACCTTAGTGATGATAGTTTACTATATCTCCTTCGTGTGTTCAACCGAATCTGGACAGAGGGTGATTTTCCGTCTCAGTGGCGAGAGGGCATAGTCATCCCTGTCCTCAAGCCTGACAAAGATCCTAAGTATGCAGGAAGTTACAGACCGATTTGTCTTACAAATTGCCTGTGTAAGCTATTTGAGAGGATGGTAAATCGCAGACTCGTGTGGTGTCTGGAGAAACAAGGACTTTTGTCCGAGTACCAATGTGGATTTCGAGCCGCTCGATCCACTACAGACCACTTGGTACGCCTGGAGAGCTCTATCCAGGATGCGTTTCTCCGCAAACAGCACTTGGTAGCTGTCTTCTTTGACTTGGAGAAGGCCTACGACACCACCTGGCGATATGGCATCCTTTCAGTCCTGCATCAATGGAGATTCCGAGGTAACTTGCCGGTATTTATTGCGAATTTTTTGTCCCTCCGTCTATTCCGTGTCCGAGTAGGGAGGACATATTCGCAATACCACGTTCAAGAAAACGGAGTCCCACAGGGATCGGTTCTTAGTGTCACTCTGTTCGCGATTGCCATAAACGGTATTGTCGCTGCTGCTGGTCCAGCCGTAATACCGTCCCTATATGTGGATGATTTTGCTCTGCACTATAGCTCGTGCAGTATGGCAGTCGCAGAGCGACAGTTACAGCAAGCTATTAGGAGGGTGGAGAAGTGGACCTTAGAACATGGCTTTCGGTTTTCTGCCGCAAAGACCTCCGTTGTCCACTTTTGTCGTCAACGTACTCTTCACCCTCATCCTGAGCTTTATCTAGGAAATGTCGTTCTTCCAGTTGTTGACACCTACCGATTTCTTGGGCTCCTTTTTGACAGTAAATTATCGTGGGAGCCACACGTGCGGGAGCTAAAAGTGCAATGCACCAAGAGGCTTAACCTCTTGAAGTTTCTTAGCAGCACTAATTGGGGGGCTGACCGCGTGGTGCTCCTGCGATTCTATCGGGCACACATTTTATCCCGGTTAGACTACGGCAGTGCAGCATATGGCTCCGCAAGACCAAGCGTTCTTGCGAAGCTGAACAGTATCCACCACAGCGGGGTTAGGTTGGCGACGGGAGCTTTTCGTACTAGCCCCATCGCTAGCCTGCTCGCTGAGTCTGGTGTGCTGCCTCTACACCTGAGGCGCCAGCAACTACTACTTACATATGCTGCAAATTTGCGACAGATGCCACTTCATCCGAGCTATCCCTGCGTGTTCAACAATGGCAACCGCTTGTTGTACGTTGCTCATCCACGTGCGACGCGGCCGGTTGGGATACGCTTGGATAGCAGTTATGAATTGTTTGACGTACCTTCGATTCCTTGCCTTGTCAGACAACCAAGTGGGGTACCTCCGTGGGTTGTGCGACGACCTGAAATCATCCTGGACTTGCACACTGGCCCGAAAGGAGACACGGACCCTTCGATTTATCGGAGGATCTACCTGTCCGTTCTTGGCCGCTATCCAGGTTCAGTCGTCGTTTACACGGATGGTTCACGGACAGATACGAAGGTGGGCTGTGCGTTCGTTGTCGACAATGATCGGTTTCTTTTTGCTCTCCCGGATACCTGTAGTGTGTACACGGCAGAGCTCTATGCTATCTGTGAGGCTCTGCGGTACGCATTAGACAATGAGCGCCGACACTTTCTTGTGTGTACTGACTCCTTGAGTTCGCTTCAGTCTATTGATACCTGTTTCCCTCGACACCCTCTGGTGCAGCGGATCCAAGACCTGCTGGCCGGGTGTTCGGATGCCGGCACCAGAATTACGTTTGTGTGGCTCCCCAGCCACATGGGCATAGAGGGAAACGAGTTAGCAGATCAGGCTGCCAAGGAGGCAGTTACACTGCCCCCGTTGCCTTTCAAGGTTCCAGCAAGTGATATTCGCTCTCAGCTGAGACATCTGGTTATGTCTCATTGGGAGATGGAGTGGCAGGCCATCCCACTTCCCAATAAGCTGAGAGCGATAAAAGGAACAACGAAGGTATGGAGGACTTCCCTGCGGGCTTCGCGGAGGGAAGCCGTGGTATTATGTCGCCTTCGGATCGGCCACGGTATCTTGACGCACTCCCATCTACTGAAAGGAGAACCCCCTCCGGTGTGTACCTGCGGCGACCATCTTACCGTGGTACATATCCTTACGGAGTGCGTGGACCTGGTCGATCTGCGCCGTAGTATTAACCTTCCGAGTACTATCTCCCTTATCTTGCGCGATGACGAGCAGTCAGCAGACCTCGTCATCCGCTTTATGAGGGATAGCGGTCTGTTTTATCGTGTGTGATGTTGTCCTTTGTCCTAGTGTTGTTTATGTCAGTTGCGCTTTTATTTCATTGACTTCATTTTATTTTGTGTTGCGCATTTTAATGTGTTATTTGAACGTCTAACGTAAATTATGTGTTAATATCTGTATTACTGGGCAATGCCTTATTCCTTCAATTTCCTGTCCTTTCTCTTATTTTAATAGAACATAAGGCATTGCGTATTAGATCCACTGACTGTTTTAATCTCACCCTCATTTTTCTTCATCACCATTCTTTTTTAACTCTAGTCAGTGGATACTTTTTAAAATTTTAACTTCATGTCTCATGTCATTCATTTCGTTCCATTAGGGGCCGATGACCTTCGATGTTAGGCCCCTTAAAACAACAAGCATCATCATCATCATCATCCTTCGACATTTTGTAGCAACATTTCTTTCCGTAAGTGAGTAGTAACAAACTGACTAAATTTTTTTTTTATTAATTTTGAACAGTGGAAACTTCAGTGCCGCGTGTGAACAAATATTTCAGAGTTCTCATAATTTCTCAGAAGTGATTAATTTAATTTCAAATTTCATTTTTATATCTCACAGAAAGACTTTAGGCTTTTCAAGTGTGCTGTATGTCAACTGAAACAAACTGAAAACTGAAAACTTTTAACAGAAATTTAATTTCTCATATCAACTTACAATTACAAGTGTGTGCTTAGGTTTGGAAAGACTTTAGGTGGAAATTCAATACCTCATATTCTCACATATGAAAGACTTTGGAATCAGTGATATTTATTCAGGAAGATTACGTTCAAACTTTTAATGCCAGATTTGAGTCCAATAATCATATTGCAGGGTGAAGAATTAATAAATTGTTTTGAAAAAAATTTTTTAACCATCTATTATTCGCTCTGCGAGTCTATCCTACTCTGTATCGGCTCCAAAACCAAGTTCCACTCCCTGAGGTCCTACTCATGCCCTTTACCCAAAAACTTTTCCTGGTACAGTATTGTGCTTTAGAAGCAGTCCCTTGATCAGTAATACTTTTGTTTAACGCTAGTTTCTGGGAATATGGGGCATTGCGGGTCGGATCCACTGATTGTTTTAACTTCATATACATCCATTCATTCTTCGTCCTCACGTTTTGTATTCTGGTCAGTGGAGGATTGTGGATTTTTAATTGTCCTTACATTTCTTACCAATATTGGCCGATGTCCTAGCTGTTAGGTCCCTTTAAACAACAAGCATCATGATCATCATCCTACTACCATAGGGACAATACAGTAGGGCCAACATAGAAAGAGCCACCAAGGTCCATAAGGCGTACAGACTAACGTGGAATTACTACAACAAAAAAGTCATATCGCGTAATGCGAAATTGCATTACAAAACAGTTGTTTTGCGGGAAGCTCCATAAGCCTCTGAAACCATATCCATTGGAGGTCACTCTAAAATTAAAGAAATTGAAAATCAAGAAAGGAAAATTCTCCGGAAAATTTATGGTCCCACGAGAGAAAATGGAATGTTGATTAAGAGGAGAACAGTGGGCCTCTACTCATTGCACTTAAGAAAATGGAAATTGCAACATCATGAAGCTATTGGTCGTTTGTGTTGATTTTCATGATATGGAACGGTGCCATGTAGGAATGTAAACGATCAAAGTTTCAGACCCATTGGATTGTTGCTACAGGTCTCCCCACGTGATTGGTCGCGGAGGAATCAACTCCAGTATACGGAGTCTGGTAGAGTGTATTTGACTTGCAGTCTGTGCAGCGAAGTGTTCCCCGTCAAACATGCCTCGACGACCGAGAAGAGCACGCTATCAACAAATGTCGCCTTTTGAGAGGGCTTGGATAATTGGGCTGTGTGAGGCTGGATTATCGCTAAGGACTGTCGCGGCCCGTGTTGGCCGACAGGCATATACGGTACAACGTGTATGGCAGCAGTTGTCAAATGAAGGTACCCACACTCGTAGACGTGGCACAGGCCCAGCGCGATAGACAACTGTGAGAGAGGATCGCCGCATCATTCGGATGGCCCGGATGGAACCTCATGCAACAGCAGCGCAAATTCGAGCAGCTGTGGCACCCCACGTTACACAACAAATAGTTGGTAATCGCCTGCGTGCCGCTGGCTTACGAGCCCGTGTCCCTGCAGAAGGTGTTCCATTGACCCCACAACAGCGACGTGTAAGGCTGGCCTGGTGTCGAGAAAGATCGACGTGGGTCGACGAATGGCATAGGCTAGTCTTTAGTGATGAATCGCGCTTCTGTCTTGCCCGCAGTGATCGCCGGAATCGTGTGCGCCGACGTACCGGGGAGAGGGACCGCCTGGCTCTTATTGTCGAGGGCACACGTGGCAACACCAAGCATTATGGTCTGGGGAGCTATTGGCTTTAATGTGAAATCACAATTAGTGCTTGTTGAGGGCACTATGACTGCTCGACAGTACGTTGATAGGGTACTCAATCCAGTGGTTGTCCCTATGATGGCTAACATTGCTAATGGGATGTTTCAGCAGGACAATGCCCGGGTTCATACTGCACGCATCTCCAGAGAAGCTCTCCACGATATCACAACCTTAGAATGGCCCGCCAGATCTCCGGACCTCAGTCCTATTGAGCATGTGTGGGACATGATGGGTCGACAACTGGCCAACAGTCCTCAGCCACCCACAACTCTGGAACAACTGACCCGTGCAGTGCAGCAAGCATGGGCCACAATTCCTCAGAAAGCGATCCAGGGCCTTATTGACTCCATGCCTCGACGAATTCACCAATGAATTGCAGCTCTTGGTGGGAACATCCTGTATTGATTGTTGTTCAAACTTGCGGTCAGAGGGACCTGAAAGAGTAATCATCGAATCGCAACCAAACACTTGTCCTGCATGTTCAATTGCAGAAAGGTAGCACCACTCCTTCTGGGTGTTGCAATTTCCATTTTCTTCAGTGTAACTGAGAGGTTCACTGATGCCGTACGCGAGAGACGCCTGAAATTCCACGGCCATATCTATAGAATGGACAGCAACAGACTCATCAAAAGATTAAGGTAATCAACTCAAACAATGTTAAAATAAACTGGCTAGAAGAAATGGAGGCCGACCTCCAAGAAATGAATATGACGGACGACATCTTAACAGATCGTGGAGCTTGTAGAAAATTAGTAGCCAAGCATAAATTCGTGGGAAATCTGAAAGTAAATCTGGTAGGAAGTGGTCCACTGAACGGAATACGCAACACAGTGTATTCATGAAGTGATTTTGGGAGAATAAGAAAGCGAAAACCATCAGGCCAACGAACTAGTTCAAAAGCGCTCTTTGAATGGGCATAAGGAAGAAATAATGAAAGAAAAATATTAATATTAGTAATAATAATAATAATAATAATAATAATAATACAATTTATACGAAGTTAAAATAATCAGTGACCTAGTTCGCCACGCCTTAGTTCCTTAAAGTTATTTCAAAAGTAGACTAAAATATATGAAAATGGAATAAAACATTGTTTTTGAAATTAAATCACATATTCCATTCATATTAGACATTTAAAAAGATTAAATGGAATAAAACAGAATTAATAGAATAAACAATCAGTTAACAATAAAATATAAAACTGACTTTTAACTGGAACTACTGACTGCTCATCATCTCGCAGACGAAGGAGATGGTTCTGAGAAGTTTTAGACTATGGCGCCGACTGACACTCCTTAAGATGATGATGATGATCATGCTTGTTGTTTAAAGGGGCCTAACATCGTGGTCATCGGCCCCTAATGGTACGAAATGAAATGGCAAAAAAATTCAAAAGCATCCACTGACCAAAATAAGAAAAAGTCATGAAGGATGGATATGAACCCATAAAAACAAACAAAAACAGTGGATCCGACGCACGAAACATCACAGATAATAGTATTACTGACCGAGGGATCACTTATAAAGCATAATCCTGAATCGAGGATGCTAGATGTCTACAGGGGCCCAAAATCCATGGCTAAGGCCCCACAGAATGGTACATGTCGCGAGTAAAGTAGCACCATGGTATTTGTCATGTTGGGGTACTAATCAAAAGTAGCAAAGACTCACGGTGTTCCACACAAGATGGTTCTACTCACAAGTATTGTACTTAGTACAGGTAACGCAGACCTATGGTGTTTCTCACACACTGGCGCCACTCATAGCCAACGCAAACCGATGAGGTTCTTCACCTAGGTGTACTAGTCACGGGCGCCGGTATTCCCGTGGTGTTCCTCACATAGTGGGTACTAATCACAGGCAACGCAGACCCACGGTGTCGCTCATATGGGTACGACTCACGGGTACTGAAAACCCATAGGGGAATTACTCTCTGCTGCTACTAATCACAAACCTATTTCGTACCTAAGGTAGTGGTACTACTCGCAAGTACAGGCAATCTATGGTGTTCCCAGCGTGATGGTACGAATCAAAAGTAGTTTCATGGTTCTAATACAATTATCCCTTGGTCGCCCCTTTTAGTCGCCTCTCACGACAGGCAGGGGATACCGTGGGTGTATTATTCGTCTGCTTCTCCCACCCACAGAGGGTAAAGTGAGAGAGAAAAGAAGTGATCCGTCACTTCCAAAGATGAAGTAACAGACGAAGAAAGGCAAGGGCCACGAAGGGCGTGAAATGAAAAACTCCGTAGGCCTCGAATGCTCTAATATGGTCGGAGTCGGAAAAGAACAAGAGTTAACCAAGGGAGGTCGGACAGGATAAACGAAAGTGAGGAGCCTGGCACAAGTAAGTGGAAACAATGCCAAGACTCAGCCAAGGGCCCCGTGGTCGCCAATCCACACTCCCAAGTTGAGAGCCCCTTGGGCCGCTGTTAATCGCCTCTTACGACACTCAGGGAATATCGCGGGTGTATTCTACATGCGCGTCCCCCACCCGCAGGGGGTGGTGTGTTTGATCCGCGGGAGGTATTTTATTTCCCTCAAGTCCGCCGGCAAGCCGGTTAGGACCCCCCTATTCGCGACCTGGGACGCGCCACGTTGGAGTATCACCTCTCCCCCTGCTACGTCAGCGTAGTAGGTTCGTGGCACTCCTTAAGGATCTATACCACGGTCAAATGACTAACACAAGTACCCACCGGGGGTGCTTCTCCCTTCAGTAAGTAGGAGTGCGTCGCTGTACCATGAGTGATCCGAAGACGACATAATACCACTGCTTCTCTCCAAGAAACCAGAAGGAAAGTTTTTCATACCTTCGTAATTCCCTTAATCGTTCTCAGGTCAGTTGAAAGAGGTTTGATCAGCCACTCCATCTTCCAGTTGAACATACCAAATATCTCAGCGGAATACGAATATCACTGCCTGGAACCTTGTTAGGCAACGGGAGCAGTGTGACCGTCTCCTTGGCAGCCCTATCGGCGAACTCGTTTCCTGCTACACCCATTTGGCTTGGGAGCCACAAAAGTGATTCTGGTGCTAGCACACCAACACCCGTACTGCAGCAACACCCTTTAAACTGGCACGATTAACTGGACCTTTTTGGCCTATATGAACCGGTGTTACATTGTTTAGCCTCCTGCCTCTCCTCAAAATCGATCCTGAAGCGCTAGTGCAGCGTCACATCTATAATAAGCTTCGTTTAGCACTAAAACACTTCCACTGGTTTTCTTTTTTAAATACGGACTTTTATATAAAGATCATTTCATGTGCCACGGCGCTGTGTTTTTTATTATTTCATCGAAGACGGATTTCCATTCATAGACAGCCACGTCTGAACCTTCTGAAGCTTCTTCGCTTACTTCAAACTCTTCAAACGTTGTTCTGTATTTGTCCGTAGGATATATTATCCCTGCATGCCTAATTACTTTCTTTTTTCTCCCAAACACTGCGTCGAGAAGAGAGAAAGAATGACTTACGACAGGATATATAAATTCGACCCCCTTTATTGTTTGTGGTGCTTCGTCTTTAAACTATTTCATTACTGCTCCGATAGGGTTGAATTTTAACTTTTTCCAGGACGGCCGTCTGAACAGTGTCGAACACAATCAAAATGCACTCTTCAGTGCATTAAGCAGAACTGGGGTTATTTCATTGGACACATTCATTCTTTCGTATTCCACATAGGTATAAAAGGTAACAGTCTTCACATTTTGTGGTGCGCTTGAGTGTCTGTGACAGACAGTAGAATTATGGCAGACATGACTTCGAAACGCCCCAAGTCTGCCCAGGGTGTTCCACCACCAAAGTCTTTAACATTTATTTCAGGGAGGAAACTTCTGGGAACAAGCGCAGTGTAAAAGTATGGGTTTCAGCTCCCCTAGATTTTTGGTTAAATCCATTCTATTTAGTCATCACATTGAAGATGTATACGGTAAACTTGAGCATCTGTAGAAAATGTGCAATGGCAGTTTGCTCCTCATGAACGCACGGCAGCCCAAATAGATCCGCTGCTCAAGTGCGACCATTTTGGCGAAATCAATGTCAAAGTAGAAGAGCACAAATCCTTAAGCCTGGTTCGCGGAATCATGTTTCACCACGACCTCATCTTGAACACTAATGAACTGATTAGAGATATGAATAACCATGGCATGACACACGTTCGGTACATTATGCGCAGAGTGAACGGAGAAGACATTGCCATCGGTGGCTTCATAGTCTCAAGTGGACAGTTTACCAAAGTGGAGGTAACAACATTATCTTTGTGATGTGAAGCATATATCTCACTCCCCATGGCGTGCTATCAATGGCAAAAGTTCGGATACATAGTATTTTGTTGTTCGAATCCACCTGTGTTTGGTACATGTGAAAGAGAAGCTCACGCTGCAGAAGAGTACACACCTACGAATGGGTGCACCAACCACCCTAGCCTTTATCTTCATCGAGACAGGAACTGTCCGGTATATCTCACTGAGAAGGAGATCCACGAGATCAAGAAAGTGGATGGTCTTTTCTACCAGGAATAGTGCCATACTTTTAATTCTATGAATTCACCTGCGAAGACATTAGACGTATGCGTGATAGTAGAGAGTGTACCAGTTTCGTGGTTGTCTTCATCAGCACCTGCGAAGATCGCTGCGCCCAACGCGGCTGTTGCTCCTGTGAGAAATGCAGCGAAGAGTAAAAGCTCCAATGTCACCCTTCCCCATGAAGACAGCGAAAGCCACGCCCAAGCCGGCGGAGGCGGTATTGTTGACCGGGAATTCCCCTCCCAGCTCGTCTAGACCAGGAAAAAAGGCGAAAAAGAAAGTCGCCCTTAGCAAACGCCCCTTACCCTCCTACGAATGGGGAAACTTGCCCTCGATCCGGAGGGTCTGTGGCAGTGCCAGTAGATGTGCCTGCTGGAAAACCTGCGTGCTCCCGTCGTGGGAGGAAACCCAGTCCCCGAAAAAGTTCGAAGTATCTTTTCCTCTGCTATTGGCTTTACGCCGCACTGACACAGATAGGTCTTATGGCGACGATGGGACAGGAAAGGGCTAGGACTGGGAAGGAAGCGGCCGTGGCTTTAATTAAGGTACAGCTCCAGCATTTGCCTGGTGTGAAAATGGGAAACCACGGAAAACCATCTTCAGGGCTGCCGACAGTGGGGTTCGAACCCACTATCTCCGGAATACTGGATACTGGCAGCACTTAAGCGACTGCAGCTATCGAGCTCGGTGTTCGAAGAATCTGAAGGCATACATCACCTCATATGGTGAGGAGATGATGCACGTCGAGCGTCTACCTCCAACTTAGGATGGAGATGTTAATGTAGGTTAAAAGACATCTCGTCCCTTACAACCGAAAACTCCTCAAAAGTGTCCACACATTGGCATTGTAACAGTGGAATCTTACCGGTTATGACAGCCATCTTACTGAGCTGCACCAGCTATTCAGTCAGTTTGCGGCGTGTATAGTCTGTATTCAAGAAAGTAATTTCAGACAAAGTGATCGTGCGGTTTTGAAAACGTTTAGGCTGTACTCGACAGAACGTGACTATGCTAAGCGGATTTCTGGTGGCGTTGACATTTTTATTCGTTCTGATACAAATAGCGAAGTGGTTCCACTAAGAACCCAACTGGAAGCAGTAGCGGTATGTGTTTCGCTGCCTTTCATAACTACGGTTTTTAATGTTTACTTCCCACCAGGCCAGCTTCTTAACATCAATGATGTAATTGATTTTATAGATCAACTTCCACTTCCTTTCCTCATACTGGCTGATTTTAACACCCATGACCCATTTTGGGACTCTGAAATGCCTTGGCGTAGAAGAAGGGAGTTGGAATAGGAGAGCTGGATTTATTTATTTTGAATGCAGGCGAGCCAGCACATTTCAGAGTTGCGCACGGTACCTTCTCCCGCATTGATGTTAGTCTGTGCAACCGTGCACTCGTTCCCCTGCTTCTGTGGAATATACACGATGAACTTAGTGACAGTGACAATCGTTTTATTATTCTTACTTCGTTAAAACAAAAATTATTCGAAGCCCCTCCTCGGTGGATTCTTAAACGTGCTGATTCGCCGAAATTCACGCCACTAGCTGCCTTTAACGACGTGGAGAAACAGAGCGCAGACTATGATAATACTTATACCATACAAGTTATTCTTCCTCGAAGTAAACTCATTCTTTGGTGGAGCGAGGAAATTGCAGCAACTATAAAAGAACGACATTGAGTTAATAAACGCTATCATATACAGCCTACTATCGCCAACAAAGCAACATTTATTAACTCCGCGCTAAGGCGCGAGTTCTTATTCGACAGAGTAAGAAAGTTTCGCAGGAAATATGTGTGTGGTCCGTGACGCATGACGTCACATGCACCTTCATCTCAAATGTGTACTATGCCTCGACGCATTTTGGAAATACAAGGACCATCTTCATTATTGGGAAATTCCACTGCAACTAATCTTGTCACTGATCCAGCCACACCTGTTGATCATCTATTAAGTTATTTTGCAGATGTTTCGAGATTTACAATCCTGACTTTCTTATTCTGAAGCGGGAGGCAAAACGCCATCATCTGAGTTTTGCCACCGAAGCTTCAATAATTTATAACGTGCTCTTTACGGAGTGGCAACTCCGCAGCACCTTGGCACTTTGCAAGGACACGCTTCTCGGACCAGACAATGCCCATAACCAGATGATGAAACACGTCAGCAAGGATAGCCTCTTATACCCTCTTGGTGTGTTCAACTGAATCTGGAAAGAGGGTGATATCACGTCACAGTGGTGATACGGAGTAGTAATTCCTCTCCTCAAACCTGACAAAGATCCTAAGTATACAGGAAGTTACAGACTTTTCTGTCTTATTAAATATATGTGTAAACTATTTGAGAATGTGTACAATCGCCGATTTGTGCGGTGTTCGGAAAAAAGAGGACATTTGTCTGAATACCACATGTGGTTTTCGAACTTCGTGCTCGACCATTGACCTTAGTACGCCTGGAGATTTCTATACAGGAAGCTTTTCTCCTAAAACAGCATTGGTTCTTTCAAAATTTTATGCACAATGGGTGTGATAAGTCAATCTTCCTGAAAACTGTAACAGAAAATGAAGTGGGGATAATAATGAAGAATTTAAAAAACAAACGTTGTTGTGGATGGAATGAAATTTCAACTTGGATCTTAATACAGTCGTTTGAACCAATCTTAGGAATTTTGACAGAGTTAATAAACATGCCCCTAGAAGCAGGTATATACCGTGATTTTCTGAAGGTACGTATAATTAAACCAGCATTTAATAATGAAATTTTCCACTTACATTTCCCAAAAGAAGCATCCAATCCCCCCAAAAAAGTTAATTTAACAAAATGATATTCGTATGGATAAGGACAGTTCCGAAAATAATCAGTTTTATCTGACCAAGAGTTATGATGTAAAAGATAAAATTCGAAAATATATGCCAATTAAGTGGTGAAGGAAAGTATTGTTGAAATAACTGGCTTGGTTTGGGATAGTTTTGAAAGGAACATGCATACTTCACCAGGCATTTGCATTGACAAATGTTTGAAATATATATGGTCATATATGCCTGAAGGAAATATATCTCAATCATATAACATAGCTAAGTAATTTATTATTTTATTTTTTACATTTTGGAAAAAGAGAATTTAATCGATTTTAAAATTTACCTACTCGTGTGTACGTGAATAAAATATATTAACGTATAGGATTTCAACCTATACCCTCTACCAATCTCTTGAGACTTCACTGTGTATCATTCCACCACGAGTGGAGACATCCACTTGTGATCATCCTTCTTGCAGCAATGTAATAATTCAAATGCGGTCAGTAGCAGAAATGGGATTTTTTTCCATGTTAAACTCAGTCCTACACTTCCTATCTGTACAGCGTCGACTTAAGAAGTAATGCTGAACTCATCGACCTTCAACTGCCTCCTGTCGTACAAATATCACACCTGGTCTGGGTTTAACGTTACTATGCGTCCCAAACAGTGGCTAGAGTACATACTCGAAACATGTTCGAGGTACAGTGACATACGTCATGTGGTCTCGTAATATGGGGAACTTCTTTGGTGTTTTGTAAAACGTTCGGCAACGTTATGACAGAGAAGTCCGACGGCTCGGAAATATGTAGTCGTAGCCGTAATTTGCTTGTAATGTACTTGTGTCTGTGGAAACCTGGAGATTTGCTTGAATATCTATTTAGTCAACTGCTAGATTACTTAAGAACAACACTCACTCACACAAACACACACACAGTTATAACTAACAGGACATTGTTCATATTCCTGATATTATTGAACGTATTCCGCACAGTTCTGTGCATTCAAGTCGAGTTTTAGGTGGTGTGCGAACCAAGGTGCCATAACCTCCAAATTCGAAGATCTCATACATATTGACTTAAGCTTGAACCACAGATAGCTTATTAAATATTTAGGCCAACATACAGTTATTACTTCTGATGTCCATTCCTTGCTTAGATATAACAGGTAGTTTAATTTTGTATTGTTTCGTTGGTCTTAAATAGCTTAACAGTTTGAATTATGCAACGGAGAATAACATTTTAATTGCACATTCCTGTTCACACGTTTAAGGCTAACATAAATATTCATTTAGGATAGTTTCATTAAACACGCCCTGTCAAGATGGGACGTTTGTTCGAGGTTCGTCCAATGTAATTGCATTTTTGCACGGAATGTATTCAAATCATTCCCCATATTTATTACGAGTGACTACATTGAAATTAAACACATCAAAGCAACGTAAGAGCCAGTTATTTAATTAAAATATAATATGTGACTAATCTCTGAATATTATCAAACTCCGATGGGATAAAGGCGAACACACGCCCACTCAGTTGAAATGAGGATAATAATAGATCTACGGTACAGATGTAACAGGTAATTTCTGGAAAGAGTGTTCTTGTTCAGACACTTATTCTGTCGTGAAAAGTACAGGATATAATTGAAATAGATGAAATCTGTTGCACTTGTGGTGGAATATAATGTCTAAGCAAACAACTTCAAAAATATTACTCTTATCTTGATTAGTGTAGGACAAATGTCGGTGAATGTCTTTGAGAAATCAGTAGGCTGCATACTCTTTGTCAACACAACTGATTTCCTCACGTCTCCTTCCCCTCCAAGGCTCCGCTGTATTCTAGGTGAATGTATGCGACCTAAAGACAGGTACAGTGAGTTAAATGCGAAAGAGGCCCGGAGAATGATCGTTGGCGTACTATCAGACCAACAAAGCTGGGATAACAAGCGGTTCACCTTTCCATATACGTTAGCTAACAGAAAAGCTATTTGTATCGTGAGGCTGACGACAGATGGTTTGAACTGTTCTGTAAATCGATCGACAAGTAGCCTAAGTCCAACCAACAGATTTTAGCCGATATGGCTTGAATCACTGGGGTCAAAAAAGAATGAATGACATGTTGTCATTGTACCCACAAGCAAGACGGTTTCGTGGTGCAAAAACATGCGACTGAGGGTTGGCCACTTTGTACACCTCTTGCATATCAAGAACTTGCTTAGTGTACGTTATCTGTCCACATCGTACAATTTTCTTTCCTCGTTTATTCCTCAGCACAGTAATGAGATTTATTTTATTTTACTTCATCCCATAACCCTCCGCACAGTTAGGAGCTTTATGTTCTGTTCGGATGTAGAGGGGAAAGAAATTGCCTCAAAGACTGACCTACGAAAATGTCAACCTGTGTTATGCTCAGTCCAAGTACTAGCCCTTGAGGTACCATGTTAATATGTTTCATACACAGAAACCTCTAATAAACTTTTTCCAATTTTATTGAAAAAAAAAGTGTTAATGACAACACGCTTGATAGGCCAAAATTATTTTGCAATTCCTAAGTGAAACGTTGTTGGAGGCTCTAGATAACCTTCCTCTGCATATACGAAAATATGTGTGGTTTCATCACTATGGTCTGCCGCCTCACATTTCTTGACCAGTGCGACAGTATTCTACTTAGACACAACATTCCTGGGCCACTAGATTGGTCGAAATTGTGGAGTTAAACGGCCGGCCCGAGGACCTCATTTACATCCCTTGGATCTGGGATCCCCCTGTGGGTGGAGGAAGTAGAATAACACCCATAGTATCCCCTGCCTGTCGTAAGAGGCGACTAAAAGGGGCCCCAGGGGCTCTGATCTTTGGAGCGTGGGTTGGCGACTACGGGACCCTTAACTGAGTTCTGGCATTGCTTCCACTTACTTGTGCGAGGCTCCTCACTTTCATCTATTATATCCAACCTCCCTTGGTCAACTCTTGTTACTTTCCGACCCCGACGGGATTACGTATTGAGGCCTAGGGAGTCTCTCATTTTCGCGCCCTTCGTGGCCCTTGTCTTCCTATGGCTGATGTCTTCATTTTTTGAAGTGTCGGATCCCTTCCATTTTTCCTCTGTGATCAGTGTTATATAGAGGATGGTTGCTTGGTTGTACTTCCTCTTAAAACAATAATCACCACCACCACCTTGGACCTGGAACCGTATCAAGGAACTGGTGTACAGGAGCGAAGTGCTTGGCCCGAAAGCCTCCAAAGGCGTGCAGTTTGTACTATAGCCTCAATAAGGAACGACATAACGTCGTATAAAGCTGGTTTCGTCTCTTCGAAATATACGTTTGGGCTAATGGTCGTCACATTCATTACCTTTTGTAAATCAAATACTTGATCTCCATTTAAAATTAGGGAAACTTGCATTTCTTCGTTTCTGATTCCTACTAATTTACTTTCGTTCGGAATTCTCTTCAGTGAATTGTAGTAACAATTATAAAAATGTACCTAATTTCAGAATGCACTTGCATGTTCATTTGCTTAAAGGGCATCAATCACTGGGATGAGACTTCCCGTAAAACATAACTATTATTTATACTGCACCCAAATTGCCTTAGGTGATATGATGGGATTTGTAATTCATTAATTTCTGAGTAGAGACGAATTAGTATTCGACAATTCTAACAAAAACTGCAAAATTGCCACAGCCCGCGGTCGTAGAAAATTTGAGCCTCCTTAGCAGAGGTAGAGCATGTTCTGTTGGAGGTTGTTAAGCAATTATGTCATAAATGCATTTAGAAAGGAGCTGGACCCTGCACAGGCCATTACTTGTGAGCACTCGCTGCATCCTGGGAAAATTTCCTACGCATCTTTGTTATACAGGGAAACCTGAGATGTGCGAAAGGGAAAGATGATAGCCGAAATCCTTAGAATTTGGTGGGTAGGTCCCTTAGCAAAATGGCTCAGCCTATCAAGTTGCTCCATTTTAAGCGAATAAATTTCCCGATGAGAATATTTCAGTCTATCACGGGAGTTTGTGTAAGACCGCACGTTAACTGGGCTTCTAACGAGTGTATCGGAGTGAATATAATTTTTGGTAGTCTCAAATTAATTACAACGTAGGTGAATACAATTATCGTGTGTGATTGATAACGTGTTGAACGCGTGAATACAAACGGAAGTGGACAAAGTGGTGCCATCAAACCAATAGCCGACGTTAGTTTAATCGAACCCACGCCAAAAACGATACGATCGTATACCTACTTCCAGCTCCATACCGTGATACCAGAAAAAATAAGGAACAACGGACACCTTTTAATGACTTGTTGAAGCCACTGGATTAATTTGTGACGCTCCATGATACCACCAGAAGATGAGTTAGAATCATGTGGTCGGACCTAAGTTTTATAAAGAGAAGCGAACCGAGCCCTCAGTCAGAGAGTGAGCAGACAGTCAGTGAGCAGACAGTAAGCCGTCAGATCCAGTCAGTCTACTTCAGTCTCAGTATGATTAAACGTGTGAGTGTCGAACCGATTTCAAGTAAACGCCAGGACTATTCAGGGCTTACACCAACGTAATTCTGAAATGTAAGTGGATATTCATAAACTATATTTATTCACTTTCAGTGGAGAGTATAGGCTCTATGCAGGTGCCTTTCATAGCGTAATAGCGTGTCATTGCCTAGGACAATGTACGATTTCACAAGACAAAGTGTAAATACATAGTCGACATGAAAGTAGACAGTTGGTTTTAAAAACAGTGGAGTTGGAGAGACTAAATTTAGCAGAGGCAAACGGAATATTCTTAGGAAGTAGAAAAGGGAGCATTTGGTAAATGATAACCTCTTGTCTACTCACCAGTCTCACAGTTCACTAGCCTGTCCTTGAGCTCATTAAGAACATTCCTTTGACCTGGCAAACGTGAGGACAATGAACGATAAGAAGATAAACAATTGCTAACCATCCTACGAAGTCAGGTAATCCGTTGACCGAGACTTCAAAGGGCCTCTTCTTTTCCCGCAGAGTTGACCAGCTGATAGGAAAGTATGTAACTGTAGGACAGCGTCACACCATCATGACACAGTGAGATTATCACTGGGAGTGTGTTAGGATAACAATTAGTATTAGAATAGAATTAAGTTGAAGAAAAGTGTTACGTGTGTGCATGAAATAAGGCGTGTGTTTTCAGTGTATAAATAACGTGCCAATTTGGATATACGCCAATCTTCACCATAACGACGTTAATATTTAACGTGGCCTAAATCCTAAGGAAGGTGCAGAGGGGACTGCATGAGATAGCCCGACGACGCGGCTTGGATGATGTGAGTACCATATCATTGAAATGTTGTTTCAATCAATGTGTAATTCATTAATTATATCCGTGACCACGCTGTCATCCGCCATTTTACCTTATATGTTAAGAAGAAGACCCAAAATCCCCTTAAATGTAAATGTTATGTCACGTACCATAAATTACGGGCATGTCATGAATAAATGTCGAGGGCTTAACCTGTATGATTTCATTTTCAAGATTTTTGGATATCTACTGTGTCGCTTAATATTCTATACATCTACAGTATCCCTAATTTCTTAGTCATACGAAAATAATAATAAGTAAAATAATAATAATGTGGTTTGTTGCGAATGAAAATTTCGTAGTGATGGATCGCGACGATAATAATAATTGTCATGATATTTTTGATGACGTGATTAACAATAACTATTTTTTGAAAATTTGTGAAGTCAGATGATAGGCACAATAATAATAATAATACTGTTGCGATTTTCACGAGTTATTTAGCCAACTCTAGGTTAAGGAATTTCCTAAGTTTTCAACATATCGTCAAAATTGGTGGATATTGATGTCCATGGGAGGATCTGTCATTGATACCCATACATTAATAAAAATTGGAAACTTCTATGAAGTAACTGATAAATGTTCTGTGTTATTTACGTAAGAGTGAGTTAAGTGATACAGTTCCGACCGGATGCTTAGAAGTGAGTTGAGGTTTGATATAAATGTAAATATCGAACAATAAGAAAATCTTGTCCCACAATGAGAAAGTAATAAAACCTCGTAACGGGGAGGAAAATGTTACGTTGAAGTATCAGTGAAAATAATCCTGGATTAACAGGTGACGAGCTACACTCCGTTACGAGAGCTAATGTCTACGAGTAAGGATGGAAAGAATATAATTCCGAGAAAATAAGAGAAATAGTTATAAGAATCAAATTTGAAAGTAAGGAATGAAATAAAGAGGGATTATCCGCTTTGTAATAGAGAAAGGCAGGTGTCTGCTCGAATAATAATAATAATAATAATAATAATAATAATAATAATAATAATAATAATAGAAGTGGCAAATGTAATAATAACTAAATTATAAATACCTCACACGGTAACATGTTGTTGCGTAGGTTAAATAATAATATTTATGACCATGATTTTTTTGCTTGACCTTCCATTCGTCATTTTATTATGGAAGTGAATTTGTAGGATATTTTACGAGGATCTTAGAGCTGGATCTATTTTCATGCCTATTTATAATTGATGTGACTCTGTTGATGTTAAAATTAAGTGACATTTCAAACTAGTTTAAATTATTAAAGTGGCCATTGTATGAGATAATTGGACTTGGTCACACACACCATCCACAGTGAGATATTACCATAGCCATTGTGACGACTGAAATCATCAGAAAATTGAGTAATAGTGAGTCATTTAAATGACAGGTGCCGTCAGCATCTTAGAAGTAAATAACAGTCAGATCGGTTCCTGATTGTATTGCTCTGTGTAAATAGTATATGTGTCTTCTCTATCAGAAGTGTATTAAATGGTATAATTAGGATAGCACAGGCTTAGTTGAATCTTTCTCGTGTAATTTAGTTTGGTTTATGGTCGACGTGGGAGAATTCACCTCACAGTAACGTAAATATGAGGTCAGTAACCTTAGGGAAGTAAGACAGCTTATTTACGTCTTTTAAAACAACATTTCGCTTACAGAATCCAATCGTATACTTTAAGGCATTTCTTTAATAACTGGGGTAAAATGTCCGCGAAATATTGGGTTAAATATTGGAATGTATAGAATGCTAATATTTAAATGTTAGGCAGGTTTGTTGAGCTGGTCTAAAGGCTAAATCAACATTATTTAACTCAAAAATGCATGTGTACAACACAGTGATCATAACTGATCATAAATGTTTACAACTTGCTCATATAATAATCATTCATGCCATGTTAGCTCGTACAATTTAATATCAAACTCAGGAAAATATTACGTAATGTAATAAGTTGATAAATTTTGTTTGAGTATACATCCGATACAACGTCATGAAAGGACAGTTGAGGCCATACGTATTTTTGTGCTAATTCAGATAACGGCAATATAATAGGAAGCAATAAACTCCCAAACTGAGGATGTTCTCAGGAAACTCCTATCATTTATTGGGGAAGTTTCAATTCATAAATTTAAGGGTAACTTTTATTTTATTATTGTATTTTGATAATTTTCAATTAACCGGAGATAACTTTAACACTGCTCACTTACCTTATGTAACTATTACTGTGTTTGACATTCTTAAATGAAAGATAAATAAGGTTACGTCAATCATTTAATCAATATTGCACATCTATGATGTTAGCAATTAATTTCAAATCAATTAATCATTTATGGAGAATTGTTACTTAAGGCGTAACCTAACTATTGATTGTTGTTCTGCAATTTTAATAAATTAATGATTTTGTTGTCCACTTAAAATTTTGGATTTAATTAATTTCACTATTAGAATAAATTAATTATTAACAATTTAATCTGGCCCATTCTAATTTAGTAGCGATAGTACCCGTGGTATTGAATTCCCTCATGTATCAATTTTAAAAGAAGAAACCCGAACTGATCGCGCTCTAAGCAGATGAGAGTCTGCGAGCGGTAAGTACATTTTATTACAGAGCCCCGTGGCAGAACCCAAGAGCAGATTAATGCCGCTTCGACGTTTCGAAGGGTACAATACTCCCCTATTTTATGCAATCAAATTTTATTCAAAGCCCATAAAAATTTGTTTAAATCTCGGTGTTATGCGGCATTGCCAAATTATTAGCGAAACTTTACTTGATTAATACCACTTAATTTCTGCATTATCCGTCATTCTTATTAATTTATATGGACAGTAGGACATGGATTCTTGTCCTACAGAGTCATACGAACTTTCTATATGTTCGTGAACAAGGATTATTGAACAGGTCACTGATCGTTGAATATATTTTAATGAATTCTTTTGAATGAATTATTTAAAAGCAGAATTGTACATAGATTTGCCATACGATAGCACAAAAACCGACAGGTCGAATGTAATAATAATGTTAGTTGTTTTACGTCCATCCTAAATTACAGTTCTTAACAGACACCTGGGTGTCGGAATTTTGTATCACAAGATACTTTTAACGTGCCGGAAGCTAACGACACGTAATTCTTACCTTTGAAATGTCCGTTAAATGCCACCGACCTGAGCCGAATTTGAACTCGCAATCTTGGGCTCAGAAAAACAACAACTAGCCAACTGAGTCTCTCAGGTGGGCAGTCAGGTTAATGGATGAGATTTATCCTGTACTAATAAAATACCGAGATCACAGTTCATAAGTTTCAGCTGTAAACCGAGAATAACACAACACCAGCAGCCAGATATTGACCACGAACCTGCTACGCAGGCGTAGCAGGGGGAGAGGTGATACTCCCACGTGGCGCGTCCCAGGTGGCGGATAGGGGGGTCCTAACCGGCTAGCCGGCGGACTTGAGGGAAATAAAATACCTCTCGCGGACCAAACACACTACCCCCTGTGGGTGGGGGACGCACATGTAGAATACACCCGCGGTATCCCCTGCCTGGCGTAAGAGGCGACTACAAGGGGCGACCAAGGGATGATTGAATTAGAACCATGAAACTACTCTTGATTCGTACCATCATGCGAGGAACACCATGGGTTGCATGTACTTGCGAGTAGTATCACTAAATTGGTACGAAATAGGTTTGTGATTAGTTGCAGTCAAAAGCCTGGCCTGGTGGATTCCAGTACCCGTGCGTTGTGCCCATGTGGACAACACCGCGGGTCTGGGCGTAGCCTGTGAGTTGTACCGCTATATGAGCGGCACAGTGGGTCAGCGTTGCCTGTGATTGGTACCCACTATGTGAGGAACACCACGGGAATACCGGCGAACGTGACTAGTACACCTAGGTGAGGAACCTTACCTGTTTGCGTTGGCTATGAGTGGCGCCATTGTGTGAGAAACACCATAGGTCTGCGTTCCCTGTACGAAGTGTAATACTTGTGAGTAGTACCATCTTGTGTGGAACACCGTGAGTCTTCGCTACTTTTGATTAGTACCCCAAAATGACAAATACCATGGTTCTACTTTACTCGCGACATGTACCATTCTGTGTGGCCTTAGACGTGAATTTAGCACCCCTTTATACATCAAGCATCATTGTGCTTTATAAATGGTCCCTTGGTCAGTAATACTCTAATTAACTACCTTCTTTTTGAGTCTGATCCATTTTTTGTTCTTTTTTGTTCTTTTTTTTGTAGGGTTCATGCCCATCCATTCATTCTTCATGACATTTTTTGTTTCATTTTGATCAGTGGATGAATTTGAACTTCTGTATTTCATTTCGTACCATTAGGGGCCGATGACCTCGATGTTAGGCCCCTTTAAGCAACAAGCATCATCATCATCATCATCATCATCGTCATCATCATCATCATCATCATCTTCCCCCAAGTTACGGCAGCTGGTTTTAAAACGACATCACTCAGTGACTGTTACCCTATCGCACTCATTCGGGGCGATGATAAATGATTGACTATGGAGTATTACCGGAATTAAATTGACAGAGGAGACGGGAGACCCCGGAGAAAACTTTGTCCAGCACGAATTTCACATTCATCGGTCGAGATTTGAAATAGAGATTCAGACTTGAAAAGCCGATGAGGCCACCTGGGCGAGGGACTGTCCATCCTTCCCAGTTGTATCACCCCAACCCAATGTATCACGCTCTAGGACACTGCTCTTGAGGCGGTAGAGGTGGGATCCCTCTTTGAGTCCGAGAGAAAAACCAACCCTGGAGGGTAAATGAATTAAGTAGAAAAGAAATAAAGAAAAAAGAGCAATATGAAAATAGGGAATAGTTTAATTTGTTATTAAATATAAACTGCAAAAACTAAAATGAGCTTGTGTATACACATACGAAGGACAATAGTTTACGCATCCACCTATAAGAAGGGTTTTAGAAAGCATTCAAAATTATAACAAGGAGTTCCGTTCCGGGCGCCAACTCAAATTTGAGAGAGCGTAGTGACTGTAAAACAATTTAAATGAAACAAAAGTCATTTTGTGCAGATTATAATGAATTAAAAACACACGTTCGAAGATTTATAACACTGTTGTCTGTCTGTTAGGTCATCAGCCCATAGGCTGGTTGGATCCTCAAATAGCACCACCAAAGGTTATGCAGTTATAGGGAAACTGCAGAAACCAATGGCAGAGCCCAAATGAGGCGAACTAGGCAAGATGAGGAGTGAGGTAGTTTGCCATTGCTTTCCTCACTGGACCAGAGGGTGCCACTGCAGCACGACAGATCCTATGAGCAACACCTTTCATAACACTCAGACACTTTTTGTGCCCCAAATGTCATTACCCAGCACCACCCATACCCCAGCAGCTTACATATTGTCACAGCCATGGATTAGACTGGAACTTCGGTGGAAGCTACACTTTGCTCTGGCCTGTGCCAAGTTATAATAACTATGAAACGAAATTTCAATAATTAGCGCAACAATTTTAACGAGGCGTTTGGCGAATGTATTCAAGTACAATTTGAGGAAACGACAAGTACATATAAATAATGTGTAGCTCGTTGTGTCTCCTAAAATGGTGCTACTTACCACTTTCAGACTCTACAGGGAGAGAAGAAACATAAACGCGAAGACACCGCCCGGCCTCTCCATTCACATGACATTCAAGTTTAAAATACATATCGTCGTTGGGCCTGCGAAAAACGCTACGTGAAATACTTCAGCTTAGAACTTTGGTCTGTCAGATACGATCATTTAAGGTTCACTGTTGTGCGAACAAAGTCAGAGAAATCTTGCTCTTGATGAGATGTGCTGCGGGTCAGTATTTCTCCCACAGTATTATCACATAGCTTTTGCGCAGGCGCAACGACGGTATTTCGGCCGTGTCTCAAAACAGTCAAGCCCATTCTTTTTAAATTCATTGTTCAACAGTGTTCCTTCATACTCTGGTTCGTAGCCATCAAGAAAATCTCATTGCTTGCCCAGTAGAGTCAGGTTACACACGGAACTAAGCACTGTGACCCACGAACGCTTACAACGAATCGGCTTCAGGGTACAATGCACAATTTTCTGTAAACAAATGAAGTCACCAACCACGAAGCTATATGTAGTGGCTGACCGATGTCAAGCCCTCATCAATCCAATTAAAGCACGTCCATTCGCTCTGGGTGAAATATTCATATATTTATATTTGGTGAGTAAATATCGAGCCACATTTGAAATAACAGTGCCAGCTGGAAACTTCGTTATTTATCCTGTTACCTAAATAAGGTTTATACACTCATAACTATAACAACAATTTGGTCTCCGTACTTAGTGACAAGAGCGTACTCTACAACATGTAATCGTGAAGCTGTATATATCCTGATGAGTGCTTAAATTTTTTCCAAGACCCATTTAGCACATTGAGAATTAAAATAGACTAGCAATATACAAGTGCTTACGAGAAATTTGCTTCAATATTTACCATAATGAATATTAAAACATCATTTTATAAAAGACTAGCAAAAATATACATAGGTATTTAAAATTTAATTTTAGGCGCATTCCCCTAAACTACAATTTCATCCAGGGTGAATAAAATTGTTAATAGGTTATACTGTAGTTTCTTATTCCACGACTCTATATACCGATTTTCATTAAATTATATTTACCCATTTTGTCGTTGCTCGGCGTTGATATGAACTGGGCAACAAAAAATACAAATTCATTAATATCTGTATTATCATAGCCGGTAAGGTAAAATGTATGAGACATAAATGATCGAAAATTTAATTCTATATAACATTAAGTGATGTAGTATTTATGGATAGGACAACTAATAACATAAATATTTGAGAATTAAATGTTAGGCCTTCCCCTAAACTACCATTTCACTCAGCGTAAATAAAATGTTTTATAGCCTAGATTGTAGTGGCTTATCCCCCGACTTTACATACCGATTTTCATTCAATTTTCTTCAGCCGTTTTATCGTGATGCGTAGACAGACAGACAGACAGACAGACAGACAGACAGATATTAAGGACAAGTAAGAAGTGCATTTCCTTGTTACTGTGGACATGACCGATACAGATGTACAATTCTTTTCAAATTCTGAGTAATGTACAGAAAAAACTCTAATTTTATATATATATAGATTCTATGTAGCTCCCTCAATATGAATATATAGGCCCACTTTACAATGGCGCCTGTCATGTTTCGTCGTCAAGTCCTGTTTTCCGTCTTTACCATGTGTCCTGAAGTGGACCATTTGTGATAAGTTGAATCTGATCCACGTACCTTATTAAAGCTCCACCCCGACTTCTTTGTACTTTCCCTACCTCTTAAATTATACATTTTTCTAGGTCACCTTGCCTTACAATGTGCTTGAATTACTTGGCAATGAACTGCTATATAATTGTATTAAAGCGTACTGTCTCTCTGAGCTTTCTTTTTTTTCTTTTTTGATTATTGATGCTCATGTTATCGCATGGGATTCCCTAAACCCGCCTCCAACAGTGTATTTCGAGCAATCAGAATGCTTTAAATCTATCTTCCTCAGTATTCATCTTTCTGTTATCTACAGGAATATGAAGAGCACTACATTAAATCATAACAAAGTTTAACTTTTGTTTGATTGGTTGATTGTTTACTTAACCGATTGTTTTATGGATCGTTATTGATTTATTCTTGGAAGATTTGGTCAGATGGCGTTCTATTACGTCTAACAAGACCAATACAAGGGCACATACGAGGACTGTAGATAAAGTAATGGCAACGCAGTCCCGACATTCGGGCATGCGCAAACAGGATATGGGAGCGCTCAGGTGGCGCTGTTGTCGTTGTGTACTGTAGTGTGCTTTTGACGGGCATCCAGTTGGGACTGTTGTTGCTGTGTGACACTAACACGAGTAGTGTCGCTTTTACCGCTCTAAAGCATGTTTTCAAAAGGTGATCAGCGTTCGTGGATTAAAATTGAGTTTGCCCATGGCAAAATGTATCAGAATGTTATCGAGGATTAAGTGAAGCCTATGGCGAGAATGTATTACCATTGCGCGATGGGTCAAGGCGTTTCGTGCTGGTCGGAATGGGGCTGCGGATGTGTGGTCTCGTTTCCGTAGATCATCCTTGGACTTATCCGTAGAGGTTGGTCTCAGCCATCAAGCGGTGTGGCACATATTTAAGAAATTTAAGATGAGGAAAGTTGCGTCCCGTTGGATTACACATCAAATCACCGACGCGAGTACAGAAATGGTACTAGCTGGCATCCACCTGGACAGATATTGCAACGGAGACACATTTTTTGCAGCGTATTGTTGCCATTCATAAAACGTGAGTACAAGCCTACCACCCTGAATTAAAGCGCCATTCGAATGAACTGCGCCACCCAGGTTCGGCACGTCCACATAAATTTCGACAGGAACTCAGTTTGATGAAGCTCATACTGATTGTAACACACGACTGCGAGAGTGTTATTCTTATGCATGCTGTACTTGAGAGACAAACCGTCAACAGTGACTACTATTGCCGATTTCTGGAGTGACAACCGCGCCCGGCTATGCTGTACAAACGTCCACGTTTATTACGAGACGGTCGTCCTAGCGTGTTGCATGACAACGCACGTTGTCATGTCTCAAACAACGTCAAGCTTTTATTGCAACGGTGGCATTGGAATGTCTTGGAACGCCCTCCGTACTCATCAGACATGACTCCTTGTGACTAAGACCTGTTTACGAAGTTGAAGGAGCCCCATCCGTGGCCAAAAATTTCCTGATGCGGTGCAGTAGGGCACTCCGTCGCTGTCATCAACAGAGAATGCCTTGCCAACGGTCCCCAACGGCATCCCGACATTTGAAAAAGTTAGTAGACTTTGCGGTGACTATATGAAGGAATGTAATGAAATTGCACATGTTAGTTCATTAAATATTGCGTTCAATCAATATTGCCTCTACTTCACTTACAGTCCTCCTATTACAGTGGTGTTAAAAAGTTAACGATGAAATGTGAACCAACACTTGATGATGATGATGATCATGATGATGATGCTTGCTGTTTAAAGGGGCCTAATATCGAGGTCATCGGCTCCTAATGGTACGAAATGAGACAAAATGGAATGACAAATTAAAAGTCCAAAATTCTCCATTGGCCAGAATTCAAAACGTGAGGACGAAGAATGAATGGATGGAGATGAATTTAAAACAATCAGTGGATGCGACCCGCAACGCCTTACATTCACAGATTCTGACGTAAAACAATAGCTTTACTGTCAAGGGACTGCTGCTGTAGCATAATATTGAATCGATGATGCTTGCAGTCTAAAGGGGGTCCAAAATCCAAGTTATCGGCCCCTCATAACGGTACTGATTGCTAGAAAAGTAGAACCATGCTATTTGTCATGCTGCGGTACTAATCAAAAGTAGCAGAGACTCGCGGTATTCCACACATTATTGTACTACTCACAGTTTATGAAATTCGACATATACTACAAACCGATGGTTTTTCTCACATTGCGGCGCCATTTACAGGCAACGCAACCCTATGGTGTTCAGCACATAAGAGTATTAACCACAGGGACCTTCCCCTATCCCGTGGTGTTCTTCATATAGTAGGTACTAATCATAGGCAAGGCAGAAACATGGTAGCTATCATCCCACGGTTCCGCTCATATGGTGGTACTAATCACAGGTACTGCAAAAGCCGACCGCACGGTGCTCCTGTTTGCTACTAATCATAAACCTATTTGGTACATAATATAGTGGTACTACGCGCAAGTAAAAGCGACCCATGATGTTCTCCGCGTGGTGGTACTAATCACAAGTAGTTTCATGGTTGCAAGACAATCATCCCTTGGTCGCCCCTTTTAGTCGCCTCTTACGACAGGCAGGGGATACCGTAGATGTATTCTTTTTCTGCGTTCCCCACCCACAGGGGGTTGTGTGTTTGGTCCGCGAGAGGTATTTTATTTCCCTCAAGTCCGCCGGCAAGCCGGTTAGGACCCCTCTATCCGCCACGTGGGAGTATCACCTCTCCCCCTGCTACGCCTGCGTAGCAGGTTCGTGGGAACCAACACTTAACACTGTGGATATCTGTAACAACAGAAATGAATGGTGTATGGAGTCATCGGCATAGGTTACGACCTGAAATCTCATAAGCGCTCTAGGTCTGAAAATAATCCAAATGCACTAATTGAATGGGAGTCCTCAGAGGGAACACATCAGTTAAAGAATTTTCCATTCTTTCCATTATGCGCTAAAACGACTGAAAGACCAACAGGGGACATCTGAATGTCTACTCGAGGCAGCATGATACTGAATCTCGAGGAAAGGCGTGTGAGACACAGTTTGGTGTCGCCCATAATATCGTATCGCGAGCATGGATAGCGACAAATCGCTGCAGGTTGTTCATTGAAAACCACATCGAATGAGAACGACCATATACTCCTAACAGCTAAGAAAGAGAGGAGCCAGAACGTGAGTAAAATTGCACAACTGCAAATAGGACATACAACTCAGACTGTCATGGTTTGTCGTAGCAAGAAGACAACAAGAGAGGTGTTTTCGTATTTGAGTGACAGTTGTATGATATGTCTCATTGACACCTGACCATTGGAGACAGCGATAGTGTAAATGGTGGAAGCTACAGCAATGAAACCGTTGTTCCTCGCATGCATCTGTTCAGATGCGTTCGAATCCCACACGAAGGAAATGCTGGGGCTGTACTATAATTAAGACCATGACTGCTACCTTCCCAATACTAGCCCTTTTTGCATCCTTGCGTCGCTGAAAACCTTCGATGTGTTAATGCGACGTTAAATCCACTAACAAGGAAAAAAACCAGGAAATGATTAACAATAATTTACAGGATAAACTAGAAAATGAAAAGAATAACAAATTAATGATAATATATTACTCTATACGGTGGGGGTTTATCGGGATCATTAAAAAAATGACCGAGTAAGTTGGTCATGTGGTTTGGGTCACTTAGCTGTGAGTTTGCATTCGGGACGTCGAAGGATCGAACTCCACTGTCGGCAGCCCTAAGATAGTTTTCCGTGATTTCACATTTTCACACCAGGCAAATGCTTGAGCTGTACCTTAATTAACGCCTCGGTGGCTTCCTTTTCAATCCTAGCCCTTTCTTATCCCATCGTCCCTGAAGAGCTACTTGTATCTGTGCGTAGTTAAATAAATAGAAAAAAAGAAATCAGAGAGATAGCATGTTTCTACAGACTAAATATCTTCAATTACCATTTAGAGTGTTAATTACAAGTTCATTACCGTTTGAGGTTTCTACGTGACATTTTTCTTTTCCGAACGTACTTGAATCTGGCGTGGCTTCTCCTAGCGTAGCCTCGTTCACAGAGCAGTTTATTGTAACAACTCGTCGCACTCGGCGTAATCAATAGCACCCTACATCTCGTGCTCATTCTCGATCGTCTCGTAACTCACTCGCGATTAACTCCAGACTGACGCATGTTTACTCGCGACTGACTCGCGATGGACTTCGCGCATTTGATATAAGCCCGTCGAAGACTCTCACATATCATTCTGATGTTCCTGTCGATTGTCAATCAGACTGCAACTTCTTCTAAGGGGATTTCTTATTGCGAGCTTCTACATTTCTCCGGTAGTAATACTTTTCTCGCTACGCTGGCTTTGTCACCACTCGCCAGCAATGTAACAATGTCAGACCCCTGCTGTGTCAGCCTTCATTGTTAAAATACGAGTACGTACCTGTGAATTTAACATGAGTCCATGGATGACTTTAACATGTATTAAAGTATAAAAGTTCATAATGTCCAAAAATAATTCGTTAGCTTCCTCGGTTTCCTCTTCTTACAGAATTGACATTTCTTATTTTATTAATGTGTTAACTACACGCTATATAAATAAATTCGTAACGACCGTGCGTCTGTACATTTACTGTTTCGACGAAATTTCCGTACAGTTATCTGTTTCAGGTGTAATAATGACCATCTGCATATCTTTTTAGCTTTGATGCTGTTTGTCCGTTTGTTTGTTTGTTTGTTTGTTTGTTTGTTTGTTTGTTTGTTTGTTTGTTTGTTTGTTTGTTTGCTTGTCTGTTTGTCTGTTTATCTTTTTATCCATAACTTGAAAACTACTGTATATATTTCTACCAAACCAATATTGTTTCTAAATCCCTGAAATGACTGGGCGTTTATACGAAACTGAAATCGTGATTTTGCACTCCCGCAAAATATATACAACCAAACTGAATGGAAATCTGCCCGTCTTAAAGAAAATTATCTTCTAAACCCTTTTTCTCATCTGCATCATTTCAATACGAGGATTAATAAAGGAGATATCATTATCGGATCGTTCTTTGTTACAAGTCCCAACGGACTTAACTCAAGAGCGGTTGCGTGTAAAGCGTATTTCTTATAACTTGTAAACTACTGAAGATATTTCAATCAAACATATTTAGCATCCATGTGACCAAAAGTAAGTTTTAGGTCCGTACCATGTCAAATTCCCATAATGGACTGCGGGTTTATAGGGAACCAAAACAGTGAATTTACTCTCCCACTATATACAGTATACAAGACAAAACTGACTGGAAATCGATCAGCCTTGATTGAAATCCATTTATAATACATTTTCTCCTGTGCATTTTTCGACAGGAGGAATAATAAGGGAGATATCATGAACGGTCGGTTTTGCAGGCTAAGTCAAGTGGACATAGTCCAAAATATCTTGTACGTAGAGCAGATTCCTTATCTATATAAATAAAATCGTAACGACTGTGTGTCTGTACATTGACTATTTTGGCGAAATATTGGGACAGTTATCCGTTTCAAGTGTAATAATGACAATCTGCATATTTGTTAGCTTTAGTTTTTGAAAGTCCTCATTGTTAAACCCCCTCCCCGAAAGCAAGATTGAGGCACAATTAGGCAGACGAACTAGAAAATTGAAATTCGGCAAAATGATATGTCTCAGTCTGTAATCGACGGAAAGATTCCAAGACCTTTAAATGATTCTGTTTTTATCCCTGAAAAATATCGGTATATTGAGGCAATTTTTATGTCGGTGCAGATCTTCGTTACGAGGTATTTCGCTGATAATCAATCAATCACTACTGATCTGCATTTAGGGCAGTCGCCCAGGTGGCAGATTCCCTGTCTGTTGTTTTTCTAGCCTTTTCTTAAATGACTGCAAAGAAATTGGAAATTTATTGAACATCTCCCTTGGTAAGTTATCCCAATCCCTAATTTCCCTTCCTATAAACGAATATTTGCCCCAATTTGTTTTCTTGAATTCCAACTTTATCTTCATATTGTGATCTTCCCTACTTTTAACGACACCACCCAAACTTATTCGTCTACTGATGTCCTCCCACGCCATCCCTCCACTGACAGCTCGGATTATACCACTTAGTCGAGCAGCTCGTCTCCTTTCTCCCAAGTCTTCCCAGCCCAAACTTTGCAACATTTTTGTAACGCTACTCTATACAGTGCATGTCAAACTGACTAGCCTGTAATTTTCAGCTTTATGTCAAATACCCTTTCCTTTATATACAGGGGCTACTATAGCAACTCTCCATTCATTTGGTAAAGTTCCCTCATGCAAAAAATAATCAAACAAGTACTTCAAATATGGTACTATATCCCAACCCATTGTCTTTAGTATATCCCCCGAAACCTTATCAATTCCAGCTGCTTTTCTAGTTTTCAACTTTTGTATCGTACTGTAAATGTCATTGCTGTCATAGGTAAATTTTAATACTTCTTTAGTATTAGTCGCCTCCTCTATCTGGACATTATCCTTGTAACCAACAATTTTTACATACTGCTGACTGAATACCTCTGCCTTTTCAAGATCCTCGCATACACACTCCCCTTGTTCATAAATGATTCCTGGAATGTCCTTCTTGGAATCTGTTTCTGCCTTAAAGTACCTATACATACTCTTCCATTTTTCACTAAAATGTGTATGGCCACCAATTATGCTTGCCATCATGTTATCATTAGCTGACTTCGTTGCTAGATTCAATTTCCTAGTAAGTTCCTTCAATTTCTCCTTACTTCTACAGCCATTTCTAACTATATTTCTTTCCAACCTGCACCTCCTTCTTAGTCTCTTTGTTTCCTTGTTATAATATAGTGGATCTGTACCATTCCTTACCACATTTAAAGGTACAAACCTATTTTCACATTCCTCAACAATTGCTTTAAACCCATCCCAGAGTCTGTTTACATTTTATTTACTGTTTTCCACCGATCATAGTTACTTATTAAAAACTCTCTCATGTCTGTTTTATCAGCCATGTGGTACTGCCCAATAGTTCTAATTTTAATATGCTCCTTTCTTTCACATTTATTTTAATTACCACAAAAACAGCTTCGTGATCACTAATACCTCACGGTAAGTCGTATCACAAAACGGATGGCACAATCCCAATTCAATCTGGAGTGATGTACAATTTTGGTCTATGACGTTTCGTCGTATCTCCTTTCTTTATATGTTATATTTGTCTCTATTTCTCGATTATACCGACATTTTGCACTTCATACACGTATAATTCTCAGTTCGAATCACTTATAATAATGATGGAATCATCTAAATCTACATTAATATTGGCCCACCCAGTATCCACACGTGAGCCGACTTCTATGTTTGTAGCTGTCACATTAGTAACCAAACGTAATGTAGGCACTGTGAAAATGCCTTGCCTAAATTTCACCCTATTCAACCTTCCTAACTCAATTTTAGCCATAAATAGATGAGACAGGAGAAAATATCTTAGGACCAGCCGTTTAGAGCGCTAAATGAGGCGTCTTATGTTACAATCCGTTTGTCGATATGATGTATCGTTTAGCAGCACTTAATCTGTAAATGAAGGTTTGCAATATTGTAAACATGCGTATACTTCGTATGTCTATCTACATATATTCATTGAAGTCGATTTGTAGCGATGTATAAAGGGTGTGTTTGCCATTATAATTAATATTTTACATCGATAGTGACTCTCAGCAGAAGGGCGTCTACTATTGTAATCATTACTCTCCACATCGACTTTGATTGTCGGTAGGAATGGGATCCTTCTCCAACTCCTTTATAACTATCATTAGTGAAGAGGGACTACCACTGTTATTAATAATTCCCTTCTCGATTTGACTGGCAGAAGTCAAGGGAGCATGCAGTTTTGTTCAAAACTCCCCTAACCGATTGTATTTGGGAGTAGGCAAGTGCGCCCGCCATTATAAACAAATTTACCCGTCTGAAATGTGTCTGGCATTAGGCATAGTGGCCTTGCTATTATAATGGAAACTCAGCAACTCGGTGTGATTGTCATTAAGGAAATGGGTCTGTCATTATAATGATAATAGCACAACTCATTTTTGACTGGCAGTACGGAAGTTGCCTGTTATTATAATAAAAATTCCTCGAGTGTAATCTGCCTGGAAGTAGGAAAGGACATGTGCCATTGTAACGAAATCTCTCCAAATTGATTGTGACCACGCAGTAGGTAATGGGGCCTCCCATTATAAAGAAAACTTACCTACTGGATTGTAAATGGCAGTAGGCAAGTGAGCCTGCCGTTATCACAACAACTCCGCAACTCGCACTTTACATTGGAAACAACGTATGGGAACCTCCCCTTGCTGTTTCTGGATAACGCCAAGTGACGTGCAATTTAAAAACGTCTTATTCACTGCTGTACAGTAATTTACTTCGATATCGGTATACAATGTAAAATAACGTAGCAAAGTACGGATACATTTGCTAGTGCGTTAATATATCCTATTTACTTGTATAAGGAGGGCAGTATTAATACCGTATTTCCACGTACAAACATTTCACTCAACATTGGCTAATAGTAGGTTGTGGAGGTGATTTGTTTAATCACAGAGGCTTGCAGACGGGATACGGAAGAGTATAGCAGTACAGATGTAATAAAACGGATTAAAATACAGTTAATTAAGCAAAGAGGTCATGAAGTTTTCCCCGCGACGGTTTCTTTTCTTCAAAGAAGTCAGGCCTCAATCATCTTGCTAGGGAGGTTTTCTCACTTAAAATTACTTTGATCATCTAATTCTGCGCTATTCTTGCTCCTTTCTTCACCGTTTAATCTCCGCTCCTACGCAGGTCTTGTTAAGGTATAATTATGACGCATATCGTGTGCACGGACCCTTTTATACAGTAAAAGAAACTGTATTTAACTTAGTTCAAACGAAACGCTGTGGTAATATTGAAACTTTCTTCATGTCTAAGTGTAAAAGGTGTACCGCAACGTCCTTCCAAATTAAAGACTTGGTGAAGCTTGAAATGATAAACTGCTTGAAGCAGAAGACGAATTACAAAGAGAAAAACTCATTTTAAAATATTCTATGTATTTACGATGATATTTCATTATAACAAAACATTTGAAGTTCACAACGAATGTTGCTCTTATTGTTGTGGCGTGGCTTGAGACACGTGGCACGTGGAGAGAGTGTAATTCACACCAACTAGAGGCCGGTCACATATACGGTAAATGACAGTTATTTTGTCATAAAGAATTTATAGTTACCAAATCCATGTTACTGGTAAATTTCAAGAAATGCCTAGCTGGCAGTTTTTATGGTAGCGCGCCCTGCAAGTCTTATCTCCGAATGGGAGAAAGATAACGGCTTTTTCCAGTCGCCTTCAAACGAGCACATCTTGACTAAGGTGTTGTAGATTCCCTGGTCCTCCATATTGGGTTGGGTGTGTGGCTAACACCTTCACCTCGTGGATTACGCCGGTGAAAAGTAAATCATAACTGGAAAAATCAAATGGATGAACGAACTCGCATGAAAACGCGCAATGATTTTGTTATGGCGACGTGCAACGTTCAGAATATTTGGAGGAGGTGGAGCTAGACTTGTGAGGGTTGGATGTGCTGGTTGGAGACGGAGAACGGCACATGGAGAAGAATGAACGATTATTTTAAAGGAAGCCGTGGCTCTCGGACGAGTGAAGTGTGATATGATATTGTTCTCGAAAACCCCGTGTTCCTTTTGGATATTGAGCCAATATGACCATTAAGTGGAGAGGAAGCTCTTTCTTTCTTTTTTTTTTCTAGGGGCTTTATGTCGCACCGACACAGATAGGTCTTATGGCGACGATGGGATAGGTAAGGCCTAGGAGTTGGAAGGAAGCGGCCGTGGCCTTAATTAAGGTACAGCCCCAGCATTTGCCTGGTGTGAAAATGGGAAACCACGGAAAACCATCTTCAGGGCTGCCGCTAGTGGGATTCAAACCTACTATCCGGATGCAAGCTCACAGCCGCGCGCTTCTACGCGCACGGCCAACTCGCCCGGTGGAAGCTCTTTCGAATGTTGAATTGTGACAGCTTTGACTTGAGGCTTATTTGCTCATCACCTCCAGGTATGACGACTGGGCAGGCGATACATTGTTTGTTCAAGACCACAATCTTGCCACAGGTATTGATTCATTTTAGTTACGAGGGCTGTAAATAAATTACAGGCAATATTACAGAACACAATATTTGTTGAACTAACAAGTAGAAGAGCATAACATTCCTTCAATGTAGTCACCCTCAAGGTCTATTACCTTTTGCCAAATGTGGGGAAGCCGTTGGGGACCGGTGGCAAGGCGTACTCTGTTGATGACAGCGACGGAGTACAGATGCCACGTCAGGAAATCGGTGACAGCCTCGGAGGTGTGCCTTCAACTTCGGAAACGGGTCGAAGTCACAAGGACTCATGTCGGGTGAGTACGGCGGGTGTTCCACGACCTCCAAATGCCACCATTGCAATGAGAGCTTGACAATGTTTGCGAATTGACAACATGCGTTGTCATGCAACACAATAGGGTGATCGTCTCACTATAAACGTGGATATTCCACGAACCTACTACGCTGGCGTAGCAGGGGGAGAGGTGATACTCCCACGTGGCACGTCCCAGGTGGCGGATAGGGGGGTCCTAACCGGCTTGCCGGCGAACTTGAGGGAAATAAAATACCTCTCGCGGACCAAACACACTACCCCCTGTGGGTGGGTGGGGGAGGCGGACGAAGAATTCACCCATGGTACCCCCTACCTGTCGTAAGAGGCGACTAAAAGGGGCGACCTAGGGATGATTGTCTTGGAAACATGAAACTACTTGTGATTAGTACCACCACGCGGAGAGCATCATGGGTCGCTTTTACGTGCGCGTTGTACCACTATATTAGGTACGCAATAGGTTTATGATTAGTAGCACACAGGAGCACCGTGCGGTCGGCTTTTGCAGTACCTGTGATTAGTACCACCATATGAGCAGGACCATGGGATGATAGCTACCATGGTTCTGCCTTCCCTATGATTAGTACCCACTATATGAATAACACCACGGGATAGGGGAAGGTCCGTGTGGTTAGTACTCTTATGTGATGAACACCATAGGGTTGCGTTGCCTGTAAATGGCGCCGCAATGTGAGAAAAACCATAGGTCTGTATTATATGTCGAACTTCATAACCTGTGAGTAGTACCATAATGTGTGGAATACCGCGAGTCTCTGCTACTTTTGATTAGTACCGCAAAATGACAAATACCATGGTTCTACGTTCCTAGCGATAAGTACCGCTATGAGGTGCCCTTAACTTGGATTTTGGACCACCTTTAGACTGCAAGCAGCCTCAGTTCAGTATTATGCTCTAGCAGCTGTCCCTTGGTCAGTAATCCTATTGTTTTTCCGTCAGTTTCTATGAATGTAAGGTATTGCGGGTGGCATCCACTGATTGTTTTAAATTCATCTCCATCCACATTCAATCTTCGTCCTCATGTTTTGAATTCTGGTCAGTGGAGAATTTTGGGCTTTTAATTTGTTATTCCATTTCATCTCATTTCTTACCATTAGGGGCCGATGACCTCGATATTAGGCCCCTTTAAACAACAAGCATCATCATCATCATCATCATCATCAAACGTGGATATTTGAGCCACATAACCGGACGCAGATGTCGCTCCAGAAATCGGCAATGGTAGTCACTGTTGACGGTTTGTCACACAGGCAGAGCTTGCGTAAGAATACGCCACAATCAGCATAAGGATTACCGGACTGGGTTCCTATCTAAATGTCTGTGTGCGTGGTGAACCTGGGTGACACCATTCATTTGATTGACTCTTTAATTCAGGCTCGTAGGCTTCACCCATTTCTCAACAATGGCGACAATACGCTGCATAAATGATGCATCCTCACCACAGACTCTAAACAAAAAGGCAAATACAGTATATTTTGGACGCAAACGGAAACTCTCGTTCAATTTCGTCGCCGGATGCCTTGGACAATGGGTGGCTTTATTCATGGACATTTATACAGTTTTACAGATGGGAAATTTAAGTCATATAGACAAATGAATACCGTTGTTTGCTTTGTATATTTGATATCTGTACTTGTACCACTAACAGAGGTAATAAGTGCCAATTCTACCTGGACTTAGAAACAACTAAAATGATTTAACACGACGGCCGGAAACCGAAATGTTAAGAGGCGAACACTTGCACTCCTTTGAAGTTCACTTGAAATTCTTAAAACTTCATGTAGGCTTATGGCCCGAGGTTACAGAGGCTAAGCCTATACCACGAACCTGCTACGCAGGCGTAGCAGGGGGAGAGGTGATACTCCCACGTGGCGCGTCCCAGGTGGCGGATAGGGGGGTCCTAACCGGCTTGCCGGCGGACTTGAGGGAAAGAAAATACCTCTCGCGGACCAAACACACACCCCCTGGTGGTGGGGGAGGCTGACGAATAATACACCCACAGTATCCCCTGCCTGTCGTGAGAGACGACTAAAAGGGGCGACCAAGGGATGATTGAATTAGAACCATGAAACTACTTTTGATTCGTACCATCATGCGGGGAACACCATGGGTTGCCTGTACTTGCGAGTTGTACCACTATGTTCGGTACGAAATGGGTTTGTGTTTAGTAGTAGTAATGAGCGTGGCCTGGGGGTTTCCAGTACCCGTGCGTCGTACCCATGTGAGCACCACCGCGGGTCTGGGCGTAGCCTGTGTGTTGTACCACTATATGAGCGACACCGTGGGTCTGCGTTGCCTTTGATTAGTATCCACTCTGTGAGGAACACCACGGGGCCCGTGGGACCGGCATCCGTGCCTAGTACACCTAGGTGAGGAAACGCATTGGTTTGCGTTGGCTATGAGTGGCGCCATTGTGTGAGGAACACCATAGGTCTGCGTTACCTGTACGAAGTACAATACTTGTGAGTAGTACCGTCTTGAGTGGAACACCGTGAGTTTCGCTACTTTTGATTAGTACCCCAACATGCCAATACCATGGTTCTACTTTACTCGCGACATGTACCATTCTGTGGGGCCTTAGACATGGATTTTGCACCCCTTTCGACATCAAGCATCATCGTGCTTTATGAGTGGTCCCTTGGTCAGTATCAATTATGTATGATCTTTGTTTGAGTCTGATCCACTGTATTTGGTTGTTTGTTTCCTTTTTTTTTTTTTTGATTTTTTGTTGGGTTCATGTCCATCCATTCATTCTTTATGACGACATTATTATTTTTTTGGTCAGTGGATGAATTTGACATTTTTGTTCTTTCATTTCGTACCATTAGGGGCCGATGACCTCGATGTTAGGCCCCTTTAAACAACAAGCATCATCATCATCATCAGCTAAGCCTATACTACGGAGATGACTAGATGGAGGGAAAATTTAAAATTACAAATGGAAGAGAGAAATTTTATTTACGAAATCATAGTCACCTCAATACCAAGTTGAAAGGGAATAAAAAAGGGTCCACACTCTTTATTTCCTATGTTAGATTAACGTCTTTATACTTGTTTGAAAAATTACATTGAAAAATTAGTTTTTACATTAAGAAAGAATATTGAAAGCTTCCCCTCAAGTTAGCTCTCTGATACTATCGCATGATTAAAAAATGTCTGCCATTAACTTGAGCTGGTAGGCCTACCGGCGATAGACGATACTTGCCCCCTGCCTTCGACACACTCTAAACTTCTTGACTGGAGCGATGGAAAACACAACATGACCCAAAAGGCCTCTGCTTTTATAGCGGAGAGGAAGGTTCCAAAATTCTCTGGCCGAAGCCCTGTACACAACCACAAATTCTATTGGTTGATTTAATAAATGTACAAAATTCCTTATTGGTCGAAATTTAGAAGAAGAAGGAAGGGATAGCAGTGCTAGTAATGTAAGAACTCAAAACATTTCAGTTCTGAAAACCTCGTAATTACAAATTTCTTTCTAAATTAATTGTTCATTTCCCACCAGAGGGGCCACATAAGTAGACAGTAGAGACATCTGACGATAAACGTTCAAAACTGCTTCTAATACACAGTTTGAAGTGCACGATACAGATGGCCTTCTAAAAGGCGCTCAGTTTGAAAACACGGAGAGGTTGTACCTCCGGTACAGTCATAATTTTGGTTTTCTAAAAGGCGCTCAGTTTAAATTCACGGAGCGCGTATACCTCCGGTACAGTCATAATTTTGGTTTTCTAAAAGGCGCTCAGTTTAAAAGCACGGAGAGGTTGTACCTCTGGTACAGTTATAATTTTGGTTTTCTAAAAGGTGCTCAGTTTAAAAGCATCGAGAGGGTGTACCTTCGGTACAGTCATAATTTTGGTTTTCTAAAAGGCGCTCAGTTTAAAAGCACGGAGAGGTTGTACCTCTGGTACAGTTATAATTTTGGTTTTCTAAAAGGTGCTCAGTTTAAAAGCATCGAGAGGGTGTACCTTCGGTACAGTCATAATTTTGGTTTTCTAAAAGGCGCTCAGTTTAAAAGCATGGAGAGGGTGTACCTCTGGTTCAGTCATAATTTTGGTTTTCTGAAAGGTGCTCAATGTAAGTGCACGGAGAAGTTGTACCTCCGGTACAGTCATAATTTTGGTATTCTGAAAGGCGCTCAGTTTAAAAGCATCGAGAGGGTGTACCTCCGGTACAGTCATAATTTTGTTTTCATGAAAGGACATGGGAAGACCTATTTTAGCTGCTTGCTTCTCTAGTTCAATGATTTGCTTCGTTGCTTTCTCTATCGTTTCAGCAAACAAGACCATATCATTTGCAAAAGCAATACGATTGATTTTAATGTTCTTCTTTTTGCAACTAAGTCTAATTCCACTCTTTATATTTTCATTCCATTCTCTGGTTACTTTCTCAAGCGCACAATTGAACAACAACGGTGAGAGCCCATCCCCCTGTTGTACTCCCGGTCTTATTTCGTAGGAATCTGATAGTTCACCCATGAATTTAACTCTCGAAAACGTATTTGTGATAGTTGCTTTTATGATATTAGTTGTTTTCGTATCCAAACCATTTCCTCCAGGAATAATAAAAGGGATTTAATTAATTACATTCATTAAATGAATTTGTTTCTTTTTTCAGGTGTAATACTGTTACCATATGTTTTCTCTTTTGTGTAGTTTATAAATTTATTTAATTGAAGTTAGTTTTCCACGAACCTGCTACTCCCACGTGGCGCGTTCCAGGTGGCGGATAGGGCGGTCCTAGCCGGTTTGCCGGCGGACTTGAGGGAAATAAAATACCTCTCGCGGACCAAACACACAACCCCCTGTGGTTGGGGGAGGCAGACGAATAATACACCCACGGTATCCCCTGCCTGTCGTGAGAAGCGACTAAAAGGGGCGGCCAAGGGATGATTGTATTAGAACTATGAAACTACTTGTGATTAGTACCACCACGCGGAGAACACAAAGGGTCGCTTTTACTTGCGCGTAGTACCACTATATTAGGTACGAAATAGGTCTGTGATTAGTAGCACACAGGAGCACCGTGCGGTCGGCTTTTGCAGTACCTGTGATTAGTACCACCATATGAGCAGGACCATGGGATGATAGCTACCATGGTTCTGCCTTGCCTATGATTAGTACCCACTATATGAGGAACACCACGGGATAGGGGAAGATCCCTGTGGTCAGTACTCTTATGTGATGAGCACTATAGGTTTGCGTTGCCTGTAAATGGCGCCGCAATGTGAAAAAATCATAGGTCTGTATTATATGTCGAATTTCATAACCTGTGAGTAGTACCATAATGTGTGGAATACCGCGAGTCTCTGCTACTTTTGATTAGTACCGCAAAATGACAAATACCATGATTCTACTTTCCTAGCGATAAGTACCGTTATGAGGGGCCGATAACTTCGATTTTACACCCCCTTTAGATTGCAAGCAGCCTCAGTTCAGTATTATGCTCTAGCAGCTGTCCCTTGGTCAGTAATCCTATTGTGTTTCCGTCAATTTCTATGAATGTATGGTATTGCGGGTGGCATCCACTGATTGTTTTAAATTCATCTCCATCCATTCATTTTTCTTCCTCATGTTTTGAATTCTGGTCAGTGGAGAATTTTGGGTTTTTAATTTGTCATTCCATTTCGTACCATTTCGTACCATTAGGGGCCGATGACCTCGATGTTAGGCTCCTTTAAACAAGAAGCATCATCATCATCATCATCACGAAGTTAGTTTCGGCACACCGAAGTGCCTAACAGTTATAAATTATCTGAGTCGAAAATGAAAACAGATGGCTTCATATTATCCAAAAAAATATGACTTGTGCTGGTCATATTGTTACTGAATATTGTTTTTGTCTCCGTGGCTTTACTGACCACATTTTCAACTGTACGTTTGAGAAAGTAGTTAGAGAATAGAACAAAAATATAAAGAGTGGAATTAGACTTAGTTGCAAAAAGAAGAACCTTAAAATCAATTGCATTGCTTTTTCAGATGATATGGCCTTGTTTGCTGAAACAATGGAGTAAGCAATTCAGCAAACACTTGCCTATTTGTTATTTAATTAAAGGTTCACCATTAGTGTCCACTATTCTATTAATGGAACATTAAAAAATTTTAATGAATATTATATAATTAAAATCTTATTTCCTTATTTCATTTTTGAAGTTGTTTGGAAAATATTTTAAGAAAAAACTAAAATAAAAATAGTTTGGGAACAAATCGGTTTTGGAAAAGGTTGGATAGCAAACATAACATAGAAGAACTCGTTACAAACCATTTAAACAATGCCGATTTCTTCACGGGTTCACGCTTCAGAAATCAGAAGTTTGAATAGCACTATGTTCAAAAACTATTGATAATGATAAATTAATGCTTAGGTAAATAGTGGAAAAAAGGGGTCGTAAAATTATAATTGAACTGCTCTATTATCTGCATTCAATGGGGTGTTAGGATTACTGTTGACAGCGGATTCATGCCATGTAAAGTGCTAAAGTGCTTTACGAAACATTTAGCTCACCGCATCAGTGTTTTGTATCTGCTCGAAGCTAATAGTGTGTTTGTCCCTTGATAATGTATATAGCACATTATACAAAACGGAATCGCCTGCTAATGGCTATTTAATGACTACGAATTGCCTGCGAAACACGATTTAAAACTGCTGTGCGTTAAAAAATAATTCTTGTGAAACAATAGCAACAAACTAGACCTTTATTCCATGCAATTGAATGCCAATGAAGGTGTATCTTTCTGGAAACAATGGCGCTGCAGTTTACTCTCTAACACATATGCTATTTAATGGCTTCACATTCTCCGATTAAACATGTTCATACTAAAATATACACCTTTGTAGCAATATTTGACTTCGCATCAGGGGCAATAAACTAGTGGTGACCACAGAGCCACGGATAAGTCTGGCATTAGATCCTTTAACTTCTACCGCACTGTAATTCTCGAGCTTTCCTCTCAATTATCTCCCCGTAGTTGGGGGCGATTGAATACATCGACGCCATACCCAGTCTGTCAAAAGACACGACTGAAACGGATAACCCCTAGGAGCTCTCAACTTACGAGTGTAGGGTGGTGACAACGGAGCCCCTACATGCCCTGATAGTGCTTCCACTTATACCAGGTCCTTCGCTTTCATCTTGTGTGACTTCCCTTGGTCATGATTTCGTTTTCTTCTGACCCTGATGGTATTTGGTTTGCGAGGTCTAGACGATATTTCATTTCCATGTCCCTCCCTTCATTACCTGATAACCTCATTCTTCGAAACGTCAGAGCTCTTCCCTTTGTTGCTCTAATAACTCTTAAGAGACGACCCCCTGTGGGTAGGGGTGGTAGAATAACATACGCGGTATCCCCTGACTGTCGCAAGAGGTGACTAAAAGTGGATCCAGGGGCTCTGAACTTTGGAGTGTGGGTTGGCGACCACGGGGCTCATAGCTGAGTCCTGGCATTGCTTCCACTTATTGTGCCAGGCTTCTCACTTTCATCTATCCTATCCGTATTATATACAAGGAACTTGATATACAAGGCACAACATAAAAGTTTATTACTTGGAAACTTTCATATAGTATGTACACAAAAAGAACGGAACTTGTCTTGACGTTTAATGTGCTGCACACGTTCAATGATAACATAAATTAGTAGACTGAGGGTCTTAAAACTATATACATTTATTCATATTAATATGCCTATGTACATTGAGTTCTATCTTGCTGAGATAGGCTGCTCGGATGAATGAATGTCCGTGATAGTTGAAGACTATCTGTAGTTGGTAGAATGACAAGTGGAACTTGTAGAAAGTCCGTAGTAGCAGAATGCTAGTTAGGAGTTGTAGAACTTGCAAGGAACTTGCGGTAAAGTTCATGAATAGCAGAATGCTGGGATTGAAGTCGGAGAACTTGCAGGGAACTTGTGTTAAAGTTCATGAGTAGCAGAATGCTAGGACAGGATGCACGATGGCGATACGGGAGGCAGGATGCATGAGGCAATGTCCTGAGGTGAAACCTCCCGGCCAGAATTAGTCCACCTGTTCAGAACACTTATTTAAGAGGGTACCTCCGTGTCTGACATACGGTGTAGTCTTGTCGTTGGACATTTGGGGAGTGCCTGGAGAGGTGGAAACGTCGCTCAATTTATAGCGCTGGCTGACGTCACAGACGATTACGTCAGCGCACTGCAGTCCACCTCGTGGTCTCTCGAAACGTCGACGATGGGCGGGCTGCGGAGGTTGCAGGCGGCGGAGGACACACATAACAATCCGACCTTTCTTGTCCAACTCTTGTTCTTTTTCCTACCCCGAAGGTTTTAGAGCATTCGTGGGCTATGGTGTCTCATTTTTACGCTCTTTCTGGCCCTTGTCTTTCTTTGGCCGATGCCTTCATTTTTCGAAGTGTCGGATTGCTTCCATTTTTTCTCTCTGATTAGCGTTATATACTAGAGGATGGTTGCCTAGTTGTACGTCATCTTAAATCAATAATCAGCACTAGCACCACCTGTTAAGAGACGATAGTCGTCAAGCTCTACTACCTCTTAACACAATAATCAACATAACCACCAACTCCCCAATAACAAAAAAAATAATTATTGTTTGCTAATTTTGGCGGTATTTCATTTAAAAGAACAAGTCGTTATATTGTCCTGCATATACAGCAATGTGTATTCATGATCGTTCTAGATTCTATCCTTAGTTCTAGCATGAGGGCCTATAATATTAGGCTACACTCATCTTCAGTTAACACAGTTAAGAACAGGAATGAAACGCTTGCCTTATACAGTCCCTGAATTGCTTTGGTTGTTATTACGCTGCTGGTCAGACATTTCAGTGCCACACGGTTAGTGTAATGATGTCTTTAGTCGTATTTTTAGGTTTTCATTACCGGATCCACTGCCTTTCATATCAAATAGGACTTTGTTTAGTTTTTATGAGAATGAATGAAGAAGGTTTCAGCCCTCAGTCCAGAATTAAAACCCCTGGACTGGCCAGGAATTGATCTAGGAGCTCTCTGAAATACGAGACAGGCGTTTCATGCAGAAAAGAGAAAAATGTTTATTCATGATTTCCTTACTTGGAACTTTAGGTTTATGTCTAGATGAAGCACATGGAGGTGGCACACACGCACCACTTCAGCTAACACAGCTACTGGGTTATCAGGCATACTTTACGCTCACAAAGTACATCTGCTAATACGTGTGACTTGCACTTAATATATTAAAATATCAACACACTGCGCCAGGTTTCAGTCTCACAGTCCTGTACTTGCAGCGGTCATCTTATCGTGGTACACTGCCTACTCAATTACGCTACGAAATAACAGAAAACAGGAGAATATTTGCATGGAGGGGAGTAACAGATTAGTGGCGAACTCAAGTGATTCCCTCATTTCTTCTTTTTTTTTCTATTATTTTGGAGTGGTGTGTCAGTTCTTATTTCTTTCAAGTAGCTCTAGTTAGGCGCGATACACTCCTACCTTTTAAAAGGAGAAGCCCTCCCGGTGTGTACTTGTGGCGGTCATCTTACCGTGGCACACATCCTTGTCAGTCACCCCCATCCTATTTCAGTAGCCAGTACTGAATACATAAGAATCCCACCCCCTCTTCCACTCACTTCATGCTCCTCATATAACCACAGCAAACAAATTCTAGAATAATTTTCTCCATTTATCCTCACTGTCAATAATGACTTTTCCAGCATAGAAGAAAACTTCGACTATTACATCTTTATCCAACTTCTACTGAATATTACTCGCTCTGCGCTAATTTCGTTACCCAATCCAGACTCCAATTTACCGTAGGTATAACAGTTGAACCTGTTATTACAAACCACATCGCAATAATCGAAGAAACCCATAACACTCACCTCGTAGTCACTTCCATTCACAACCGATCAATTTCCATCATATTAGCTACCCCCTAAAACACAGGTATTTCCACCCTCATCGAAGTTAATCCAAACAACAACTCTTCCAACCAAGGCTACCTCACGCCCGAACCCAGGATTTCACCTAACAGTGAAACAGCCTGCACCAAAACTCACCCCCCCCCCCGCCACCACCACCACCCTCAATTCAAATAAGATATCTCCACCCACAACAAGCCAGCAAAAACCCACATAAAAACCACATCCAGGGACACACAAACCACCATCCCTAAAACCAAACGGATCCGTCATCAAGCTACAGAAGCCAAATCCCTGGCCTCAGGCTCAGAAAACCAAACAGACTCCACGTCAATCACCCACATCCCTCCAAAACTTCCAGAACCACCAAACAACACAAACATCTCCCGGGATAGAGACATCGCTTCTAAACCTGGATACTCGAAGTACAGCTACACAGACTAGGAACAGAAATAAAAACCCTGTTGTGAAGTCCCAGATATATCCAACACAAAAAACAAACAAACGAACTCGTAGTCACACTTGCCGACGTACTTCCCTAGTTATTCAGTGCTTTAATGACTGAAATTAAGTCATTCTGCAGCATCTTGCTTAGAACCCACCAGCAGCAACAGATCTGGTGGTCTTCACCGCCACACTGATCGTAAGATGCTTTGGGACCAGGCGAAGTGTATCAATTGGCACGGGAGCCATTCAGCTTCGATCCCTAGCTGCCCATTTATAAAAAAAAGGGCAACGAAGGCACATGCAGACACGCACACCACCTCAGTCACCTATACAACCTACCCCCCTGTTAAGCCACCCAATCACACGAAATTCGAACCCAGAATCACTATACGGTTATTAAATCTACTTTCGCCCCAATAGAGACCACCAACATCACCATCTCTACTAAATCAATACACCAGCCAACAGGCCTAACCAACCAGCTCCCCCCGTCCCCCGCCAAGACAGTAAGACCATCCACGCCAAGATATTACCCCAAATAAGTTCTCACTTCCCAGCAGCATAAATCTACCGACGCACTGGAACCTCGGGCATAGCCCAGGCGAAACGCTACAAAACTGCCAAATATACTGCTGCAGTTTCTAAATTTCATTCGCAATAAATTTCTAAGTACATAATTAACAAGTCATCCAACACCAACATACTACGGTGTAGCCGTTGCATCTCTTAAAGCAGTGCCTGAATTGGTCACCGTCCGGTACTACAACACCGTAACACTAATTTTACTGTGTCAGCCACATCATAATAAACTGGCGAGTTCCTTGGCAATACACACACACATACTGAAAACACATTATAACACATGAAACACTAAAACGCAACGAATAACTACATTTAAACTACTACAACACTCTTAAACTTAAAACACACATTGAAAGACTAACAAAGGAGCGCCTATGGGCACCAAAATCGGTACCACACTTACCAGGAGATAGGTGTACATACCACGAACCTACTACGCTGGCGTAGCATGGGAAGAGGTGATACTCCCACGTGGCGCGTCCCAGGTGGCGGATAGGGGAGTCCTAACCGGATTGCCGGCGGACTTGAGGGAAATAAAATACCTCTCGCGGACCAAACACACTACCCCCTGCGGGTGGGGGCGCACATGTAGAATACACCCGCGGTATTCTCTGCCTGTCGTGAGAGGCGACTACAAGGGGCGACCAAGGGATGATTGAATTAGAACCATGAAACTACTCTTGATTCGTACCATCATGCGGGGAACACCATGGGTCGTTTTTACTTGCGAGTAGTACCACTCTGTTAGGTACTGAATAGTATTGTGATTCGTAGCACCCAAGCGGGGTTCAGTGTGGTTTTCCAGTACCCGTGAGTCGTACCCATGTGAGCAACACCACGGGTCTGGGCGTTGCCTGTGAGTTGTACCACTTTATGAGCGACACCGTGGGTCTGCGTTGCCAGTGATTAGTACCCACTATGTGAGGAACACCACGGGAATGCCGGCGCCCGTGCTTAGTACACCTAGGTGAGGAACCTCATCGGTTTGCGTTGGCTATGAGTGGCGCCATTGTGTGAGAAACACCATAGGTCTGCGTTACCTTTACGACGTACAGTACTTGTGTGTAGTACCTTAATGTTTGGAACACCGTGAGTTTACGCTACCTTTGATTATTAACGCAGCTTGAGAAATAACATGGTTCTACTTTACTCGCGACATGTACCATACTGAGGGGCTGTAGACCTGGTTTCTGGAACCCTTTAGACATCAAGCATAATCGATTCAGGACTGTGCTTTATAAGTGGTCCCTTGGTCAGTAATACTATTATTTATGACCGTTTTTTAGTCAGATCCACTGTTTTTTGTTTGTTTCTTGTTTGTTTTTGTTTTTTGGGTTCATGTCCATCCATTCATTTTTCATGACATTTTTTATTTATTTTGGTCAGTGAATTTTTTAACTTTTTGTTGTCATTTCATTTCGTACCATTAACGGCCGATGACCTCGATGTTCGGCCCCTTTAAACAACAAGCATCATCATCATCATCATAGTTGTACATACGGATGACCAGGGTCGAATGGTCGAAGCATAAGGCATGTTTTATGGAAAGAAGAGTTATAAGTACATTACGAATGAAACAATTATTATGTACCGGTATTAAATGTTCATAAAATTGTTGAAAAGGGCAGGCAAGATACACTGACTGACAGAGCAAATGCAACACCAAGAAGGAGAGGTCAGAACTTTATGCCAATTGCAGGGTAGACTGACGTCACTGAGGTATGCTCATGATGTGAAATGCGCCGCTGTGCTGCGCACGTAGCGAACGATAAATGGGACACGGCGTTGGAGAATGGCCCACTTTGTACCGTGATTTCTCAGCCGACAGTCATTGTAGAACGTGTTGTCGTGTGCCACAGGACACGTGTATAGCTAAGAATGCCAGGCCGCCGTCAACGGAGGCATTTCCAGCAGACAGACGACTTTACGAGGGGTATGGTGATCGGGCTGAGAAGGGCAGGTTGGTCGCTTCGTCAAATCGCAGCCGATACCCATAGGGATGTGTCCACGGTGCAGCGTCTGTGGCGAAGATGGTTGGCGCAGGGACATGTGGCACGTGCGAGGGGTCCAGGCGCAGCCCGAGTGACGTCAGCACGCGAGGATCGGCGCATCCGCCGCCAAGCGGTGGCAGCCCCGCACGCCACGTCAACCGCCATTCTTCAGCATGTGCAAGACACCCTGGCTGTTCCAATATCGACCAGAACAATTTCCCGTCGATTGGTTGAAGGAGGCCTGCACTCCCGGCGTCCGCTCAGAAGACTACCATTGACTCCACAGCATAGACGTGCACGCCTGGCATGGTGCCGGGCTAGAGCGACTTGGATGAGGGAATGGCGGAACGTCGTGTTCTCCGATGAGTCACGCTTCTGTTCTGTCAGTGATAGTCACCGCAGACGAGTGTGGCGTCGGCGTGGAGAAAGGTCAAATCCGACAGTAACTGTGGAGCGCCCTACCGCTAGACAACGCGGCATCATGGTTTGGGGCGCTATTACGTATGATTCCACGTCACCTCTAGTGCGTATTCAAGGCACGTTAAATGCCCACCGCTACGTGCAGCATGTGCTGCGGCCGGTGGCACTCCCGTACCTTCAGGGGCTGCCCAATGCTCTGTTTCAGCAGGATAATGCCCGCCCACACACTGCTCGCATCTCCCAACAGGCTCTACGAGGTGTACAGATGCTTCCGTGGCTAGCGTACTCTCCGGATCTCTCACCAATCGAACACGTGTGGGATCTCATTGGACGCCGTTTGCAAACTCTGCCCCAGCCTCGTACGGACGACCAACTGTGGCAAATGGTTCACAGAGAATGGAGAACCATCCTTCAGGACACCATCCGCACTCTTATTGACTCTGTACCTCGACGTGTTTCTGCGTGCATCGCCGCTCGCGGTGGTCCTACATCCTACTGAGTCGATGCCGTGCGCATTGTGTAACCTGCATATCGGTTTGAAATAAACATCAATTATTCGTCCGTGCCGTCTCTGTTTTTCCCCAACTTTCATCCCTTTCGAACCACTCCTCCTTGGTGTTGCATTGTCACTGTCAGTCAGTGTAATACGACTACGATAGGCATATCAAGACGAGTTATCTGACTTATTCATAACGAATACTGCGGAGAAGTACGGATCCATTTACATTATAATGATGTTAAGTGCAAGTGTGGGCCATGATTCCGAACTTCGCCACAACTAAAATACAATACAAATATATTTCCCAATGAAATGATTCCATTTACCTACCGGCATTGGTTAGAACTATTCTTTCTTCCTGACTTCCTTGGTTGTACGAGACCTTCATTCTTCGTGAGAGAAGAATAGATTTCCCTCTTTAAATTTCTTGTTTACTCTGTGATCTGCTGCATATAACCAACCACTTATGACGCGTAAATCTAACAGTAATAATATATGCCTATATACTGTAGTTCAAGATTGGAATAGACCGCCTTGAATAACGTTACCCACTCACAAGAGCTAAAAATATAGAATTGAAAATTGACGTAATTATTTTAATATAATGATTCTAAGAGAGGTACTAAGAATTTCCCCAGCATAAATGTAGAAATAACTTAGCGTATTAGGACCTAACTGCCCAAATATCTTTTTCTCTATGGCTATCTTGGTAATGGACTCAATGTGGAGTGGCAAAACTCTTTCCTGTTGCCTTGGAGTTCTGAAGATGTCGTCATTACGTGAGTTAATGCGTCTCACCACAGGAGACCACATGTTTGGCTCTGATTTACGTCTGCCGTTTTCTCATTAATGGTCAGCTTTCGAACATTACCATTATATTCATGACGCGTAATGTCACTGCACTCCCCATATTTCGCACAACGACGAAGTGTAACGGTCGTTAATCCCGTATTATTACAGCTGGACCATGAGCAGCTCGTAATCGCTGGACTCTCTATATGTACAGCTGTTAGAGATTTACTATTCACTGCCATTTTTGTAGATTCCTAAGTGCTTCTACATTTAAATTGGAAAAATGTTAGCACAATATTATAAAACTCTGATCTTGATCTCATTAGTACAAAGCTTAAATGTCGGTGCGATCTAAAAGCAAATTCTAGTACAAAGTAGTGGGAACAATGGCAGGTGAATCCTCAAAATCAGGAGATGAAAGCTAAGATACGAATGAGCTCTATGAATGAAGCTGTGCGAATAAACCGGCGTCGGTGGTACAGTCATGAGAGGCGAATGGAGAGCAAGGAGATATTTAAGGGGGGAGACCCAGCTTAACAAGGGAAAAAGGTTCATGTTAATTCGATTGTTAAATATGCTACAATTGTTGTTGACAATTACTGCACATATCCCAGTATCGGCATGCTTCCTGGCAACCAGAAGCAACTTCAACAATGTCAAAGTTCTAATAATTCTAATATTTTAAAATAAAATGTACAAAATGTCCCGCCTTTTTAACAGTATATCACTGTTTCCCTTATGAATTCCAAGTTTATAAGAATTTTCGTACTTTTCCTGTTTGAAAGTGTGTATCAGAACTCCACATACAAAATGAACCTCAATCACTAACATTAGACTGTGATTTAGATTTGTTGTCGAATTTTTTATTCCGAGCACCTGAAAATATTAATATGGTTGTGAATAAATATGTTGTTTAAAATCTAATATAAATCCTATTGATCTGAATGAGGTAAAGATTGTATTACAACACTATGGGAGGAAACCCTGAAAAAATAAAAATTATCCGTGAAACAGTAAGATAGTTATGAAGGAAACCGTGATATATTGTTAAAAATGCGGGTAATCTTTAACATTTTACTTAAAATTATTATAAATAGAATTTCGACATTATTGAAGTTGCTTGTGATTGCTAGGAAGCATGCCAATACTGGGATATGTGCAGCATTTGTCAACAACGATTGTAGAATATATAATAATCGAATGAAATATTGGTCTATTTTCCACACGTTAAGCTGGGACTCCCCCCTTAACCCGAGAACGGTCGCTGTGGGTCGTCATGACCCGCACGCTTACATTTCCGTTCACTCCTCCTCCACCAATGGCGACACAGCAACCCCCTTCCCGGCATATTCCTTAGTCTACCCCCTCTACACAGCACAACAGGCGGCACTCAGTTCGAGCGGAGCAGTTCTCGAGGAAAGTAGTGTGCGGGTCACCACGACCCACCGCGACCTTTTGTGTTCACATAAATGTTCTGAGTTAAATTTTTCATTTCAGTACGTTTTCCTCGTTTCGGTGAAATGGATGAGAGAGAAGCAGACCGTATTCGTTCTCTGCTAAATAAATCGTTCTCGGCAGAAACAGACAATGAACTGGGAGGTGATGGAAGTGATGCAGGGACTGATGCCGATCCAGAAGAAGAAATACAAGACGAGCAAGACCGGAACAAAGTGATGTTAGTGATGATGAAGTAGACACTGACGGTGAACATTCGGAAGGCAACTCTACTTCGGATGATGACATGCTACTGCTTTATAGAGGTAACAACACTGGTAAAGACGGCACTAAATGGAAACTGGCTGAACCTACACAATCAGTCCGTACAAGACGCCGGAGTATTGTGACTCATCTTCCAGGGTGCACAGGAGCGAAAGAGGCTAACACACCGATGAAAGCATGGCAGTGTTTCTTCACAGATGACATTCTACAGAAGATCGCTGATTATACCAATATATACATCAATATAATACAAGACAATTACGAACGTGAAAAATGACTCAAAGAACACAAATTTAGGGGTGATAAAGGCATTATTAGGACTTCTGTTTTATGCAGGAGTATTGAAATAGTCGCACTTGAATACGGATGAAATGTGGATTGACGATGGGACTGGAGTACCTATTTTTCGGTCTGTAATGTCTCAGCTGCGCTTCCGGTTTCTTCTCAGAGCTCTTCGCTTTGACGATAAAAGGGATTGTAACATTAGAATTGCTGGTGATAAACTCGCTCCACTGCGTGAGGTTTTTGAATACATCGTAGCTAAGTGTCAAGCAAATTTCAGTGTATCGCCATACACCATAGTCGATGAAATGATGTGGGGATTTCGTGGCAGGTGTCCCTTTCGTCAGTACATGCGAACTAAACCAGCTAAGTACGGCATAAAGGTGTTTTCCATTGTTGATGCTAGCACATTCTACGTCCTGAACATGGAGGTCTACTTGGGGAAACAACCACAAGGTCAGTATCATCAAGTCACACAAACTCCTGCTGAAGTTGTAATGAGGCTTGTATCACCTATTTCAGGAAGTAGACGTAATGTCACCCACGACAACTGGTTCACAAGCGTTCCGCTAGCTCAGAACATGTTGCTGCAACATAACCTAACAACTGTTGGTACCATTAAAAAAAATAAGACACAGCTTCCTCTTTGCTTTGTGAAAAGTATGGGGTGTGAGGTACATTCTTCCATGTTTGGATTTGGCAAGAATCTTACAACTCTGGTATCCTACGTACCAAAGAAAGAAAAGGTTGTCATCTTAATTTCAACGATGCACCACAGTATATCTATAGATCCTAGCACAGGTGATGCGAAGGAACCGGAGATCACTACGTTCTACAATTTAACGAAAGTTGGGGTTGACGTAGTCGATGAAATGTCGGGAGGTTACTCTGTGGGTAGAAAACCACTGCATGTTTTTCATCTTATGGACGTGACAGCTATCAATGCACTAGTTGTTTATTCCTGGAACAACAAAGACAAGCATCAGTTGAGGAGGCAGTTCTAGAAAGAACTCGCCAAGGAATTGGTTACGCCGTATATGAGGACCCGCTTGCTGGCTGGAAATCTTAGCCGTCAGCTTAGGACGGAAATTCTACGCACTCTGAAAGAAACAGATCCATTCCCTGTGGAACCTCAAGAGGACGAAGGTATCAGAAAACGAAACTGTGCTCCAGGACTGGCAACAAAACGTATCAGACGTGTGCGATCTGTAAGAAGTTTGTGTGTGGAATCCATGGCAAACTGACTTGCCAAGACTGTCTGGAAAATGCCTAAACCAGAGACTGAGAACTGTGAGAAGCTGGATTTGTAAATGTTTTTTAATCCTAGCCAGAGATTCTGAATTTATCAGTTGTTTTCGACATTTATTAGTTTCTGTTATTTTTTTATATGTTTATTCGTACCAAAATTTTATGTGTGAAAATCATTGAAAAATTCAATATGGTGCCTATTTAAAAATGATCTCTAAAACTTTCTTCATGTTCTTAGAAGGCATTCGTATAAAATTACTTCTGACTTTTGACAATATTCCAGAGAAGATACTAATTTTTGTAACACATGCAATTAAGTGGAGGTTTTGTATTAATGTTTAAAAAAATAAATTTGTAGCTGTATAGTAAGAACATAAATAAAGGTTCTGTTGATTCTATGTCCAAGATAATAGTATTAATTGATGTACCAAAATAGTTTAAAAAATAATAACTCCTGACGAAATAAGTTAAATAATAATTTGTGGGTTATGGTGACCCACCGCGACCACTTTAAGATGCACCATGTGCGCGACCACTGCCCGGTTAAAGTCGTACTAAGACATCGGAGGTGTTCAGCATTTTATGGATGGGAAAAGGCTACGATTTGGAAGGTAGTGGTCGTGGCGTTAAGTAAAGTACATCTCCAGCAACTTCCTTGCGTGAAAGTGGGAAACCACGGAAAACCATCTTCAGGTTTTCCGGCGGTGTGGTTCCAAAGTACCCATTTCCCGAATGCAAACCCACAGCTACGTAGTGTGAACCGCATATCCAACTTACTCAGTGCAAAGGGAGGATAGGTTACATATGAAAATAACGGAGTCGGCCGCGGAGAGAGTCCAAGGTGAGGATTATTATATTTGGTTTCTAATGGTTTAAGTATAAACGATTGAACTAAATGTTGTCATATAACTAGCTGAAGGATTATGGAGACAGATAGCTTACATACAAGAGCTTGCAGACTGAACGTTGAAAGACACACCAATCTATAATTATGACATACAGTATTTATGAATGTAAATTTCTTGTCCAAATGTCCACAGATAATTTGATTTAATTACTTTCCATTTTATGAGTTGCCACTGCGTAAAGCGTACGAAACCAAAGTACATTAATTCGTTCTTAAGTACAAGATTAAAACTAAATATTGTGTGATTTAGAACGGCAATTAATGTGAATGTACGAAATATTTCTTAAAATCTCAATAGAACTACGTCCTGAGCTACTAGATTGATTACACGGAAGAGGAACACAAGCCACAGATTTTCGAATTGCTTCCCCACATCTTATCAGATGTTCTCTAACAGTGACGTTCTTAAGGTAGTAAATGTTCTTGAAATACTCGACCAGGATGATGACGATTCTTTCTTAAGGGGGGAGTAACACCTCCGCCATCAGCTACTAATAGCACGAGATGAAACGAAATTAAATATTAATTCAAATATAAAATTATTAACTGACTAGGGTTTAAAAAGTGATGCTGACAATAATTAAAAGTTCAAAATAATCCGTGGATTTAATTCATAATGACTTGTTTCTATATCAAATGATTTAAAACATAAAAATATATTAAAATTGTATCATGCATTGCCTCTGAAATAAAATCATATTTTTCATTCAAATTAATGGATAAGAGATACACTAAATTTGCAGAGATAATAAAAGACAGTTAATAATAAAATTAAAATAAATAGAAAATTGGGTTTCAAACACCAAAGACCAAACAACAAAGAAAACAGCCCACTATCCCTTATAAAACGGACACATAGAATGAGGAATATTTTACTCGAAAGTTTCAGAATATGGCGCAAGTCGGCCAGGTTCGCGCACTCCGTAGCGATGTGAACCACGGTAAGGTAACGACCACAAGTACACCCCGGGGGAGGGGGCAGTGGGATGGTCTCCTCTCCGTTCAGGAGGTAGGAGTGCGTTATATAGGCTACCGTGGTCGATCCCAAGACGTCATAATACCATTGCTTCTTTCCAAGACATCCGAAGGGGAATATTGTATCGTTGTCAGCTTATTTGGGAGAGGGATGCCCTCCCAATGGGATATAACCAGATGCCTCAGCTGAGAACGGCTTTCACTGCCTGAAAACTCGTAAGGAAACGGGGACTATGTGACCGCCTCTTTGAAGCCATATCAGCTAACTCCTTTTCCGCTACACCCAAGAATCTTGGGAGCAACAAAATCGTGATTCTGGTACTAACACACTAACACTCGCCAAGGAGGTCCTGCATCCGCTACACCAAAGGGTGAGGCGGGAAGCATGCTTCAATAGAATGTAACGTACTCATGGATTCAGTACATAATAGAAAGTGCCGACGTTCATTGGACAGTGCGTACCGCAGAGATTCAAAGATAGCATAAAGCTCTGCTGTGAACACACTACAGGTTTCGGATAGATGAACAAGAAACCTACTATGTATCATCAACAACGAACGCACAGCCTACTTTCGCTTCTGCTATCGAACCATCCCTGCAAATCACTGAACCTGAATACCGGCTAACAACCGAGAGGAAGAACCACTGATAAATAAAGGGGTCCTTGTTCGCTCCTGAGCCGGTGTGCAGATGCAAGATTATATCAGGTCCTCGTGTTATCTAAAGAGTTACCGTACTTGGTCGTCTAACGACATAAAGAAATGAAGGTAAAGCAAATAATCTGTAACTGCTAACCAAGCGTATATATCCGGCTAGGGATAAGCAACGTACAGCCGACGGCTTCTGTTGTGGATAGCTTGGGTGAAGTGGGATTTGTCGCAAATTTACAGCACAAGATAATGCATTTGTTGGCGCCTCAGTTTTAGAGGCCGCACACCAGATTCAGCGATCAGGCTAGCAATGGGGCTTGTATGGAATGCTCCCCTTACCAACCTAACTCCGATGTGGTGGATACTATTCAGGTTCACATGGACGCTTTGCCTTGCTGATCCATATGCTGCACTTCCATAGTCAAATCTGAATTATGTGTGTGTTTTATAAAATATTGGGGGCACCGGTAGGCCTGCTTATCATGTGACGCCACTAAAGAAATTTCAAAATATTTAGATTCTTAGCGCATTTGGTTCATAACTGAAGCATCTGCGGCTCCCACGTAACTTACTATCGGAAAGGATCCCAAGAAATCGGTATCAACTGCAGGAAGAGTGACACAATCTAAATAAAGTTCGGAATGTGGATGAAGAGTGCGCTTCAGGCAGAAGTGAATATCTTTTAAGTTGGAAACCGCAAGACATGTTCTAAGGTCCACTGTTCCACTGTCCTAATAAATTGCTGTAATTGTCGCTCTGGAGCTGCCCTACTTTGTGAGCTACTGTATAATGCAGAGTGAAATCATCCGTAAATAGCGAAGGTATTACTGCTGAACCAGCAGCAGCGACAATACCGTTTATGGCAATCGCTAACAGAGTGACACAGTGAACCGATACCTAACTTATAGGATTCCAGTTTTCTGGACATGACACTTGGAATATGCCCTCCATACTCAGACACAGAATACAGGGAGGGACAAATTAATTTGCAATAAAAACGGGTGTTATCTCGGAATTCCCATTGATGCAGGACAAACAGGATAAGATATCGCCGTGCGATGCCATAGGTCTTTACAGAATCGAAGAAAACAGACAATAAATGCTGTTTTCGGACAAACGCGTCTTAGATAGAAGACTCTGGGCGTACCAAGTGGTCAGCGGTGGAGCGGGTAGCTCCAAAACACATTGGTACTTGGACAAAGTCCTCTTTGTTTTCCAAAAAACCACACAAGTCGACGATTCAACTTCCCCTCAAATAGTTTAGGCAAACAGAAAGACATTTATTTCTGTAACTTCATGCATATTTAGAATCATTGTCAGGCTTCAGGAGAGGAATTAGTATTTCCTGTTGCTACTGCGATGGAAATTTACCCTCTATCCAGATTCAGTTCAAAACCCCAGAAATATATCAACTATCCTCACTGCGGTGCTTCACTATCCGGTGTGGACGTTACCTGGTCCGGGAGCAGTGCCCCTGCGAGGCGCCAAGGCACTGCAACGTTCCCATTCCCACAAAAAGCTCGTTATAGTCCTTAGAATCTTCATTGGAAAAAAATAAGAGGATGATGTTCTGCCTCCCGCTTCACAGTCGAGAAAGCAGGTTGACAATTCGAGGAAACACGCACATGTGCGAAATGTCTAGTTAGATGGTTGGCCACCTTGGCCTTATCCGTGACCATACTGCCTGCAAGCGAAATTCCCGGTAATGATGCTGCTCCTTGTACTCCCGAAATGCGTCATGGTTCAGTACACACTTGAGATGTCGGTGTATGTGACATCATGGGCGATACGTACCTCTCCATAAAGCTTTCTTACGTCTTAGTGCGAAGAATTTTTAATATAATGTTACCAAGTTGGCCCTAGCAGGCTGCCTACTATAGCGTTTATCAACGCGACGTCGTCCTTTTATAGCTGCTGAAATTTCGTCGTTCCACCAAGTAACAAATTTACGTCAAGGAACCGTAGGAAATGATTGAGTGGTCTATTCAACAGCAGCAAAAACAACTTGTATGATTATGTGTTATATCAACGTCTATACTCCAGCTATTCGCGACATTAAGGACATCCAGTGATGTGAATTTTGCCAATCAGTCCTTCTAAGAGGTCCTGGTATAATCCCACTCAAGCAGAGGAAAGAGCGCACGGCTGTATAGACTGATGTCAATGCGGGAGAATGTGCCGTGAGCTACGCGAAATGTTTTGGCTCCCCTGTATTCGAAATTCGTAATGAAATATCTCGTATTAACTGTTCCAAATCATTTCCTCTGGAGCAACGAATTTTAAAGCCCCATAATGCGCAATGGGCGTTAAAATTACCCAATAATAGGAAAGGGGTTCGGAGCTGATCTATGAGATCAATTACATAGTTGATATTAAGATTTCAGTCTGGTGGGAAGTAAACATTACCTATTGTAGTTACAAGAGACAAAGAAACTTATACTGCCTCTAGCTGTGCTCTTAATGGAACCTCTTTGCTGTAGGTATCAGTACGAGTGAAAGTATCAAAGCCAGCCAGCGAAAGCCCGGTTGGCGTAATCCCGTTCTGTCCAGTTTAGTCTGATATTTCTCAAGACCGTATGAATACAGAATATATTCGCCGCGAACTGACAGGTTAGCTGGCGCAGCTCAGTAAGCGACCTGTCATAACCATCACAATTCCACTGTAAAAGTGCCATAGCGTGGAACTTTTCGGGGAGTTTTAGATTATAAGCGGCGAGACGTTTTTAAACCTAAACACCAATATCAGCACCTACATCCGTGGATGTAGAGGGTTACTCGACATCCATCTCATCAGCTGATGAGATGATTTACGCCGATGGCTCCATCCGCGCCTTTCGCTTGTCGGATCCTTTCTTACGAATGGAACCGCAGGTTTTGAAGTGGACGGACCGGCTGGCGCTGACACGAAACCTGCGGATGAAGAGCACGTTTCCTCATTCGCAGCAAAAGTGGGGGAATGCCTCGTAAGTGCGTCCTTCCTGTCCGCCTTCTTTTCTGGTTTAGATGGGCTTGGAGGTGAATTCCCAGTCTAGTACAGGAAAAGCAAACTTCCTCCACCTAAATGATGCTAAGGACGTGGGTAAAGAATGCGCTTCAAACAGAAGTGAATAACAGATTTCCAAGAACGTACTACGCTGGCCTAGCAAAGGGAGCGGTGATACTCCCACGTGGCGCGTCCCAGTGGCGGAAAGGGGGGTCATAACCGGTTTGCCAGCGGACTTGAACGAAATAAAATAGCTCTCGTGGACCAAACACATAACCCCCTATAGGTGGGGGACGCAGACCTAGAATACACTCACGATGCCCCCTGCCTGTCGTAAGAGGCGACTAAAAGGGGCGACCAAGGGATGATTGAATTAGAACAATGAGACTACTTGTAATTAGCACCATCACGCGATTAACACCATGGGTCGCCTTTACTTGCGAGTAGTACCACTATGTTAGGTACACGATAGGTTTGTGATTTGTAGCAAGAGAGGGTAAACCAGTATGGGTTTTACAGTATATGTGATTAGTACCACTATGTGCGAAACACCACGGGCTTACGTTGCCTGTGATTAGTACCAATATACACTGACTGACAGTGACAATGCAACACCAAGGAGGAGTGGTTCGAAAGGGATGAAAGTTGGGGAAAAAACAGAGACGGCACGGACGAATAATTGATGTTTATTTCAAACCGATATGCAGGTTACACAATGCGCACGGCATCGACTCAGTAGGATGTAGGACCACCGCGAGCGGCGATGCACGCAGAAACACGCCGAGGTACAGAGTCAATAAGAGTGCGGATGGTGTCCTGAGGGATGGTTCTCCATTCTCTGTCAACCATTTGCCACAGTTGGTCGTCCGTACGAGGCTGGGGCAGAGTTTGCAAACGGCGTCCAATGAGATCCCACACGTGTTCGATTGGTGAGAGATCCGGAGAGTACGCTGGCCACGGAAGCATCTGAACACCTCGTAGAGCCTGTTGGGAGTTGCGAGCAGTGTGTGGGCGGGCATTATCCTGCTGAAACAGAGCATTGGGCAGCCCCTGAAGGTACGGGAGTGCCACCGGCCGCAGCACATGCTGCACGTAGCGGTGGGCATTTAACGTGCCTTGAATACGCACTAGAGGTGACGTGGAATCATACGCAATAGCGCCCCAAACCATGATGCCGCGTTGTCTAGCGGTAGGGCGCTCCACAGTTACTGCCGGATTTGACCTTTCTCCACGCCGATGCCACACTCGTCTGCGGTGACTATCACTGTCAGAACAGAAGCGTGACTCATCGGAGAACACGACGTTCCGCCATTCCCTCATCCAAGTCGCTCTAGCCCGGCACCATGCCAGGCGTGCACGTCTATGCTGTGGAGTCAATGGTAGTCTTCTGAGCGGACGCCGGGAGTGCAGGCCTCCTTCAACCAATCGACGGCAAATTGTTCTGGTCGATATTGGAACAGCCAGGGTGTCTTGCACATGCTGAAGAATGGCGGTTGACGTGGCGTGCGGGGCTGCCACCGCTTGGCGGCGGATGCGCCGATCCTCGCGTGCTGACGTCACTCGGGCTGCGCCTGGACCCCTCGCACGTGCCACATGTCCCTGCGCCAACCATCTTCGCCACAGGCGCTGCACCGTGGACACATCCCTATGGGTATCGGCTGCGATTTGACGAAGCGACCAACCTGCCCTTCTCAGCCCGATAACCATACCCCTCGTAAAGTCGTCTGTCTGCTGGAAATGCCTCCGTTGACGGCGGCCTGGCATAATTAGCTATACACGTGTCCTGTGGCACACGACAACACGTTCTACAATGACTGTCGGCTGAGAAATCACGGTACGAAGTGGGCCATTCGCCAACGCCGTGTCCCATTTATCGTTCGCTACGTGCGCAGCACAGCGGCGCATTTCACATCATGAGCATACCTCAGTGACGTCAGTCTACCCTGCAATTGGCATAATGTTCTGACCACTCCTTCTTGGTGTTGCATTTGCTCTGTCAGTCAGTGTATGAGCAACACCGTGGGTCTGTTTTTCTTGCGATTAGAACCCACTATGTGAGGAACACAACGGGATAGTACGAGTCCCTGTGATTAGTAAACCTATGTTAGGAACATCATGGGTTTTTGTTGCCTATGATGGTGCCATAATGTGAGAAACACCATATGTCTGCGTTACCTGTGCGTATTACATTACCTGAGAATGTTACCACAATGTGTGGAACACCGTAAGTCTCCGTTACTCATGAATAGTAGCGCTACATGAGAAGTACCATGGTTCATACTTTCTTAGCAATAAGTACCATTATGAGAGGCCTTTAACCTGGACTTTGGATCCCTTTAGACAACAAGCATCATCGATTCAGAATTATGCTTTAGAAGCAGTCCCATGGTCAGTATTTACTATTGTTTTAAGATAGTATCTGGGAAGGTAGGCATTGCGGGTCGAATCCACCGATTGTTCTGAGTTCATAATCATTGTTCATCGTATCTTTTCCTGAATTCTAGTTAGTGGATTCATTTTGGAATTATTTTTAATATTCGATATTGCGAATTGGATGCGTTGATTATTTTAAATTCACATTCATCCATTCATTCTTCATCATCACGTTTTGAATTCTGGTCAGGGAGTGAGTTTTGGACTTTTCAATTGTCATTACATTACATATCTATATGACCTACATGTTAGGCCGCTTTAAACAACAAGCATCATCATCATCATCATTAACAACAAGAGATGTCACTGAATTTGAAAACCGAAAGCCATTTTCTAATGCCCACTCTTCCACTCTCCTATTAGCTTGCTGTATTGCTCGCTCTGCGACTCCCATGTCCTGTGAGCTATAATGCACAACCAAATCGTCCAAACATATAGCTACGGTACTACTGCTGAACCAGTAGCAACAATAATACCTTCTTGGATGCTTATCGGTGGCGGGGTTTCCTCCTACGATATGAGCACTCAAGTTTTACAGCATCTGTACCTGAATCCACCGAAAAACACGTACCTTCTGGATTGACGGCTCGTCTCCCTGTTCGATGGGGGTGTGGGGGTGTGCCTGGTAAGGGCTTCTTTCTTCCCTGCCATTTATTCTTGTTTAGATGTGCTCGGGAGTGAATTCCCTCCCCGTCGATGATGTCTCCTCCGCAACTTGGGCGTGGCTTTCACCTACCTCTTGAGGTCCCTGTTATGCCAGCGTTTGTTTCCTAGCTTGCACAGCCTTTTGTGTAGTCGAAGGCTGGGTGATCTCCACCTTCGAACTTAAACTCTTTGCAGCGTTGCTCACAAGGGAGCCTGCCGTCTTGGGTGCAACGATCTTCACATCTGTTGCTGAAGGGAACCACGAACGTGGTAGATTCTCTGCTCACGCTGAATGCTAGCATTGACGGATGCGTTCGTGGAATTAAACTTACAGCGCGTTTTCTGGTAGAGAAGACCCTTCCATTGTCCTGATCTCCTGGATCTACTTCTCACTGTGGTAGACAGTTATCTTTTTCGAGAAGAAGGAAGACCAGGGCAGTTAGTGCAAGTGTTCGTAAGTGTGCAGTGTTCTACGCCACGAGTTTATGTCCCATATGTACCACACACAAACGGATTCGAACAACGAGATTCTATATGCCTGAACCTTGAGCATTGATAGCACAGCATTTGATGTGGGATTCACGACCATGCAACGCAACGATAGGTTGATACCTTCACTTTTCCTTGTAGCACTGACAGCTTGAAGGAGACAATGAAGGCACCAGTGCTAATGTCTTCTCCGTTGACTTCGCGCGTAATGCACCAAATATGTTTCATGCCATTGATCTTCATGTTCATGACTTCCATTAATTCATCGTCAGTGTTCAAAATGAGGTCGCGTTAGATAATGTCTCCGGGAACCACCCTCAAGGTTTTGTGCTCTTCCACTTTGAGGCGGATTGCTTCAAATTGTTCGCAATTGAGCAATTGCTCAGGATGAAATGCAGTGCGCGTCTTTAGCAACAAACTACCGTTGCGCAGTTTATTTAAATCTTTTTTCTTTGTTATTTGCTTTACGTCGAACCGACACAGATAGGTCTTATGGCATCGTTCATCGTAGGCACCTTCGATGTGTCTACAGAACAAAATATACTTCACTAGCTTGAATGCTTGCCCATCATTTCTGATAGCAACAAGGAAATTAGGGAAGCTGTATCCCATGTTTTGAAGCTGCATTTCTTCCCAGTGGGTTGCCCGCTCTGACAATGAATAGTTGAAGGCTTGGATAGTGCACCACCCTGGACAGTCTTTTGGCGTTTGTGGGCCATATCCAAAACAGCCAGTCACTCCGACCAGGGCCCTTTCTAACCGAACCCATCAGTCATGGCAATTCGTATTTGGTCATAGCAGGCATTGCCCAGGGTCTGAGGTTGGACTGTAAAAGGGTGACTGAGGCATTGAGCTCCAGGACTCAAATCACTCACAACAGCATGTATACCATAGCGTACACGGAGTGCTGATAATAACAAATAAGGCAATACAATAAAGTTGGTAATAATATGTTCTCGCTTTCGGCTGTTCGGGTACCTGTGTTGTCAAGCGGGTACTACTGCCGAGTACATGACGCTCCCTCACACCCTCCATGGCCCTTGTCTTTCTTTGGCCGACACCTTCATTTATCGAAGTGTCGGATCCCTTCCATTTATTCCCTCCTAGAAGATGGTTGCCTAGTTTCACTTCCTCGTAATGCAATAATCACCACCACCACCACCACTATTACCACCCGACGGGTTGGGGATACCGTCTGGGCTTTCGAGCGTAGTCGCACACGTAAGAGGCTCTTCCCCAAGCAGTAGACTACGCACATAACACTTTGATCGGTCTAAAGCTATCACTCGACTGGGGATAGGTGGGGATTATCTGTGGAGGTATTCAACCCTCCCATTCACAGGGGTAAAATTCATGGTTCCAAAGCCACAATCTAAACCACGCCTAAGTCGCTCATTTTGGTCCCATCTTACGACGGGTAGGGTATATAACGCGGTGTATTCTTCGTCTGAAGCCCCACCAAAGGCGATATTCCGACATATATTTAGTTTTTATACGGGGTAACTTCCTCTAAATTCAGCCTTCTCTGCCGTTATCAACAGTCATAGGGTCAAACGTTACGTACAAGATGGATAAATTTATCATTTGCGGTATTTATACGTGGATGTCTGTACGTAGCTTTCTCAGGAGTTAGCAGATCTAAAGACGTCAGCATACAACATAGTACAAATAGCCTACACTGAATTGTTCATAAGGAAATTCCATAACACCTGTTATATTATTGTACTATTTTAGTGTATATAAATTGAACAGTTCAACAGTCTTCCGTTAGATAAAAATATCAAATATCAACATGTTAATTTCAATTTTTCAATTACATTTTACATACTAATCTTGACTCTCTAAGATATGTTTACATACTATTAATAATATAATGTCAAAGTATGAAAAAGCTTTACACTGAAATTATTCTTCATATTCTAAGGTAAGAAATGACTGCGCCTCTTCTTCATCTGATGAGGAGTACATGATGGTGTTCATAGTGGCTCCGAATATTTCGCTTTGCTGTAGGGAGTCCTTTAATCTTTCCTTCGTACGTTGGGTTTCGTTGAATATTCGAGATGTGAAGATTGTCGGCATATCAGCACTGGTGTAGGGTGTACTGTAGCCATTCCATCATACATTGGGGTTGATGAAATACTCACAACGAATTTAAAATATGACCAGCAATTTATGTCCGGATACAATGTACGGGTCCTATTGAAAATGTCGGTAAAAGTCACCAGGAATCAAACGTGAGACATATTGGGTGTAAATCAAAGTGCCTCGACCATTGTACTTGCAGGTACATCTGTTTTAAGCATTAGAAAAGAATAGAAGCTCTCTGTAGGCAATGAAGACTTCTGGTGGTATGGTACGGAAGACTGTAGCTAGTGGCTTTATGTCACACCGACACAGACAGTTCTTATGGCGACGATGGGATAGGAAATGGCTAGGAATGGGAAGGAAGCGGTCGTGGCCTTAATTAAGGTACAGCCTCAACATTTGCCTGGTGTAAAAATGGGAAACTACGGAAATCCATTTTCAGGGCTGTCGACAGTTGGATTTAAACCCACTATCTCCCGGATGCAAGCTCACAGTTGCGCACCCCTAACCGCACGGCAGGTAAGGAAGATTAAAGCTACCTTTGTTGATAACCTTGACACTAAGTACGAATGACTGATTAGCTCTAATCTCGCCTGTCTTTCTGCTGTAGGTTAAATAAACTTCGAAATCATGCCCCACTCTAGAAAGTGAAGTGCTGTTTCTCTATTTCTCGTCTTTCTTAAGGGAATGAAATCCACGCCTTATCGGGTGAAAAGAACCCAAGCCCCACCTCAGCTAAGTAACATTCCTTTCCCGACCCCAGCCCAAACCAAACTCTTTATAACCTCATTGATACCCTACTTTCCCCCGTGTCGAATTATCGTCATTAAACTGCGGACTTTAGCGGGAGTTTAATCAATTATGTTATAATAACATGCATTGTGTATCTCAAATTAAATCACTCACCTTCTTCTTGCGCTCACAGCACCTTCGTCAGGCGTTTTGTCGTAACGTTGATATATTGCTGGAGTTTACCACATAAATCTCTTCTCAACTTCGGTTTCTTAAACGTGGTATTTACCCTTGGGAAATATTGTGGTGGTAATAAAGAGCTAGGTCTATCTCAGTCCCAAGACACTTCAGGACGTGTTGAACATTTTCGAGAATTAAGTTACCAACAGCAGTCTTTCTAACAAGATGAGATACGAAAAGACGGCGTACTTTGCAACCAGTTGTGAGCTTGATGCTCAATAAGAAACTAGCAATCCTTTAGTACTCTAGACAACAGAGATCGATTAGCTGCAGTCGCTTAAGTGCGGCCAGTATCCAGTATTCGGGAGATGGTGGGTTCGAACCCCACTGTTGGCAGCACTGAAGATGGTTTTCTGTGGTTTTCCTTTTTAACACCAGGAAAATGCTGGGGCTGTACCTTAATTAATTCCACGGCCGCTTCCTTACCATTCCCAGCCCTTTCCTGTCTCATCCTCGCCATAAGACAATCTGTGCGACGTAAAGCAACTTGTAAAAGAAAAGTACTCTAGACACATACGTCCCGTAAATTTCATTGACCAGGCTAATTCTATTCCGATCCTCACGGGTTTTCATTTGAACATTCTTCTAGGAATCACATCATTAGACAGAAAACATGAGTCCTTCAGCGGAAAGAGTACCCACCAATCAGGATAAACCCATGTTGTACTGGCCATGAAATGGAAGCATACATAGTATCTGGCTTATAGACATCAATGAGATCCGATTCCTCAATCGACGCATAACACATAAACAACAAATAGTTCAGGAGATTGTTTCTAGAAGGTAAAGGAGCAGCTGTCTTTCCGATAAACCCATTAATAATATGCCTTATCGCTAAGTGGCATCCCCGCGGTTTAAGGGTAGCGTGCCTGCCTCTTACTCGGAGACCCCGGGTTCGACTCTTGGACAGGTGGGATTTTTACCTGGATCTGAGGGTTGGTTCGACAGAACCTGCGCTATTAAAATTGTGGAGCCCCTTCGTGGCTGTTGCGCCATGGGGTTTAAATTGGCTTTCTTATCGCTAAGTGCATGTTATGTCACCTGTTCTGACAATGGGATGTATTAGCTTACTTAGTAGAGGTGCTGTTTTGGGGCAGTAGCGTAAAAGTTGCGATGGTTCGATTCCACCCAGTGCTCGCTACCCTCTTTTGTTTTATGGCCAACAAGTACGACTGACTCCTAGTTGAACGAGAATATCTCAACGTAGTGAATTACCGACTACTGACAATATTTTTACGGAACATATATTTTCAAGTGGAATTCGAGCAATCCCGCGAGCTGCACTAGTAACTATAAGGACATTCAGCTTTGACTACCACTTGAAGTCTGCCAGTATCTGAAGCCTTGAGACGAGCAATGCATTGCTCACGCTGGACAGTCTCCTTCCAAACATCACGAGCAAGCTCCCAAAGGTCATCTTGGAATCTCGGAGTGGGGTCAGGTCAATTCTCCCATATTATTAATGGGTTTATCGGAAAGACAGCTGCTCCTTTACCTTCTAGAAACAATCTCCACGCATTTTTTAATGGGCTGAGATCCGCAAAGAAGCCAGTCTATAAAATCGATTTCCTGCAGTTCGGCAAACTACCTCCGCACCATATTTCTCTTCTACATGAGATTATATGAAGCTGAAAGTATACAACAATATTTTTAAAAAATACACAAAATTTGGTCATCGCAGAAGATGGCTGATCAAGATGAGTACAGCTACACAAAAAATAGTGCATTGCTAAATTTGTAAGTTTTAATTTATATTTAAATTCGGATCCAGCTTGGGATTCGAACATGTATGTGCGGAACAGCAAGTGAGAGTCCTATCCACAAACCACACATGACCCTAAAACTGCGTATACACCAGCGTACGAAACACCGAGCCGCATTCCAAACGATAAGGCGAGTGGTACGGTGAACGGAACGGCGAACGGTACAGTGAACGGTACGGTGAACGGAACGGCGAACGGAACGGTGAACGGTACGGTGAACGGAACGGCGAACGGAACGGTGAACGGTACAGTGAACGGTACGGTGAACGGAACGGCGAACGGAACGGTGAACGGTACGGTGAACGGAACGGCGAACCAAGGTCGGAAATTCGGGATATACTCAATGCGGGGCTACACTTAGTTCAACAGAGCTATTGTGTTGAGAGGATATGTCCCTATAAGCCGAGGTAGAATATTCATCTGGACTTGAAAAAGAAACACGTATTATTAAGAAACAAAGATGATAGTGGCAAACTCAATTGAATGCATGTGGATCATTATTAGGAGGAAATTCATTTTTAAATCACTAGAGATCACAATAATTGAGCGAACACTTACGTCATTTTATGAGAATTGAGTCTTATGATTTATTTTTTCCTTTTAAATTCTATGGGACCGTAAATTACAGAACAAGTACAAGTTCAATCACGAGAGAAGCTATATCGGTACAGGAAGGACTAGCCGTGACACTCCGTTTCCCTTCTACTGGTGATTCATACACCAGTCTTCAGTATCTTTTTAAGACTTCAAAACAAGCAATACGCAGTATTGTGCCAGAAGTTCGTGGAGATAAAATTGAGTACTGAAGAACAACATAGAGGTAGGAATGCTTCATTGTTGTTGTTTTTTTTTTTTTGCTATCGGGTTTACGTCGCACCGACACAGATATGTCTTATGGCGACGATGGGACAGGAAAGGGCTAGGAATGGGAAGGAAGTGGCCGTGGCCTTAATTAAGGTACAGCTCCAGTACTTACGTGGCGTAAAAATGGGAAACCACGGAAAACCATCTTCAGGGCTGCCGACAGTGGGGTTCGAACCTACTATGTCCCGAATACTGGATACTGGTGCCGCACTTTAGCGACTGCAGCTATCGAGCTCGGTACTTCATTTTTATTACGGGATGAAGGTATCTCACACGATGCTCGACCGATATTCCTGGAGCTATTTCATTCCAAGCATTCGTTTTTAATGTTATTAAAGTGGGCCTTATGTTTTGGATTCCAGATACTTTCCGCGCTCCTGCAGATTTTTATCAGTTTAACCGTTAAATCATTTGACTACTGCATTACACGATGAACTGAAGAATTGCAAACAGATCAAATTACCGATCGCAGATAAAGATGAAGATTGTAATTACGTATGGCTGCCCTTTCTTACACTCAGAATCATGCTGACAACGCAAATGCTGTCAAAACTAGTTACAACATGCGCGTTTAACTTCCTTTGTTCCTTTGCTGAAATACCGACGATTTACGGTTCGGGATTTGGTTGAACGGTAATGTTGCAGGATCACCGTGCCGCTCGGCATATTGCTGGATTCGGCATTTTGTACGCGGTTTAAGCGATTGTAGGTCGCTGTGGAATATTGTATCTCCCTACTTTAAGGAACTAACCCGAATATTCGCGACCATTTAAAAAAGGGTATTGATCCAATGTTGAGCCTGCCACAGATATCTTTAAACACAATGTCTCATTACCAACAGTCCTCCCCCGAGCGAGTTATAGCACTTGTAGTTTAGGGTCAAATGACTGCGTCCGGGCCAAGCGAGAGCATTGGAGTTTTAGGACAGCTACGATAAGGTGATGGATTCAGCAGCATCATGAAACAAAAAATTTCCAGCAGCCACGTCAGTAATAGATTGTGGGTCGTTTCAACACCAGCCCAGGATAATGAGCCGGTGAACGCATTACGTCAGAACCAGTTTCTGAACGCAGTGCAATTAAAGCACAATACAATTCGGCGACGATTATGTTCCATTCCTCGCTTGCAAAGTTGAAGCACGGCCACCTGGGTAGGTGATGTTCGCCTTGAGCTTCTTCGATTTTTTATGGGTAAGTGGTTTCCTCCCATGAGGGAAGCGCGCACGTTATCGAGCAGGTGGAATACCTGTCTCTGACACAGACCCTCCGGATATAGGGCATGTTTTCCCATTGTCGGGATGGGTGGAGAGCCTTGGTAATGGTGTAATTCCTCCCAACCTTCTCTTCCTGGGAGATATATTCCCAGTCCTGGTAGACGATGCAACCTCCGTTGGTTTGGATATGGCTTTCACCGACCTCGTGTGTGTGGGATGCTCTATATTCTCACCCTGCTGTTCGGCCTTAGGTTCCCTAACCGGCACAGGCTTATTTGTGGTCGAAGGTTTGGCGGTCCCCAGCTCAGGCTTTTACTATTTGTGGCGTTGCTCATAGGAGCAACTCGGCCTTGGGCGAAGCGATCTTCGCAGTTACCTGGTAGACTGTACTATCATAATGAATAACACTGTCTTCGCAGGTGCATTCAGAAAATTAAAATTACGGCGCTCTTCCTGGTGAAAAAGACAATCCAGTACATTGATCTCCTTGATCTTCCCACTGAGAAAGAGCGGGCAGTTTCTGTCTCGAGGGGAATGAATACCAGGGCAGTTGGTGTACTTGTACGTAGGTGTGCAATCTTCCACGTATGAGTTTCTATTCCACGTGTAATATACACATAAAGATTCGAACACCGAGATACCATGTGTCCGAAACTTTGACATTGATGGCACTGCGTGGGATACGGAATATAGGCCTCACATTGCAACGATAGGTTGTTGCATTAACTTTCTCTGGTAACACTCACAGATTAAGAAGTCAAAGAAATCACTGGCGTGTACGTCTTTACCGATGACTTTGCGCGTAATGCGCCGGACATGAGTCATACCATGGTTCTTCATAACTTCCATTACCTCATCTTCAGTGTTCGGATCATGTCGCGGTGAAAGGTGCTACCACGAACTAGATTCAAGGGTTTGTGCTCTTTTACTTTGACGGGAATTTTGCTAAAGTGGTTGCATTTGAGCAACTTATTATCTTGATCTTCATTTCGGGTCTTGAGAAGCAAACTGCCACTAGGAATTTTTTAGATCCTCATTTTTTTTCGTAGACACCTTTGATGTATTTATTAAATGAGATCGATTTTGCCAGCTTGAAGTAAGGTCTATCGGTTCTGGTGACAACCAAGTACCTAGGAATGCTGAATGCAAACTTTTCACGCTGCGCTTTTTCCAGAAGGTTGAACCGCTGAGAGAATCAAATGTTAAAGTCTTGGGTGGAGGACCACACTTGACAAGCTTTGGACGTTTGTTTACAGCCATGCCCAGAAACATCTTCCCAGAATGCCACCTACTCCGATCAGGGGCCCGTTTAGCCGAACCAAGCAACCGAGGCAATGCCCATTTGTTCGTAGCAGGTATTGCCCGGGGTCTGAACTTGGACGATACCTAATACGGGATGACTTTGGCAATGGACACTAGAACTCCCTTCTTCAAATCACCCGCAATAGCATGTACACCATTGCGTATACAGAGAAATAACTATAGATGAAATAAATAAAAAAAATTATAATAAAATGCTCTTCTCCCATTCGGCTCTGCAGAAATCTGCGTTGTCAGTCGGATACTACTGTTGAATACATGTCGCTTCCACCCGACGAATTGGGGGTTCAGTCTAGGCTTTCGAGCGTGGTCGAACACGTAAAAGAACCCTCCCCAAGCAGCACGCACATCAAATTTAGATTTGGTCTACAACCAACCCTCATTAAATAAGTAGAAAATAAGAGAGGAACGATGGCCTCATGTCCCTTTAAGTCGCCTCTTATGACTGGAAGGAGATACCGTGGGTGTCACCTTCATCTGCGTCCCTCATCCAGACGGTTATTTGAAATGAAATTTTGAACCTGGAAACGACCAGGATTCGAACTTTAATATCATCACAGTGAAGATTAAACATCTAAGATATTACGCTGATCATGCTCCAGTACGTTATTATAATAATAATAATAATAATAATAATAATTATTATTATTATTATTATTATTATTATTATTATTATTATTATTATTATTATTATTATTATTATTATTATTATTAAAGTAATATGTCACGAAACGTCGTTACACTACATGGCAGGAAATTCTTAGGATGTGACAAAGATTGATGATGATGATGATGATGATGATGATGATGATGATGATGATGATGATGATGATGATTGTTTTTAAAGAGGCCCAACTTCTAGGTTATCAGCCCCTGATGGTGCGATATAAAACGAAATGAAGTAATAATTAAAATATACCCATTTACTAGTATTTAAAAATGATGATGATCAATAATATGGTTATGAATTTTAAAATAATCAGTGGATCTAATTCGCAGTGCTTTTTTCCCCTATAAAATGATTTATAAATAGATATTAAAATCGTGATCGAGACAGTGGAGTGAGCGGATGTGCTGAATATGGGTAATTCACGAGATCAGTATAGGGCAGCTATAGGATCATTAAATGGAGGGATAAAATGCAAAATAGTGATAGGAGAGAAGAAAAATGGTCAGTAACTTGGAGTATTAGCAACCTTGATGGTAACAGCAGTGATAGTAGATTTGTTGGAAATTGGCGGCGTTGATTTAAATCCGCGGCCTTGGCCAGTGGGTGTAATTGGCTGGGAAGAATTCGAAATGATAAAGGAGGTGGTTAAAGAAGCATGTCAGGACGAGCAAACGAGGGATTTAATTAGGGAGCAATCTAAAGAAATAAAAGAGCTAAAACAGTGTGTCAAAGAAGAGTTGAATGCGATAAAGGAGAAAGTGGCTCAAAACACGGATGAAGTAGAAAGACTGAAGACCAAAGTCAGGAATTTGGAGGAGGAACTTAGTCAAGTAACGTGGTCATAAAACAGGACTAATAAAGAACTCAGGAGGAAAAACCTTTTTCTTAATGGTGTGCCGGAAGGAGACAGCGAAAGTAAGGTTGAAATATTATATAAAGTGGTAGAAGTGATACAAAGCAAAATGAAGATAAATTTTAGTGAGGTGGACATAGACGATGTATATAGAGTAGGGAAAGTGAAGGGTATGAGGCCGATAAAGGTTAAACCAATACAACCCTGACGGTAGAAACAGTGATAAGAAATATCAGTAGCTTAATAGGGGAGAACATTTGGGTAAGAAGGGACATGACAGTGGCACCATCAACGAACAAAATATTTTACACAGAGATCTAGGGAAAGCCAGATATCAAGGACTAAAGGCCTACATTAAACGACTGCGCCTGATCGTGGGAGATGGTCGTTGGTGGCTGAACTGGTCAACAGTGCAGTACAGGAAATGGGCACAAAACAGCAACATCAACAGGGTGTGACATATGAGGCACGAGCAGAGGTGAGCAGGATAACGTTGAGGAAAGGTCAGAGATGACGTAGTTGGAAGTGAAATTGCAGAAGGAAGATGAGCGAACTGCACTTCGAGGTCGGATATAGGAGACGAGCGGTTAGCGGCGCACGTGGAAGCCGAGGTCACAGCACTGGGACACAGTCCTACTGAGCAACGCCCATGGGACAGCAACGGGATAGAAGAAAGAAGGCGAGAGACAATGGATAAGGGTAAAAAATTAAGTGTAAAAGATCTATGGGCAAAGAGAAATAAGTCACAGACTGATAAGGTGGAAAGAGAATGCTAAAATGCCTAAATTCCTGAAAGGTGTACTTTAGATGTATAAAAAGATAGGATCAAAAGGAGTAAGACTTCAAACCTGTCAGAGAGTAATAAAAACAAATTAGGAAGTGAGGATGACGTAATAATGAAGAAATAACTAGAATGTACTATAGGATGTGTCAGTACAAAAGAGGTCTTAAGTAAATTATGTAGTAACAGAGATAGTTGGAACGTTTGATATACCTATTCGCATTTTTAGAAACTTGGCTACGAGAAGGGAGAGATATAGTCTAGGAAGGATTCGTGATTAGAAATGTTATGAAGAAGAAGAGAGGGACCAGGGGCAGAAACCCAACAGGAATATCACTCTTGAAAAATACAGAAGAAAATACCGAATGTTATGGAAGACGTAATATGGATAAGGCTTAGAGAGGAAGGGAGAGGGCAGAAAGATGCATGCTTGGCATTTTCTTATAATCCTCCATTAGGGCCAATATATGCGGACAGGAACTTTTCTGAGGATCTAGTAGAAGAAACAAATATAATTAGAGGTACGTTTGAAGAGGCAGGAATTATAATGATGGGTGACTAGAATGCAAGAATAGGAGACTTAACTCCAGCTTACAGTAAGGAGGGGAGGGAGATAATGAGTGGAAATAGATGTAGTCAGAACAAAGAGAGGAATCTCTACTGCAATAAACTCTTGGAATTATGTGCCGCTGAAAACCTACTTTTAAATGGATGGTGGAGGGGGGGGTGAAAGGGGAGATTTGACTTAATTATATTACAACGCAGGCAGGACGTACAGTTGATCTGGTGGTGAGTTCAGGAGGTATATTGGAGATGTTAAAGAAGATAGAAGTAAAGGACTGGGCGGAGTCACACCATTTCCCAATTTATATTACATTAAGAAGGCACAAGGTAGAAGAGAACGTTAGTGGAATGAGGGAAAGAAGAAGAGTACTATAGTTTAAAAAAAAATACAAGTGGTGTGAGAACACCAAAAATAATAAAAAAATGTATATGTATATATATAAAGGGAAGATTTTCAAGTTTTTAGAAGTATCATTCGGGAGATAGTAGGTTCGAACCCCACTGTCGGCAGCCCTGAAGATGGTTTTCTGTGGTTTCCCATTTTCACCCCAGGCAAATGCTGGGGCTGTACCTTAATTAAGGCCACGGCCGCTTCCTTCCCACTCCTAGACCTTTCCTGTCCCATCGTCGCCATAAGACCTACCTGTGTCGGTGCGACGTAAAGCAACTAGCAAAAAAGAAGTGGTATCGAAGTAGCATTAGACAGTAAGAATGTGGATTTATCTGTAGAACTGTTACAGAAACCTGTTAAGAACATAGCACAAGTGCAAAGGAAAAACAAACAGAAGAGATGAGGAGAACGATGGTATAACAAGGAGTGCAAAACCAAGAGATTGGAAGTGATTAAGACCCTGAAAGCCTGCAGGAAGGGAGGGGATACGGAGGTGCGGGAACAGTTTTGTGAAATAGGCAAAGAGTATAAGGAGTTATTAGTAGAAAGAAAGAAACAATTGCAGAAATATCAGGCACGGCTAATTAATATAAAATGTAAAAATAACCAGAGAGATAATGTATGGAGTAGAATTAATAGAATAAATCGAGGGTAGAGAGGTTATGTGAAATCTAAAATTAATAAGGAAGAGGGGGTTGATTATTTCCAGAAATTATTAAGAGGGAAAGAGGTGCGGATAAATAATGCGAAGTGTCTGGATGTTGTGAGGGTTGTTGAGATAAGTATATCTTACGCAGATAATGAGATAACAGAATACGAGGTAATAGAGGTTATAGGAAAAGCCAAATGTAGGAAAGCAGGGGAAATAATTGGTTTATCTAACGAGTTTTGGAAAGAAGCAGTTAAAAGTAAACAAATGCTGGGAACTTTAGTCAAGGTATGTAATACGATATTTGAGCTTGCAGAATTTCCGAAGTACTGTCAGAGGCATATAATGTGTCCAACTTATAAAAAGCGTTGGAATAGAGGCAATCCTAGTAATTATAGAGGAATAACACTATTAGATTCCCTTAGCAAAGTACACACAGGAATTTTGGCAAATAGATTGATGAAGTATGCAGAAGAGTTTACCATCCTCACGATATTCCAGATTGGATTCAGAAATGGTAGGAGAACAACGGATAATATCATGACTGTCAAAACAATAATAGATTAATATTTAAAAAGGAAAGGAGGTAAATTATATATTGTCACAGTTGACTTTGGGAAGGCCCTCGACACAGTCTGCAGGGGGCATTGTTCGAGAAGTTGGGCCGTTTGAGTTTTGGAGCAATATGAAAACAGTGATTGAAACTACATATGACAGGGTATATTGCAGTATTAGAGTAGATGATGGGGTAGAATTTGGACTGATAGAGTTAAATATGGGGTTGAAACAGGGGTGTAAGTTAAAACCAATTCTATTTTTGTTATTTATAAATGATATACTAGAGGCTCATTGTGGAGAGAAGTGGGCATGTCCAGTATTAGGAAACCTAGAAATACCAGGCCTGATTTTTGTGGACGATGTTCTCCTGACGATACTAACGGAATGCAATAAAGTATAAATGAGTTGATAGAATTATCTGAAAAGTGGTCATTGAAAATTAACATTGGTAAGACGAAAGTGTTGACATGTAATAAGGGTCGAAAAAGAGCGGTAAATGAGCAATGGATGATAAAGGAAGAGAAAATGGAGATAACAAACAAACTAGAGTACTTAGGAATATATATATATACATATGTAGCAATGTGAAATGGACTCACCAAATAAGACAAGCGAAATGGAAAGGGCTGGCAACACTTTCACTAATAAAGATTTTAGAAAATAAGTTCCCTAATATAGACTATAAGATCCAAAAATTGTTTTTTCAAGCTGTAGTAAAGAGCAGAATGTTCCTATTGTGCTGATGTATGGGGAGTAGAGAAGGTGAGTGAAATGCTGAACCAAATAGTAAGTTTAGTAATATTGTAATGAGACTGCCATAATGTACAGAACATTGTGGTGCAAGACTAAAATATGATGAGAATATTCAAGTAGATGTTTCAAAGAGAATTATAAGTTATTGGTTAAGGATCAAAAGAGGAGAGGAAGGTCTGTTCCAGCAGAGGGCATACCACACCAGAGGGACAATATGTCCGAAGATTATTTGTTACGTAAACTTAGAAGTATCTTAGAGAGGTTGCGATTTAGTAATTATTGGGAAATAGACATGGTAGGGGGCTACAATATGGAAGAGAATCGTACGAAGGGTCAATGATATTCAAAGACAGTTGTTGGAGTCTGAGTGCAGGAGCAAAGCGACCCACTCGGTATTTAATATGATAAACTAGGAAACGAATGTAAGGATAAGTAATGTGGATGATAGGATGTCATAAAAACAAGGGATGGACAAGGGAAAAAGACAGTGCTCGATGTGTGTTTTGTGGGAAAATGAGAGAAGAATTTCGTCTCCTAAATATATGTAAACAATAGTGATAAGAATTGTTTTGACTAATAGTGAGCAATTAGTATTAAGTCAGAAAGAAAATTATCATAAAATTATAAGATGGATGAAGAATGAATAGAATAACTCTCTGTAGTTAGAAATTTGTGTATACGAATGTTACAGGAAAGGAGTAGTTACAGTAATGGAAGGAAGGAAGGAAGGAAGGAAGGAAGGAAGGAAGGAAGGAAGGAAGGAAGGGTGATTGTAGTGATAGCCGGTAAAAGCTGTATGCACAATTACTCAGGCACTGAGATAGACAAGGGCATACCCACAGCTGGTTGTAATCCGTAGCTGGGAGAGTGGACTATGGTGTGTGCATGGGCGCTCTTAGCTTATATAGCAGTTATATGAGTTGGGAAACCTGCTTAGGTAAGGACATGAGGTGATAGCGTGTAGCGTGTTCTCCTCAGCTGCCGGAAATCCGACCCCGACGGTATTAGAGCATTCGAGGCATAAGGAGTCTTTGTTCAAGCAAGTGCAAAAAATAGAGTATTATAAATAGGCTTATATTCCAGATATCATAGGTTCTATTAATTGGAGGAAACTCTTTAAAGACCTCTGGAAATAAATCATAAAAATAATAAAACAGATTAAAACTTAGTAAAATTGAATAAGGATTTGACTTTGAAATGAAATCATTTATTTTATTGTTAAACATTTTAAACCATATTAAAAAGTACACAATGATATATAAAAGATAGTGAAAAGAATTAAAGCGTAGTTAACAATAAAATACATTTATCTTACTGTGTATAAATGTGTGCGTGTGTGTGTGTGTGTGTGTGTGTGTGTGTGTGTGTGTGTGTGTGTGTGTGTGTGTGTGTGTGTGTGTGTGTGTGTGTGTGTGTGTGTGTGTGTGTAAATGACACATCTTGTCCTAAACCACTGGTGCAATTTTAACGAAAATTGGTACACTGATGACTTACAGTACTAACTGGAGACGAGCACTGTGGGGGTCAACCATCCGTAGTACCCTTAGAGGTGGGGGTTTAGGGGGATAGATGTAGAGATAATCGAAAATAGTGTCGACTCCACAGTTTTCGGGGTCACTGAAATGAATAGTGACACTCCCGATATTTTAAAAGTCAAAGTTCATCTCTCTTTTGGGTGCGGGGGTAGTGGGATTGAGATATTTAAAAAATCGAAAATAGTGTCGAATCCATAGTTTTCGGGGTCGCTGAGGCGAATAGTAAAACTCCAGATTTTTAAAACTCAAAGTATAGCCCCCTTTAGGATGCGGCGAGGGGGGGAGATATAAAATTAATCGAAAATAGTGTCGAATCCATAGCTGTCTGGGTCGCCGAGATGAATAGTAACATACCGGCTTTTTAAAGTCCAAGTGCATCCCCCTCTGACAAAGAGGTGAGAAAGGGTGACAAAATAAATTGTCAAAAGTGACCAAGATAATGGACGTGCAGTATGTATGTTCGAGCGTGGCAATCAACCAAAATTGTTACAAGTATGACTTACTACCTGGAAAATATACTGTGGGGGTAAGATGCCCTAGGACCACTAGGGGAGGGGGTGAACTATAATCCATATCAATAACTGGAAGTCAGTTTGGAGCGATCTATGTGTACTGTACTGTGCATATATATATATAAGGGAAAAGAATAAGAACAGGCGTGAATTAATGAGACACTTCCAGGCATCTTAGAAACTTAAAACTTTGTACCAGACAAGGTAATGACTTCAGGATCGCAAGAAAATTCGAAAATTCTCAAAATTCTCTGAGGGGGACACGTTGGGAGTTTCAAATTTTCATAAGAATGCAGTCGAATATATTTATACAAAACGATAATCTCTAGATTTCATGGGCTTAAAAGTTTCCTGAAAGTTCTAGTTTTTAACACCCTCCCCCATATCAAGACAGACGAGCTATAAAATTGAAATTTGGCAAAATTATAGCTTTTAGCCTGTAACAGACGGAAAAATTACGAGATGTTTAAATGTTTGTATTTTGCCCCCAAAAATATCGAAACAAGGAGGCAATCTTAATGGCGGTTCAGACCTTCCTTTCGAGGTATTTGGTGGCTAAACGGTGAGTCGTATCACAAAACGGATGGCACAATCTCTGTTCAATTTGGAGTACCTAAATGTTGCACTTTGTACACGTATAATTGATAGTTTGAATCTTTTATAGGTAAGATAGGATCACTGTGTGAACAACTTACACAAATTTCACCCTTTTCAACGTTTCTAAAACAATCTTAGCTTTAAATAGTTGAGATAGGAGAAAATATCATAGGAACAGCCATTTAAATCGCTAAATGAGGCCAGAGGCGTCTTATCGGACAGTCCGTTCTTCGATATGATGCACCGTTTAGCAGCAGTTATTCTGTAAATGAAGGTGTTCGTGCATATTCTTCCGTATCTCGATCTATATTTATTCATTGAAGTCGATTTGTAGCGATCTAGAAAGGGTGTCTCTGCCATTGTAATTAATAATTTACTAATCGATAGTGACTGTCAGCCGGAGGGCGTCTGCTATTGTAATGAATACTCCCCACATCGGCTTTGACTGGCAGTAGGAATGGTTTCGTCCTCCAACGCCTGTGTACCATTGTAATGAACAATTCCTTTCTCGATTTTACTAGCAGAAGGCAAGGGAACGTGCAGTTTCTTAAACTCCTTTACCCGATTCTGTTTGTCAGTAGGCAAGGGTGCCCCCCATTATAAACAAAGTTACCCATCTAATATGTGACTGACGTTATGCATAGTGGCCTGCTATTATAATGGAAACTCACCAACGCGGTGTGACTGGCAGTAAGCTGACTAGCATTAGAAAATTGATCTGTCATTATAATGATAACAACACAACTCAATTTTGACTGGGAGTAGGGAAGGTGACTGCCATTATAATAAAATTTCCTCCACTGTAATCTGTCTGAAAGTAGCAAGTAAGTCATTGTAACGAAAACTCCCCAAATCGATTGTGACCGCACAGTAGGGAATGGGGCCTGCTGTTAAATGAATGTCCCCAAGTCCTTTGTGATTTGCAGTAGATAGGTGGACCTGCCGTTCTCATCACAACTCCGCCACTCTAACTTTTTTTTTTTTTTGCTAGGGACTTTACGTCGCACCGACACAGATAGGTCTTATGGCAACGATGGGATGGGAAAGGCCTAGGAGTTGGAAGGAAGCGGCCGTGGCCTTAATTAAGGTACATCCCCAGCATTTGCCTGGTGTGAAAATGGGAAACCACACTCTAACTTTACATTGGAAACAACGTCTATGGACCTCCCTATGCTGTTTCTCGGATACATGTAATTTTAAAAATCTTATTCACTTCATGTACAGTAATTTACTTCGATATCCGTATACAATGTAGAATGCCGTAGCGAAGCACGGGTACATTATCTAGTAAAAACATTAAAAATGAGAACATTTTTAAAAACTATAAAACAGGCCACTATCCCTCGTGAAACGGATAATGAGGTCTACCGACTACCCGTCATCTCGTAGAATGAGGGAGGTGGTACTCGGAAGTTTTAGACTACGGCGCTGGTAGGCCAGGTCCGCCCACTCTGTGAGGATATGAACTACGCTCAGATGACCGCAGCAAGTGCCAAAACTCTGAGCGAACAATCCTGCTAGTGAGAAAGCGGTGAAAGTTACGTAGAATCACATCGCTAAGAACAAGTTAATTAGGACCTACAGATTATATTTTAAGGAGTGATATTTTATCAGTAGGCTCGAGATTTCACTGTGAAATAGCTCCAAAGCTAGGCAATGATAGGCTATCTATCACATGAAAAACTTCCTTTCAGTTTCGCGCATGTGGTAATTACTTAGTGTTAAAAGGCTTCTTGTAATCATACTTGTAGAGAGAACGTTTTGTTCAGGAGCACGTGCATGAAGATAATTTCTCCATTTCCCTCTCGCGGCTGCTGCCAGATAGATATCGAAAATGCATTACTTCCGCCTCAGCGATCTGATACAATATCGTATACTCTGTGCACGTGAAGAGTAGAAATGATCAGAGGAAAGGGAGCAAGGACTTCGACACTACCTAACATAATACAGAATGCATAATATCGGACTTCAATATCTCAAGTACCAGTGTGATCGGCGTACTACTTATGTTCCACAGTTCTTTCTTACTTTTTTCAAACAGAATCTTCATGGACCACTGGACCATAACCAAGGAAGGAGTTTTGTAATGTTAAGTGACTGTTTATATTGCATTGCGATCATAGCCACGGAACCGTCAGTTTTATGTGGAACTCGAACTAGAGGGACGTGCCTTCCTCATTCCTGCATGAAAGCCTACACCGGGACTCAAAAGATGGCTGTCTTTGTGAGAAGCTGTGACAATTTCACTTCCCTCTGAACCGTAACCAACAACCGTCTAGTTTGGGACGTGATAGTCGATTGGTGAACCCTCCTGTAGGTGGGGGACGCAGATGAAGAATACACCCACGGTATCCCCTGTCTATCGTAAGAGGCGACTAAAAGGGGCCTCAGGTGCTCTGAACTTCGGAACGTGGGTTGGTGACCACGGGGCCCTTAGCTGAATTCTCGCATTGCATCCACTTACTTGTGCCAGGCTCGTCACTTTCATCTATCCTGTCCGACCTCCCTTGGTCAACTCTTATTCTTTTTCGACCTCGACGGTATTAGAGCATTCGAGGCCTGGGGAGTCTTTCAAGCCCTTCGTGACCCTTGCCTTTCTTCATTTTTCGAAGTGACGGATCCCTTATTTTCTTCTGTTCTCTCTCTCTCTCTCTCTCTCCTGTGGGTGGGGAACGCACACGTAGACTACATCCATGCTATCCCCTGCCTGTCGTAAAAGACGACTAAAAGGGGCGACCAAAGGATGATTGAATTAGACCATGAAATTACTTGTGATTAGTACCATCACGCTGGGAACACCATGGGTCGCCCTTCCTTGCGAGTAGTACCATTATATTAGGTACAAAATAGGTTTGTGGCTAGTAGCAGCAGAGAATGGGTTCACTGTGGGTTTACAGTACCTGTGATTAGTACCGCTATATGAGCAACACCTTGGTTCTGCGTTGCTTTTGATCAGTACCCACTGAGTGAGGAACACCACGGGAATACCGGCCCCCGTGATTGGTACACTTATGTGAGGAACACCATGGGTTTGCGTTGCTTACGAGTGGCGCCGTAATGTGAGAAACATCATAGGACTACGTTACATTACCTGTGACCATGATGTGTGGAATACCGCGAGTCTACGCTACTTTGATTAGTAACGCAACATCACAAATACCGATAAGTAGCGATAAGTACCATTATGAGGGACCGATGACCTAGATTTTGGGCCCCTTTAGACAACAAGCATCATCGATTCAAGATTGTACTTTAGAAGCAGACCCTTGGTCAGTAATACTATTGTTTAACGCTAGTTTCTGGAAATGTGCGGCATTGCGGGTCGGATCCACTGATTGTTTTAAATTCATATTCACCCATTCATTCTTCGTCATCACGTTTTGAATTCTGGTGAGTGGTTGATTTTGGAATTTTAAATTACCATTACATTTTGTCTCATTTCGTACCATTAGGGGCCGATGACCTAGATGTTAGGTCCCTTTAAACAACAATCATCATCATCATTTATACTAATTGATGTGCACATTATTTTGATGAATTTCGACGCAGGTTTACTTGCCCTAAATTTCACTTCAACTATGAAATGGATCACATCATCTGTCATTCGAAATTACTTGAGCATTTCTTGTTTTGTATATCGGTTTACTTCACTCAGTATACCCTGACTTTCTGCCATGCCTCCCTGTGTATTTACTAGTAAAATGTGTTCTCTCTCCAGTTACACTCCTAAGGAATTACTGTGATGTATGGAACTATTTAAGAGAGTATTCTCGAAACTTTATTTACTCTCAACCTGAGAATGCAGAGCAGATTGTATGTACATATACCGCCACTTCTTTAGACAAAGCTACTAACGATGAAATATTGGAGAGACATTCCACAATTCACACCAGAGAGCTCCTCGCTAGGCTCACTTCGTCGTCGAGGAGAAACTCTTATTTTGTCTTGACATTTCTAACAGCTACTTGTGTAGAATACAACAAGTGTGTTCCGTAACTACGGTAGAAGTTATATTGTATTTTGTTCCAACATTACAAGCGTGCAACTTCAAAATATCTTAAGCTTCTACCCCAATAAACAATATTCATTCATTTAGACATTCACGGCCCGTGTAACTATTCATGAGTTATATTTTTGGGCTTATGCCGTGTAAATAATTATAAACACACTCAACGTTTCAAAAGGAACCTTGCCTTTCTTCATCAGGAGACAAAAGAGAAAAGAAACGACGTATTGATGGTTGCTAGGAGAAAGCAACAAGGAAGCTTCAAATGGTGCCCAAAGATGTAAAGGGGACGCCATTTTAGCCCAATGCTAGAGACAATGAATAGTAACAGCAAAGCATTACTCCCTAATGGTTCTGATTATAGGTAGCCATGATTCACTGAGGTTGTAACCTGTATCGCGGTTGAAATTATCTGGGTGTTTACGTATTTCAACCGCCTCCCTGATAATTCTTGGGCGATATTGCTTTATACGGGCAAGAACATCCACTTCTTGGAACAAGACATCATGACCAGGTGTTAAGGCATGATCAGCAACAGCTGATTTATCAAGTTGGTTGAGTCTGATGCATCTGGTATGTTCTTTGATGCGAGTACACACCGTTCTCGAAGTATGCCCAATATAAACCTTGCCACAAGTACAGGGAACTCTGTAGATACCAGGTTGTCTCCTGATGAAGAAAGGCAAGGTTCCTTTTGAAACGTTGAGTGTGTTTACAATTCTTTACACGGCATAAGCCCAAAAATATAACTCATGAATAATATTCATTCGCTTCCTTTTAAGACTTAATTTCCTAATCTAATATACCCATTGTGTGAGGGGGACGCAGATGAATATACACACGGTATCCCCTGGCATGAGCTTACCTGTGAATAGTTACGTATGTTACTTGCTATTAGTACCACTATGTGAGGAACACCATGGGTCTGTGTTTAGTATCATTACAGTAGGAGCACCGTGGATTTACATTACGTGTGATTAGTACCACTGTATGAGAAACACCGTGGTCTATGTCACCTGTGATTAGCACCGCTATATCAGAAAAACCACAGGTCTCGGCATTGCCTGTGATTAGTACCACTATGTGAGAAATACCATGGATCTAAATCACGTGTGATTAATCCACTATATGAGGAACACCTTGGGTCCTTTTTACCAGTGATAGTACCATTATGAGGAGCCGCTGACCTGGATTTTAGACTCCTTTTGACAACAAGCTATATCGATATACGAACTTTGTTTGGTAGCAGTCCCTTGTTTCGTTTATAGCATTGTGTTAAGTTCTTTTGTGGGAAAGTGGGGCATTGAGGGTCGGATCCACTGATTGTTTTTAAGTTCATAATCAGTTTCCACCGACGTCTTTTTGAATTCTATTCAGTGGATAGATTTTAGAATTTTGATAATCATATCATTGCGCTTCATCACGTACCATTAGGGGCCGTTGACCTAGATGTTTGGCCCCTTTAAAGAACAAACATCATCTTAAGCTTGTTCTTATTCTGCTACTTCTTTCTCTGCCGTTATTCCCCACACCATGTCGTTGCCCAGGTAAAATCTGTGTTGCACGTTAGACCTGGGCCAGTTCTGAAGCGGGATGCCCTTCTGATAATATGTGTTTCTGTAATGTTTAATAGTGTGGTGTATTGCGTGTCATTGAAGGATGTATATGAAAATAAACACAAATAATCACTCTCCGATCAGATGGCTTAAGCACGTTTCTCTAAAATTCTTGATTGAGCGCAAATCGAACCTGGGACCAACCGAGCATAAAATCACTGCGATAACCATCTAGCCAAGGAACTGCATATGAGGATATCTTAAACTGCAGTAAATAATTCCCTGTACTTATGGCGAGGTGTACGTTAGTCAAACATGTCAGCCCTTTGCATCTCGCAACAAGGAACTGAAAAGAAATATCTGTTTAAAAAATACGGCGCAGCAGCTCCTACGAGCCATGGCCTAACAAGCGACTGCTGGTCACCCCGATGGCTTGCAGATTATGAGTTGTCGTGAGGTCAGCACGACGAATCCTCTTCGCTTTCTAGACCGGGACCGCCATCTCACTGTCACATAGCTCCTTAATTGTAATCACGTAAGCTGGCTGAACGTTAAACCAGACCTCAAATCCAGGTAAAAGGAAACAACCCTGACCTGGCCGGGAATCGAACCAGGGGTCCAAACCAAAGAGCTAGCAATATAATACAGGGGCATGCCTCCCGGTTTAAGTGTTCAATGGGGAGAAGACATAAACTAACGCCCTTCATTTTACCTTGAGTCAATTGGTCAGATCAAATCAAAGCACATTGGTCAATATCATTATGCTCTTTGAGAAATAAAGTTGTTGAAACTTCTATGTGCTTAAAATTCCTGCTGTATGTTCAACTTCGGCTGCGTTAACGACTGCTATAATAAATCCGTAATTGGAAATTGGCACCATAATTAGCTCTGTGACTTATCTGCTAGCTCCCCACCCTGAAGGATGAAGTTCAAATTCCAGTCGATCTTCCGCTGAGATTTTCATTTTTAAAATCACATAGCGTCAGGAGGGGGATCCGGCCAAAACAAAAATATGTGAAAAATTATTCAGAATTATCTGCTGTCTTATTCAGAGGAAATCTGAAAGTAAATGCAGTTTTATGGCAATATATTGGAAACTTCTTGTCCTTAACTGAATGGTCAGCGTAGTGGCCTTCGGTTCAGAGGTCCATGAGTTCAATTCCCAGCAAGGTCGTGGATTTACCAGTACTCACCTTAGAGTGATTTTCTCTTCCTAAGGAGCTGGATATTTATGCATGTCTTAAGAGACGTCCTCGTTGACGTTTATCATACTACAAACCACAAGAGGAACACGAAATAGTGCGTTCATCTCGCCACATAGGACTGGCGTGTTGGTGCAAAAGTGCAAAAGTGGGCTAAATCCGTACAAAAACTGCTGTAAGCAGGTAACTCGGTAAAGGACAGGAATAAGAATAAGAACTAAATATATTTTACAAGTAATTTGGCTATATTAGGAAGCTAGTTCTCTATTTCCGGAAAGATGTAGTACAGTAATATATGTTTAAGTGGTAAAAACAATTGTCCTGGCCCCGAGGTACTTGACTTCAGTACTCAATTACCGACTACCCGTCCTCCGGTCCCCACGATGTGAAACTAATATTTTTACTCCGGTTTATTTAGTATTGGTAAATATTTCCTTATTCTAACGCTTATATCATTTGCATTATGGTTATTGTTAACATTATAATATAATGCATAATATATACAATATAAAATATTATAATATTATTATAATATATATAATATATTATTTATTAAATAATATTCATTATAATATATAATATGTAATTTATAATATAAAGTATGGAAAAATTGTACTCGGTGCAAGGATCGTCTCATAACCTGCTACTGCAAGAGATGAAAACAAGCAATCGTTGTGGTCTTGGGATGCTTGTTCACAGTACGCTGACACCGACTACCCGTGATTCGCTCATCGCGATAAGCAATGAAGTGTGTGTGACCGGTTCAGTTAGTATAGTTACCTATATATCCACTGTGTTTTAAACATTGTATTTTTCATTATCGATATTTCTGTTTAATTATTGTTTCTTCTTCGAATTAGGCCACCTATGGACCACGTAAAATAATTTTATGTTTTAATACATTTTCTTAATTCATTCATAGGAAGGGGAGTTGGGGATTGGAATAACTTACCAAGGGAGATATTCAATAAATTTCTAATTTCTTTGAAATCATTTAAGAAAAGGCTAGGGAAACAACAGATGGGGAATCTGCCACCTGGGCGACTGCCCTAAATGCAGATCAGCATTGATTGTAAAAATCGATTGTTGATTTTCAGTCCCTCCAAGATTGCTTCATCCTTTCATTCTGTTTTCCCTCTTTTTATCCGATCATATAGTTTCACGCTTTCTGTCTTTTTTTTTTCTTGAAAACCCTCGAACTTTCTAATCCTGTTGTAAATTTCTGCTTTTGTAATCTTCATTTCTGCTAAAACCTTCTTCAAGTCAATGAACCAACTCATATGTGTTTTGTCATTTTTTAAATAGTCAAATAGTTTTGTAGTCAAGTCTTACTGGATTCATTGGGACTACCGTAAGTGACCTTGAGACTGACTATGTATTTCTTTATTACTCCTTCTCATCCAACTAATCCCAACTGTATTATTAATATTGTTCTAGGTATTTCCGTGGTCCAGAGAGGGAAATAAGCGTATGAGGTGACTGCCTCGACAAAGCATAATTCGGATTTTAAGCATTGCTAACAAAATCTGTGAGAAATGTTATTTTCTTCCTTTTTCGTATTAGAAGTTGTTAAACGTCAAGAACTGATTAACGAGGAACGTTTTATCAAAAGCTCGAAAAGTTACAACCAGGGAGCTCGATAGCTCAGGAAACATTACAATACGGGAGCTCGAAAGTTTAGAAACTTTACAAATCTTAGGCAGGAGACTTCCCATTCAAAAAGAACCAGTCAAAGACTTCTCAACCACTGGTTTCCTGAATTTTAACCTTGAGAAAACAGCCTAGACTGTACAAATCAGAAAAAAAGGATCCGTAACTTCTACAACACTTTATATTAGACAGCTCCCGAACCCTGGAGTTCAATTTACATTTAATTTACACACGCCCCTTGGGCTAGGAGATTACATCAACGTTAAATGACTGACACATGACGCAACAAATACAAGTTACTTTAATAAGTTAATTAATACCTTGGCTACTCTACTTATTACGCGAAGCACACTCTAAATAGGATCGGAATATCCATACGTAAACAGCGGCAGAAAGCCCATACTACACGGCCACGAAAGAGAAAAGAAAAACAAAAGGGAGGTGATGCCGGAAAAGCCGAGAACAAAATGAGACTGGAGGCTAAAACTCAAGTCCTCCATAAATTAAGTCCAATCGTAAACACCTAGGTTGGCATAAGGCATGGCTAAGCCATGCTGTGAGGTGACTAAGGGAAGAAAATATCAAAGGCCGAAAGAGAAAGATAAAATTTAAAAACTTGGAACAGTCACCCTACAAAAGAAATCAGAAGCAGGGAAACGAAGGTTAACACACTTGCATCCTTATAGTTTACAAAATACCCATTAGGAGAGAAATACAAGGTCCTAAGGTTGGCTTAATAAGTGTACTTCAAATTAAGATGAAAAAGATGCATTCCTACAATCAAATTAAAGAAATCCGGACGACCTAACAGTTACATGCTAACACGGAACGCTGGAATCTTCCCTATCTTCAAACAAAGAGATTTCGCATGTTTGAAAATCTGCCATACCTCGTTATAGTCGTTTTCCCATGCCTGTCTGCCAGTACCCCACCCCCACCATCTCCTCTAAGGAGATTTCTCTGGCACGTAGCAAACCCTCAAACAAAACAAACCAGTAGTATAATTGGATGGTTCTGCCGCCTCCTCCTCCTCGCGCGGCGCGGGAAATTTGAATTCTGGCGGGAAATTTGAATTTTGGCGGGAGATTTGAATTTTGGCGGGAGATTTGAATTTGTAAACAAAGCCACGTGCTTTTTGACAGCTGTCATCGACAACAACGCATCGCTAACCTCACTGCTGCCATCTTGACGGGCCTAAACCTCACTAGTGCCAACTTAACCTAACTAGCGTGAGGTAAACAAAGCCACGTGTTTTTTGACAGCCACGTGCTTTTTGACAGACAACAACGCATCGCTAACCTCAGTACTGCCATCTTGACGGGCCTAAACCTCAGTAGTGCCAACTTAACCTAACTAGCGCGAGGTAAACAAAGCCACGTGTTTTTTGACAGCCACGTGCTTTTTGACAGACAACAACGCATCGCTAACCTCAGTACTGCCATCTTGACGGGCCTAAACCTCAGTAGTGCCAACTTAACCTAACTAGCGCGAGATAAACGAAGCCATGTGTTTTTTGACAGCCACGTGCTTTTTGACAGACAACAACGCATCGCTAACCTCAGTACTGCCATCTTGACGGACCTAAACCTCAGTAGTACCAACATAACCTAACTAGCGCGTGGTAAACAAAGCCACGTGCTTTTTTGACAGCCACGTGCTTTTTTGACAACCACGTGCTTTTTTGACAGCTGTCATCCGCCATCTTTAAACTACAGAGCACTGTGCTGCCCTCTTTAGATGTAAAATTCGTCACCTGTCATCGGCAGTGCTGCCATCTTGGCGGGCCTAAACCTTAGTGCTACCAACTTAACCTAACTAGCGCGTGGTAAACAAAGCCATGTGCTTTTTTGACAGCTGTCATCCGCCATCTTTAAACTACAGAGCACTGTGCTGCCCTCTTTAGATGTAAATTCTTCACCTGTCATCGGCAGTGCTGCCATCTTGGCGGGCCTAAACCTTAGTGCTACCAACTTAACCTCACTAGCGTGAGATAAACAAATCTACGTGCAGTTGTCATCCGCCATCTTTAATCTATAGAGCACAGTACTGCCCTCTTTAGCTACTTACCTTTGAAATGTGGTGGCGGATAATTTGAAAAATGCTTTTTGACAGCAGCCATCTTTGAGCACCGTGCTGCCCTCTTTAGCTAGATACCTGTGATGGTAGACAATTCCACATGACAGCAGCCATCTTTAATCAAGAGAGCACCGTGCTGCCCTCTATGTGGTGGCGGCAAATTCCACGTGCTCTTGTTTGGAAACAAACTCACGTGCTTTTTTGACAGCTGTCATCTGCCATCTTTAATCTATAGAGCACAGTGCTGCCCTCTTTAGTTTGAAATGTGGTGGCGGCAAATTCCACGTGCTCTTGTTTGGAAACAAAGCCATGTGCTTTTTTGACAGCTGTCATCCGCCATCTTTAATCAACAGAGCACCGTGCTGCTATCATGCGGGCAATTTCATCACCTGTCATCCGCCATCTTTAATCCACAGAACACCGTGCTGCCCTCTCTATGGCTACTACCTTAAGCACGTAGTAGCGGGCAATTTGAAAAGTTCTGCTAGCTATCATCCACCATCTTTAATCAAGAGAGCACCGTGCTGCCATCTTTAGCTAGATACCTTTGAAATGTGGTGGCGGCAAATTGAAAAATGCCACGTGCTCTTGTTTGGAAACAAACTCACGTGCTGTTTTGTCAGCTACCATCCGCCATCTTTAATCAACAGAGCATAGTGCTGCCCTCTTTAGTTTGAAACGTGGTGGCGGCAAATTCCACGTGCTCTTGTTTGGTAAACATAGCCACATGCTTTTTTGACAGCTGTCATCCGCCATCTTTAATCCAGAGAGCACCGTGCTGCCCTCTTTATCGTAGTAGATGTAAATTCGTCACCTGTCATACGCAGTGCTGCCATCTTTAGCTAGATACCTTTGAAATGTGGTGGTGGATAATTTAAAAAGAAAAATTCTACAGCAGTCCTCTCTCGACGCTAATTGCATAAGATGGCGGCTATACATGACTCCTTAAGGCTGCTTACGCAAGATGACTGCTATACACAGGTTCTTATGAGACGCCCTTGGGATGCTTGCGCAAGGTAGCGGTTATACAAGGCTCCTTATGAGACGCCCTAGTGATGCTTGCGCAAGATGGCGGTTGCTCTTATGAGAAGGCTTAAGGGTCCTTGCACAAGATGGCTAGAGACGCCCTAAGGATGCTTGCGCAAGATGGCGGACACAAGATGGCGGCTATACACGTCTCCTTATGAGACGCCTTAAGGGTGCTTGCGCAAGATGGCTGCTGCTCTTAGCTTAGAGGTTAACGCGTCGTGCTAGTTCGATTCATTAAATTTGGGGCTTAAATGCAAAATGTTAAATATCTCGAAAGCGATGCATCGTAGAGCAAAACGGACAAAAAATTTCTACCCAGTACCTCGGTTCGCAGTACGAGGAACAAGAAAAACATAGTCTAATGATGAGATCAACGGTTCGGTTCCTACTTAGGCCCTTTAGCATTCGCTCTGTTTTAGCTTGTATTGAAGCAAGTCTTCGTAACATGATCAGGTTTAGCTATGGTAGAGAGTATAACGTGCCGTGCAGGTTCGATTCATTAAATTTGGGGCTTAAATGCAAAATGTTAAATATCTCGAAAACGGACAAAATTTTTCTACCTGATACCTAGGTTTGCAGTATCAGGAACATGATAGCATAAGAAAAACATAGTCTAATGATGAGATCGACGGTTCGATCCCTACTTAGGCCCTTTGGCATTGGCAGCTATCTAATTCTACAAGATGGGGGCTATACATAGCTTCTTATGAGGCAGCTTAAGAGCGCTTGCACAAGATGGCTGCTGCTCTTATGAGACGCCCTAGGGGTGCTTGCGGGAGGTAGCAGCGACAAGACGATGACTATACACAGCTGCTTATGATACGGTCTAGAGGTGCTTACACAAGATGGTGGCTGCTCTGATGAAGAAAGCTAGCTTTGCATCGTGCAGGTATCTTTACAGCACTAAACGTCATACCTTTGAAATGTGGTGGCGGGCAATTTGAAAAATTCGACGTGCTTTTTCTTCACAGCAGCTATCTTTAAACAATAGCGGCTATACATAAGCTGTTAAGGCCTCCTCTTATGTCAAGGCATAGCTCTATCGAACAAGTTTAAACCTGCATCGGGATAGCTAGAGTAAGCACGTGCTGCAGTGATGACGTCATTATACATGTTTAGACTTGCAAATCACTAAAGAAACATAACAAGACTAGAATCGAACACCGCACTCTATGCCGTTAACTTTATCATGTGATCGGAACATTGATTGAAGTGTTTAGAACGCTAAATAAGTAGAACCGAACACTGTACTCGATACAACATGTGTTTAGAACATGTCAGGGGATACCTTTGTTCTAAGAAGATTAGGTTACTGCACATTCCTTGTAGGGCTAATAGGCTAAAGGGCTAATGGGCTAAAGGGCTAATGGGCTAAAGGGCTAATGGGCTAATGGGCTAATGGGCTAAAGGGCTAGGGCGCCTCTCCTCTCTTTATCCGGGATTGAGACCGGCTCTAGAACTAGAGGCGGAGTTAACACCCTAAGGAAGGGAGAATGTTGGGAAATAATCTATACGAATATAGCTACTCGATCGACTATATACTACAGATGGATGACTTAGGTGAGGGTAAGCGCTTACTTAATAATACCTACACGACGTAATTCATACTCTATTTCAAAAATATCTTATTTGTACTGTGTGTAACCAGCATCATGATAGGCTCTTAGCAGTTGAAAACGTTTTACGAGTACGTTGGGGTCTTTACAGTAGCTTATATCTACATAGGGTAACAGAGGCTTGTTGTGAACTTTGAGTCTATATGCAGACAGTTGATGTGCAGGGACTAGTTTTGATGTAATACGTGCTTCAGCAGTAGCGTTTCTAGGTACAAACATAACTTGTTTCGATAGCGATGAAGCGTTGAAATTTCCTTCTTCTTTACCTTGCATCTCTTCTTGAGATGTTTGCACTTCGACAGAACGTGTAGTAGGCTTAGGAAATGAAGTAAAATCATCAAGCTGTAATGGCAATGAATTTTCTTCTTCTTCTACTTTCCCTTTACTACTGTTTTGATCAACATCATTATCCTTATTATCATAATCATGATCTTGCCTCTCTTTATCTTGAAGTTTGTGCTCAGTAACAGAACTTGCAGCAGTCCTAGACAACAAGGGAGAATTAAAAATCTCTCGCAGAGGTGTACTTTTTAAACATAAATCAGTGTTCGCTGGAATATGGTTGAGCTCTTTGTATTTTGTTCCCGATGAAGCTATATTACACGCGGCTTCATGACGTTGAGCGTTGTATGCGTTCTTGAACTCTCTTCTACAATGTTTGCATTGAAAAATCGTCCTACATGATATCTCATGACGTCTCCTGTGATAGCTTCGAGAAAATGCTTTTCCACACTCTTCGCAAATATACCTAGAAATAGGTTTTTCCATGACGGACTTTTATCTTCTGCTAACAGATTCTTCTTTAAATCTACTCGAAATTTGTTACTCTCTACTTCGATGATGCGAACAGCTTAGCGATTAACAGTAAACTAACACAAAAACGTATAACCAAGGTAGCAACAGTAAGGTTTAAGCCCATCAAGATGGCAAGAGTAAGGTTAGCGACGTTCTGCTGTTGGATTTTAAATTCCGCGCTATAACATGCATAAGGTGGCCTTGAGGTTTACTGCCGTAAAGGTGGCAGCAGTGAGGTTAGCGACGCTCTATTGTCCTTCAAAGTGAGGTTAGGGTTCGTCAAGAAGACAGCTGTCAAAAAAGCACGTGGCTATGTTTACCAAACAAGAGCACGTGGTCGTGACGACACGGTCACGTAGTATGCTGCTTCAGCATGCAATGTTCAATGTCCACACCTACGTAGTAAACACTCTGCTATGTTCACAAAATTTTTACTCACAACTATTTTTTGTGCTTTAAGTTCGTGCACATAGGTTATGTTAAGAGAGCAGCACACGTACAAACGATGGTCACGTGCTCTAGTAGAAGATGCATGCATTATCAAAAGGTGATATGTACACGCTTTTAAACCTTGCTATCATTACCGCTGCCATGTTCGCAAGATTTTCAAAGATCCCTATTCTTTGTGCTTTAAGTTCGTTCGCATAGGTCATGCTAAAGTAGCAGAGCAAACACATGCGAACGTTGTGCATTCTAGCGGGATGTGTTTAGTACGATAGTTGATGCATGCAAAATCGATAGGTGTTTTGTACACACTTTGAAACTTAACTATTCTTCGTGCTTTAAATCCGTGCACATAGGTCATGCTAAGATAGCAGCACACTCTTGCGGGAGAGGTTTTGTACTCTAGTTGATGCATGTATAATCGATAGGCAATGCGTACACGCTTTTAAAACATTGCTATTCTGCTGCTGCTGCTATGTTCACAAGATTTTTATACATCAGTATTCTTTATGCTTTAAGTTCATGCGTATAAGTTATACTAAGTTAGCAGCATACTTATAAGGTTGTTGCACGCTCTAGTGGAAAAAGTTTAGTAAGAAAGACGATGCATGCAAAATCGATAGGTGATGTGTACACGCTTTGAACTTGGGTATTCTTTGTGCTTTAACTTCGTGCACATAGGTTATGTTAAGATTGCAGCACACACAAGCGATGATCGCACGCTGTTGTGGCAGAAGTTTAGTACAAGAGTTAATGCGTGCAAAATTGACTGGTGTTGTGTACACGCTATTCTTTGTGCTTTAAGTTCACGCACATAGGTAGCAGCACACAATTGCGAACGTTGTACACTCTAGCGGTAGAAGTTTAGTACGATAGTCGATGCATGCAAAATCGATAGGTGATGTGTACACACTTTGAAGCATAGCTATTCTTTGTGCTTTAACTTTATACACATACGTTAGCAATACACATATGCGATCGTTGTACACTCTGGCGGTAAAAAATAGTCGATGCATGCAAAATCAATAGGTGATGTGTACACGCTGTTAAACATCGTTATTTTTTGTGCTTTAAGTTCGTGCGTATAGGCTATGCTAAGTTAGGAGTACAATCTAGCGGAAGAAGTTCAGGGTGATCTGTACACGCTTTGAAACATGGTTATTCTTTGTACTTTAAGTTCATGCACATAGGTTATGCTAAGATAGCAGCACAATCTAGCGCAAGAAGTTTAGTACGAGACTCGATGAATGCAAAATCGATAGGTGATGTGTACACGCTTTGAAACATGGCTATTCTTTGTACTTTAAGTTCATGTGTACAAGTTATGCTAAGATACCAGCACAATCTACCTGAAGAAGTTCAGTACGAGATTCGATACATGCAAAATCGATAGTTGATGCGTACACGCTTTGAAACATGACTATTCATTGTACTTTAAGGTCATGCGTATAGGTTATGCTAAGATAGCAGCACGATCTAGCGGAAGAAGTTTAGTACGAGAGTCGATGCATGTAAAATCGATAGGTGATGTCTACACGCTTTAAAACATGGCTATTCATACTGCTGCTCTGTTCCAAAGATTTTTAAACATAGCTCATCCTAATGCTGCTCTTAACGACGTAGAGCTAAGGATTGATTACGTGACCGTGACGTGCTCTTGTTTGATAACATAGCCACGTGCTTTTTTGACAGCTGTCTTCTTGACGAACCCTAACCTCACTTTGAAGGACAATAGAGCGTCGCTAACCTCACTGCTGCCACCTTTACGGCAGTAAACCTCAAGGCCACCTTATGCATGTTATAGCGCGGAATTTAAAATCCAACAGCAGAACGTCGCTAACCTCACTCTTGCCATATTGATGGGCTTAAACCTTACTGTTGCTACCTTGGTTATACGTTTTTGTGTTAGTTTACTGTTAATCGCTAAGCTGTTCGCATCATCGAAGTAGAGAGTAACAAATTTCGAGTAGATTTAAAGAAGAATCTGTTAGCAGAAGATAAAAGTCCGTCATGGAAAAACCTATTTCTAGGTAAATTTGCGAAGAGTGTGGAAAAGCATTTTCCCGAAGCTATCACAGGAGACGTCATGAGATATCATGTAGGACGATTTTTCAATGCAAACATTGTAGAAGAGAGTGCAAGAACGCATACAACGCTCAACGTCATGAAGCCGCGTGTAATGTAGCTTCATCGGGAACAAAATACAAAGAGCTCAACCATATTCCAGCGAACACTGATTTATGTTTAAAAAGTACACCTCTGCGAGAGATTTTTAATTCTCCCTTGTTGTCTAGGCCTGCTGCAAGTTCTGTTACTGAGCACAAACTTCAAGATAAAGAGAGGCAAGATCATGATTATGATAATAAGGATAATGATGTTGATCAAAACAGTAGTAAAGGGAAAGTAGAAGAAGAAGAAAATTCATTGCCATTACAGCTTGATGATTTTACTTCATTTCCTAAGCCTACTACACGTTCTGTCGAAGTGCAAACATCTCAAGAAGAGATGCAAGGTAAAGAAGAAGGAAATTTCAACGCTTCATCGCTATCGAAACAAGTTATGTTTGTACCTAGAAACGCTACTGCTGAAGCACGTATTACATCAAAACTAGTCCCTGCACATCAACTGTCTGCATATAGACTCAAAGTTCACAACAAGCCTCTGTTACCCTATGTAGATATAAGCTACTGTAAAGACCCCAACGTACTCGTAAAACGTTTACAACTGCTAAGAGCCTATCATGATGCTGGTTACACACAGTACAAAGAAGATATTTTTGAAATAGAGTATGAATTACGTCGTGTAGGTATTATTAAGTTAGCGCTTACCCTCACCTAAGTCATCCATCTGTAGTATATAGTCGATCGAGTAGCTATATTCGTATAGATTATTTCCCAACATTCTCCCTTCCTTAGGGTGTTAACTCCGCCTCTAGTTGTAGAGCCGGTCTCAAGCCCGGATAAAGAGAGGAGAGGCGCCCTAGCCCTTTAGCCCATTAGCCCATTAGCCCTTTAGCCCTTTACCTCATTAGCCCTTTAGCCCTTTACCTCATTAGCCCTTTAGCCCATTAGCCCTTTAGCCTATTAGCCCTACAAGGAATGTGCAGTAACCTAATCTTCTTAGAACAAAGGTATCCCCTGACATGTTCTAAACACATGTTGTATCGAGTACAGTGTTCGGTTCTACTTATTTAGCGTTCTAAACACTTCAATCAATGTTCCGATCACATGATAAAGTTAACGGCATAGAGTGCGGTGTTCGATTCTAGTCTTGTTATGTTTCTTTAGTGATTTGCAAGTCTAAACATGTATAATGACGTCATCACTGCAGCACGTGCTTACTCTAGCTATCCCGATGCAGGTTTAAACTTGTTCGATAGAGCTATGCCTTGACATAAGAGGAGGCCTTAACAGCTTATGTATAGCCGCTATTGTTTAAAGATAGCTGCTGTGAAGAAAAAGCACGTCGAATTTTTCAAATTGCCCGCCACCACATTTCAAAGGTATGACGTTTAGTGCTGTAAAGATACCTGCACGATGCAAAGCTAGCTTTCTTCATCAGAGCAGCCACCATCTTGTGTAAGCACCTCTAGACCGTATCATAAGCAGCTGTGTATAGTCATCGTCTTGTCGCTGCTACCTCCCACAAGCACCCCTAGGGCGTCTCATAAGAGCAGCAGCCATCTTGTGCAAGCGCTCTTACGCTGCCTCATAAGAAGCTATGTATAGCCCCCATCTTGTAGAATTAGATAGCTGCCAATGCCAAAGGGCCTAAGTAGGGATCGAACCGTCGATCTCATCATTAGACTATGTTTTTCTTATGCTATCATGTTCCTGATACTGCAAACCTAGGTATCAGGTAGAAAAATTTTGTCCGTTTTCGAGATATTTAACATTTTGCATTTAAGCCCCAAATTTAATGAATCGAACCTGCACGGCACGTTATACTCTCTACCATAGCTAAACCTGATCATGTTACGAAGACTTGCTTCAATACAAGCTAAAACAGAGCGAATGCTAAAGGGCCTAAGTAGGAACCGAACCGTTGATCTCATCATTAGACTATGTTTTTCTTGTTCCTCGTACTGCGAACCGAGGTACTGGGTAGAAATTTTTTGTCCGTTTTGCTCTACGATGCATCGCTTTCGAGATATTTAACATTTTGCATTTAAGCCCCAAATTTAATGAATCGAACTAGCACGACGCGTTAGCCTCTAAGCTAAGAGCAGCAGCCATCTTGCGCAAGCACCCTTAAGGCGTCTCATAAGGAGACGTGTATAGCCGCCATCTTGTGTCCGCCATCTTGCGCAAGCATCCTTAGGGCGTCTCTAGCCATCTTGTGCAAGGACCCTTAAGCCTCCTCATAAGAGCAACCGCCATCTTGCGCAAGCATCACTAGGGCGTCTCATAAGGAGCCTTGTATAACCGCTATCTTGCGCAAGCATCCCAAGGGCGTCTCATAAGAACCTGTGTATAGCAGTCATCTTGCGTAAGCAGCCTTAAGGAGTCATGTATAGCCGCCATCTTATGCAATTAGCGTCGAGAGAGGACTGCTGTAGAATTTTTCTTTTTAAATTATCCACCACCACATTTCAAAGGTATCTAGCTAAAGATGGCAGCACTGCGTATGACAGGTGACGAATTTACATCTACTACGATAAAGAGGGCAGCACGGTGCTCTCTGGATTAAAGATGGCGGATGACAGCTGTCAAAAAAGCATGTGGCTATGTTTACCAAACAAGAGCACGTGGAATTTGCCGCCACCACATTTCAAACTAAAGAGGGCAGCACTATGCTCTGTTGATTAAAGATGGCGGATGGTAGCTGACAAAAAAGCACGTGAGTTTGTTTCCAAACAAGAGCACGTGGAATTTTTCAATTTGCCGCCACCACATTTCAAAGGTATCTAGCTAAAGATGGCAGCACGGTGCTCTCTTGATTAAAGATGGTGGATGATAGCTAGCAGAACTTTTCAAATTGCCCGCTACTACGTGCTTAAGGTAGTAGCCATAGAGAGGGCAGCACGGTGTTCTGTGGATTAAAGATGGCGGATGACAGGTGATGAAATTGCCCGCATGATAGCAGCACGGTGCTCTGTTGATTAAAGATGGCGGATGACAGCTGTCAAAAAAGCACATGGCTTTGTTTCCAAACAAGAGCACGTGGAATTTGCCGCCACCACATTTCAAACTAAAGAGGGCAGCACTGTGCTCTATAGATTAAAGATGGCAGATGACAGCTGTCAAAAAAGCACGTGAGTTTGTTTCCAAACAAGAGCACGTGGAATTTGCCGCCACCACATAGAGGGCAGCACGGTGCTCTCTTGATTAAAGATGGCTGCTGTCATGTGGAATTGTCTACCACCACAGGTATCTAGCTAAAGAGGGCAGCACGGTGCTCAAAGATGGCTGCTGTCAAAAAGCATTTTTCAAATTATCCGCCACCACATTTCAAAGGTAAGTAGCTGAAGAGGGCAGCACTGTGCTCTATAGATTAAAGATGGCGGATGACAACTGCACGTAGATTTGTTTATCTCACGCTAGTGAGGTTAAGTTGGTAGCACTAAGGTTTAGGCCCGCCAAGATGGCAGCACTGCCGATGACAGGTGAAGAATTTACATCTAAAGAGGGCAGCACAGTGCTCTGTAGTTTAAAGATGGCGGATGACAGCTGTCAAAAAAGCACATGGCTTTGTTTACCACGCGCTAGTTAGGTTAAGTTGGTAGCACTAAGGTTTAGGCCCGCCAAGATGGCAGCACTGCCGATGACAGGTGACGAATTTTACATCTAAAGAGGGCAGCACAGTGCTCTGTAGTTTAAAGATGGCGGATGACAGCTGTCAAAAAAAGCACGTGGCTGTCAAAAAAAACACGTGGCTTTGTTTACCACGCGCTAGTTAGGTTAAGTTGGTACTACTGAGGTTTAGGTCCGTCAAGATGGCAGTACTGAGGTTAGCGATGCGTTGTTGTCTGTCAAAAAGCACGTGGTTGTCAAAAAACACATGGTTTTGTTTATCTCGCGCTAGTTAGGTTAAGTTGGCACTACTGAGGTTTAGGCCCGTCAAGATGGCAGTACTGAGGTTAGCGATGCGTTGTTGTCGATGACAGCTGTCAAAAAGCACGTGGCTTTGTTTTCAAATCTGTCAAAAGCACGTGGCTGTCAAAAAACACGTGGATTTGTTTATCTCGCGCTAGTTAGGTTAAGTTGGCACTACTGAGTTTTAGGCCCGTCAAGATGGCAGTACTGAGGTTAGCGATGCGTTGTTGTCTGTCAAAAAGCACGTGGCTGTCAAAAACCACGTGGCTTTGTTTACCTCATGCTAGTTAGGTTTAGTTGGCACTAGTGAGGTTTAGGCCCGTCAAGATGGCAGCAGTGAGGTTAGCGATGCGTTGTTGTCGATGACAGCTGTCAAAAAGCACGTGGCTTTGTTTACAAATTCAAACCTCCCGCCAAAATTCAAATCTCCCGCCAAAATTCAAATTTCCCGCCAGAATTCAAATTTCCCGCGCCGCGCGAGGAGGAGGAGGCGGCAGAACCATCCAATTATACTACTCAAACCACATGGATCAATATTCCGAAGGACCTTGGACTACCAGGCGACCGCTGCTCAGCCCGAAGGCTTGCAGATTATGAGGTGGCGTGTGATAAGCACGACGAATCCTCTTGGCCGTTATTCTTGGCGTTCTAGACCGAGGCCGCTAACTTACCGTCAGATAGCTCCCCAGTTGTAATCACATAGGCTGAGTGAACGTCGAGCCAGACCTCAGGTCCAGGTAAAAATCCCTGACCTGGCCGGGAATCGAACCTGGGGCATCTGGGTAAGAGGCAGGTACGCTACCCCTACGCCACGGGTCCCCGTAGCACACTCAGTAATCCACTGCTGCAAGACACTTGTGTCAAAAAGCTGACATCTATTATAAGGGTCCGACAGAGACTTCCAGAAGGAATTAAATAACAACCCACGAACCTACTACGCTGGCGTAGCAGGGGGAGAGGTGATACTCCTACGTGGTGCGTCCCAGATGGCGGATAGCGGGGTCCTAATCGGCTTGCCGGCGGTCTTGGGTGAAATAAAATAGCTCTCACGGACCAAATACAAAACCCCTTAGTGGTGGGTGATGCAGACGGAGAATACACCCACAGTACCCCTGTCTATCGTAAGAGGCGACTAAAAGGGGCGACCGAGGGATGATCGAATTAGAACCAGGAGACCACTTGTAATTTGTACCATCACGCGGGGAACACCATGGGTCGCCTTTACTTGCGAGTAGTACCACTATGATTGGTACACAGTAGGTTTGTGATTAGTAGCAACGGAGTGTGAATCAAGGTGGGATTTACAGTAGTACCCCTGATTAGTATCACTACATGCGGAACACCACGGGCTTGTCCAACTCGTTGGCTGAATGGTCAGCGTACTGTCCTTCGGTTCAGAGGGTCCCGGGTTCGATTCCCGGCCGCGTCGGGGATTTTAACCTTCTGTCGTGACACAGGCTTTGCCACGACGAGAAATGATGAATAATCAGATTGACTTCCTCCGAGCGGTAATGAGGGATTGTTCAATGGGCCTGGGAGATTTGCTACGTGTGAAGAGACGAAGTCCTCTGTTTCCCAAAACCTTCCTTTAATAGTAAACTGATGAGTACGTATAATTATATACAGTATTTACAATCTCCTTCCTAACTTCAAATGACGCTGACATAGAAGACTTGGCGTGGTCGAAGTATTGAAGTGAATACTCTAAGTCCACACTTGGACCTTATTATTATTATCGGTGACCTCACTGACAGGGCTTCCGCCCGCACTTCTAGTCGACTTGTTCCAAAAAAGACTCGATCAGGGTGTGTGCCCCTGTTTTATACCTTCACTAACTTTCGCCTCCCTTCGAGAAGGCCATCGAAGTTCTCATCCTATGGAGTCTGTCCTCAGACACACGAAAACGGAATTGCCTCCTTCCGTTCACTCTCTACCCACCTTTTCTGAAGATATACTACGCACCTTTAGCAGGGTGCAGCTTATGATTCACCTACTTCGACCAAGCCTTACTTCTAATTACACAACTTGTTGCTTACAGCTTTTGGTGTGCCTTCAAACTCTTAAATCTTATATGTTTCTTAATTTACTTATATCAACATTATAATTATGATTCCTTGGCCTTGTTGCCATTACATAGTCATTACTATTAGCTTATAATTTCCCCTATAATATCAATGTATGTCTCAGCGACACCATTCCTCCTACGTTCCCGGTCATGGGTTCGATCCTCGGAAGAATGAGTCCTGAGCTCCAATCTGGGGCGGACACGACACTTCATTGGTTAATTCCAATGGCCCGGGGTCTGGGTGTTTGTGCTGTCCCCAACATCCCTGCAACTCACACACCACACATAACACTATCCTCCACCACAATAACACGCAGTTACCTACACATGGCAGATGCCGCCCACCCTCATCGGAGGGTCTGCCTTACAAGGGCTGCACTCGGCTAGAAATAGCCACACGAAATTATTATACCACGGGCTTGTGTTGCTAGTAATTTGTACCATTATGCGAGAAACACCGTGGGTCTGGTCGTTGCCTGTGTTTAGGACCAGTATGTGAGCGCCACCGTCGGTCTGCGCTGCCTATGATTGGCACCCACTCTGTGAGGAACATCACGGGATAGTACGAGTACCTGAGATTAGTACACCTATGTGAGGAACATCATAGGTTTGCGTTGCCTGTGAGTGGCGTCGTAGTATGAGAAACGCCATAGGTCTGCGTTACATGCGTGTATTACATTACATGTGAGTAGTACCATAATATGTGGAATACCGCGAGTCTACGCTACTTTTGTTTAGTACCGCAACATGACAAATTCCATGGTTCTACCTTACTAGCGATAAGTACCATTATGAGGGGCCGATGACCTGGATTTTGAACCCCTTTAGACAACAAGCATCATCGATTCAGAATTGTGTTTTAAAAGTAGTCCCTTGGTCAGCAAAACTATTGTTTTATGCTAGTTTCTGAGAATGTGGGGCATTGAGGTTCGGATCCACTGACTATTTTAAATTCATATTCACCCATTCATTCTTCGTCGTCACGTTTTGTATTCTGGTGATTGGTTGATTTTGATTTTGGCATTATGGTCAGTGGAAGATTTTGGACTTTTAATTTGTCATTACATTTCGTCGCAATTCGTACCATTATGGGTCGATGACCTAGATGATAGGCCCCTTTAAACAACAAGCATCATCATCGTATTATTATTATTATTATTATTATTATTATTATTATTATTATTATTATTATCGTCAGTACTAATAATGGCAGAAGTGGCAGTAGTAGTAATATACGTATTTATGGAAAACTTAATTGATGCTAAGCGGAATTTATAACCTTGTCCTTTGAGTCGTAAGTACCCAAAAATAATATAATTCCTTTATTAACTTATAGCTCATACGATGAAAGTGAATGAGTCATGACTGAATGGAAGTAGTCCATATTATGTTATGTACAATAATTAGGTAAACAAATATTATCGGAGATATTGGTGAGATTATGAAAAATATAATAATCGTTAATATTTCCCTTATTTTTCCTCGAGTGGTAAAAACGCACGGAACGCAAAAGATATCATATAATTAGAATATTCTGCTCATTAGTTTATGGCGTAGAAAAATCAGACTCTAAAAATATTCATTGTCCAGATTGTTTAAATAAAACTCTTTAAATAAATAAGAAAGTTAAGTTTAGTCGAAAAGCTTTTCGAGTGTTATCAAATAGAGGGTATTTGCAAAGTGGACGATCAGTGATGTGATTATATTAGTGGATCGTCCCTCGGAGATCGGTTCTCAGTGTCACTCTATTCGTGACTGCCATAAACGATATGATCGCTGCTGCTGATTCGTCAGTAAAACCGTCGCTGTGAGTAGATGTAATATTTTTATAATATTTTATCGTCTCCGACATCAGTAAGTCACTATGGATATGCATTTAGAGCAGTCGCCCAGGTGACAGATTCCTTATCTCCTGTTTTCCCAGCCTTTTCTTAAATGATTGCAAAGAGATGGGAAATTTATTGAACATCTCCCTTGGTAAGTTATTCCAATCCCTAACTCCCCTTCCTATAAACGAATATTTGTCCCAATTTATCCTCTTGAATTCCAACTTTATCTTCATACTGTGATCTTTCGTACTTTTAAGGACGCCACTCAAACTTATTCGTCTACTAATGTCATTCCACGGCATCTCTCCGCTGACAGCTCGGAACATACCACTTAATCGAGCAGCTCGCCTTCTTTCTCCCAATTCTTCCCAGCCCAAACATTGCAACATTTTGGTAACGCTACTCTTTTATCGGAAATAGCCCAGAACAAATCGAGCTGCTTTTCTTTGGATTTTTCCCAGTTCTTGAATCAAGTAATCCTGGTGAGGGTCCCATACACTGGAACCATACTCTAGTTGGGGTCTTACCAGAGACTTAGGCCAATATGCCCTCTCCTTTACATCCTTACTACAACCCCTAAACACCCTAATAACCAGGTACAGAGATCTGTACCCTTTATTTACAATCCCTTTTATGTTATTACCCCAATGAAGATCTTTCCTTCTATTAACACCTAGATACTTACAGTGGTCCCCAAAAGGAACTTCCACCCTATCAACGCAGTAATTAAAACTGAGAGGACTTTTCCTATTTGTGAAACTCACACCCTGACTTTTCACCCCGTTTTTCAACATACCATTGCCTGCTGTCCACCTCACAACATTTTCGAGGTCACTTTGCAGTTGCTCACAATCCTGTAACTTATTTATCACTCTATAGAGAATAACATCGTCCGCAAAAAGCCTTACCTCTGATTCCACTCCTTTACTCATATCATTTATATATATAAGAAAAAATAAAAGTTCAATAATATTGCCTTGAGGAATTCCCCTCTTAATTATTACAGGGTCAGATAAAGCTTCCCTTACTCTAATTCCCTGAGTGCTATCTTCTAGAAATATAGGAACCAATTCAGTCACTCTTTTGTCTAGTCCAATTGCACTCATTTTTGCCAGTAGTATCCCATTACCCACCCTATCAAATGCTTTAGACAGGTCAATCGCGATACAGTCCATTTGACCTCCTGAATCCAAGATATCTGCTGTATCTTGCTGGAATCCTACAAGTTGAGCTTCAGTGGAATAACCTTTCCTAAAACCGACCTGCCTGCTATCGAACCAGTTATTAATTTCGCAAACATGTCGAATATAATCACAAAGAATGCCTTCCCAAAGCTTTCATGTAACGCATGTCAAACGTACTGGCCTGTGATTTTTATCTTTATGTCTATCACGCTTTCCTTTATATGCAGGGGCTACTATAGCAACTATCCATGCATTTTGTATATCTCCTTCAAGCAAACAATAATCAAATGAGTACTTCACATATGTTACTCTATCCCAACCCATTGTCTTTAGTACATCCCCTGAAATCTTATCAATTCCAGACGCTTTTCTAGTTTTCAACTTTTGTATCTTATTGTAAATGTCATTGTTATCATATGTAAATGTTTATACTTTTTTAGCATTAGCCACCTCCTCTACCTGGACATTATTCTTGCAACCAACAATCTTTACATAATGCTGACTGAATACTTCTGCCTTTTGAAGATCCACACATACACACTCCCCTTGTTCATTAATGATTCCTGGAAAAGGAAACTGTTCCTGCCTTAAAATATCTATACATACCCTTCCATTTTTCACTAAAATCTATATGACTGCCAATTATGCTTGCCAGGGGGGAGTATGTTATATTATCCTTACCTACCTTCTTTGCTAGATTCAATTTCCTAGTAAATTCCTTCAATATCTCCTTACTTCCACAGCCATTTCTAACTCTATTTCTTTCCAATCTGCCCCTCCTTCTTAGTCTCATTTTTTTAATTTAAAAAAAATTCTATTTCATCTTATCTTTGGTATAAATCTTTTTCTCAAATGTTATATAGTTTGTCTCATTTAAATGGATTTATTATCAAAAATAATGTTTCTAGGAGGAAACCGTAAGTTCATTTCATCGATTGCAAATGTATTTAGATTTGTTATGATACTGATCCTCAGTGTAGCAAATTCTAAATGTCCCCTACTCTTTAATTTTATGATTTTGGTGGCTACAGCCCATCTTCCACATGGCCGTTTTGTGGAGAACGAGTGTTAAGGTAAGTGTTCTGTATCTGATTGATTGGTTTGCTGCTGTTATTTTATTTTGTTTGTTTGTTTGTTTGTTTGTTTGTTTTTGTTTGTTTGTTTGTTTGTTTGTTTGTTTGTTTGTTTGTTTGTGTGTGTGTTTGTTTGTTTGTTTGTGTGTGTGTGTGTTTGTTTGTTTGTTTGTTTGTTTGTTTGTTTATTTGTTTGTTTGTTTGTTTGTTTGTTTGTTTGTTTGTTTGTTTGTTTGTTTGTTTGTTTGTTTGTTTGTTTGTTTGTTTGTTTGTTTGTTTGTTTGTTTGTTTGTTTGTTTGTTTGTTTGTTTGTTTGTTTGTTTGTTTGTTTGTTTGTTTGTTTGTTTGTTTGTTTGTTTGTTTGTTTGTTTGTTTGTTTGTTTGTTTGTTTGTTTGTTTGTTTGTTTGTTTGTTTGTTTGTTTGTTTGTTTGTTTGTTTGTTTGTTTGTTTGTTTGTTTGTTTGTTTGTTTGTTTGTTTGTTTGTTTGTTTGTTTGTTTGTTTGTTTGTTTGTTTGTTTGTTTGTTTGTTTGTTTGTTTGTTTGTTTGTTTGTTTGTTTGTTTGTTTGTCCAGCATCCATGGGTTGGCGTAGACCTAATGCTAGGGCCACCCTATTGTTGTGCACGGTTTATGTGGGTAAATATATAAATAAATAAGGTCACTCCGCAAATCAGATTCAGTGATGTTCGTTCTTCCACTTTGACGGCAAAATCGTCAAAATGGTGGCAACCGATAAATGTGAGATGCGGTGTGCGTCTTGCATAACAAACTACTATTGAACATATTCTTTAGATGGCCAAGTTCGCCGTAGACAGGAACGTAACGTTGGGGCCTGCATTGCAGATGGGCCCGAGCCTTTAAGGGGCCCCGCAGACTCCTCAAAATACATATATAGCCTAATACCTCTCTGCGCGGAAATGAAATGGTGGTGATAGTTTTGTAGAATCTGTCGAAATAGATAATTCTGCAATGTTTACGTAGAGGAATTGCCATTTGATTGCTTCTACCAGCAGACACCATTACACACACATTACACAACTTTTGTAAGAAATTTAATCTGCATAACCAATTTATTAAGGGCATTGGGTTAGCAGCCCTGGAAGAATCGTTAGCAATAGTAAAACATAATTTATACTCTTAGCTATATCTTTATCCTATGAGGAATTCCTCATGGATTTCAAATTTATTGACTGATGTAATCGTTATTAATAAATAGGCATTAATATGGTATACCTATAATTTCTTGACATATTTTAAAAGACCCTTGTAGTTATTAATCAAATTTTCATGCAGGGTTTGCCTTTCTGGCAGCCTCCGAATGGGGGATGCAGAAATAAATGCATTTCTCTATCTTTAATTGTGTTGAGTGTAAGGCAGCATAGCTGTAATCAATGTTTACCTTGGCCGTGTCTCCCAACACCGCGACACGCTACTCACAAAAGATCCGCACAAAATTATACAAAAATAATTACAGCAATAAAAACTGATACCAAAATATCACATCTTATTTAGAAAATGATACTTTCTTGATATGTAGTGTACCTCAAATATTATTATGCAAAAATTTTGCTGAACATTTAACTTTTGTCACTCATTTATTCGATAAAAATCAATACTACCTATACGAAGTTGGTGTGGTAACTCTGATTCTATTCAGTTTGGAAATAGTTCTGTTTGAGTGAAGGTAATTACAGGCTTATCAGGTGTGCGGTTTGATATTTTTCAAATTTTATTTGGGCAGCTTTTTTTTTTTTTTTTTTCGTTTTGTTCGTATATATGTCTGTGTTTTAATCGAATACATTTTCATAAGTGAGAATTTGGTATCGGTTGCAAAGTATAGTTCTCTAGTTACTGAAAATGAAAGCAATTTTATGTACGAACAGCTAAGTGGTGTACGGTTGGCATTTCAGCAGTGTAGCCGTTGAACTAAGGAGGCAATCGAATAAAACCTATTAAAAATACTTTTAATAATCTTACAGTACTGAATAATCTCTATCTTCATATAATTTGACATTATTTTGTATTAGTTCCACCCGCTGTAATTACGTTTATATTAGCTATTCATAGGTTTACATCTTATTTGAGGGAGTCCGAAATTTTATTTTGCCGTGCGGGTCCGTATCACATATGCTAACTCATGCGATGTGCCTACTGAACAAACTAGACTTCACCAGCTGGAAGTCATGGCAGACACCAGTAACCTAAGGAAGCTGGTTTCGAGGATTTCACCCTGCGCGTGTTCCCAGGGGGTAATCGAATGTTAAGCCTGTACAGAATATCGTTCTTTTGGAAGCCATGCCCAAAAGAATTCCCGTCGTACTACGTCAACTCAGATCACGGGCTATCCTTGTACCCACCATATAGAAAAGTAAATACTCACTTGGCTCGGGAGGTGTTGACTGGGTTCAATGTCAAACTATGCCTTGTACTCTTGATTGAATAGAGTATGCCTATAAAAGTTGTGCTATTTCTCAGGCAATCCGGTTGTCAGGGGACATGCGTTTTCAGACGGATACTTTTGCTAAGGTATACGTCGCTCCCACCCAAATGATCGCCTCTTCAGGATTACCAGTGACTCGGCCCACAGATAAACCGGTATATACACTGACTGACAGAGCAAATGCAACACCAAAAGGAGTGGTCAGAACTTTATGCCAATTGCAGGGTAGACTGACGTCACTGAGGTATGCTCATGATGTGAAATGCGCCGCTGTGCTGCGCACGTAGCGAACGATAAATGGGACACGGCGTTGGCGAATGGCCCACTTCGTACCGTGATTTCTCAGCCGACAGTCATTGTAGAACGTGTTGTCGTGTGCCACAGGACACGTGTATAGCTAAGAATGCCAGGCCGCCGTCAACGGAGGCATTTCCAGCAGACAGACGACTTTACGAGGGGTATGGTGATCGGGCTGAGAAGGGCAGGTTGGTCGCTTCGTCAAATCGCAGCCGATACTCATAGGGATGTGTCCACGGTGCAGCGCCTGTGGCGAAGATGGTTGGCGCAGGGACATGTGGCACGTGCGAGGGGTCCAGGCGCAGCCCGAGTGACGTCAGCACGCGAGGATCGGCGCATCCGCCGCCAAGCGGTGGCAGCCCCGCACGCCGCACGCCACGTCAACCGCCATTCTTCAGCATGTGCAAGACACCCTGGCTGTTCCAATATCGACCAGAACAATTTCCCGTCGATTGGTTGAAGGAGGCCTGCACTCCCGGCGTCCGCTCAGAAGACTACCATTGACTCCACAGCATAGACGTGCACGCCTGGCATGGTGCCGGGCTAGAGCGACTTGGATGAGGGAATGGCAGGTGTACAGATGCTTCCGTGGCCAGCGTACTCTCCGGATCTCTCACCAATCGAACACGTGTGGGATCTCATTGGACGCCGTTTGCAAACTCTGCCCCAGCCTCGTACGGACGAACAACTGTGGCAAATGGTTGACAGAGAATGGAGAACCATCCCTCAGGACACCATCCGCACTCTTATTGACTCTGTACCTCGACGTGTTTCTGCGTGCATCGCCGCTCGCGGTGGTCCTACATCCTACTGAGTCGATGCCGTGCGCATTGTGTAACCTGCATACCGTCTCTGTTTTTTCCCCAACTTTCATCCCTTTCGAACCACTCCTCCTTGGTGTTGCATTGTCACTGTCAGTCAGTGTATATATATATGAACTCATTTCCGCAGTCCAGTACCATGCCAATGTAATCCCTTTCAGTCACCTTTTACGACAGACAGGATACTCCGTGGGTGAATTCTATGCCCCCCACTGACGGGTTGTTTTATTGTTCTACTGATTCAAGGATATTGCAATTTCATCTGGAAGATTGGCTGCAGGTAATTTCTATTACAAAATTTGTACAATAATTTTAAATTAATGTTAACATTTTGAGATGATAAATAACAACATTGATTATCTATTAGTGATAATTATGACAACCACCTTAATGTCCCGAAATTGTAAACTTGCTCATGATATTTGTTCTCCTAAAATGGAAACTTCGTACATTGTACATTCAATTAACAATCGAGCAACCCTTTCTCTTCAAACAGTGGCAACATGCATTTTATTGCACTGACGTACGCTTTATTCGAATATATCTTCTTCTGACTCTCTGACAAACCTCCGGACTCAACGTCATCAACATCTAAGCCATCTTCTGGTTTTGAAAGAACAATCGGTAGAACAGCTGTTGCAGCCACAAGGCCGTAGAACGCACAGTCATCGAAGGCCTTCCTTATTACAGCAAGAGGAACTGATCGGTGAGAACAACCAAGGATCTCCAGTGTCTCCGCTAATGTACCATGATATTCCTCTATCAGTTTGTCCACGTAATTCATTCTTATTTCCTGTTTGGTACAAGCGTGCAGAAAATATTGGAGATCTAGAGCCGGTGAACCATAGTAAGCAAGTTGAAAGTCAACAAACCGTATATCTTCAAGAACACAGTCAGCATATTTGAACATGATGTTGTTCGTCCAAGTATCCCCATGAAGAAGAACGTTAAATTCATTATTTTTACGTTTGGTGGTCTCTACTATTTTGTCATAAAACTTGCTTTCTAGCTTCTTCAATTTCCAGGCGTATTTTTCAAAACCTGGCCATTGTGAAACTTCCTCTGAGAGACATCGAATTCCAGTCTCGAAGATCTTAACCATTTCCTCCTTCATATCCTGATTATATACAAATTTGTTATAACTTTCCACAGATGAAGGATTCTGATTATGGAGACCAATGGAAGCTGCATGGTAACGAGCTAGAGCTCTTACAACCATAGTGCAGTGCATCAGATCCATACCCTCATGTCTCTTAGCCAGAGTAAACCCAGAATGCCGTAGGTCTTCCAGTACAATGAATTGGATGGGATCGTTTCCATGGTAGACGCACTTTGCAGCGAATGGTTGATATACTCCTGGCTTGGCATCGTTCAGAAGCTTGTACATAGCTGGGAGAGTTTCCTGCAACATTCGAGTCTCTATATCGAATACGTTAGCCTTCTTAAGCAATACTTCTCTAAATCCTCCCTGAGGATGACATTTCACGATCACACGACGTTCTTGTGAACCTCCTAACCTGGCTATTATCCTGTACATGTCAGAGCTGTAGCCGTCTCCTACTGAATTGGCCATGGAAACTTTACATGAGAGGACAGTCAGAGTGGGATTGTTATCCCCAGAACGGAGAGCCTTCTGGATGAAGTCCATATTTAACCAAGATGGTATTGGAGGCGTCACGTCTTGTCCATCAGCAGCCATGCTGGGGAGGGATGATATATCCTGCAAGAAAAAGAAACCATACATTAGTGTGTTTCCAATATTTGCCCTGTTTTTGTATTGGGTCGGGTGTGAAGTGAATTGAATCCTTGTAGCTTTTATGACAGGAGGCAGTTCTGTAAGTTCATCAGAGGAGTAAGTAGACGAAATGGATGACTTGATATACTTGATAGTAGGAAGGCATATGGCCTACACTTGTCCAATAGCACCTTCAAGTCTTAACCTCTCCATCTGACGGAAGAATCCCCATCAACAGCGCCGTATGTCCTCGTTCCAAATGAACACTGTGGAGAGGTTAGGAATTGAATCCAGGCTTTGGCACGCAATCTACTGATTACAAATAGTATACCGTATCACCACTTCTCCTACCCTGTGGCAAATATTCTGATGGTGAAAAGTCTTTCTGTTAACCATGGTGTCAGGCAATACAGACTTGACACCCTAATGATCATGGCAATCAGGCAGGCAAAACAAACATGAATTAGTATCATTTACAATGTAAAACTCTAGTGTAGTAGAGTCCCCATTAGTCTGACCCAATGCCCTCAAGGATAACGAGTATTCCGGGTTCAATTTTAGAGCCATGAAAAATATCACAATTCGCACTCTGAAATAGGTTTAAGACCTTATTTTTTAGTAACTGTATATTTAAAATGTGTATTTTCACTAGCTGTTCTATACATTATATTTAAGGACCCAGTGAAGATCTGTCGTGTTGTCAGTTTGATTACAATAATGATATCGACTGTCTTAGTCACATGCAGACCTCTCAGTCAAGGCTGACTTTGCAGATTGTCCTAATTAAATAACTAAGTATGCTTTACCTGAATATTGATTCGGCTCAGTGATGTAAGAGTAGAGAGACTTCTTCTTACCCGCAGGTCGCGAGTTCGATTCCCGGCCAGGTTAGGAATTTCTAACTGGATCTGGGAGCTCGTTCGATGTCCACACAGCCTACGTGATTACATGTTGTCCGTGGACTAGGAAGCCAAGAATAATGGCCGAGAGGATTCGTCGTGCCGACCACACGACACCTTGTAATCCGCAGGCCTTTCGTGACTATTACGCCATTGTAAATTTAGGTCATTGCTCCAATGATCAATCAGGTATAAGAATATCGAAAACTTCAACCAATCACCTGTTGTCTATCGTCAAACTTCCCAACGCAATTGTGAATGGCAGGAGGCAAATTAGCCTGCCGTTATCATCACAACTCCGCAACTCGCACTTTATGTTGAAAACAACGTATGAAGACCTCTCCATGCTGTTTCTTGGATAACGCTAAGAGACCTGAAATTTAAAAAATCTTATTCACTGCGTGAACAGTAATTTTCTTCAATATCCGTATACAATGTAGAATACCGTAGCAAAGCACTGTTACATTTGCTAATCTCTAGCTCACCGGAAAAAATTAGTCACCCCTGGAGGGAACATTACAAGCATCATTTAATGCCGTGTAACTCCGCCTCTGGAATTGATCCACGAACCTGCTACGAAGGCGTAGCAGGGGGAGAGGTGATACTCCCACGTGGCGCGTCCCAGGTGGCGGATAGGGGGGTCCTAACCGGCTTGCCGGCGGACTTGAGGGAAATAAAATACCTCTCGCGGACCAAACACACTACCCCCTGCGGGTGGGGGACGCACATGTAGAATACACCCGCGGTATCCCCTGCCTGTCGTATGAGTCGACTAAAAGGGGCGACCTAGGCGCGGACATGGATTGCGGTTTGGTATAATGTGTTGGACCTCCTGTGGATGGGAGGGGTCGAGTACATTCACAGGTAATCCCTGCCTGTCGTAGAAGGCGACTTAAAGGGTCATGTGGCCATGGTCCCCTCTTTATTTTTTTTATTCTTCCGAGGGTCAGATGTAGACAATTCGAAATTTTTATGTGCGTGCTGCTCGGCGATGGAGCTCCTATGTGTGCGACTACGCTCGAAAGCCCGTGCCAGCAACCACCCAGGACGCGGCGGGTGGGAGTGTCATGTACCCGGGCAGTGGTATCCGCCTGACAACGCAGGTCCCCGCACAGCCGAATGCCAGAAGGACATATTCTTATTAATTATTTGTATTTATTTTTTCTATATTTAGTGCTCTGTACATGCTATGGGGTACATGCTATTGCGGGTGACTGGAGGAAGGGAGTCTTAGTGCTCATTGCCTCAGTCATCCCGTATTAGGCATCGTCCAACATCGGACCCCGGGCAGTAACTGCTATGACCAGGTGGGTATTGCCTTGGCTGCTTGGTTCGGCTACAGAGACCCCTGATCGGAGTGGGTGGCATTCGGGGAGGATGCTATCGGGCATGGCTTCCAAACGAAGTCGGCTCTCTCAAGGTGGTCGCCCACCTAAGTCTTTAACTTTTGCTTCCCTGAGAGGTTCAACTCCCTGGGAACATGCGCAGCGTGAAGGAATGGGGTCCAGCTTCCCTAGGTTTCTGGTCGCTACCAGAACCGATGGGCACTATTTTAAGCTGGTGAAGTCGATCCTGTTTAGTAGACACATCGAAGGCGTCTATGGCTAACTGGAGGAACTTAAGAAAATGCGCAACGGTAGTTTGCTTCTAAAGACTCGTACAGCACTGCAAGCTGATCAGTTGCTTAAGTGCGAGCACTTTGGCGAAATCCCCGTCAAAGTGGAGGAGCATAAGTCCTTGAACCTGGTTCGCGGAGTCATCTTTCACCGCGACCTTATTTTGAACACTGACGACGAGTTGATGGAAGACATGAAGAACCGTGGCGTGACACACATCCGGCGCATTACGCGCAAGGTCAACGGTGAAGACGTTGCCACTGGTGCCTTCATTGTCTCTTTCAAGTTGTCAGTGTTACCAGAGAAAGTCAAGGTAACAACTTATCGTTGCGATGTGAGGCCGTACATCCCGCCTCCTATGCGATGCTATCAATGTCAGCGATTCGGACATATGGTATCTCGCTGTTCGAATCAGGCTGTATGTGGTACATGTGGACGAGTAGCTCACGGCGCGGAGGAGTGCACAACTCCATCCAAGTGCACTAACTGCTCCGGTTTTCATTCTCCTCGGGATCGGAATTGTCCGACATACCTGAGTGAGAAGAAGATCCAGGAGATCAAGACCCTGGATGGTCTTTCCTACCAGGAAGCGCGCCGTAAGTTTAATTCTACGAATACACCTGCCCGTACCCTCGACTATAGGTTGATAGCTCAGAGTCTTCCAGGTTCGTCATTTACAACCTCGACACCTGTCCAGACCGCTGCGCCCAAGGCGACTGTTGCTGCTCCCAGCAACGTCGCGAATAGTCAAAGCTCGAAGGGAGGGACCACCCCACCTTCGACCAACCAGAAGTCTGTGCCGGCTGGCAGTTCCCAGCCGGCACAGCAAGGGGGGAAGACTAAGTCTCCCCCCCCCCTAGGAGGTCGACGAAAGTCGCGCCCCAGCCGGCGGAGGCGGCATTGTCGACCAGGGCTGGGAAACCATCTCCCAGCCCGTCTAAACTAGAAAAGAAACAGGGGAAGACGAGCGCCCGTCCTGAGCGCTCTCGGACTTCCCTTTCGAAGGAGATGTCATGCCCCCCATCTGGGAGATATGAGTCTGCGTCAGGAGGCACTCCAGCTCCCAAACCTGCGCGCTCCCCTCGTAGGGGACCCCCTCGCGCCCGAAAAGCGTCGAAGTTCTGGGCGGCACCCCTGCCATCTTTCGATGACGGATTGGATGTCGCGCTGTCCTCTACATCTACGGATGTAGAACTAGATAGTGTTTAGGCTTACGAGCATTTTGTCGCTCATAACCTAACACTCCTTTTATAGTCCACACTATGGCACTGTTACAGTGGAATTGTAACGGTTATGACAGGCATCTTGCTGAGTTACGTCAGCTTATTAGTGAGTACGCAGCGAGTATAGTCTGTATTCAGGAGACCAATTTCAGACCTGGTCATCATACGGTCTTGAGGCATTTCAAACTATACTCGACAGAACGATACTATGCTCACCGGGCTTCCGGAGGCGTTGGCATTTTTGTACGTTCTGATAGCTACAGCGAAGAGGTTCCATTAAGAACCCCTCTTGAGGCTGTAGCTGTTCGCGTCTCGCTGCCTGTCATAGCAACAGTGTGTAAAGTTTATCTTCCACCAGGCCAGCATCTGAACATCAATGAAGTCGCTGATCTTATAGATCAGCTTCCACCACCCTTCCTCTTATTGGGAGATTTTAACGCCCATCACCCCATATGGGGCTCTGAGACACGTTGTCCCCGAGGAAGAGAGCTGGAAACACTTCTAACAGATCTGGATTTATGTATTTTGAACACAGGGGAACCAACTCACTTTATTGTACGTTACGGCACATACTCTCGCATAGACGTAAGTATATGCAGCCGGACGTTGGTTCCACTGTTTCGGTGGAATGCACACGATGATCTCTGTGACAGTGACCATTTTCCCATCATTCTTACATTGTTGAAACATAAACCCGTCGAGGCTCCCCTCGATGGATTCTTAAACATGCTGATTGGCCAAAGTACACATCACTAGCTGTCTTTCACGATGATGTCAGGCGGACCGTCGGCGAGGAAATAACTTACGTCACCCCAGTTATTCTTGCTGCTGCTGAGGAGTCCATTCCGTTTTTCTCGGGGGCTCCTCGCCGAAAACTCGTTCCTTGGTGGAACGATGAAATAGCAGCAGCCATCAAAGAACGCCGTCGCGCTCATAAACGTTACCGTAAACAGCCTACTGTGGCCAACTTGGTAACATTTAAGAAACTCCGCGCTAAGGCGCGAGTTCTTATTCGACAAAGTAAGAAGGCTTCAGGGAGAGATATGTGTCGTCCATGACGTCACATACTCCATCATCTCAAGTGTGGACGAAACTTCGACGAATTTCGGGTATTCAAGGATCATCTGCTGTACCGGGAATTTCCATTGCAGGCAGTGTCGCCACTGATCCCCTCGCGATTGCTAATCATCTCGCTAGTCATTTCGCGGATGTCTCTGGCTCCGGGAATTACAATCCTGATTTCCTCCCTCTGAAGCGGGAGGCAGAACGTCATCACCTTAGTTTTGCCACCCAAGCTTCAGAGGACTACAACGTGCCCTTTACGGAGTGGGAACTCCGCAGCGCCTTAGCGCTTTGCAAGGACACGTCTCCTGGACCGGACAACATCCATAACCAGATGTTGAAACACATTAGTGATGATAGTTTACTATATCTCCTTCGTGTGTTCAACCGAATCTGGACAGAGGGTGATTTTCCGTCTCAGTGGCGAGAGGGCATAGTCATCCCTGTCCTCAAGCCTGACAAAGATCCTAAGTATGCAGGAAGTTACAGACCGATTTGTCTTACAAATTGCCTGTGTAAGCTATTTGAGAGGATGGTAAATCGCAGACTCGTGTGGTGTCTGGAGAAACAAGGACTCTTGTCCGAGTACCAATGTGGATTTCGAGCCGCTCGATCCACCACAGACCACTTGGTACGCCTGGAGAGCTCTATCCAGGATGCGTTTCTCCGCAAACAGCACTTGGTAGCTGTCTTCTTTGACTTGGAGAAGGCCTACGACACCACCTGGCGATATGGCATCCTATCAGTCCTGCATCAATGGAGATTCCGAGGTATCTTGCCGGTATTTATTGCGAATTTTTTGTCACTCCGTCTATTCCGTGTCCGAGTAGGGAGGACATATTCGCAATACCACGTTCAAGAAAATGGAGTCCCACAGGGATCGGTTCTTAGTGTCACTCTGTTCGCGATTGCCATAAACGGTATTGTCGCTGCTGCTGGTCCAGCCGTAATACCGTCCCTATATGTGGATGATTTTGCTCTGCACTATAGCTCGTGCAGTATGGCAGTCGCCGAGCGACAGTTACAGTAAGCTATTCGGAGGGTGGAGAAGTGGACCTTAGAACATGGCTTTCGGTTTTCTGCCGCAAAGACCTCCGTTGTCCACTTTTGTCGTCAACGTACTCTTCACCCTCCTCCTGAGCTTTATCTAGGAAATGTCGTTCTTCCAGTTGTTGACACCTACCGATTTCTTGGGCTCCTTTTTGACAGTAAATTATCGTGGGAGCCACACGTGCGTGAGTTAAAAGTGCAATGCACCAAGAGGCTTAACCTCTTGTTGTTTCTTAGCAGCACTAATTGGGGAGCTGACCGCGTGGTGCTCCTGCGATTCTATCGGGCACACATTTTATCTCGGTTAGACTACGGCAGTGCAGCATATGTCTCCGCAAGACCAAGCGTTCTTGCGAAGCTGAACAGTATCCACCACAGCGGGGTTAGGTTGGCGACTGAGCTTTTCGTACTAGCCCCATCGCTAGCCTGCTCGCTGAGTCTGGTGTGCCGCCTTTACACCTGAGGCGCCAGCAACTACTACTTACGTATGCTGCAAATTTGCGACAGATGCCACTTCATCCGAGCTATCCCTGCGTGTTCAACAATGGCAACCGTTTGTTGTACGTTGCTCATTCTCGTGCGACGCGGCCGGTTGGGATACGCTTGGATAGCAGTTATGAATTGTTTGACGTACCTTCGATTCCTTGCCTTGTCAGACAACCAAGTGGGGTACCTCCGTGGGTTGTACGACGACCTGAAATCATCCTGGATTTGCACACTGGCCCGAAAGGAGACACGGACCCTTCGATTTATCGGAGGATCTACCTGTCCGTTCTTGGCCGCTATCCAGGTTCAGTCGTCGTTTACACGGATGGTTCAAGGACAGATACGAAGGTGGGCTGTGCGTTCGTTGTCGACAATGATCGGTTTCTTTTTGCTCTCCCGGACACCTGTAGTGTGTACACGGCAGAGCTCTATGCTATCTGTGAGGCTCTGCGGTACGCACTAGACAATGAGCGCCGACACTTTCTCGTGTGTACTGACTCCTTGAGTTCGCTTCAGTCTATTGATACCTGTTTCCCTCGACACCCTCTAGTGCAGCGGATCCAGGACCTGCTGGCCGGGTGTTCGGATGCCGGCACCAGAATTATGTTTGTGTGGCTCCCCAGCCACATGGGCATAGAGGGAAACGAGTTAGCAGATCAGGCTGCCAAGGAGGCAGTTACACTGCCCCCGTTGCCTTTCAAGGTTCCAGCAAGTGATATTCGCTCTCAGCTGAGACATCTGGTTATGTCTCATTGGGAGATGGAGTGGCAGGCCATCCCACTTCCCAATAAGCTGAGAGCGATAAAAGGAACAACGAAGGTATGGAGGACTTCCCTTCGGGCTTCGCGGAGGGAAGCCGTGGTATTATGTCGCCTTCGGATCGGCCACGGTATCTTGACGCACTCCCATCTACTGAAAGGAGAACCCCCTCCGGTGTGTACCTGCGGCGACCATCTTACCGTGGTACACATCCTTACGGAGTGCGTGGACCTGGTCGATCTGCGCCGTAGTATTAACCTTCCGAGTACTATCTCCCTTATCTTGCGCGATGACGAGCAGTCAGCAGACCTCGTCATCCGCTTTATGAGGGATAGTGGTCTCTTTTATCGTGTGTGATGATGTCCTTTGTCCTAGTGTTGTTTATGTCAGTTGCGCTTTTATCTCATTGACTTCATTTTAGTTTATGTTGCGCATTGTAATGTGTTATTTGAACGTCTAACGTACATTATGTGTTAATATCAGTATTACTGGGCAATGCCTTATTCCTTCGATTTCCTGTACTTTCTCTTATTTTAATAGAACATAAGGCATTGCGTATTAGATCCACTGACTGTTTTAATCTCACCCTCATTTTTCTTCATCACCATTCTTTTTTAACTCTAGTCAGTGGATACCTTTTAAAATTTTAACTTCATGTCTCATGTCATTCATTTCGTTCCATTAGGGGCCGATGACCTTCGATGTTAGGCCGCTTAAAACATCAAGCATCATCATCATCATCATCATCTGGAATTGATAACCGCCTGGATTTTGTTAGGACGTGAGTCCAAAAGGTTGTGCAAGTACGTCGAATCCAGATTAAGCCACTCGCTGAGGATCTGATCGTGTATATCCACAAAATTAATGGATACTGATGTCGGCATTTTATACGCTGTTCCAACATGTCCCGTAGATTTTCAAAATGGTTCAAGTCAGGTGTTTTGTGGGTCAATCGAGATGTAATACTGTGGGGAATGTTCATAAAACCAGTTACATATGCGTCCAGCCCGATGAATTTTGGACCCATTTCGACTGCAAGCCTCATCGGTTCAGTACTATGCTTTAGAAGCAGTCCCTTGGTCAGTAATACTATTGTTTAACGCTTGTTTCTGGGAATGTAGGGCGTTGATTGATCCATCCATTCATTCATTCTTCGTCCTCACGTTTTCGAATTCTGGTCAGTGGAGGATTATGGATATTTAAATTGTCATAACATTTCGTACCATTAGGGGCCGATGAACTAGATGTTAGGCCCCTTTCCACAACAAGCATCATCATCATCATTATCATCAATTTCAGGATCGTAAGACATCCCGGAACGAAACTTAATTTTCCGTGGACGCAATCGTCTTTCTTTTCGGACCCCAGGGTGATGTTGCTCATAAAGCGTTTGAATTGTTCTGTGATTATCGCGATTATTTTGCTGGTATGTAGCTGCCGCTGCTCTATGAACCTCCGGATTATTTTTCAGGTATATAGCTGCCGCTGCTCTATGAACCTCCGGATTATTTTTCAGGTATATAGCTGCCGCTGCTCTATGAACGTCGAGATTATTTTTCTGACTTTTCTGTTATATTCATGGCGCTGCTCTATGTGCCTTGGGATCATTCTTCTGGTACCTGACTGCCGCTGCTCTATGAAACTTGGAATCATTCTTCTGGTGCGTGTCTGCTGCTGCTCTATGGATTTCAAGATTTTTCTTTTGGTATTTACTTGCAACAATCATATGTGCGGAAACATTATTCTGTTAAAGTGTGGGTGATGTTCTTTAAATTGATTTTCCTTGTACCATTTTTGTATCAAGTACAACGTTTTGGGGTACTTTTCGAACAACGAATGAAGCACTTGTTTCTTCACACAAAAATCCATATACTTCAAAAAATCCGGTAGAATGATTACGAGTAAATGGCAATTTATTACGTTATTAGGTTCATCACCAAATGTCCAGTATAACATTTCATCACGACAAATTTCAAAGTGGTATGGAAATGTTTTGCCTGCTGCCGTAAACTCAACATATTCCACCATAATTTGAATCTTTTGACATATAAAGTCGGTACTCTTATGAGGAGGAATAGTTATTACCATAATGACTTTCGGACAAACTGGAGAACTCTACCCAACTGTTCACAACATACGAAACAATAGCTTCACGAACATATTTATGGCGTAACTGAGTAGAATATAGAATGTAAAATCTATATAAATAAAATTGTAGGGGGTCCGCTGTCTGTAATTTCTTTTGTTTTGCCAATTTTTCAGATATTTATCCGTTTTAGGTCAACTCAAGACCGAATCGGTGGTTTTTACGTTTCGTGTCTGTTTGTTTATCTGTTTGTCTGTTTGTCTGTTTGTCTGTTTGTCTGTCTGTTTGTTTGTTTGTCTGTTCCACCATCACGTCGAAACGGCTGGATAGATCTCAACCAAACTTCATATTTAGAGTAAACTCATCCCGGGGATGGTTTCGATATGCATATCATTTTAAAATCTTTCAATACTCGGGGGGTTTATAGGAAAACCAGAATGGTTTTTCCACCATCACGTTGAAACGGTTGGATAGATCTCAACTAAACTTCATATCTAGAGCATACTCATCTCGGGGAAGGTTTCGATATGCATATTATTTTAAAATCTTTGAATAGACCGGGGGTTTATAGGAAAACCAGAATGGTTTTTCCACCATCACTTCGAAACGGCTGGATAGATCTCAACCAAACTTCATATTTAGAGTATACTCATCCCGGGGAAGGTTTCGATATGCATATCATTTTAAAATCTTTCAATAGACGGGGGTTTATAGGAAAACCTGAATGGTTTTTCCACCATCACTTCGAAACGGCTGGATAGATCTCAACCAAACTTCATATTTAGAGAATACTCATCTCGGGGAAGGTTTCTATATACATATTATTTTACAATCGTCGAATAGACGGGTGGTTTATAGGAAAACCAGAATGGGTTTCCTCCATTTTCTCTTATACTATTGATTTTCTGTAAACTTCGTTTACCGTATGTGAAACGTCTCTTCATTATAAACAACTTTCGTTATGTTCATAATTTACCTTACTCTTCACATGACGGAGAAATTTACAATTTTCCGCTGGTATCATGCTCTGCATTGAGTGACCGACAGACCGACAACGAAACTACAGGTTACCATGGCAACGTCTCTGACTGCATGCCAGCAGGGAAGTAACGTATTGCCATTTTCCTCATCATGCTTTTAAATTCGTGGTTGTTCCTTGGGTAGAAGGCAAGAGAGGCGTCAATCGGCCTATCTGCGGGATATTGGCGGAATATCGTTGGATATTATAACCGCCCTCGAATAGATTAAGTAATAACACCATTAGTCATCTTCTTATTATTTGTTTACCTAAGAATCACTGACCTAAATTTCTCCTCTGTTACCGCTTTATTATATCCATTACTCACACTAGCATAATTTATTGAGGGGCATTTGATTTTCCAATACATTCACTTGGCATTTACATATTTGTCGTTATCCGGCTGTCCGCAGTTATAATCCATTTTCTATTACTTTCAACTTTCTTAACTGTATTATTTCTTCCTTAATTACGCCGTATGTACGCGAGTGCTACAAACTACTGGATGTATTTCCACCAAGACTCATATTTAGAATACACCTGTCCTTGATAGGTTTTGGGCAAGTATTGTTTCTAAATCCCTGAACTGACTGGGGGTTTATACGAAACCCAAACAGTGATTTTGCACTTCCACAAAATATACACAACCAAACTTAATGGAAATCTACCTACCTTGGTAGATAATAATTTCTAAACCTTTTTTCTCATGTGCATCATTTCGATACGAGGATTAATAAGGGAGATATCATTAACGGACCCTTTTTTCTGTACAAGTCCCATCGGACTTAACTCCCGAGCGGGTGCGTGTAAAGCGTACTCCTTACAATTTGAAAACTACTGAAGACATTCGAACCAAAATTTATATTTAGCATCCACCTGTCCAAAGGTAGGTTTTAAACGTAAATAACATTTCATGTTCCGGAATGGACTGGCGGTTTATAGGGAACCGAAATGGTGATTTTACTCTTCCACAACATATACAGTACAAGACCAACCTGACTGGAAATCGACCAAACGTGATGGAATTCCACCTCTAAACCTTTTTTTCATGTGCATTCTTTCGTCAGGAGGATTACTAAGGGAGATATCATGAATGGTCACTTTTGCCGGTTAAGTCCAGCGGACATAGCCCAAAAGGTGTTTTACATGGAGCAGATTCCTTATCTATATAAATCAGATCGTAACGACTGTGTGCCTCTACACTGACTATTTTGGAGAAATTTTCGTACAGATTTCCGTTTAAGGGGTAATAATGACCATCTCCATAATTTTTGGTTTAGTTTCCTGAAAGTCCTAATTTTTACCCGCCTCGCCCAAAATCCAAATTGCGCCATATTCTGCCAGAAGAAAAAGAAGATAATTGAAATTTGACAAAATTATACGTTTAGGCCTGTAACGAACGGAAAACTTCCTAGATCATTAAATTTTTCACTTTGAATCCCCGAAGAATATCGAAATACGCAGGCAATTTTAATGATGGTGCAGACCTTCGGAAATTCCTATCCTATAACGGATTGCACAATCTCCGTTCAATTTGGAATGATCTACAACCGTGGTCTTATGACTTTTTGCCGTATCTGTATCCCTTTTACGTTTGATTTTTCTCTTTAATCGATGTTAAGTCAATTTGGAATTTTCACATGCATAATTCATACTTTCAATTACTTATATGAAATACAGAATCATTAAACTCTTCACGAAAATTGGCCCACCCAGTAGCCATATGTGAGCCAAATGCTATGTATGTATCCGAAAAGTAATGTAATGTGAGATAATCTTACAAAACCTTTACCCTGTTCCACGTTTCTAACTCAATCTGACCCAAGAATAGATGACATATCATAGGACCAGCCATTTAGGCCACTAAATCCGGCGTGTCTTATGGTATAATCCTTTGTCGATATGACGTACGTTTAGTAGCAGTTAATCTGTAAATGAAGGTCTTCAATATTGTAAATACGCATATACTTTCGTATGTCGATCTATATATATTCACTGATGTCGATTTTTAGCGATCGAGAAAGGGTGGGTCTGCTATTGTAATAAGTACTCCCCACACCGACTTTGACTGGCAGTAGGAAAGGGTTCCTTCTCCAACTCCTGTGTAACTGTCATTAGTAATGAAAGCCTACAATTATAATGAATAGTTCCCTTCTCGATTTGACTTGCAGAAGGCAAGTGACCATGCAGTTTTGTTTGAAACTCCCCTACCCGATTGTGTTTGGGAGTAGGCAAGGGTGCCTATCATTATAAAGAAATGTCCTCATCTAAAATGTGACTGGCATTAGGCATAGTGGCCTGCTATTTTGATGGAAACTCACCAACTTGGTGTGACTGGCAGTAAGCTGGCTGGCAGTAGGAAAATGGGCCTGGCATTATAATGATAACTGCACAACTCAATTTCGAGTGATAGTAGGGTAATTGCCTGCCATTATAATAAAAACTCCTCACCTGAAATCTGTCTGGAAGTAGGAAGGGGGCTGCCATATTAACGAAAACTCCCCAAATCGATTCTGTCCGCGTAGTAGGCAATGGGGCCTGCAATTATAATGTAAACTTCCCAACTCGATTGTGAATGCCAGTAGGCAAGTGAGCCTGCCGTTATATCACAAATCCGTAACAAACACTTTACATTGGAAACAACGTACGGGGAACTCCCCATGCTCTTTCTCGGATAACGCTAAGAGACATGCAATTTTAAAACAATCTTATTTACTGCATGTACACTATTTACTTCGATAACCGAATACAATGTAGAATACCGTAGCGAAGCACGGGTACATTCGCTAGTGTAAAAATATAGATCTAAATAGACACACACCGCCACCTACAATAGAAACATTCTTATGTGGCAACACTTCACCATTAATGTTTAGATAAGTTATTACCATTTTGCTGTGTGCGTGAAAAATATGTTCGCGTTGCAGTCTGTTATTTACCTGTCCCCTTGAAATATCACACACCAGTACGTTGAATCTTCTAATATGAAAATTCGGTACTTTTCTGAGGATATTTATTACCAAGGACTGCCAAGGCTCAAAACTTTCCTGCTCAAGAGTTGTATCACACTCACTTCATTACAGGTCGACAATATGCTAGTTGCCTCAGATCTCTCCTTCTTCAATATGAGTGACATATCTTCGAACTTTAGACAGCTTTGCTAACGACGCATACGCGCGCCGATCATAATGAAGGAAGAAATGCTATTGCTTTCGCCTAGCCAGTTCTACGGATGAAATAATTCCTTTAAACTGTAAACGGCTGCATAACTCACTAATAAAATATAAAACGTTAGTAATTCTCCCTGATAAAACAAGATTCCTGTGTTAAGAAAAGCCGCCAGGAGGCTGATTCGTACCTGTATTCTTGCATTCTGCAGTCCGTTTACTTAAATGATGCGCTATCAGCGCTGCGTAAAGTAGTTCCACATTAAATCACTGACAAACATTCGTATATGTAGGCCTATATATTGTTAACTCTATTTATTGTAATTAAGGACTTGGTTGATTACCATCTTGAAATAAACGGGACCACTTGCGGGTGGGGGACGCACATGTAGAATACACCCACGGTACCCCCTGCATGTCGCAAGAGGCGACTAATAGGGGCGACCTTGGCGCGGAAATGGATTGCGGTTTGGTATCATGTGTATCCCCTGTGTATGGGAGGGGCTGAATAAATTCGCAGGTAATCCCTGCCTGTCGTAGAAGGCGACTAAAAGGGTCATGCGGCCATCGGACCCCTCTTTATATTTTTTTAGTTTTTCATGGTTAGTTGTAGACAGACTCAAAATTCTTGATGTGTGTGCTGTTCGGAGATGGGCCTCTTACGTGAGGGATTACGCTCGAAAGCCCGCTGGTGACCGCGGGAAGCATTCGGGTGGAAGCGCCATGTACTCGAGCAGTAGTATCCGCCTGATAACACAGGTGCACGCACAGCCGAATGCCAAAAGGACATATTATTATTTATTTTTATTTTTATTTTTTCTCTATATTTATTACTCGGTACACGGGGTACATGCTATTGCCGGTGATTGGAGGAAGGGAGTCCTAGTGCTCATTGCCTCAGTCATTTCGTATTAGGCACCGTCTAACATCGGATCCCGGACAATATCTGGTACGACCAGGCAGATATAGCCTTGGCTGCATAGTTCGGCTACAGAGGCCCCTGATAGGAGTGGGTGGAACTCGGCGAGGATGATTTCGGGTATGGCCTCGAAACGTCTTTGACCTGCCCAAGGTGGTCCCCCACCGAAGTCTTGCGATTCCTTGCGGGGTTCTACACCTTGGGAACATGCGCAGCGTAAAGGAATTGGGTCCAGCTTCCCTACGTTTCTGGTTGCTACGAGAACCGATGGGCATGATTTTAAGCTGGTTAAATCGATCCTCTTTAGTAGACAAGTTGAAGGCATCTACGGCGAACTTGAGGATCTCAAGAAAATGTGCAACGATAGTTTGTTTTTGACGTCTCGCACAGCTGTCCAAGGCGATCATTTGCTTAAGTGCAACCACTTTGGTGAAGTCCTCGTCAAAGTGGATGAGTACAAATCCTTGAATCTGGTTCGTGGAGTCATCTTCACCGTGACCTCATTTTAAACACTGACGATAAGTTGATGGAAGACACGAGGAACCATGGTGTGGCACCCGTCCGCAAAGTCAACGGTGAAGACGATGCCACTCGTGCCTTCATTGTCTCTTTCAAGTTGTCAGTGTTACCGGAAAAAGTCAAGGTAACAACTCATCGTTGCGATGTGAGGCCGTACATCCCGCCTCCTATGCGATGCTATCAATGCAAGAGATTCGGACGTACGGTATCCCGTTGTTCAAATCAGTCTGTGTGTGGTACATGTGGAAGAGAAGCTCACGGCGCGGAAGAATCCACAACTCCGTACAGGTACACTAACCGCTCTGGTCTTCATTCTCCTCGGGATCGGAACTGTCCGACATATCTGAATGAGAAGAAGATCCAGGAGATCAAGGCCCTGGATGGTCTTTCCTACAAGAAAGTGTGCCGTAAGTTTCATTCTCCTGCCAATAATCTAGACTACAGCATGATAGCTCAGAGTCTCCCAGGTCTGTCAATCACGACATCGTTACCCGTGAAGATTGCCCATGGCGGCTGTTGCTCCTGAGAGCAAAGTCGCAAAGAGTGGGGATCACCCAACTTTCGACCATTAATAAATCTGTACCGGCTGGGAGTCGTAAGCCGGCACAGCAGGGGGGAAGACCAAGTCTCCCCACACCAAGAAGTCGGTGAAAGCTGTGTCCAAGCCGGCGGAGGTGGCATCGTCGACCAGGGCAGCGAAATTATATCCCAGCCCGTCTAAACAAGAAAGGAAGGCGGAAAAGGGTAACGCCTTTAACGGGTGCTCCTGAACATCTCCTGCGAAAGGGAAATCATGCCCTCCATTCAGAGGGTATGAATCAGTACCAGCAGGTACGCCTATCCCTAAACCCGAGTGCTCCCCTCGTAGAAAGATAACCTGCCCCCAAGGTACGTCGAATTCTGAGCGTCAGTACCACCGTTCGTTGATAACTGGGTGGACGTCGAGCTGTCATCAACATCTACGGATGTAGATGATGATATCGATAGTGTTTAAGTTTACGAACATCTTGCCGATCATAACCTAACACTCTCTCTTTTAGTACAAACTATGGCACTGTTGTAATTGAATTGTAACGGTTATGAAAAGCATCCTGCTGAGCTGCACAAGCTCATTAGTGAGTTCGCGGCGAGTATATTCTGTATTCAGAACACTAATCTCGGACCAGGTCATCATACGGTCTTGAGAAATTTCAGATTATATTCGACAGAACGATATCTTGCTCACCGAGCGCTAGTGGCGTTGGAAATTTCGTATTTTTGTTCGTTCTGATACCTATAGCGAAGAGGTTCCTCTAAGAACCCGGCTGGAAGAAGTTGCGGTGCGGGTACCGCTTCCTTTTATGGCAACAGTGTGTAATGCTTAATTTCCACCAGGCCAGCCTCTTAATACAAATGGTGTCACTGATCTTCTAGATCAGCTTCTACCACCATCCCACTTATTGGGAGATTTTAAAGCCCATCACCCTACATGGGGCTCAGAAACGCCTTGCCCCAGGGGAAGGGAGACGGAAATATTTCTATGAGAGCTGGATTTATATATTTTGAATACAGGTGAACCAACTCATTTCAGTGTGCCTTACGGAACATACAGTACTCTCGCATGCAGCCGAACGCTGGTTCCCTGGTTTCGGTGGAGTACACACGATAATCTCTGTAACAGTGGCCATTTTCCTATTATACTTACGTTGTTAAAGAATCTATCGGGGCTCCTCCTCTATGGATTCTTAAACGTGCTGATTGGCCAAAGTTCACAGCACTAGCTGCCTTTACTGACGCAACTGGCCCAAGCAGAGACGGCGATACATCTTACATAATACAAGTTATTCTTGCTGCTGCTGCTGCTGCTGCTAAGAAGTCCATTCCATCCTTTTCAGGGACTCCTCGCCGAAAACGCGTTCCTTGGTGGAACGAAGAAATTGCAGCAGTTATAAAAGTACGACTCGCGTTCATAAACCTTATCGTAGGCAACCTACTGTGGCGAACTTTGTAACATTTAAAAAAACTTCGCGCCATGGCGTGAGTTCTTATTAGACAGAGTAAGAGAGCTTCGTGGGAGAGATATGTGTCGTCTATGACGTCACATACACCGTCATCTAAAGTGTGGATTACATTTCGACGTATTTCGGGTTTACAAGAATCATCTTTAGTGACAGGAATTTCCATTGCAGACAATATCGTCACAGATTCACCTTGTGTTGCTAATCATCTAGCCGGTCGTTTCGGGGATGTGTCTGGTTCCGAGAATTACCATCGTGATTTCTTAGCTCTGAAGCCAGAGGCAGAACGTCATAAACTCAGTTTTGCCATCTAAGCTTCAGAGGACTATAACGTACCCTTTACGCAGTGGGAACTCCATGGCGCCTTGGCACGGTGCAAGAAGACGACTCCCGCACCAGGTGACTTCCATAACCAGATGTTGAAACACCTTAGTGAGGATCGACTTTTATATCTCCTTCGTATGTTCAAACGAATCTGGGTAGAGGGTGAGTTTCCACCTCAGTGGCGAGAGGGCATAGTAATTCCTGTCCTCTAGCCTGACAAAAACCCTAATTATGCAGGAAGATACAGACCTATTTGTCTTACGAACTGCTTGTGTAAGATTTTAGAGAGGATAATGAATCGCCGCCTTGTGTGGTGCCCTGTGAAAAAGAGGAAATTGGTCCGAATACCAATGTGGTTTCCGAGTCGCTCGCTCGACCACTGGCCACTTGGTATGCCTTGAGAGTTCTATCCAGGACGCTTTTATTCGAAAACAGCATTTGGTTGCTGTTTTCATTGACTTATAAAAGGCCTATGGCATCAGTGCTGCATCCGAGGTAACTTGGCCGTATTCCAATTGGTCAGCGTTAGGGGCGGACAGCACGAAGGCCACATTGGTACTTGGACAGAAGTTCTCTTTTCACCAAACGCCTCAAAAGTCGGTGATTCACCATTCTTTCAAACAGCTTACACTGACAGGTAATGAGACAAATAGGTCTGTAAAAACCTGTATACTTTGGATATTCTGAGGCTTCAGGAGAAGAATTACTATTCCCTTTCACCACTGCGAAGGAAACTGAGCCAGTATCCAGATTCGGCTGAACACCCCAAGAATATATCAGAGGCTCTCGCTGCTGAGGTGCTTCAACATCTGGTTATGGACAATATCTGATTTGGGAGACGTGCCCTTGCAAAATGCCAAGCCTCTGCGTAGTTCCCACTCTGTAAAGAGCACGTTATAATCATCTGATAATTGAATGGCAAATATTAAATAAGATCGTTCTGCCTGCCGCATCAGGGCCAGAAAATCTGAATGGTAATTCTCGGAACTAAACATATCGGACTTGCTAGATGATTAGCAACCGGGGGTGGATCAATGACGATATTTCCTGCAATGGAAATTCGCCGTACCGAGGATGGAGCTTTTACTCTCGAAATGCGTCTAAGTTTAGTCTATACTTGAGATGACGATGACGTCACATATCTTTTCTATGAAGCTTTCTTAAGTCTGTCGAATGGGTCCTCGAACCTTAGCGCGAAGTTTTTAAAGTACTACCAACTTGGGTTCAGTAAACTGCATACCAATGTCTTTATGACCAGTACGCCGTTCTTTTAAAGCTGCTGCGATTTCTTCGTTCAAATAAGGAACGAGTTTTCGTCAAGGAGTTTCAGAAAACGATGGAATGGGCTCCTCAGCAACGGGAAAAATAACGTGTTTGATATAAGTTATATCGTCGTCTATGCCCCGGCTATTCGCATCCTTAAAGACAGCTAGTGAAGTGAACTTCAGCCAATCGCCATGTTTAAGATTTGATCGGGGAGGAGCTTCGATGGATTTCTGTTCCACAAAGTAAGAATAATGGATAAATGATCATTGTCACAGAGGTCATCGTTTTACGTCTCACCGAAGCAGGGAAATGAGCGCCTGGCTGCACAGAGTAAGGTCAGTGCGGGAGAAGGGATCATACGCTACGCTGAATTGTTTCGGTTCCCTGTATTCAAAATGGAAAAATCTAGCTATCGAATTAAATTTTCAAATTTTCTTCCTCTGGGGCAAGGTATTTCAGAGACCCATAATAGGTGATGGGAATTAAAATCACCCAATAAGATGAAAAGAGTTGGGAGCTTAATTATAAGATTAATTACATCATTGATATTAAGAGGCCGCACTGGTGGAGAGTAAACATTACATACTTTAGTTATAACAGGGAACAAAACACTTACCGCTACTGTTCTAGCTGAGTTATTAGCTTCGCTGTAGGTATCGGAAAGAATAACAAAACCATCTTCAAACGAATCCCGGTTAGCAAAATTTTGTTGTGTCGACTATAGTCTAAATTTTCTCAAGACCGCATGATGACCTGGTTTGAGATTTGTTTTTTTTGAATGCAGACTGTACTCGCCGCGAACTAAGTGATTGGGTTGCGCAGCTTAGTAAGGTAACTGTCATAACCGTTACAGTTCCAATGTAACTGTGCCACATGTTGGACTCTTGAAAAATTATTTAGGTTATTATAAGCGGCAGAACACTTTTAGCCGGGCTGAGTGGCTCAGACGATTGAGACGCTGGCCTTCTGACCTCAACTTGGCAGGTTCGATTCTGGCTCAGTCTGGTCGTATTTGAATGTGCTCAAATACGTCAGGCTCGTGTCGGTGGATTTACTGGCACGCAAAAGAACTCCTGCTGGACTAAAGTCCGGCTCTTCGGCGTCTCCGAAAACCGTAAATGTAGTTAGTGGGACGTAAAGCAAATAACATTATTAAACACTGTTATACCTCAACATCAAGATGAAATCTCAACGTTTTTCCTCTGATCAGGTGACAGGTGATTAACGCCGAATGCTTCTTCGACGCCTTACCGTGGGGTCTCTTCCTACGAGGGGAGCGAATAGGTTTCAGAGCGGCTGGATCATCTGGCACTAACACTTACCGTCCAGATGTAGGGCGTATTTCTCCATTAGCAGGAGGTGTGGAGGAGCGCCTAGTAAGTGCGTCCTTCTTCCCCGGCTTCTTTTCTGGTTTGAGAGAGGTGGGAAGTGAATTTCCTGTCCCAGTCCTTGATGCCGGCTTAATTTTACAGTCCACTAAATAATTGTACGATTTCGGAGACGCCGCTAACGGAATTTTATCGTGCAGGAGTTCTCCTCTGATGCAGAATGTGAAGTTTTGAGCAAGTTAACAGGAAAGGAATACCGGCACTCACTTTTAACAATAAAATGAGCCAACAATGTTGTTGCAGACAACAAACTGATACTGAACTCACAGTCTGAATCCCACCGTCGCGTTGACAGCTCCAAAGATGATTCTCCGTAGTTGTCTTATTTTCACACAAATCTTGTTTTCAGACTGTGTCTTAACTGAAAATCATAACCCTTATACTTATCCAGTTGTAGATAGTCCCCCTCCCCGTATCACCAAAAAAATAAGCCTCTCTCTGTTAGTGAAAAGTAAGTAGCATGACTTCTTTCTTTGCTTTCTTGGACGCAGGTGAAGCGCAATTTGGAAGAAAATATGTTTTACTGAGGAAGAGATGGAAGTAACAGCAAAGGACATGCGATTACATATCTGTGCTGATGTTACATAAGTTTATGTTAGGGAAAACAAGTGCTCATTAATCTCAAGGACATCAACTGTTCTCTACGATCCGCTGAGTCACTGAGTGAAGGCTGATGCGATAAAGAAGAAAAACACATTCCGTAGTTCATTACGAAGCAGATATTCTGTTCATCAGCGAAGAGTGTGTCCGGGCTATGCTGAATCGTTTAAGCAGTAGAAGCGCCGACTTCCAGAACTCAAGTTGGTGGGTTCTACCTCGGCTCAGTCTCGTGGTATTCATAAACTCTTATCAATAGATTTACTGACACGTCGAAAAAAAAAACCCGCTGGACAAAAAACGACATTACGGGGTGTCCAAAAACCATAAAAGAATTGATATGTAAAACCATTATTATTACTTTTTTGAGAAAGAGATATTTAATTACGTATCTTCCTGTGGTTTCGGCAGGAGTGAACGTAGCTAATTTATTTCCGACCCTGGCCAACTGGAAAGCTGTAGTGTGCATTATGTCGTCTGGAATGGGCTAGAACAAATTTCTTACCTTCATTGAGCCTGTCTCGGTGCTTCCTTGACTTCGACAGATGTAAATGGCCCAGGTGTGCGCGATGCTAGTAATGCCAACTTTTTTTAGCCAGTCCCCGATATGAATGATGTGAAAATGTCTCCTTTTTTTTTCACAATTTGTTTTACGTCACACCGATACATAGGTCTTATGGCGACGATGGGATAGGATAGGGCCAGGAGTGAGAAGGAAGTGGACGTGGATTTAATTAAGGTACATCCCCAGCATTTGCCTGGTGTGAAAATGGGAAACAACGTAAAAACATCTTCAGTGCTGCCGACAGTGTGTTTCGAACCCACTATCTCCCGAATGCAGGCTCACAACTGCGCGGCCCTAACCGCGCGGGCAACTCGCCCGGTGAAAATGCCTCTGGTAAGGCCGGTTGGTGCATCCATTTCAGTGGGTTTAGCAGACTGACAAGAAATAGCAATTTTCGGCTCAGTGAGGAAAGCAACTGGAAACTACTCACTCCTCATTTCCCAAGCATGCCTCATCAGTAACCCATAGGCCATCTCTAAGAACTGATGGCAGAGCTGTTGAGGATTAAACCAGCCTTCGATCGGATTACTCAACGTACTAAACGCACATGAACTAAATGGTAATTAATTGTAATAAACGACATATCTGAAACTGTGCTGTTACAGTGGGTCCAATTTTTTTAAGGCATTCCAGTAGCTAATAAGAGAAACACGGGATTCTTCTCAAGAAAATATATCAGGATCTCACAATCACAAATTGGAGGAAGAGTATGAACCAATGACGTAGCGCCAACAATAAGAAAACGTTTCTCGAAAAGGGACCAAGAGTCCTAAAAATCATTGGTCATGAATAGAGCCCGGAAGTTCAGGCATTTATTTTGCCTAAAAAAGGCAGGCAAATAAGCACTTAAAATTCAGGAAGTAGGCAAAAATTAATTTAAATAGGCTTTTTTAATGACAAAAATGGGCACTAAAATAATGAAAACCGGGCGAGTTGGGTCTGCGATTAGGAGCGCGCAGCTGTGAGCTTGCATCCGGGAGATAATGGGTTCGAACCCCACTGTCGGCAGCCCTGAAGATGGTTTTCCGTGGTTTCCCATTTTCACACCAGGCATATGCTGGGGCTGTAGGCTTACTTTAATTAATGCCACGACCGCTTCCTTCCCGTTTCTAGGCCTTTCCTATCTCATCGTCGCCATAAGACTTATTTGTGTCGGTGCGACGTAAAGCAACTTGTAAAAAAAAAAAAAAAAGGATGGTTTAATATAAGCTACGTAACACACATCTGCATCACATTTTACGTCCTTCTGTGGGTTGGGATGATAGAATAACATCAACGGTATCCCCTGACTGTCGTAAGAGGTGACTAAAAGGGGGACCAGAGACTCTCAACTTGGGAGTGTGGATTGCAACCTCGGTTCCCTTAAGTGAGACTGGCGTTGCTTCCACTTACTTGTGTCAGGCTTCTCGCTCTTTCATACCTCAACTCCCTTGGTCAACTCTTGTTCTTTTCCGATCCCGACAATGTTAGAATTTCGAGAGTTTCAAGCTCTTCGTGGTCCTTCTCTATTCTTTTTCCGATACCTTCATTTTTCGAAGTCTCAGACTTCTTCCATCTTCCTTCTAATTAGTGTTAATAGAAGATGGTTACTAAGATGCTTTACCTCTTAAAACGAGAATCACCACCACTACTTAATCTTACGGAGCAGGTACGGGACCTTGCAAATCTCTCAGGTACGGGACCTTGCAAATCTCTCGACAATTTGGCTTGTGGAGTGAGTTTTTAGTAGAGATTTGTGTAATATTAAAATATCGTTGCTATCTCTTGGACACATTTACAGAATGGATGACAATAGACTAACTAAACGAATCTTCGAGTACCTTTGGGTAAAGAAATCAACCACCACCTATATTCAAGAAGTCAAGAAAGACCTGGAAAGGAACAACATACGAGAAGAAGAATTATTCAAAAGAAAGATTTTTAGGAAGAAAGTCTTACAAATGGAAGGATTCCAAGGGAGGAAGGAAAATAAAACAGGCACAAAGTAGACTGAAGACAGGAAAAAGAAGCACAGTTTAAAAATCCTGGAAGAAAAGGAAAGAACTAAGGAGGAAGAAGTGAAATTGTAACGTGGTCCTTAGAAGGCAGGAACAAAAGAAGAAAAAAGAAAAATATTGTTTCTGTACATGTTATTTTTTATCTATTAATTAAAATGAAATAGTCGTCTGTATTATCAACATTGTAGCCTACATTGGAATCATATCTTCTTTTCATCCATTTGATCAATAAAGGTAAGGTAAGGGTTATTCTGCCCGAAGGCAGGTCCGAACCTCCGCAGAGGTGTTCCTGAGCCGGAGTTTACGTGCGGTAGGGTGGCCAGTTCCTTTCCGCTCTCCATTCCCTTACCCCCCACCAACAGCGCGTGGTAACCCATCCAACTCCTGACCAAGCCCAATGTTGGTTAACTTCGGAGATCTCACGGGTTCCAGTGTTTTAACACGGCTACGGCCGTTGGCTGATCAAAAAATATCCACAAATCAAAAATGCAAAATAGGGCATTAAACTATCAAATAGGCAACGGAAGCTAAAACAAAAGGCAAAATAATAACTGGTCGTACCGTTCCAGAATGTACGGAAATATATTTGTTCCTGTTTATCATCATACCATTGCCTACTGTCCATCTCACAGCATTATCGAGGCCATTTTGCAGTTGCTCACAATATTGTAACTTATTTATTACTCTTTGTATAATAACATCATTTGTAAACAGCCTTATCTCTAATTCCACTTCTTTACACATTTCATTGATATTTATAAGAAAACTAGCAATTGTACCCGTGCTTTGCTACGGTATTCCAGATTGTATACGGATATCGAAGTAAATTACTGTACATGAAGTTAATAACAATGTTTAAATTGCATGTAAATTCGCGTTTTCCGAGAAAAAGCATAGGGAGGTCCGCAGACGATGTTTCCAATGTAAAGTGCGAGTTGTGGAGTTGTGATGATAACGACAGGTGCACTTGTCTACCACAATTCATTATGTTTTAGAAACTTTGAACAGGGTGAAATTTGTGTATGATTTTCACACAGTGCATTACTTTTCAGATACTTATGCGACAGCTTCAAACATAGAATTTGGCTCACATATGGCTACTGGGTGGGCCAATATTCGTGTAGAATTGGATGATCCCATCTTTCCTATAAGTGTATCAAACCATTAATTGTACGTGTACAAAGTGCAAAATTTAGGTAAATCCAGAAATAGAGAAAAATTTAATGTATAAGGGATAGAGATACGACAAAAGGTCATAGGACCGAAGCTGTAGATCACTCCAAATTGAACAGAGATTGTGCCATCCGTTTTGTGATACGACTTACCGTTTAGCCACGAAATATATCGAAAGGAAGGACTGCACCGTCATTAAAATTGCCTCCATATTTCGATATTTTTCGGGGGTAAAAAGTAAAATTTTTAAATATCTCGTAAATTTTCGGTCGGTTACATGCTAAAAGCTATAATTTTGCAAAATTTCAATTTTATAACTTGTCATGGAGATTGTGCTGCGATCTTGATATGGGGGAGTGGGTTAAAATCAGGACTTTAAGGAAACTTTTAAGCCCATAGAATCTGTAGGTTCTGGATAAATATCACCGACTGCATTCTTATGCAGGTTTGAAACTCCCAGCAAGTACCCCTCAGAGAATTATGAGAAATTGGGATTTTTCTAGGGATCCTGAAGTCATCAGGTTGTCTGGTACCAAGTTTTAAATTTCTAAGATGCCCAGAATGGTCTCACTAATTTACGTCTGTTTTCATTTTTATGCCTTAATTTATATATATATAGTACAGTATATATAGATCGCGCCAACAGACTTCCATTTATTAGTGTGGATAAAATTTTACCCGCCTCCCTAGTAGTTCTAGGGGCGTCTTACTCCCACAGTACGTTTTCCAGGTAGTAAGTCATACTTGAAAGTCATACTGGAACATACACACGTCCATTATCTCGGTCATTTCTGACAATTTATTTTTTCACCCTTTCTCACCCCTATGCCAAAGGGAGCTGAAGTTAGACTTTAAACATCCGGAATGTTACTATTCATCTCAGCGACCCGGAAAACTATGGATTCGGCAGTATATTCGATTACTATTATATCTCACTCCCCCTTCCCCCACCCTAAAGGGGGCTAAACTTTCAGTTTTAAAAATCGGAATGTTACTATTCATCTCAGTGACCCCGAAAAGTATGGATTCGACACTACTTTCGATGATTTGTATATCTCAGCCCCCTTGCCCCCCCCCCCGCCCCTAAGGGTTCCTGGGGTGTTTTATTCCCATGTGGTTTGTCTCCTGATACTAAAAATCTGGAGTGTACAATTCACCTCGGCGACCCCGAAAACTATGTATTATACACTATTTTCGTTTAATTTTATATATCACTACCTTTCGCCCCCACCCGAAAGGGGGTTGAACTTGAACTTTTTGAAAATCCGAAGTGTCACTATTCATCTCAGCGACCCCAAAAAGTATGGATTCGACAGTATTTTCGTTAATTTGTTTATCTGACCCCTCGCCCCCCCCCCCCCGCCCCTAAGGGTTCCTGGGCTTTCTTACCCCCACGTAGTTTGTCTCCTGATACTAAAAATACAGAGTATACAATTCACTTCGGCGACCCCCGAAAACTATGTATTTGACATTATTTTCGTTTAATTTTATATATCACTCCCCCCTCGCCCCCATGCGAAAGGGAGCTGAACTTTGACATTTGAAAAATGGGGAGTGTCACTGTTCATCTGAGCGACCCCGAAAACTGAGGATTCGGCACTTTTTTCGATTATTTTTATACCTTGCCCCCCCTGACCCCCCACCCCTAAGAGAGCTACGGATGGCTTACCCCCACAGTGCTCGTCTCCAGATAGTAAGTCATAAGTGTACAAGTTTGGATGAAATTGTTCCAGTGGTTTAGGAGGAGATGTGTCATTTACACACACACATACATGCATACATCCACTTTTATATATAGTAAGAAGAAGCAGATTATGCTTGCTTTATTATTACATAGAGAATCTTTATTTTGAACACTGCAGAGATCTAAACTTAAACTGTATATCCGAAGAAATTATTCGAATCCGAAGAGTGAATATTACTTCGCTCGCGGCATGCCCACTCATGAGAATGGCTTCAATAATATTAGTCATCAGTTTCAGAGTCGTGTTCATTGCAGAGGGAAGGATTCTTATTCTTAAGAAGGATAATTGGTGCCACAATCGTCCGCTCTAAGATGTTCAAGGGTACTCCAGGTGACTCCAAGTCTTTCGAAGCTCTGCCGTGTAGTCGATAGACTTGTAACTGTGTAGAACATCGGATAATTCTTGTAAAACTTTCTTGTTGAAAGAAATGAATGACATGATATATGATAGCAAGAATGAAGAGGATGAAACCCGGCGCCGGCACATGTGCCACTCCTCTCGAATAGCTCAAGACTTAACGTCCCGATCCGACGGACGAATCATCATCAACACCATCATATGCCCTCCCACTATATAAGACCAAAAACAGCTTCCTACGTCCTGGACGTAAAATGGCTCCTTGAATATTGTGTTCTCTACCTATCTTATGTACGTTGCCTAGCGACAGCGACTCTATGCATTTAATCTTGGTGACAGTATGTTGGATTGTCATATCCCAATGCACGTTTTCCGATGGTTTTTCGTTCATAACTCACCAACGAAAGCGAAAATGAAAATTCCGGCTTCGAGGTGCATTCGGACCTCTTTCCATCTACCTATGTTCAAAATTTCAGATCTCTACGTGCTGTAGATTTTGCTGGGCATCGCGCACAGACAGACAGACAGACAAACACTTCCTTTTATAATATTAAGAGATATCAAGGTCCAAAGTACTGCCTTGAGGAATTCCCCTCTTAATTATTACAGGGACAGATAAAGCTTCGCCTCTAATTCTCTGAGATCTATTTTCTAGAAATATAGCCACCCATTCCGTCACTCTTTTTCCTAGTCCACTTCTACTCATTTTTGTCAGTAGTCTCGCATGATCTACCCTATCAAATGCCTTAGATAGATCAATCGCGATACAGTCCATTTGACCTCCTGAATTCAGGATATCTGCTATAACTTGATGGAATCCTACAAGTTGAACGTCAGTGGAATAACCTCTTCTAACCTAAACTGCCTTCTATTAAATCAGTTATAATTTTGCAAGCGTGTCTAATATATAATCAGAAATAATGCTTTCCAAAGCTTACATGCAATGCACGTTAAACTGACTGGCCTGTAATTTTCAGCTTTATGTATATCATCCTTTCCTTTATAACAGGAGCAACTATGGCACCTCTCCATTCATTTAGAATAGCTCCTTCATACAAATAATAACCAAATTATTACTTCAGATATGGTACTATATCCCAACCCACTGCCTTTAGTATATCCCCGGAAATCTTATCAATTCCAGTCGCTCTTCTAGTTTTCAACTTTTGTATCTTACTGTAAATGGCATCGTTATCATACGTAAATGTTAATACTTCTTTAGTATTAGTCACCTCCCAACAACATTTACATACTGCTGACTGAACACTTCTGCCTTTTGAAGGTCCTCGAATACACACTGCCCTTGTTCATTAATGATTCCTGGTTTGTCCTTCTTGGAGCCTGTTTCTGCCTTAAAGTACCTATACATACTCTTTCATTTTTCACTAGAATTTGTATGACCGCCAATTATGCTTTTCTATCGTGTTATCCTTAGCTGACTTCTTTGCTGTATTCAATTTCCTAGTAAGTTCCTTCAACTTCTTTTTACTTCCACAGCCATTTCTAACTCTATTTATTTCTAACCTGCACCTCCTTCTTAGTTTCTTTACTTCTCTGTTTCATTTCTCTGTTTGCTCAAGTACACAAAACTGATTACTGCAACACCGTTAAGCCCAGGCAACAAAGTATATGCCCATGAATTTGTACAGCAGTTTCTGAACGTGTTATGAAAACACAGTTATTTCTATGTTCTCTATGAAGGTATATTTAAAATTAGTTGTCTTAGAGAAACAGATAAGTGTAAGAACAAGCGTTAAAACGCAGCCTATATATTAAGCCAATATACTTATTTACAAATTCTAACAGATAACGGAAAGAAATACCTAAAAGTGCGATTCTGTGATATAAAATTTTAGAAGGGCGATGATGTTTAATTTCGTGAGGCTATTGCTAGGGTGATGGAGGGAAAAATAGGTGGAAGGAAGGGAAGAGCAAGAAGAAAGTTTGGAATGTTAACAGATGTCAGACTCGCATGATCTGCCATATCAAATGCCTTAGATAGATCAATCGCGATACAGTCCATTTGACCTCCTGAATTCAGGATATCTGCTATAACTTGATGGAATCCAACAAGTTGAACGTCAGTGGAATAACCTCTTCTAAACCTAAACTGCCTTCTATTAAATCAGTTATAATTTTGCAAGCGTGTCTAATATATAATCAGAAAGAATGCTAATTCTCTGAGATCTATTTTCTAGAAATATAGCCACCCATTCCGTCACTCTTTTTCCTAGTCCACTTGTACTCATTTTTGTCAGTAGTCTGACAACTGAAGCAAGATGCTCAGGACAGAGAATCAAGGAGACTGTCCAATTGATACCTGTCTCAAGACAGATTCACAGAAGAAGAAGAAGAAGATTGCTGGGCAAACACGCTCTTACTTACTGAAGGGAGTAGGCCCCCAGGTGTGTACTTGCGGCGGTCATCTGATCGTAATGCACATTCTTACGGATTACACGGACCTGGTCGATCCATGCCGTAGTCTAAAACATCCGAGTACCATCTCCCTGATTCTACGAATTGACGACCAGTCAGCAAACCTCGTCATCCGTTTTATGAGGTCTAGTGGCTTGATTTATCGTGTTCAAATGTGAACGTCCTACATGTTTGTAATTTTTATGTCATTCTTAAGTATATTCTGTTGACTTTGTTTTAGTCTCTCTGCGTCTGCGTTTTAATGTGTTTTAAACTTATAATTTGCATAAAATATATTATTCCACTTCAAAGACAATGCCTTATTTCATTTTATTATATTTTAATCTATTCTCAAACGTATGTTATAAAATAATGCATTGTGAATTAGATCCACAGATTATCTAAATTCATGTTCATTTCTAATCATTTTTTAAATTCTAGTCAGCGGATAAATTTTAAAATTTGAATCATCATTACATTTCGTTTCATCTCGTACAGTTAGGGGCCGATGACCTAGATGTTAGGCCCCTTTAAACGACAAGCATCATCATCATCATCATCATGCATTGTTCTTGACGTTGTGTCTGAAGCTGCCACGGAATGGGCGTGTATCCCATGCGTCTTTAGTGTCATATACATTGCGATGTGCCTGCAATGCCGTGTACTGTTATGCTTACTTGTTTATCGAGGTTTTATTATGTTTTCTCTGGGATTTACCGCATTTATTCTTTATTTCTAGAATTACTATTCTTTAAAATATTTTTTCCTATGTATTTTGGGTAGCCCCTAACGAAATTTAACAAATGAAGCTTCGTAGCATCTAGTGGTCGGAACATGAACTTCATATATTAGTAAACGTGCTACGAATATTTAGTTAATTCCATTTAATTAATTTTTAGTTGTAACATAGACATTTGAGTATTATGGATTTATTCCAAGGAGGACTTTAATTTAATTATTTGACAAAAATGGAATATTTGAATTTATATTTGCTGTTTGATTTCTTGAATTTTGTTTAAATTCTGTTTTATTTCAATATTTGATCTTAACTTTGACATTACATTTTTCTTCAAAAGTTATATTGGTCGTCTCATTTAAATAGATTTATTAGGACACATATCAACAGGACGTATCGCTATGATGACTATGTGCCCGATCTGGAAGAGCAGAGATATCAGTTTGGCTACCAAATACAGATTAGTCAATGCGATTATATTCCTATTGTTAATGTATGGATGTGTGAGCTGACGCTGAAACAGGCAGACAAAAGGAAGATCGACGCTTTTGAGCTCTAGTGTTGGCAAAGAATATTACGAATACCGTTGACTAAAAAAAAATCACCAACAAGGCAGCTTTAGAACGCACCAAGCTCCGCATGTCATTGGTTGGTAAGATTATGAATCCGAGTCTAGCATACTTTGGCCACTTTATGCGATCAGATACATTGGAAAAAGCAATCATGCTAGAAATGATCACCGGTACAAGAAGACCAGGTCGCCAGAGGACTCGTTGGTTAGACACAACCCTCACCCTGGAACAACTAAAGGAGGCAGTGTCGAACAGGACAACTTTGAGAGCGCCGAGGGTCGGATCCGACTGAAGGGATATCTTTATGACACAGGCCCTCAGTGTAGCAAACACTAAATGTCCCCTCCTTTTTAAATTTTCGATTTTGGTGCCTGCAGCACGTCTTCCACATGGACATTTTCTGGAGAGGGAGTGTTAAGGTATGCTGCTGTTATTTTATTTTGCTTGTTTGCCTGTCTCCACTCTTCTGTCGACCTTTGTTTTGACTAATACTCCGTCCAGCATCGCCAACGTCCGTAGTCGTGTTGAAACGTCGGATCCCGTGATATCTCCGAAGTTAAGCAACATTGGGCGTGGTCAAGATTTGGATGGGTTGCAACGCGCTGTTGGTGGAGGGTAAGGGAATGGAGGAGCGGAAAGAAATTTGCCACTCTACCGTACGTAAACTCCCGCTCAGGCACACCATTGCGGAGGTTCCGATCTGCCTTCGGGCAGAATACACCCGTACCGTACCATCCAGCATCCATAGGTTCAACGTAGACCAAATACTGGAGTTACACTGTTGTTTTGTACGATGTACGTGAGTAAATAAATAAATAAATAAATAAATAAATAAATAAATAAGATCGTCCGCATCTGTGGTGTAGTGTGATTAGCTGCCACCCTCGGAGGTCCGGGTTCGATTCCCGGCCCTGCCACAACATTTGAAAAGTGGTACGAGGGGTAGAACGGGGTCCACTCAGCCTCGAGAGGTCAACTGAGTAGAGGTGGGTTCGATTCCCGCCTCAGCCATCCTGGAAGTAGTTTTCCGTGGTTTCCCCACTTCTCCTCCAGGCAAATGCTGGGATGGTACCTAACTTAAGGCCACGGCCGCTTCCTTCCTCTTACTTGTCTATCCCTTCCAAACTTCCCATCCCCGCAAGGCCCCTGTTCAGCATAGCAGTTGAGGCCGCCTCGTCGAGGTACTGGTCGTTCTCCCGAGTTGTATCTCACGACCCAAAGTCTCACGCTTCAGGACACTGCCCTTGAGGTGGTATAGGTGGGATCCCTTGCTGAGTTCGAGGGAAAAACCAACCCTGGAGGGTAAACAGATTAAGAAAGAAAGAAAGAAAGATCACTCTGCGAATCAGATTCCGTGATTTGTGTTCTTCCAGTTTGACAGGAATATCGTGAAGTGGCCGCCTTTTAGCAACCGATAAGTGTCAGATGCGTTGCACGTCTTGAACAACAAACTACTATTGAATGTGCTCTTTAGATGGTCAAGTTCGCCGTAGTCGGGAACGTAATGTTAGGGCCTGCATGGTCTTTAAGGGGCCCCGCAAACTCCTAGCAAAATGTAAAAATAATGTCTACCCTATTGTCTCTCTGTACGGAAATGGTGGGGTTGGTTTTGTAGAAACAGTCGAAATACAGTTCCAGCTCTTATGATCATTGAGTTGAGTGTAACACAGCATAGCTGTAAACAATGCTTGCCTTCGCCGTCTCTCTCAACACCGTGACACGCTCCTCTCAAAAGCCCCGCACCAAATTATTTAAAAGCCGGGCTGAGACGCTGGCCTTCTGACCCCAACTTGGCAGGTTCGATCCTGTCTCAGTCACGTAGTATTTAAAGGTGCTAAAATACGCAAGCCTGATGTTGGTAGATTTACTGGCACGTAAAAGAACTCCTGCGGGACTACATTCCGAAACCTCGCGTTTCCGGAAACGGTAAAAGTAGTATTACATAATTACTATATACTATATAATAATTATTATTACTATAAAATTATTTAAAAAGAATTACAGCAATGAAAACTGATACCAAAATATAACATTTTATTCAGAAAATGATACTTTCTTTATGTGTAGTGCACGTGAAATATTGTTATGCATAGCTTTTGCTGAATATTTTTGCACATTAATTCGACAGAAATCAATAGTGCCAAAAACAAGATGTTGTGGTAACTCAGATTCTACTCAGTTTCGAAATAGTTCTCTTTGAGCGAAGGTAATTACAGGCTTATCAGTTGCACGGTTTGTTATTTTTCAAATTTTTATTTGAACAGGACTTATTTAATTTGGTTCTTTTATTTTTCAGTGTTGTAATCGAATATAATGTTATAAATGAAACCTAGGTATCGGTTACATACTATAGTTGCCGAAAAAAGCAATTTTATATACGAACAGCTATGTGGTGTACAGTAGGCATATCAGCAGCGTAGTCGTTAAACTATGAATATAGTCAAATAAAACCTATTAAACATTATTTTTATAATCTTACAGTATTGAGTAATCCCTTTGTTTATAGAATTGGAAAATATATTGCCCTAGTTCTACCTGCTGTAATTACATTTAATTCAGCTATTCATAGGTTTTTCATCCTATTTCAGGGAGTACCCCCTATGGGTGGGGGACGCAGTTGTATAATACAGCCACGGTATTACTCGTCTGTTGTAAGAGGCGACTAAAATGGGCCCCAGGGGCTTTCGACTTGGAAGCGTGGGTTGGCGACCACGGAGCCCTTAGCTGAGTCCTAGCATTGCTTCCACTTACTTGTGCCAGGCTCCTCACTTTCATCTATCCTGTCCGAACTCCCATGGTCAACTCTTGTTCTTTTCAGACTCCGACGGTATTAGAGCATTCGAGGCCTAGGGAGTCTTTCATTTTCACGCCCTTCGTGGCCCTTGACTTTCTTCATCCGTTACTTCATTTATCGAAGTGACGGATCCCTACTTCTTTCTACTTTTTTCTCTTTGTCTGCCCCCTGTGGGTGGGGGACGCAGGCGAAGAATTCACGCACGGTATCTTCTGCCTGTCGTAAGAGACGACTAAAGGGGGCGACCAAGGGATGATCAAATTCGAACCATGAAACTACTTGTGATTAGTACCACCACGCGGGGAACACCATCGGTCGCTTTTACTTGCGCGTAGTACCAATATGTTGGGTACCAAATAGGTTTGTGATTAGTACCAAACGAGGGCTCGACGGCTTCTACAGTACCTGTGATTAGTAGCACTATATGAGCGACACCATGGGATGAAGGAACCCATGGTTCTGGCTTGCCTATGATTAGTACCCACTATATGAGGAACACCACAGGATTGTACGAGCCCCTGTGGTTAGTACACTTAGGTGATGAACACCATAGGTTTGCGGTGCCTGTCAATGACGCCGCAATGTGCGAAACACAGTAGGTCTGTAATGCATGTGCGAATTTCATTACCTGTGAGTAGTACCATAATGTGTGGAATACCCGCGAGTCAACGCTACTCTTGATTTGTACCGCGACATGACAAATGCCATGGTTCTATTTTCCTAGCGATACGAACCATTACGAGGGGCCGAAGACTTGTATTTTGGACTCCTTTCGAATATAAGCATCATCGTCTCAGTATCGTGCTGTAGAGGCAGTCCCTTGGTCAGTTGTACTATTGTTCTACGCCAGCTTCTGTGCATGTGAGGCACTGTGGGTCGGTTCCACTGATCGTTTTAAAATCCCATCCATCCATCCATCCATCCATCCATCCATCCATCCATCCATCCATCCATCCATCCATCCATCCATCCATCCATCCATCCATCCATCCATCCTCACGGTTTGAATTGTGGTCAGTGGAGGATTTTGGGTTTTTAATTTGTCGTTTCATTTCGTATCATAAGGGGCCGGTGACCTTTAAACAACAAGCCATCATTTGAGGGAGTCCGAACTTTTATTTTGGCGCGCGGGCCGGTACCACATTCGTTACGCACCTACCATGTGCCTACTGAACAAACCAGACTTCACCAGCTGGAAGTCATAGCAGGGACCAGTAACATAAGGAAGATGATTTCCAGAATTTCACACTGAGCTTATTCCCAGGGTAATCGTACCCTGTACCCTCTACAGATATCATTATTTTGGAGGCCATGTCCAAAAGTATTCCCGCCCTAATCCGTCAATTACCATCACGGGATGTTCTTGTAGCCACCAGGCAGCAAAGTAACGTGTTGGCCGGGTTCAGTTTTAAATGATGCCTTGTACTCTTGCATTCGATAGAGATTGGCTGTAGATACCGTCTAGGCTTTTAGACGTAGTCTCGCACGTAAGACTACATTGCCCAAGCAGCACTCACATAAAAACTTCGAACGTCTTAAGGATTACCGGTCCCCCCGCCCACAGAGATGCCGGTACCTACTTGTGAATTCATTTCCGCTGTCCAGTACCATTCCAAGTTAACCCATTTTAGTCGCCTTTTACGACAGGCAGGGGATTCCGTGTGTGTATTCTGTGTCCCCGACTAACAGGTTCGTTTAAGGTTCTACAGATTTACGGATATTCTAATTTCACCTGGAAGATTGGCTGCAGGTAATATCGACTGCAAAATTTGTACAATATTCTTTTTTAATTAACGTTAACAATTTGAGATGATAAATAACAACAGTGAAGTTTTATTAGTGATAATTGTGACAACCACCTTAATGTCCAGAATTTGTAAAATTGCTCGTGGTGTAGGCAAGTTCAGCACTTTCAGTTGCTCTCCTAAAACGAAAACTTCGTACATTGTACATTCCATTAACAATCGAGCAACCCTTTCTCTTCAAACAGTGGCAACATGCTTTTTATTGCACTGACGTACGCTTCATTCGTATATATCTTCATCTGACGCTCTGGCCAATCTTCGGACTCAACTTCATCCATATCTAAGCCGTCTTCTGGTTTCGAAAGAACAATCGGTAGAACAGCTGTTGCAGCCATAAAGCCGTAGAACGCACAATCATCGAAGGCCTTCCTTATCACAGCAAGAGGAACTGATCGGTGAGAACAACCAAGGATCTCCAGTGTCTCCACTAATGTACTGTGATATTCCTCTATCAGTTTGTCCACGTAATTCATTCTTATTTCCTGGTTGGTACAAGCGTACAGAAAATATTGGAGATCTAGCCCCGGTGAACTATAGTGCACAAGTTGAAAGTCAACAAATCGTAAATCTTCAAGAACACAGTCAGCATATTTGAACATGATGTTGTTCGTCCAAGTATCCCCATGAAGAAGAACGTTAAAATCATCATCTTTACGTTTAGTGATCTCCACTATTTTGTCATAATACTTGCTTTCCAGCTTCTTCAATTTACAGGCGTATTTTTCGAAACCTGGCCATTGTGAAGCTGCCTCTGAGAGACATCGAATTCCATTATCGAAGAACTTAATCATGTCGTCCTTCAATTCCTCATTAAAGAAACATTTGTTATAACTTTCAACAGCTGAAGGATTCTGATTATGGAGACCAATGGAAGCTGCATGGTATCGCGCCAGGGCTTTCAGAACCATAGTGCAGTGCGTCAAATCCAAGCCCTCATATCTCTTAGCTAGAGTAAACCCAGAATGCCGTAGGTCTTCCAGTACAATGAATTGGATGGGATCGTTTCCATGGTAGACGCACTTTGCAGCGAATGGTTGATATACTCCTGGCTTGGCATCGTTCAGAAGTTTGTACATTGCTGGAAGAGTTTCCTGCAACATTCGAGTCTCTATATCGAAGATGTTGCCCTTCTTAAGCATTGATTCTCTATATCCTCCCTGAGGATGACATTTCACGATCACACGACGTTCTTGTGAACCTTCTAACCTGGCTATTATCCTGTACATGTCACAGCTGTAGCCGTCTCCTACTGAATTGGCCATGGAAACTTCACATGAGAGGACAGTCAGAGTGGGATTGTTATCGCCAGAACGGAGAGCCTTCTGGACGAAGTCCTTATTCAACCAAGATGGTATTGGAGGCGTCACGTCTTGTCCATCACCAGCCATGTTGGAGAGGGATGATATATCCTACAAGAAAAAGAAACCATAAATTAGTGTGTTCCAATATTTGCCCTGTTTTTGTATTGGGTCGGGTGTGAAGTGAAATGAATCCTTGTAGTTTTATGACAGGATGCAGTTCCCTAAGTTAACTCCATCAGAGGAGTTAGTGAGACGAAATGGATGACTTGATATATGATAGTAGGAAGGCATATGGTGAAACCCAGCGCCGGCAAATAGCCTACACTTGTCCAATAGCACCTTTAAGTCTTAACCTCTCCATCTGACGGAAGAATCCCCATCAACAGCGCCATATGTCCTCGTTCCATATGAACACTGCGGAGAGGTTAGGAATTGAATCCAGGGTTTTGGCACGCAATCTAGCGATTACAAATGGTACACCGTATCACAACTTCTCCTAGCCTGTGGCTAATATTCTGATTGTGAAATTTTTTCTGCTAACCATGGTGTCAGACAATACAGACTTGACACCTTGATGATCATGGCAATAAGGCAGAAAAACATAAATTAGTATCATTTACAATGTAAAACGCTAGTGTAGTAGAGTACCCATTAGTCTGACCCCATTCCCTCTAGGATAACCCATAATTCGGGTTAAGTTTTAGAGACGAAAAATGTCACAATTTGCATCCTGAAATAGGTTTAAAACTTTATTACAAAGTAATATCATATTTATATAAACCTAACTAAACCTGGCCACGCTTCGCTGTGGCTTAGTCTGATATGAAATGAATGGGTAAGTAAATAAATTAGTGAAATGCATAATCGAATACTTTCCTGAATCGATTACTATGCATCCAAAAACATTTAAGAATCGAAACTTGCATTCGAAACCAAGTTATCGAATCTAACATAACTCAAGTAACTGAAATGAAAGTGCACTCTGGACATCAGGAACAATTCAGTGTCCATGAAGCGCTTTAATAAAGACTAGCCTTAAAAAATTTAAATTGCAGCAATATTATATCCATTTCATATCACGCCATTGGTCGTTGTCAAAATGTCCAACTCTACTCTGTGTTTACATTCGTATTTTATGTACATATATATATATACATTGCTCAAAAAAATCGTTTCACAATTTTGGTATGAACTAGAGTACACACATGCTATTTCACATCCATGGTGTTCTACAGAGTTGTTCGTTTATCCCTCGGTGACATTAATGTGGTGGAATATTGAAGTCAAGTGCTTAATCTTCCAGTCGTAGCAGTTATCTTTGTGACTGCACCCCGAACATGAGTGGTTCTTGACGTACAGCATGATCTGTCAGTGCTGTGTAAGCTGTCGTATTGGTAATCAGCGCAGGCAGGTTAGAGCACAAGACATGGGAAGGCATTTACCACCAGAACAGTTCTTGCGTGCAGTAACTCTTTTGCAGGAAGGCCGCATTCAGCGTTATGCGGCAAAGCGGCTTGGAGTGTCTCAACTAGTCATCTGTAGGTCGTGTCAGCGATATCAAGAGCTACACAATGTGAAACACTGATTTTTCCAGGGAGAAAACGTAAAACAACGCAACCTGGTGACTAAAATCGCCGCAGTACAACCAGGAAGCTACGAGGTGAGCTAATTAATGCACATGGGACTGTCGTCAGTACACAGACAGTCCGAAATAGACCAAGGGAAGGTCAGCTCAATTCCCGGAGACCGCTTAAAGTGGCCCAGTTGACCTCTCATCACCAAAGATGCCTTTTGCAGTTTGCACAACAGGACGTCAACTGGCAGCTCCGACACTGGACTCCAGTATTCTTTACTGAAGAATCTAGATTCCAGCTTTCTGGGTCAGATGGTCGTATTTCAGTCTGGCGACGTCAGTGAGAACGGAATTTACCTTGCAAAGTGCAGGAAAAATCCGCTTACAGTGGTGGATCAGCCATGGCTTGAGGAGGAATATATTTGAACCATAAAAGTGACATCGTAGTCATTCACGGACTTTCGACAGCTCTGCGCTACATTGATGAGGTTCTGGAGAACCATGTACTACCGATCGCTGACAATATCGGGCAACATTTCACATTAGTGCATGATGGAGCCCTGCACATTCTGCTAGGACCACCAGGGACTTCCTTGTAGCTTCTGGAAATCAAGCAATGGACTGGCCCGCATGTGGCTCCGACCTCAATTGTATCGGACATCTGTGGGACCAACTTGGTAGGCGTATCCAGAATCACCCACAGAAACCCCGCAAACTCCAGGAGCTGACAGCAGCATTATTGGAAGAATAGAGAGCCATCTCCAAAGACGCAGTCTGGAGGCTTATCCGAATCATGCCAAGCCGGTGTGCTGCTGTGCTACGAGCCTCAGGAGTGAATACAGAATTCTGAAGAAGTGTTAACTGTAAGTTTCAGTTTGTTTTCAGTTACATTCAAGAGCCGTGACTTTCGGTTTTGGACCACTGTGTCTGTTTGGGACATTCAAGCGTAAACGTGTGTGTACATTTTGTTCATTTTTGGTTTCTGTACAAATAAAGGAACATGTTTAGGTTCTGTATAATCTACGTCTGCAAAATAAAAGCACACGAAGTACTACAGCCGACCAAAAGTTTGGTCCTTTCTTGTGAGCACTATATGGTGAACATCAATTGGGATAACTAACATTTAATATCGTCGAGAGAGTGGCCAAGTGGGTCGGGGCACAAAGATGTGAGTTTGCGTTAGGGAAGGACTGGGTTCGAATCACCATGTCGACAGTCCTGAAGCTGGTTTCCCGTGGTTGCCCATTTTCACACCAGTATAAAACTCGTACTATGGCTGGCGAAAACACAGACGACGATAGGCTACTTTTAGAGCTTTGCAAGCTCAGGACACATTTATTCATGTTTATGCACATTCATTCACATATACAGTAACAGGCAGTGAGTTGCCTAATTACTTGAACCTCCTAGCATGAAAGGTTCTTCATAAAACGTGGCGGCGTGTTCCCATCCTCCTATATACAGGAATTTTTAACGGATTATAATGACATAGCGTCAGTCGTTGCCGCCTAGCGACAATCTGTCCATCAAGGTCGATCCAATTTTTGTGCGACTTTGTAATTAAATTAATTCCATAACATTACTCATAATAAAAAACTACCTACACGATTTCGTTCAAAATACTTTCTAAACACGCTAGTATTCGAATGCAACGTTGTGTCAAAATTTTAAGTCAATCGACCGACCACTTTTAGGGTTTTACGATCAAAAACGTATGCAGGCCGAATTTTTATATATAAATGTGTGTATTTCCACTAGTTCTGTGCGTTTTATTTAATAACCCAGTGAAGATCTGTCTTGTTGTAAAATTGATTCCAATAACGATATCGACGCTGGAAATCACATGCAGCCCTCTGAATATAAGCTGATCTTGCTGTTTTCCCTATCTAAATAAAGAATTATATTTTACCTGACTATTAATTCGGCCCATTGGTGGAGGGGTAGCGAGCCTGCCTCTTACACCATTGCCCTGAGTTTGATTTCCGGCCAGGCCAGGGGTTTTTACCGGGATCTGAGGGATAGTCCGAGGTCCTCTCACCCTACTTGATAACACTTTAGGTGTTACCTGATGGTGATGCGGCGACCTCGGCCTAGAAAGCAAAAATTAATGACCGAGTGATTCTTCGTGTCGACCACACGACACCTCGTAATCTGCAGGCCTTTGGGGTGAGCAACGGTCGCTTGGTAGGCCAAGGCCTTTAAGGGCTATTGTACCATGGGGAATTCAGATCATGGCTCCAGTGATCAATCAGCTATAAGAATATCGAAACCTTCATCCAATCAACGGCTGTCTATCTCCAAACTTGTATATGAATATTGATTTTTTACGACCTAGCAAATCATAGCTCCAGTGGTACAGCAAATAACGTGAAATCGGGAGATTGTGGGTTCGGATCCCACTGGTGTCCGGTTGACCATTTTTGTTCTGTACATAACATTCCATCAGCAAGTACTAAATGTACGTAACACGACCTAATAGATTGAAATTCGATTTCGATTACAATATTCAATATTCCTTGACTTGGCCAACAACCGACGACTCTACAGTGTGATGGCAGTGGTGCCAGACCTGTAGCTTAGATCGTTTCCAATAGAACAAAAATCACCCAACCCATCATAACTGAATTGGTAGAGCAACTAAGTCGAAATCGGGAAGTTGTGGGTTCGGATCCAACTGGTACACGGTTCAATCAAAAAATCACTACTGATCTGCATTTATGGCAGACACCCAGGTGGCTGATTCCCTTCCGTTGTTTTTCTCACCTTTTTTTAAATGATTTCAAAGAATATTGGAAATTCATTTAACATCTCCCTTGGTAATTTTTCCAATCCCTAACTTCCGATCCTATAAACGAATATTTGCCCCTATTTGTCCTCCTGAATTCCAACTTTATCTTCATATCGTGATCCTTCCTATTTTTAAAGACACCCCTCAAACGTATTCGTCTACTAATGCCATTCCGCTCCATCTCTCCACTGGCAGCTGGGAACTTACCACTTAGTGGGGCAGCTCGTCTTCTTCCTCCCAAGTCTTCCCAGCCCAAACTTCACAACAGTTTTGCAACGTTACTCTTTTGTCGGATATCACGCAGAACAAAATCAGCTCTTTTCTTTGGATTTTTCCATTTCTTGAATCAAGTAATCCTGGTGAGGGTCCATACTCTAGTTGGGGTTTAACCAGAGACTTGTATTTTACTCCAGCTTTATTAGCCGTTTTCCAAAGATCTTATGTACTTTTTAAACTCCCTCATGCCTGTTTTATCTGCCATATGGTACTGCCTAATAGCCATTCATTTAAGACCTTCCTTTCTATCATATTTTTTTTTAAATACGACAAAAACAGCCACGTGATCACTAATACCGTATATTACTTCGGTTTGTACATAGAAATCAACTGGATTTACCAGCAACACGTCCAGAATATTCTTTCCTCTACTTGGTTCCATCACTTTCTGAATCAGCTGTACTTTCCATATTAGCTTATTTGCCATTTGTTGGTCATGCTTCCTGCCGTTCGGATTTGCTTCCCAATTGACATTGGTAAATTCAGATCTCTCGCTACAATCACATTCCTTTCCATGTCGATTCCGACACAGCTGATTATCTTTTCAAATAATTCTGAATCCGTGTCAGCGCTACTCTTTCCCGGTCTGTACACTCCAAAGACATCAAGTTGCCTATTATCTTTATAAATTAGCCTTACACCTAGAATTTCATTTTTCCCGTCCTTAATATTTTCATAGCTTACAAATTCTTCTTTCACCAGAATGAATACTCCCCCTTCCACCATTCCTATCCTATCTCTACGGTACACACTCCAGTTTCCATGAGAAAATTTCTTCATCCATTATATCATTTCTCAGCCGTGATGCAACTCCTATTACAATATCTGGTAAATATATATCTATTAAATTAATTCAATCCCTTCCTTTACAATACTTCTACGGTTCAACGCTAACATTGTTATGCCATCCGTACTTGACTTCCAGATACCTCTCCCTAGACCACCCCGTTTCCATGAATATACCCCCATATAACCCTTCTAAGTAAATTTCCTAACTTATACTTTCCCCTGCGGTCTAAGTGAAGACCATCTGAGCGCAGATCCCTATATTGTACCCACCCATTACGATCTACAAATCTCATTCCCAGTTTCACACATACCCACTCCATAGTCTCATTTAAATCCCCAATCACCTTCCATTCAGTATCCCTCCTACACAGTATTTCACTGATAACAACCTCCTCATCCTTAAACTTCACCCGTGCTGCATTTTCCAGATACCACACATCCCCAATTATGTTGGTACTTATACCACCTTCTCCTTTCCCTCCTCCTTCTCCTCAACTTTCCTCAACATCTGCCTCAACCTAATTCCTGGATAACACTTTCCCCACATGTATAACAGTGGAATCCCCCATGACCAGTGCTTCAACCCTACCCCCCCCCCTCATATGATCCCCTCCCCTCCTTGTCAACCCTAACCTTCCTCACAGCTGCAGAAGCTACTTTCTCCTCCCTTTTCTCCCCTACTATGACCCTGTTCCACCTGTCTTTTCATATCATCTATTCTAGATTTCCCTTTCCTAACTTTTCCCTTCCTCCTACTTCTACACTTCTCAGCAACAGTTCCCTCTTCCTCATCTTCCCTCTGTTGTTCTATCTTCAGTGACTCGTACCGATTTCTCACAGACACCTGCCCTGAATTCTGATCCTGCATAGAGCCCTTACACTGCAATCTCATTCCTCTTAGCAGTTTATACCACCTATCTTCTATAATTCCCCCCTTTCCTTCCCATCCCCATTTCACACCTACTATATTAAGTACATTGTTTGAGAAAGGCCTGCCTTCCTTCCTGTCTTCTGAGAGAATCTTAATTATATCCCTCAATCACTCCAACTCCTCCCTCATACTATTTAACGCCTGGCCACACGCACAGTTCCTACACTTGCACTCCTTATCCATTCTTTACGGAAAAATGAAAAAGAAAAGGAAAAATAAAATAACGTATTATGTGCAAATAAAATGAAAGGAAAGAAATATTGTCTAGGATAGTATACAAAGATCACACCACAATAAGGTAAGTAAGGTAATTAATTGGTCATTTTAGTTCTGTACTTAACATATTGTAACCGCTCATCACCATGCCATAGGCATGTTGGGAGGTCTAGTCAATTATATATGCCGTTTTCCGCAACATTCTGTGATATACAATGTAGTAATTAGCAGTCTACATACCAAACCAGGGTGTGATTTGCGATACCCCAGCCCGAAGGGAGCAGTTTTCTGCGCTGTAACGAGAGAAGGATAGCGCAGTATTGCTAAACCTTGAAATCGCGCTCTCTTTCCGAGCGAGCGAGAAGAAGAGATGACGCTCTGCATGGAGATGTAGGTTGTCGGAGAGTGGGCTGAGTTAAAGTGTGTTAACCCCTGAGAAATAAATGCCCTCTACTAATTCAACACCGCATTCACTGGTGCAACTTCACTATAATTTACTAAAAAGAGGAAGAATAAGAACACCTTCATCTGAAATAATTTACGGGAAATTATGAGTCAGGTCTCATTCGAACAGATGTATTTAATGATAATTGTTAATGCATATAAATGCAATACTTGAATAGTGGATCGGTAATGACGCTTGTCATGCAGTAGTACGCAGAGTAAAGACGACTGCTGAAATCTGACAACGTGTGGAAAAAAAGTGGGAGATCTTGCGTGATGAACCATGACGCGTGATCTTCTAAAAGGACGCTTTTGAGATTGTGAATAACCCACTGATCGCTTTAGTTTTATATGTCTTCAGAAAAAAGTAGAGGTCACAAGCTTTAATTTGATTGTTATCACGTCGCTGAAAGACTCCGATTACCGGACCTTCATTTTCAGCAGGGGCATAATTCACCTCCCCCCTGACCATTTTGTCCGGAGGCTATAAGTAGAGCCAGGACCTAGATACAGTACCTCATTGTCATCTGTGTAGCTACAGTACTAACACCTTAGGAGTGAACTTGGATATCAGTGTACGAAGTGTTGTGCCATAGAAGAAAAACACATCAGTGCGATGTAAATATATCGCGGAATAAGCCGTGTGGTACAAGTTAATGCACACTATTGCCGAATAGAAGCCTTATTTTAGCATTTAATATTTCAATTGTTAAAGACAGTCAGTTGCGGCTCATGGTGTAATCACCAACGAAAGGGCAAACGTGTCAGGTTATTTAGAAGTGGTGAGACAGCTAATTATGTTCAGCAATTATTAATAATCACCGATTCAAAGCATTTAAGAGCGAGTGACGTTCAGGAAAAATTAAATAACTGTTCCTGATAAAATTAGTGTTTGCATACTCCATGGACACTCGTGGTGATAGACTATGTGATTACTGGGGAAATGAACAGTGATTTCTACAAACTTGCCACTATTTGCACTAATCTATTTGAAGTTAAGAGTGGATCTTGTCACAAGTAGATTCCCTTTGAAAGTACATAAACAGTGTTTAATAATTGATTTCCCATTTTCCTGTACGTTCGTGAGTGGTCGTCCAACCCGAGGTCTAGAGTCAACAAGAATCGCGTCTAAGTGCCTGCGATCAGTTTCTACGGAAGCGTCCAGAGACTCAACTGAGAAGACCACAGTTCGAGACATCGATCGTGGTAGTATGAAGAGGAACCGAGGACTGCCAGAGAGAAGAACATTCATCATGGTCGTGTAAAAATCTAAGATGTACCCCGAGATGACAGCAAACCATACCCATCATTTGATAAGTACACATGATTTAAATATATGTTACCACGAGATTTGCATGCCAGTAGCAATTTTTATTTTGTAAATATCATAATGTTATAATTAATCATTTAAAATGTAGGGAACATTATGCGCGTATGACTGGGAAAAGATTTATTATTTAGTTAGGATTATCAAATGATTTCAAGATAATCATTGATATTTAATTGGATCAGTTGCATAAATTATTATATAGATCCCAGAAATTCTTAGCTTATATGAAGCATATATGTAACGGTTCAAATCCCGTTACAAGGTAATATCTGTATTTTATTATTATTATTATTATTATTATTGCATCTGTGATATTATTATTGTTATTATTATTATTATTATTATTGTTATTGTTATTGTTATTATTGTTATTATGTCCGTATTATTATTATTTTATCTGTGAGATTACTATTATTTTGTTATAATTCTTATTCAATTCAATTTTACAATGCTTGTCGCTTGCAGGATTGTACTTAGATGTATGCATATATACGTGTGTGTAAAATAACACTCAATACATGTACAGTGAGAATTGTTATATATCAGATGTTGAATATGACGTTGTTATATTTTGCACTACTGGCGATTCTGCCAAGTCATTGCTATGTCATGGCTACGTCATCGTGAGCTTTTAACAATTCGCTCAGAGACTCAGCCGCCCCAGGGGATTTCATCATTACATGCAACAGTTTGAGGCGTTGTGGGAGTATGTCATTGCTATTTCTGGAGATTACGTTGCTGTGTCAACCAATGTTTATAAAAGGTGGGTGCATATTGTAGCGTCAGTCATTAGTTAAACGGAAGCTGAACAGTGAAGAAGTCTACGAGATGAAGAGGCCTCAGTCGGTCAGTCAACGAGTGTGAACGAGAGATGGAGAAGCCTCAGTGAGCCATTAATCATTGGTCATTGAGAGAGTGAGTTGAAGACACGGACGCAAGGGCTTACCATGGAGTCAGAGAGGGCAACCCTGGACCTGCCATGAGGTGATACCATATTGACTTACAAAGAAGTCAGATGATATGGAGAAGAAGCAGTCACAAGGATGTATCACCAAGTTAGGCGTGACACATCTACAGTAAACACCAGATCAAAGGAATAGGTCGTAATTACACTAAAAGTGTTGAACGTACAGTCAAGTGAATCAGTGAGGGAAATATTTCGCATAAATTGTTAAATGTCCGGTCAAGAAGAATTCAAATTCATGCCTAGTTTCTTTCAGTTACAATGTCATAATTTCATATTCTCATCTGTTTTATCGCAACAAGACTCACTACTTTTTATATATTATTTAAAGAATGTATTTTGTTCTATCAAACGAATTCATAGTTTTATTTCAATGACAGTAAAATATCTTAACCTCAAAATTAATGGGGAAACCGAACGCCAATCTCCTTTTCCCAGAACTGATATGGTATGTTGTAAAAAGTAAGCTTATTACCCCACACCCTAGAGATAGTCAAGAGTCTCATTCTATTATTGCTGCACTGAGTGGCAGCTGGTGCCCTTCAAATAACGTATGTGTAAGTAAGCAGGTAACAAGTAAGTGTGAGTACAAGGTCCGACGAGTGTGTATTTTATTTGATGAATATTAATTTTCAGATTTTCCATTTTAAATGTAGATATTTCATATTTTTCAAGTTAAATGCAGTTTTATAATATTTGTAAAATTAGTCAGTGACTTAGGAAAGTCTCACATATTTGGGAAGATTGGCGATTTAGCTAAACTTATATTCCTTCGTAATTTTTTTATCTGGTAAAGATTTTCATAGTAGTTTGAATACAAACTATAAGTTTGCTTTATGGTGATTCAGGAATTTGTAAATCCCGGATGATATTAGATGAACGGATTATGTTCAAAACCGAGGTACTAATATGAATTATATGAATATGTGAGAAGAATTAAATAACCTGGAAGAATGGAGTCTTCTCTGTAAATTAAATGATCGGATTGAGATGCGGTGGTATGATATGGAAGGGCGAAGCTGTAACATGTTATGTTGCTGAAATGATAAAGAATAATAAATAATTATGGCTGTTGTGATATGTTGAATTAGGCTGAGTATATAGCCAGATAATGAATAATAAGTGACGGCTCTCAAATGAAGGTGTACTTGAGAATAAGCCGCGATGATATATAAAGGAAGGAAAGAGAGAGAAAGAAAGAACGACGATTTCAAAGTGTCCGTAGCCACAAGGCTGGTCACACAGCTGTTGTCATGATTGACAGGTATATTACTAGCCGACTGAGGGTCGAGAGAGAGATTTTGTAGTTTCCAGCAAAGCTCAATGTTTACTGGCGAGTTCCCTTTCATTCGCCAAAGCAGTCTCAATTCCATTCTAATGATGCGTTATGTGTAATGCGGATAATTTTCTGATTTTGCGAAGGATAGAACCCCTTCTTATGCTGAGGCATTAAATTAGCCTTTGATTGGAGTTTAAAATTTTTACCTTGGAAACTGGAGTTCGTGTGTTCGAATGATGTTGGAGCGAAGAATTTAACTACATACTATGGCTTGGTTAAGCCATATCTTCAAGATGTAATGTGTAAAATATGTTGATATTTTTCTATGTAATGTGTTTACGTGTTTTATTATTTCCCAAAGTGTTCTATGGTGATGGGTTCGATTCCAGCTTTGGCAGATTTTTCTTTGAATATTTTGTTAGGTAAACCCAGGATATGCGTATGTGTTCAGTGTAAATATATAATTGTCGTGGTCAAATAGATCACGTGTTTGATATACGGCGACGCATCTCGTGTTTGGAGTAGATGTACTTGATTTTCATTCCAAATCATGATGATTAATAATTAATTAAGGATGTGATTAATAATGAGGATTAATAATTAATTAATCACCAGAATGGATACCATTTAATATCCATTTTTGATCAGCTTATTAAAACACTAGATGCCATTTAATATCATTGTTATAAATAAATAAAATCACGTATTAGTGTGTGTTAATCAAATGACTTGAGGTACGCCAAGGATCAACTATGCCGAGGACAAACTACAAGGACATGAAGGCATACCATGTATATAATTTTTGTATCAGTCTTAATTGTTCTTTTTGCTCATGTGTTGAAATACGGCATCATCTCGTGTGGTTTCTATCAGTATAATAAAATGTTTAGAAAAATAATATTTAAACGAAGATACTTCTCATTTAATAATAATAGTGTGTTCCTCTCATATTATAGAATCCTACTTTCATTATATTTTAGGTAATGCCTATTTTTCTTTTTCGAACACTCCATTGCCCGTATGCTACTTGAGTTCAGCCGGTGACGCAATGAAAGTAGGATGGACGAGACTTCAAGCCTGGTAAGTGACTTCTGGCGGTTCTCATCCAACTATTCCATCTATACATCTGTTTGTGAAACCTAATTAAATCATATTGCCCTTAATTGCTCAGTAAGGGTACAATATCTTCAACACGTACAAAATATACGTAATAAGACCTAATAGCTTGAAATTAGATTTCAAAACTAGTATACGTTTCGTTTTTTCTCTTTCATTTTATAGTATCTACATGCACTTGATAGTATATGAAAATCATCAGAATAGTGCACTGAAACATATTCAGTAATATATTTCGCCACAGACCGTACAATGAACAGGACGTAACTCTCTTATTCTGACGGAACCCAAAGCCAAGATATAGGACAGAGGTGCTCAGCTGGGCACCCGTTGAGGCTAGCGAAACATGTCCCATATATAACTTTTTAACTAATGAAGATATTTTAAATGTGACAACATTATAATGTATTGAACAGGTGGATTCATAATAAAACTTTGTTATTGTATATCAACAGATTTCAATACGGATTAAAACATGAGATTAGTCACTTGCAACAAATCATTATGGTGTATAATCAAAGTAGAATGCTGCAAATGTCTCTTTCAACAGTATTGCATTGGACATGCTCCGGCTCATGTCAAAAATGATATGAACATATGCGGCCCGAAGAGATAAATTTCAAAACTATCACACAGTAATACTTTCAGAAAATACATATACTGTACTCTGTATATTTTATTAATGCCCGAGCATTCGATTTCTACAGTTATGTTTTTATTACTTATTCAGTATTGTAATTATTTTTAACAAAATAATAGCTCGACGTCTAGATTCTCTCTAGATAAATTCTGGACCTCTCGTTACATTACTAGAGAAAATACACTCTGCGTGCTTATCCCATCTTGATATGTAACTGAGGGTGTGATGATGATGATGATGATGATGATGATGATTATGATGATGATGATGATGATGATGATGATGATGATGATGATGATGATGACGATGCTTTTTGTTTATGGGCCTAACATAGGCCATCGGCCCCTAGTTGTACGAGATGGCCGCCGCAAGGTCACAGCGGTGAGGGGACTTCTTCTTTCAGCAAGTAGAAGTGTGTTGCTATAGCCTGGCCGGTCAGAAGACGATAGAATAGAATAGAATGGAATAGACCGAGCTCGATAGCTGCAGTCGCTTAAGTGAGGCCAGTATCCAGTAATCGGGAGATAGTCGGTTCGAGCCCCACTGTCGGCAGCCCTGAAGATGGTTTTCCGTGGTTTCGCATTTTCACACCAGGCAAATGCCGGGGCTGTACCTTAATTAAGGTCACGGCTGCTTCCTTCCACTTCCCAGGCATTCCCTATCCCATCGTCGCCATAAGATCTATCTGTGTCGGTGCAACGTAAAGCAAATAGCAAAAAAAGAATAGAATAGAATAGAATAGAATAGAATAGAATAGAATAGAATAGAATAGAATAGAATAGAATAGAATACTCCCATCTACTAGTTCCAGGTCACCTGAAACTGGAGCAACAGCGTTATTTTATTGCAAATCTTTAAATTCGATACAGGCATTACCATTGACCATTTTTACTATTGCCATTAATGCTTTCATGGCCCGTATTTATGGACATGATATAGGCTTTTGGGGTTATGCCGTGTCAAGAAAATAAGATGAAATTCTTTGCATTTCGCAGAGAACTTTGCTCTGCGTAATCAGAAAATAATCTCGACTGTTCACGATGCAGGCTTCTCAAGGAATGGGGTTTGAATTTAGACGTTATAATAGAAGTGGTACATTCATTCGTCACCAGATGGCTCACTGAACGAGGTACAGTGCTTGCTATTGTTCTTAGCGGAAGCTGACGGAACCATCAGAATCAGCCTGAGAGGGAGTCGCATAACAACGGGAGTACACACATATGAAAGAATGACATACATACAACACTGGAATGAAACATCTGGCGAAGAGAACCAGCATAAAAAACAGCGTTTGTTGGCTCCTCGGATGGAGAAGCAGCACACAACATTCAGCGAGCTGACTGGTAATGGTGCTAGTACGGAATTCTGTCGTTGCCTACCTAACTCCGCAGTGGTTGATGCTCTTCAGTTTCACAAGGCCGCTTTGCCTTGATGATCCATATGCTGCACTACCGTAGTCTAATCTCGGTAAAATGTGTCCCCCATACAATCGTAGGAGCAAGGTGTGAACAGCTCCACTTCGGGCCGCTAAGAAACTTCAAAATATTCAGTTCCTTAGTGCATTTACCTTTTAAGAACGCACATGTGGTTCACACGATGATTTACTTTCGGAAAGGTGGTCAAAAAATCGGTATGCCACCTCCGCCGACTTGGGTGCAAAAATGACTATAGGCTTAATTTTACGGTCCACTAAATACTTGTACGATCCCCTGTGGGTGGGGGACGCATACGAAGAATACGCCCACAGTATCCCCTGCCTGGCGTAAGAGGCGACGAAAAGGGGCGACAAAGGGATGATTGTATTAGAACCATGAAACTACTTGTGATTGGTACCAGAGAACACCATGGGTCGCCCTTAATTGCGAAGAGTACCACTATGTTAGATACATAACAGGTTTGTGATTAGTAGAAGTAGAGAGTGGGTTCACTGTGTGTTTACAGTACCTGAGATTGGAACCACTATATGAGCGGCACCGTGAGTCTGCATTGCCTGTGGTTAGTAACTATGTGAGCAACACCACGGGAATACCGGCGCCCGTGATTAGTACACTAATGTGCGGAACACCATGGGTTTGCGTTGCCTATGAGTGGCGCGATCATGTGAGAAACACCATAGGTATGTGTTACCTATGCGACGTACGATACTTGTGAGTAGTACCATAATGTGTGAAAATCCGTGAGTCTACGCTACTTTTGATTAGTACCGCAACATCATAAATATCATGGTTCAACTTCACTAGCGTTAAGTACCATTATGAGGGACCGTTGACCTGGATTTTGTACCCTTTTAGACCTCAAGCATCATCTTTTCAGGAATGTGGTTTAGGAGCAGTGCCTTGTCAGTAATGCTATTGTTTATGATAGCTTCTGGGAAGGTGCGGCTCGGATCCACTGCTTGTCCTAAATTCATATTCATCCTTGCATTCTTCATCATCACGTTTTAAATTCTGGTCAATGGATGATTTCGGACTTTTAAATTGCCATTACATTTCGTCTCATGACTTAGATGTTAGGTCCCTTTAAGCAACAATCATCAACAAAATTGTACGATTTCGGAAACGCCGATAACGAAATATTTTCCAGCAGGAGATATATTCTCTGATGCAGAATGAAGAGTTTTGAGCAAGTTAACAGGAAAGGTATACTCACTTTTAACAATAAAATGACCGGGCGAGTTGGCCGTGCGCGTAGAGGCGCGCGGCTGTGAGCTTGCATCCGGGAGATAGTAGGTTCGAATCCCACTATAGGCAGCCCTGAAGATGGTTTTCCGTGGTTTCCCATTTTCACACCAGGCAAATGCTGGGGCTGTACCTTAATTAAGGCCACGGCCGCTTCCTTCCAACTCCTAGGCCTTTTCTATCCATCGTCGCCATAAGACCTATCTGTGTCGGTGCGACATAAAGCCCCTAGCAAAAAAAGAACAATAAAATGAACCAACAAACTTACAGATTGAATCCCACCATCGTGTCCATCGTGTCCATCGTGTCGACGGCACGAAAGATGATTTTCTGCATTTGTCCTATTTTCACACAAATCATGTTATCAGACTGCGCCTTAACCGAACTCATAACCGCAATACTTTTCCAGTTGTAGTTAGAACCTCTCCCCGTGTCTGTGCGAATGTTGCATAAGTTCATGTTAGAGATAAAGCAAGTGCTCATTAATCTGACTTACATCAACTGTTCTCTACGATTCGCTGAGTCATTGAGTGAAGGCTGCTGCGGTAAAGAAGAACACACATTCAGTAGTTCATTACGAAGCAGATATTCTATTCAACAACCAAGAGTGTGCCTGCACTGTACTGAATTCAAGTTGACGGGTTCTACCTCGGTTCACGCTCATGGTGTTTACTAGCACGTCGTAGAATCCCGCAGGACAAAAAACCGACATTACGGTGTCTTCGAAAACCGTAAAAGTAGTTAGAGATATGTAAAAGATTTTTTGTGTGTGTGAGAATCCTGTGGATTGTGCAGGAATCAACGGAGCTAATTTATTTCCGTCCGTAGCCAGCTGGAGATACCTAGTGTTTACAGTGCACTATGTCTTCTGGTATGGTCTAGAACAAATTTATAACTTTCATTGAGCCTGTGTCAGTCCTTCCTTCACTTCGACAAATTAAAGTGGTGTGAGCGATGGTAGTAAGATCATTTTTTATGCAATCTGTCCCCGACATGAATGATGTGAAAATGTCCCTCTAAGTCGCATCGACACAGATAGGTCTTATGGCGACGATAGGGTAAGAAAGGTTTAGGAGTGGGAAGTAAGCGGCCGTGGCCTTAATTAAGGTACAGCCCCAACATTTGACTGGTGTGAAAACGGGAAACCACGAAAAATCGTATTCAGGGCTGCCGAAGGTGGGGTTCCAACCGATGCAAGCTCAAAGCACTGCTCCCCTAACCGCACGGCAAACTAGCCCGATCTCTGATAGGGTCGGTTGGTGCCTGCATATTTTTTTTTTTTTTTTGTTAGTTGCTTTACGTCGCACCGACACAGATAGGTCTTATGGTGACGATGGGACAGGAAAGGCCTAGGAGTTGGAAGGAAGCGGCCGTGGCCTTAATTAAGGTATAGCCCCAGCATCTGCCTGATGTGGAAATGGGAAACCACGGAAAACTATCCTCAGGGCTGCCGACAGTGAGGTTCGAACTCACTATCTCCCGGATGCGAGCCCACAGCTGTGTGCTCCTAACCGCACGCCACCTGCATTTCAGCAGGCTTAGCAGACTGATAAGAAATAGCAATTTTCGGCTCAGTGAGGAAAGTAACTGGAAACTACTCCCTCGTCATTTCCCAAGCATGCCTCATCAGTGACTCCCAGGCCATCTATAACAGCTAATGGCAGAGGTGTTGAGTATTCAACGAGCCTTCGATCTGATTACTAAACATAAGTTACAGTACGTACATTAACTAAATAATTATTAGTAATGAACGACGTTTCTGAAACTGTGCTCATACAGTGGGTCCAATTACTGGCAGTATGGGTGGTCTTATTACGGGCTAGTTTTTATCATTGAAATATTCAAAGAAGCTTCCTGTGTGTCACTGAATGAACTATTTTAAGGGACTTCGGCAAGGAAACGTACAATTTTTAAGCCAGTCAAGTAGCTAATGAGAGAAACACGGGGTTCTTCTCAAAAAAATATCAGAATCTCACAATCACAAAATGGAGGAAGAGCTTCAACCAGTGACGTAGTGCCATCAACAGGAAAATACTGTTCGAAAAGGGACCAAGAGTCCTCAGAATCATTGCACAAGCCCTAAACGAACCTTTCCTATAATGAGGAGGATAGCAAGCTTGAAATAACTCGCACGACCAAAATGCTAGGTGCATGATTTGTGAAGGACATTTCTTTGAAGTCTCAATGGGAAAACGTTGTGTGATATATTTTATGTGTTACATATTCAACCCATGGGCCAAAGGGTTCAATATGGACACAGTGATTGCAGAAAGGGGCGTGTATATTTTTATGACGTATGTAAAAGGACCATAAACACCTAGCAAACGTTAAATTTCAAACAATTTCGATCAAGTTTCGACATTTGACAATCTAAAAATATTTAGTTCTTGGATTTAGTTTAGTGTATGTTTTGTTTTTACATTGGTTTTACATCTCAGCGACCCAGATAGGTTTTATGGGGACGATGGAACAGGAAAGGGCTAGGAGTGGGAAAGAAGCGGTCCTAGCCTTAAGTAAGGTACAGCCTCTGCATTTGCCAGGTGTGAAAATGGGAGACCATGGAAAATCATCTTATGGCTGCCGACAATGTGGTTCGAACCCACTATCCCACCAATGCAAGCTCATAGCTGCGAGACCCTAACCGCATGGCCAACTCACTCGGTTTTTGTATAGGTATGAATTATTCAATGTTAATGGGTTCCTGTTTTAAGTTTCTTTCGCATGTATGTGAAGTGCGTTCAGCTTCTCCCTGTCCATTGTACTTTATTAAATACTTTCTTTGAAAGGAATTTCGATAGCCTATATTCAGACCATGTTGGCATATAACTTACAGAAATAACTTACAGGACACGTATACAGCTTCGGCCAAATTTTCTCTTTCGTTAAATTCGATTTGTTTCCGTCTTGGTCCCACTCTATATCTAATAATAATAATAATAATAATAATAATAATAATAATAATAATAATAATAATAATAATAATAATAATAATAATACTTCCGAGCGTCCCTGCATCAACTACCCTGTACGTCTGTCTTAAACGATACAGAGGTAGCAGAATTTTACTCAGTAAATGATTTTTTTATCGTGTGAAAAATCTACTGATAAGAGTATCTCACATTTCATCACCCCGATTTAAAAACGCTCTCTCGAGCCTATAATGTACTATTGGACAGATTTAATTAATATTATAGGTTTCTAAATACCACTGTCTAATTTTATGTGTTTCAAAGACGCTGAAATACCTGAATTGTGCCACTGTAGTTCTTAAATCTGTCGACACGTGAGTGGTGTATTAGAGCACAAACAATACCACCGGACTGAGCTGGGATTGAACCCACCAACTTGGCTCCAGAAGTCCAGCGCTTCTACTATTAGAGACACGCACACAGTCTGCCTACTGGTCAGAAATAATTCTTGATATCGGTTCAGATGTGACTATCCTATTCTGATACATAGTCTTCATGAGATTGGATATAAATTCTGATCATATTAACAACCTATTCTTAACCAACCAGTGGAATCGGAAAATTGGAATCCTATCTTATACTGTACCAGTAAAGTGTTGCTTCTTACAGAAGTTTGTCGATAGATTTAAGGTTCACTGGTCTTTCTTTTCTTTGCAATTGGCTTTACATCGCACGGACACAGATAGCTCTTATGGCGACGATGGGATAGGAAAGGCTCGGAGTGGAAACGCTAAATCACGGAATACCATCTTCAAGGCTGCCGACAGTGGAGTTAGAAACCCACCATCTCCCAAATGCGAGCTCACAACTGCGCGCCCCTAACCGCACGGTCAACTCACTCAGTTGTAATAATTTGCCTTAAAAATAAAGAGCAGTATTTCAATTAACTGCCAGAAAAATAGCTGGGCAGTTTGAAGCAGTTAGTGGATGATGGCATTAGTACGATCTTGCGTATGCATTGTAGAAATATACCTATAATGCTATTTTAATGTTACGTTAAACAACGTATACATAAAGCAGAATTTGGGCAACACGAACAGAATTTCACGCTGTACTAACCAACTTTAATAACACGTCCACTATATGGATACATCAAAATACAATAGTTTTGAAAGTAATCTGCGTTTACAGCTGTCGCCCAACTGGCAGATTACCTAGCAATTGTCTACGTAGTATTTTCTTAAATGATTTCAAATAAGTTGAAAATGTATCGAACTCCAGCCCCTTATTCCTCTTCATGAAACAAACGAAATTTTGCACCAATTTGACCTTGAGAACTCCAACATTTTCATCATATTATGATCCTTCCTACTTCTAAAAACTCTGTTCAAGCTTACTCGCCTGCTAATGACATTCCACACTATCTCTCCACTGACAGCTCCGCCGAACATGTCACTTAGTTGAGCAGCTCGTCTCCTTACCCCAGTTCTTCCCTGCGCATATATTGTATTATGTTCGCAACACAATTCTTCTGTCGAAAATCATCCCGAGCAAACCGTGCTGCTTTCCTTTGGATCTTTTCCAGTTCTCAAATCAAGTAATCCTGGTGAGGGACCCGTACACTGTAAACATACTTTAAGTGAGCTCTTACCAGTGACTTACATGTCTTCTCTTTTACATCCTTATTACAACCCCTGAATACCCCCATAACTAAACATTAAGAGATCTATAAAATTACAACCTCGTTAATATGATTATTTCAATGAACATCTACCCTTATATTATCACCTAGGCACGTAGGGTGATCTCGATGTACTTTCTATCCATCAACACAGAAATTAAAACTTAGGGAACTATTCCCCTTGGTGACTCATATAACTTGATATTTCACCCCATTTACCATCATATCGTTGTGTGCTGTTCATCTCACAAGTTTTTCGAGATCATTTAGCATTCGTTCACAATCCTGCAATTACTCTATTTCTCTATACAGTATAACATCATGAGCAAAAAGCCTTAATATAAGTACAGTTCTTTACGTATATTATTTATGTAAGTAAGAAGACATGAAGGTCCAGTAATACTGCGTTGGGGAACGCCCCCTTAATAATTATATGAGATCAAATATTGCCTCACTTATTCTAAATCTATGAGTTCTGTTTCCTAGAAATGTTGTCACCAATTCAATCACTGTTTTGTCTAGTCCAACAGTCCTTATTAATCGTCAGTATTTTACCTTGTTCACCGGGCGACTTGTGAGCTTGCATCCGGGAGATAGTGGGTTCGTATCCCTGAATATGGTTTTCCGTGGTTTCCCATTTTCACACCAGGCAAATGCAGAGGTTGTGCCTTAATTAAGGCCACGTGCGCTTCCTTCCCATTCCTGAGTCTTTCCTATCCCGTCGTCGCCATAAGCCGTATTTGTGTCGGTGTGACGTAAAAAAATTCTAAAACAGAAATTCTACATTGTACTACCCTCTGCAACGTCTTGGATACATCATTAACTAAAATATCATGCAACATGAAATATTGGTCATCTACAGTATGTATAAACGTGCATGCTACTGATATTATCTTTCATTACAATAAACGAGGAACTTGCCGGATTCCTGATCATAGACACTCATTCTCTTATGCTATAGCAGGTAATCAGCTATGTCTTTATATCCTAATCGATCATCTCCACAAATCTGATTTTAATCAATAAACCTTCGGTACACCACGTTCCCTTAAGATGGAGTAACAAATTAGTATTTTTTAGTTTGTGTGAATAACATTTATTCAAATAATGATTAAGAACTTAACTTTTTGATACCTTAATTGAACATCGATCACGTTTCTTTGCAATCGGTCAAGTCCAACCATAACAGTGGTCTTGGTAGCGGTATTATATTATTATTATTATTAGTAGTAGTAGTAGTAGTAGTAGTAGTAGTAGTAGTATTGTCTACAGTACATACGTGTGTTTGCAACGTACTTGCCCAGGCTGGAGATGGCTACGAACTGCTCAGTCGCTGCTAGGAGAATACAGGGAATATCTGCCGCTTAAATCATATTGACCTTGACCAGTAATTTAAAGATAACCAGCACGTACTAGTAAGCGTTTGGCATTATTCGTCTTATCACGTTACAGTAGCTATTAGAAAATTATATTTTGTTATAAATGAGTAGAGGTCCGCCTCTGTAGTGTGAGTGTGATTAGCTGCCACTCCCGGAGGCCCGGGTTCGATTCCTGAATCTGCCACGAAATTTGAAAAGTGGTACGTGGGCTGGAACTGGGTCCACTCAGCCTCGGGAGGTCAACTGAGTAGAGGTGGGTTCAATTCCCACCGCAGCCATCCTGGAAGTGGTTATACTTGGTTTCCCACTTCCCCTCCAGGCAAATGCCGGGATGGTACCTAACTTAAGGCCACGGCCGCTTCCTTTCCTCTTCCTTGTCTATCCTATCCAATCATCCCCTCCCTCCGCAAGGCCCCTGTTCAGCATATCAGGTGAGGCTGCCTGGGCGAGGTACTGGTAAACCTCCCCAGTTGTATCCCCGACCCAGAGTCTGAAGCTCCAGGACACTGCCCATGAGGCGGTAGAGGTGGGATCATTCGCTGAGTCCGAGGGAAGAACTGACCCTGGAGGGTAAACAGATAAAGAAGAAGAAGATAAATGTGTAGAATATACTTGCATATTCGCCTTACAACTGGAATAATTAAATGCAAAAGTATATTCTAATTGAGGTGGGGGGGCTCACAAATCTTGACATCTACAAAAGTAGTACAAAAGGAGAGATTTTTCTAAATTAACTCAAAAATGAAACACAGTACTTTTGCAGCGAATAAAATTTTAAAGAAAAGGATATAAATGGAATAGATTGTGGATATTTTACAAGTTTTTATAACTAAATACTCTCTCTAAATTAACCCTGAAAACAACAAATTTTTACAAAAGCCAACATATAGGCCCTACGTACTTCTATTATCAGTTTCTAAATGCCTTAATCAAGATTTTTCACGGAAGCCTACTATCCTTAGACATTTAAAGCAAATTGGGCAGTGAGAGGAAGAATAATAAATCTCAGACATTTATATACCTTTGTTAAGGTGTATTATTGACTAGCTGATGTACCCGTGCTTCACTACGGAATTCTACATTGCATACATAATTGTAGGTTAGGTAGTGTACACCTTGTGAGCAAGATTGTATGAAATTGCATAGCTCTTAACATTACCCTAGAAACGCGACGGGGAACTCACCAAACATATTTTCTCACATGGAGACTGAGTTAGGGAATTCTCACTGTAATGGTAGACCCGCTTGCATACCAACAGTCACAATCAGGTTGGGAAGCTCTCATTATAATGGTAGAAACTCACTCTCCACCTGCCTTTTTAAATCCTCAGAAAGACAGTCTTAGTGGATTTCCCAACTGAAATGAACATACATTACAATAACGTCAGTAGGAATGGCGCGATTGAAAACAATGCTTTCATATGAAATACGCGATCAAATGAAAAACCAGACGTTTTCTCACTTTTAACGAACAGTACTTCGCTGCCGATCTAACACTCCAAAGTTCCAGAGCTGGAATGACCAAGCCGCAGACTACCGTGATCCGTGAACATTCTTCGTCCCTCTTCAGCGGGGAGGGGTTCGAATAGTGGCGACTCCCAGGGCATAAACTATGCCCTTTTACTAATCTGTTTCCTACGAGTACCCGATGAGTCGGAAAGTATCAATTCACTACACTGGCGGCAGAAAAATCTATCTGACTTGGAGGCAAATGTTCCCTCCAAGCCAGAAGAGAAACCCCCTCATCACCGCTAATTTGGAAGAAAATGAACGTAGAATTTAATAAAAATGAAGAGGAAGAAGCGGCTCTTTTAAGGGTTGAGTTATGAGTTATTCTGTGAATTGTGGTGCTATAATTTGGAATAGCCCTAATTGTTATTCAATGCATACTACTACTACTACTACTACTACTACTACTGAGTCTCTGGTTTAAGTAGCTATGCCCACTGCTCATTCAAAAGAGCGCGTCAGAGTAGGGATCGAATAGCTGGAATACTATGATGAACCAGTGTGCTACGTACCAGCTGTATCAGAAAATGTATGAACCAAAGGAATAGCATGCTAAAGAAGAAAGTTTTCTAACTCCCCGGCTATTTCCCGCCAATATTCAGTCAGGCTATTATACTCGCTACGCAGCAGTAATCCCGTCTATCGGAGTTGAGAGGCAGCAAAAGAGACAAAGGACATCACAACAAACAATGGTCAATGTAATGTCGTCGTTGATCAATGTAATGCCCTTTCGATATTGTAATCCTTCACATTTAGTTTTCTTTCGACTCTGAAATACCACTCTTATCATAGTCGGTACGTTAAAACTGAATAAAACATAAATGATCGGAAATTGTATTCTCTATAACTTTTGTTATGTAGTACTTTTCGATAGAACCAATAACATTCGTATTTAAAAATTACATTTTAGGCGCCTTCCCCTAAACTACAGGTTCATCCGGGGTGAATAAAATTCTTTATAGCTTAGACTGTAGTTTCTTATTCCCCGACTCTACATACATTTTAACCCATTTTCTCTTGACTCGGCGTTGATATGGACTTGGCAATAAAAATACATATTCATGAATATCTGTGTTACCATAGCCGGTACGGTAAAAATGTATAAGACATAAATGGTCGGAAATTTAATTCTATATAACTTTGGTTATGTAGTATTTATCGATACGACCACTAATAATATAAATATTTGAGAATTAAATTTTAGGCCTTCCACTAAACTACCATTTCACTCAGGGTGAATTAAATGCTTTATAGTCTAGATTGTATTAGCTCATTCTCCGACTTTGCATACCAATTTCCAATGAGATATTTAATATTTAAGAAATATTTAAGAATTAAGTTTCAGGCCTTCCTCTAAACTACCATTTCGCTCAGCGTGAATAAAATTATTTATAACCTAGATTATAGCCACTTATTCCCCAACCTTGCATTCCAATTTTTATTAAGATAGGACCACTAATACAGTAAATAATTGAAAATTAACTTTCCTCCCTTCCACTAAACTACCATGTCCATCAGTGTGAATAAAATTATTTATGGCCTAGATTGTAGCGACGTATTCCCCTACCTTGCATACCAATTTTCATTAAATTCGCTTTAGCCGTTTTCTAGTGATGCGTGTACATACATACAGACAGACAGAAATTACGGAAAAGTAAAAAGTGCATTTCCTTGTTACTATGGACATGACCGATACAGAAATGCCATTCTTTTCAAATTCTGAGCAATGTACAGACAAAACTCTTATTTTATATATATTGTGATCTTTCCTGCTTTTAAAGACACAACCCAAACATTTCCGTCTACTGATGTCATTCCACGCCATCTCTCCCCTGACAGCTCGGAACATACCACTTAGTCGAGCAGCTCGTCTCCTTTCTCCAAAGTCCTCTCAGCCCCAACTTTGCAACATTTCAGTAACGCTACACTTTTGTCTGAAATCACCCAGAACAAATCGAGCTGCTTTTCATTGGATTTTTTCCAGTTCTTGAATAAAGTAATCCTAGTGAGGGTCCCATACACTGAAACCATACTCTAGTTGGAGTCTTACCAGAGACTCCATGCCCTCTCTTTTACATCCCTTAAATACCCTTATAACCATGCGCAGGTATCTGTGCCCTTTATTTACAATCTTATTTATGTGATTATCGTAATGAAAATAATTTCTTATATAAACACCAAGGTACCTACAATGATCCCCAAAATCAACTTTCACCCCATCAACGCAGTAATTTAAAATGAGAGGAATTTTCTAAGTTTTGAAACTCACAACCTGACTTTTAACGCCATTTATCATCACACCATTGTCCGACTCGTTGGCTGAAAGGTCAGCGTACCGCCTTTCGGTTCAGAGGGTCCCAGGTTCGATTCCCGGCCGGGTCGGGAATTTTAACGTTAATTGGTTAATTCCAATGGCACGGGGGCTGGATGTATGTGTTGTCTTCATCATCATTTCATCCTCATCACGACGCGCAGGTCGCCTACGGACGTCAAACAGAAAGACCTGCACCTGGCGAGCCGAACCCTTCCAGAAATATCCCGGCACTAAGAGCCATACGATATTTCATCTCATCACACCATTGCCTCACAACATTATCGAGGTCATTTTGCAGTTGCTCACAATCTTGTAACTTATTTATTACTTTGTACAGAATAACATCACTTGAAAAAAGCCACATATCGGATTCCACTTCTTTACACATATTAATGACTAGCGAATGTACCCGTGCTTCGCTACGGTATTCTACATTGTATTCGAATATCGACGTAAATAGTGTACATGCAGTAAATAAGATTGTTTTAAAATTGCATGTCTCTTAGCGTTATCCGAGAAAGAGCATGGGGAGGTCCCCGTACGTTGTTTCCAATGTAAAGTGTTTGTTACGGATTTGTGATATAGCGGCAGACTCACTTGCCTACTGCCATTCACAATCGAGTTGGGATGATTACGTAATAATTGCAGGCCCCATTGCCTACTACGCGGACAGAATCGATTTGGGGAGTTTTCGTTAATATGGCAGCCCCCTTCCTACTTCCAGACAGATTTCAGGTGAGGAGTTTTTATTATAATGGCAGGCAATTACCCTACTATCACTCGAAATTGAGTTGTGCAGTTATCATTATAATGCCAGGCCCATTTTCCTACTGCCAGCCAGCTTACTGCCAGTCATACCAAGTTGGTGAGTTTCCATCAAAATAGCAGGCCACTATGCCTAATGCCAGTCACATTTTAGATGAGGACATTTCTTTATAATGATAGGCACCCTTGCCTACTGCCAAACACAATCGGGTAGGGGAGTTTTAAACAAAACTGCATGCTCACTTGCCTTCTGCAAGTCAAATCGGGAAGGGAACTATTCATTATAATTGTAGGCTTTCCTTACTAATGACAGTTACACAGGAGTTGGAGAAGGAACCCTTTCATACTGCCAGTCAAAGTGCGTGTGGGGAGTACTGATTACAATAGCAGACCCACCCTTTCTCGATCGCTACAAATCGACATCAGTGAATATATATAGATCGACATACGAAAGTATATGCGTGTTTACAATATTGAAGACCTTCATTTACAGATTAACTGCTACTAAACGTACGTCATATCGAGAAAGGATTATACCATAAGACACGCCGGATTTAGTGGCCTAAATGGCTGGTCCTATGATATGTCGTCTATTCTTGGGTCAGATTGAGTTAGAAACGTGGAACAGGGTAACGTTTTTGTAAGATTATCTCACATTACATTACTTTTCGGATAATTATGTGACAGCTACATACATAGCATTTGGCTCACATATGGCTACTGGGTGGGCCAATTTTCGTGAAGAGTTTGATGATTCTGTATTTCATGTGAGTAATCGAAGGTATGAATTATGCTGTGAAAATTCCAAATTGACTTAACATCGATTAATAGAGAAAAATCAAACGTAAAAGGGATATAGATACGGCAAAAAGTCATAAGACCAAGGTTGTAGATCATTCCAAATTGAATGGAGATTGTGCAATCTGTTATGTGATAGGAATTTCCGAAGGTCTGCACCATCATTAAAATTGCCTGCATATTTCGATATTCTTCGGGGATAAAAAGTGAAAAATTTAATTATCTTGGATGTTTTCCGTTCGTTACAGGCTAAAACGTATAATTTTGTCAAATTTCAATTATCTTCTTTTTCTTCTGGCAAATTATGCCGCAATCTGGATTTTGGGCGAGGCGGGTAAAAATTAGGACTTTCAGGAAACTAAACCAAAAATTATGGAGATGGTCATTATTACCCCTTAAACGGAAAGCTGTACGAAAATTTCGCCAAAATAGTCAGTGTAGAGGTACACAGTCGTTACGATTTGATTTATATTGATAAGGAATCTGCTCCATGTAAAACACCTTTTGGGCTATGTCCGCTGGACTCAACATGCAAAACTGACCATTCATGATATCTCCCTCATTAATCTTCCTGACGAAAAAATGCACATGAAAAAAGGTTAAGAGGTGGAATTCCATCACGTTTGGTCGATTTCCAGTCAGGTTGGTCTTGTTCTGTATATATTGTGGAAGAGTAAAATCACCATTTCGGTTCCCTATAGACCACCAGTCCATCCCGGAACATGAAATCTTATTTACGTTTAAAACCTACCTTTGGACAGGTGGATGCTAAATATAAATTTTGGTTTGAATGTCTTCAGGAGTTTTCAAGTTGTAAGGAATACGCTTTACACGCACCCGCTCGTGAGTTAAGTCCGATGGGACTTGTACAGAAAAACGGTCCGTTAATGATATCTCCCTTATTAATCCTCGTATCGAAATGATGCACATGAGAAAAAAGGTTTAGAAATTAATTTCTACCAAGGCAGGTAGATTTAAATTAACTTTGGTTGTGTATATTTTGTGGAAGTGCAAAATCACTGTTTCGGTTTCGTATAAACCTCCAGTCAGTTCAGGGATTTAGAAACAATATTTGTCCTAAAACCTATCAAGGACAGGTGTATATTCTAAATATGAGTCTTGGTGGAAATACATCCAGTAGTTTCTAGCACTCGCGTACATACGGCGTAATTAAGGAAGAAAATAATACAGTTAAGAAAGTTGAAAGTAATAGAAAATGGATTATAACTGAGGACAGCGGGATAACGACAAATATGTAAATGCCAAGTGAATGTATTGGAAAATCAAATGCCCCTCAATAAATTATGCTAGTGTGAGTTATGGATATAATAAAGCGGTAACAGAGGAGAAATTTAGGTCCACTGATTCCTAGGTAAACAAATAATAAGATGACTGATGGTGTTATTACTTAATCTATTCGAGGGCGGTTATAACATCCAACGATATTCCGCCAATATCCCTCGGATAGGCCGATTGACGCCTCTCTTGCCTTCTACCCAAGGAACAACCACGAATGTAAAAGCATAATGAGGAAAATGTCAATACGTTACTTCCCTGCTGGCATGCAGTCAGAGACGTTGCCATGGTAACCTGTAGGTTCGTTGTCGGTCTGTCGGTCACTCAATGCAGAGCATGATACCAGCGGAAAACTGTAAATTTCTCCATCATGTGAAGAGTAAGGTAAATTATGAACATAACGAAAGTTGTTTATAATGAAGAGACGTTTCACGTACGGTAAACGAAGTTTACAGAAAATCAATAGTATAAGAGAAAATGGAGGAAAACCATTCTGGTTTTCCTATAAACCCCCGTCTATTTAAAGATTTTAAAATAATATGCATATTGAAACCTTCCCCAGTATGAGCATACTCTAAATATGAAGTTTGGTTGAAACCTATCTTGCCGTTTCGACGTGATGGTGGAAAAACCATTCTGGTTTTCCTATAAACCCCCCGTGTATTCAAATATTTTAAAATGATATGCATGTCGAAACCTTCCCCGGGATAAGTATACTCTAAATATTAAGTTTGGTTGAGATCTCTCCAGCCGTTTCGACGTGATGGTGGAAAAACCATTCTGGTTTTCCTATAAACCCCCCGTGTATTCAAATATTTTTAAATAATATGCATATCGAAACCTTCCCCGGGATGAGTATACTCTAAATATGAAGTTTGGTTGAGATCTATCTAGCCGTTTCGACGTGATGGTGGAACAGACAAACAGACAGACAAACAAACAGACAAACAAACAGCGGACCCCCTACAATTTTATTTATATAGATGTATATAAGGAAACATAAAGGTCTAATAATACTGCCTTGCGGAATTCCCCTCTTAATAGTTACAGGGAGAGATAAAGCTTCGCCTACTCTAATTCTCTGAGATCTATTTTCTGGAAATACAGCAACCCATTCAGTCACTCTTTTGTGAAGTTCAATTGCACTCATTTTTGTCAGTAGTCTCCCATGATCTATCCTATCAAATGCCTTAGATCGGTCAATCGCGATACAGTCCATTTGACTTCCTGAATCCAGGATATCTGCTGTATCTTGCTGGAATCTTACTAGTTGAGTTTCAGTGGAATAACCTTTCCTAAACCCGAACTGCCTTTTATCAAACCAGTTATAATTTTGTAAGCATATCTATATATATAAAATAAGAGTTTTGTCTGTACATTGCTCAGAATTTGAAAATAATGGTATTTCTGTATCAGTCATGTCCATAGTAACAAGGAAATGCATTTTTTACTTTTCCGTAATGTCTGTCTGTCTGTCTGTCTGTCTGTCTGTCTGTCTGTCTGTCTGTCTGTCTGTCTGTCTGTCTGTCTGTCTGTCTGTCTGTCTGTCTGTCTGTCTGTCTGTCTGTCTGTCTGTACACGCATCACGAGAAAACGGCTGAAGAGAATTTAATGATAATCGGTACGTGAAGTCCGGGTATTAGCCTCTACAATCTAGGCTATAAATCATTTTACTCACGCTGAGTGAAATGGTAGTTCAGGGGTAGGCCTAAAATTTAATTCTTAAATATTTATATTATTAGTGGTACTATCGATAAATATTACATGACTAAAGTTATATAGAATTAAATTTCCGATCATTTATGCCATACATTGTTACTATACCGGCTTTGATAGCACAGATATTCATGAATTTGTATTTTTGTTGCCATGTCCATATCAACGCCGAGCCACGAGAATATGGTTTAACAGAATTTAATAAAAGTCGGTATATAGAGTCTGGGAATAAGAAACTACAGTCTAAGTTAAAAACAATTTTAATCGCCCTGCATGAAATTGTAGTTTAGGGGAAGCCGCCTAAAACTTAATTTTTAAGTACCTATGTTATTGGTCCTATCGAAACGTGCTACTTAACAAAGGTTATAGAGGATACAATTTCCGACCATTTATGTTTTATTAAACTTTACCGTACCGACTATGATAAGAGTGGTATTTCAGAGTCGGAGGGAAACTAAATGTGAAGGCGTGCAATATTGAAAGCGCATAACATTGATCTATATAAATAAAATTGTAGGGGGTCCGCTGTCTGTAATTTCTTTTGTTTTGCCAATTCTTCAGATATTTATCCATTTTAGGTCAACTCAAGACCGAATCGGTGGTTTTTACGTTTCGTGTCTGTTTGTCTGTCTGTCTGTCCGTCTGTCTGTTTGTCTGTTCCACCATCACGTCGAAACGGCTGGATAGATCTCAACCAAACTTCATATTTAGGGTATACTCATCCCGGGGAAGGTTTCTATATGCATATCATTTTAAAATCTTTGAATACACGGGGGGTTTATAGGAAAACCAGAATGGTTTTTCCACCATCACGTCGAAACGGCTGGATAGATCTCAACCAAACTTCATATTTAGAGTATACTCATCCCGGGAAAGGTTTCGATATGCATATCATTTTAAAATCTTTGAATAGACGGGGTGTTTATAGGAAAACCAGAATGGTTTTCATCCATTTTCTCTTATACTATTGATTTTCTGTAAACTTCGTTTACCGTACATGAAACGTCTCTTCATTATAAACAACTTTCGTTATGTTCATAATTTACCTTACTCTTCACATGACGGAGAAATTTACAATTTTCTGCTGGTATCATGCTCTGCATTTAGTGACCGACAGACCGACAACGAACCTACAGGTTACCATGGCAACGTCTCTGACTGCATGCCAGTAGGGAAGTAACGTATTGCCATTTTCCTCATTATGCTTTTAAATTCGTGGTTGTTCCTTGGGTAGATGGCAAGAGAGGCGTCAATCGGCCCATCTGCGGGATATTGGCGAAATATCGTTGGAGGTTATAACCGGCCTCGAATAGATTAAGTAATAACACCATTAGTCATCTTATTATTATTTGTTTACCTAAGAATCACTGGACCTAAATTTCTCCTCTGTTACCGCTTTATTATATCCATTACTCACACTAGCATAATTTATTGAGGGGCATTTGATTTTCCAATACATTCACTTGGCATTTACATATTTGTCGTTATCCGGCTGTCCTCAGTTATAATCCATTTTCTATTACTTCCAACTTTCTTAACTGTATTATTTTCTTCCTTAATTACGCCGTATGTACGCGAGTGCTAGAAACTACTGGATGTACTTCCAACAAGATTCATATTTAGAATACACCTGTCCTTGATAGGTTTTAGGGCAAATATTGTTTCTAAATCCCTGAACTGACTGGAGGTTTATACGAAACCGAAACAGTGATTTTGCACTTCCACAAAATATACACAACCAAACTTAATGGAAATCTACCTACCTTGGTAGAAATTAATTTCTAAACCTTTTTTCTCATATGCATCATTTCGATACGAGGATTAATAAGGGAGATATCATTAACGTACCGTTTTTCTGTACAAGTCCCATCGGACTTAACTCACGAGCGGGTGCGTGTAAATCGTATTCCTTACAACTTGAAAACTACTGAAGACATTCGAACCAAAATTTATATTTAGCATCCACCTGTCCAAAGGTAGGTTTTAAACGTAAATAAAATTTCATGTTCCGGAATGGACTGGCGGCTTATAGGGAACCGAAATGGTGATTTTACTCTTCCACAATATGTACAGAAGAAGACCAATCTGACTGGAAATCGAACAAACATGATGGAATTCCACCTCTAAACCTTTTTTTCATGTGCATTTTTTCGTCAGGAGGATTTATAATGGAGATATCATGAATGGTCAGTTTTGCAGGTTAAGTCCAGCGGACATAGCCCAAAAGGTGTTTTACATGGAGCAGATTCCTTATCTATATAAATCAAATTGTAATGACTGTGTGCCGCTACACTGACTATCTTGGCGAAATTTTCGTACAGCATTCCGTTTAAGGGGTAATAATGACCATCTCCATAATTTTTTGGTTTAGTTTCCTGAAAGTCCTAATTTTTACCCGCCTCGCCCAAAATCCAGATTGTGGCATAATCTGCCAGACGAAAAAGAAAATAATTGAAATTTGACAAAATTATACGTTTTAGCCTGTAATGAACGGAAAACTACCAAGATCATTAAATTTTTCACTTTTTATCCCCGAAGAATATCGAAATATGCAGGAAATTTTAATGATGGTGCACCCTTCGGAAATTCCTATCACATAACGGATTGCACAATCTCCGTTCAATTTGCAATGATCTACAACCTTGGTCTTATGACTTTTTGCCGTATCTGTATCCCTTTTACGTTTGATTTTTCTCTATTAATCGATGTTAAGTCAATTTGGAATTTTCACATGCATAATTCATACTTTCAATTACTTATATGAAATACAGAATCATCAAACTCTTCACGAAAATTGGCCCACCCAGTAGCCATATGTGAGCCAAATTCTATGTACGTAGCTGTCACATAATTATCCGAAAAGTAATGTAATGTGAGATAATCTTACAAAAACTTTACCCTGTTCCACATTTCTAACTCACTCTGACCCAAGAATAGACGACGTATCATAGGACCAGCTATTTAGGCCACTAAATCCGGCGTGTCTTATGGTATAATCCTTTGTCGATATGACGTACGTTTAATAGCAGTTAATCTGTAAATGAAGGTCTTCAATATTGTAAACACGCATATACTTTCGTATGTCGATCTATATATATTCACTGATGTCGATTTGTAGCGATCGAGAAAGGGTGGGTCTGCTATTGTATCAGTACTCCCCACACCGTCTTTGACTGGCAGTAGGAAAGGGTTCCTTCTCCAACTCCTGTGTAACTGTCATTAGTAAGGAAGGCCTAAAATTGTAATGAATAGTTCACTTCTCGATTTGATTTGCAGCAGGCAAGTGAGCATGCAGTTTTGTGTAAAACTCCCCTACCCGATTGTGTTTGGCAGTAGGCAAGGGTGCCCGCCATTATAAAGAAATGTCCTCATCTAAAATGTGACTGGCATTAGGCATAGCGGCCTGCTATTTTGATGGAAACTCACCAACTTGGTGTGACTGGCAGTAAGCTGGCTGGCAGTGGGAAAATGGGCCTGGCATTATAATGATAACTGCACAACTCAATTTCGAGTGATAGTACGGTAATTGCCTGCCATTATAATAAGAACTCCTCAACTGTAATCTGTCTGGAAGTAGGAAAGGGGGCTGCCATTTTAACGAAAACTCCCCAAATCGATTCTGTCCGCGTAGTAGGCAATGGGGCCCGCGATTATAATGTAAACTTCCCAACTCGATTGTGTATGACAATAGGCAAGTGAGCCTGCCGTTATATCACAAATCCGTAACAAACACTTTACATTGGAAACAACGTACGGGGACCTCCCAATGCTCTATCTCGGATAACGCTAAGAGACATGCAATTTTAAAACAATCTTATTTACTGCATGTACACTATTTACTTCGATATTCGTATACAATGTAGAATATCGTAGCGAAGCACGGGTACATTCGCTAGTCAACAATAACATTACATTGACCATTGTTTGTGGTGATGTTCTTTGTCTCTTACGCTGCCGCTCAACTCCGATAGATGGGATTACTGCTGCGTACCGAGTATAACAGCCTGACTGAATATTGGGGAAAATAGCCGCGGAGTTAGAAAACTTTCTTCTTTAGCATGTCATTCCTCTGGTTCATACATTTTCTGATACCATACTGCTGGTACGTAACACACTGCTTCATCATAGTATTCCAGCTATTCGATCCCTACTCTGACGCGCTGTTTTGAATGATCAGTGTGCTCTCTCAAGGCAGTGGTATACTTAGTAGTAGTAGTAGTAGTAGTAGTAGTAGTAGTAGTAGTAGTAGTAGTAGTAGTAGTAGTAGTAGTAGTATGACCTGGTCTAGAATTACCCCTCCCCCTCCCCGAAAAAAGACTAAGAGTGTTCACGGATCATGGCTGTCAGAGGCCTGGTCATTCCAGCTCTGGAAGCTTGGACTGTTATATTGGCAGCATAGTACTGTTCGTTAAAAGTGAGAAAATGTGTGGTTTTTCATTTGATTGAGTATTTAATGTGAAATCATTGCCTTTACTCGCGCAGTTGCAATGCCCTATGTTCATTTCAATTGGGAAAACCCACTAAGACAATCTTTCTGAGGATGTAAAAAGGCAGGTGGAGAATGAGTGTCTGTCATTACAATGCAATTCCTCAACCTGATTGAGACTGATGGTAGGAAAGCGGGCCTACCATTACAATGAAAATTTCCTAACGCAGTCGTCATATGAGAAAAGGCGTTTGGTGATTTCTCCGTCGCGTTTCTAGGGTAACGTTAAGCGCTAAGAAATTTAATACAGTCTTGCTCATAACGCGTACTCCACCTAACCTACTGTTCTGTATACAATGTAGAATTCCGTAGCGAAGCACGGGTACATCAGCTAGTATATATATAAAATAAGAGTTTTGTCTGTACATTGCTCAGAATTTAAAAAGGATGGTATTTCTGTATTAGTCATGCCCACAGTAAGAAGGAAATGCCATTTTTACTTTTCCGTAATGTCTGTCTGTCTGTCTGTCTGTCTGTCTGTCTGTCTGTCTGTCTGTCTGTCTGTCTGTCTGTCTGTCTGTCTGTCTGTCTGTCTGTCTGTCTGTCTGTCTGTCTGTCTGTACTCGCATCACGAGAAAACGGCTGAAGAGAATTTAATGAAAATCGGTATACAAAATCGGGCATTAAGTCGCTATAATCTAGGCCATAAATAATTTTATTCACGCTGACTGAAATGGTAGTTTAGGGGAAGGCCTAAAACTTAATTCTCAAATATTTATGTTATTAGTGGTCATATCGTAATGAAAATCGGTATACAAAGTCGGGGAATAAGTCGCTATAATCTAGGTCATAAATAATTTTACTCACGCTGAGTGAAATGGAAGTTTAGGGGAAGCCTTATAATTTAATTCTCAAATCTTTGTTATTAATGGTCGTATCTTAACGAAAATCGGTAGGGAAAGTCGAGGAATAAGTTGCTACAATCTAGGACTTAAATAATTGTGTTCACGCTGAGTAAAATGGTAGTTTAGGGGAAGGCCTACAATGTAATTCTCAAATATTTATGTTATTGGTGGTCCTATCTTAATAAAAATCGGTATGCAAAGTCGACGAATAAGTAGCTATAATCTAGGCCATAAATAAGTTTATTCACGCTAAATGAAATGGTAGTTTAGGGTTAGGCCTAAAATTTAATTCCCAAATAATTATGTTATTATTGGTCGTATCGATAAATACTACATAACTTAAGTTATAGAGTATTATATTTCCGATCATTTATACATTGTTACCATAGCGGCCATGATCAGAGATATTCATGAATTTGGATTTTTGTTACCACGTCCTTATCAGCGCCGAGTCACGAGAAAATGGGTAGACAGGATTTAATGAAAATCGGTATGTAAATTCGGAGAATAAGGAACTACAGTCTACGCTAAAAAATTTATAAGACGGCCTAAGATCACAGAGTCGAAAGAAAACTAAATGTGAAGGCCTACAATATAGAAAGCTCATAAAAATGATCAAAAATAGCATTACATTGGCCATTGTTTGTTGTGATGTGCCTTGTCTTCTGTTGTCACTCATCTCCGATAGACAGGATTACTGCTGCGTACCAAGTATTTTTTTTAAATTTCCCTGACGTCGGACTGACGCAGTTAGGTCTTATGGCAAAGGTGGGAGAAGAAAGGGCTATGAGTGTGAAGGAAGCGGCATTGGCCTTAATTAAGGTATAGCCCCAATCTTTTCCTGGTGTGAAAATGGGAATCCACGGAATAACAGTCTGAAGGCTGCCGACAGTGGGATTCGAATCCACGATCTTCCGGATTCAAGCTCATAGCTGCGCGTCCCTAACCACACGGCCGACTCGCCCAGTCACACGAGTGTAACAGTCTGCCTAAATATTGGCGGGAATTAGCTGGGGAAATGGGTAACTTTCTTCTTTAGCATGCCATTCCTCTGTTTCACAAATTTTCCGATCCTGCTGGTACGTAACACACTGGTTCAGTATAGCATTCGAGCTATTCAATCCCTACTCTGAGGCACTGATTGGAATGAGAAGTGTGCAAATTCAATGGAATAATGGCAGAGAAGTGTTCACGGCTGTCTGCGGGCTGGTCATTCGAGTTCTGGAACTTAGGTATGTAGATCGACACCGTGGTACTGTTCGTTACAAGTGAGAAAATGTGCAGTTTTTCATTTGATCGAGTATTTTATATGATAACATTGCTTTTAACCGCTACATTTCTACTGACGTTTATGTAATGACCTATATTGACTTACGTTAGGAAAACCACAAAGTCAGTCTCTCTGAGAATCCCGTAGCGAAGCACGGGTACAATAGCTAGTCTAATATATAATCAATCAATCAATCAATCAATCAAAAAAGAGTAGCGTTCCGACAAAAGAGTAGCGTTACAAAAATGTTGCAATGTTTGGGTTGGGAAGAATTGAGAGAAAGAAGAAGAGCTGCTCGACTAAGTGGTATGTTCCGAGCTGTCAGCGGAGAGATGGCGTGGAATGACATTAGTAGACGAATAAGTTTGAAAGGCGTTTATAAAAGTAGGAAAGATCACAATATGAAGATAAAGTTGGAATTCAAGAGGACAAACTGGGGCAAATATTCATTTATAGGAAGGGGAGTTAGGGATTGGAATAACTTACCAAGGGAGATGTTCAATAAATTTCCATTTTCTTTCAAATCATTTCGGAAAAGGCTAGGAAAGCAACAGATAGGGAATCTGCCACCTGGGCGACTGCCCTAAATGCAGATCAGTATTGATTGATTTAATATATAATCAGAAAGAATGCTTTCCCAAAGCTTACATGCAATGCATGTTAAACTGACTGACCTGTAATTTTCAGCTTTATGTCTATCACCCTTTCCTTTATACACTGGGGCTACTATAGCAACTCTCCATTCATTTGGTATATCTCCTTCATGCAAACAATAATCATATAAGTACTTCAGATATGGTGCTATATCCGCAACCAATTGCCTTTATTATATCCCCAGACATCTTATCAATTCTTGACGCTTTTATTTTTCAACTTTTGAATCTTACTGTAAATGGCATTGTTATCGTAGGTAAATGTTAATAATTCTTTAGTATTAGTCACCTCCTCTATCTGAACATTATCCTTTTAACAAAAAAACTTTACCTACTGCTGACTGAATACTTCTGCCTTTTGAAGGTCCTCACATACACACTGCCCTTGTTCATTAATGATTCCTGGAATGTCCATCTTGGAACCTGTTTCTGCCTTAAAGTACCTATACACAATCTCCCATTTTTCACTAAAGTTTGTATGACCGCCAATTATGCTTGTCATCATTTCAATTTCCTAGTCAGTTTCTTCAATTTCCCCTTACTTCCACAGCCATTTCTAACTCTATTTATTTCCAACTTTCCTTCTTAGTTGCTTCACTTCTCTGTTTCACTTCTCTGTTTGCTCAAGTACAAGAAACTGATTCATTCAACACCGTTAATCCCTGTCAACAAAGTATCTGCCTATGAATTTGTACAGCAGTTCTGAACGCGTTATGAAAACACACAGTTATTTCTATGTTCACCATGAGTGTAGATCTATAATCAGTTGTCTAAGAGAAACAGATAAGGGTAAGAACAAGCGTTAAATTCAGCCGACATATTAAGCCAATATAATTCTTTACAAATCCAACAGGTTACGAGAAAGGAATACCGGTACCTAAAGGTGCGATTCTGTAATATAAAATGTTAGAAGGGCGATGATGTTCAATTTCGTGAGGCTATTGCTAGGGTGGTGGAGGGAAAAATAGATGGAAGGAAGGGAAGAGAAAGAAGAAGGTTTGGAATGTTAACAGATGTCAAACAAGGAAGAAAGCTATGAGCAACGGAAGCAAGATGCTCTTGACAGAGGATCGTGGAGACTGTCCAGTTGATACCTGTCTCAAGACAGATTCACACAAGAAGAAGATTGCTAGGCAAACGTGCTCTTACTTACTGAAGCGGGGAAGCCCCTCAGGTATGTACTTGCGGTGGTCATCTGATCGTATTACACATCCTTACGGATTACACGGACCTGGCTGATTCAATGCCGTAGTCTAAAACACCCGAGAACCTGATTCTACTAATTGACGACCAGGCAGCAAACCTCGTCAGCCGTTGTATGAGGGCTAGTGGCTTGATTTATCGTGTTTAAATGTGAACGCCCTATTTGTTTGTAATTTTTATGTCATTGTTAAGTGCATTTTTATTCTGTTGACTTTCTTTTAGTATGTGTGTGTGTGTATTTTTAATGTGTTTTAACTTATAATTTGCATAAAATATACTATTTCACTTCAAAGACAATGCCGTATTTCATTTTATTACATTTTAATCTATTCTCAAACGAATGTTATAAAATAATGCATTGTGAATGAGATCCACAGATTATCTAAATTCATGTTCATTTCTAATTATTATTTTAAGTTCTAGTCAGAGGATAAATTTTAAAATTTCAATCATCATTACATTTCGTTTCATCTCGTACAATTAGGGACCGATGACCTAGATGTTAGCCCCCTTTAAACGACAAGCATCATCATCATGCATTGTTCTTGACGTTGTGTCAGAAGCTGCCACGGAATGGGCGTGTATCCCATGCGTCTTTAGTGTCATATACATTGCGATGTGCCTGCAATGCCGTGTACTGTTATGCTTACTTGTTTATCAAGAATTTATTATGTTTTCTCTGGGATTTATCGTATTTATTCTTCATTTCTGGAATTACTAGTCTTTAAAATATTTGTTTGCTATGTATGCTATGCTATGCACGTCATAAATTAGTAAGCGTGCTACGAATATTTAATTAATTCCATTTAATTAATTTTTAGTTGTAACATAGATATTTAATTGAGTGTTATGGATTTATTCCAAGGAGTCCTCCATTTAATTTAATTATTTATCAAAAAAGGGAATATTTGAATTTATATTTGCTATTTCTTTCTTGAATTTTGTTTAAATTCTGTTTTACTTCAATTAGATCTTAACTTTGACATTACATTTTTATAAAAGTTATATATGTTGTCTCATTTAAATAGATTTATTATGAGACATATCAAAAGACGGATTTCACTTGGACGTATCGCTATGATGACTATGTCCCCGATCTGGAAGAGCAGAGATATCAGTTTGGCTACCAAGTACAGATTAGTCAATGCGATTATATTCCCATTGTCAATGTATGGATGTGTGAGCTGACGCTGAAACAGACAGACAAAAATAAGATCGACGCTTTTGAGCTCCAGTGTTGACGAAGAATCTTATGAATACCATGGACTAAAAAAATCACCTACAAGGCAGTTTTAGAACGCACCAAGCTCCGCATGTCATTGGTTGCTAAGATTATGAATCTGAGTCTAGCATACTTCGGTCACTTTATGCGATCAGATGCATTAGAAAAAGCAATCAGGCTGGGAATGATCAGCGGTACAAGGAGACCAGGTCGCCACAGGACTCGTTGGTTAGACACAACCCTCACCTGGAACAACTAAAGAAGGCAGTGCGGAACAGGACAACTTGGAGTACGCCGAGGGTCGGATCCGACTGAAGGGATATCATTATGACACAGGTCCTCAGTGTAGCAAACACTAAATGTCCCCTCCTTTTTCAATTTTCAATTTTGGTTCCTGCAGCACGTCTTCCACATGGGGCATTTTCTGGAGAGGGAGTGTTAAGGTATGCTGCTGTTATTTTATTTTGCTTGTTTGCTTGTCTCCGTTCTTCTGTCCACCTTTGTTTAGACTAATACTCCGTCCAGCTACGCCAACGTCCGTAGTCGTGTTGAAACACCGGATCGCGTGAGAACTCCGAAGTTAAGCAACATTGGGCGTGGTCAAGATTTGGATGGGTTGCCACGCACTGTTGGTGGAGTGTAAGGGAATGGAGGAGCGGAAAGAAATTTTCCACTCTACCGTACGTAAACTCCGGCTCAGGCACACCTCTGCGGAGTTTCTGACCTGCCTTCGGGCAGAATCCACCCATACCGTACCATCTACTATCCATAGGATCAACGTAGACCAAATACTGGAGCTACACTGTTGTTGTGTACGATGTACGTGAATAAATAAATAAATAAATAAGATTACTCCGCGAATCAGATTCAGTGATTTGTGTTCTTTCAGTTTGACAGGAATATCGTCAAGTGGCCGCCATTCAGCAACCGATAAGCGTCAGATGCTTTGCACGTCTTGACAACAAACTACTATTGAATGTGCTCTTTAGATGGTCAAGTTCGCCGTAGGCAGGGACGTATTGTTAGGGCCTGTTAAGGCCTGCAATGCAGGCAGGATCGAAGTCCCGCAAACTCCTAGCAAAAAGTAAAATTAATGTTTACCCTATTGTTTCTGTACGGAAATGGTGGGGTTGGTTTTGTAGAAAGAGTCGAAATAGCAGCTCTTATGATCATTGAGTTGAGTGTAACACAGCATAGCTGTAAACAATGCTTGCCTTCGACGTCTCTCCCAACACTGCCACACGCTCCTCTCAAGAGACCCGCACCAAATTATTTAAAAGCCAGGCAGAGTGGCTCAGATGGTTGAGACGCTGGTCTTGTGACCCCAACTTGGCGGGTTCGATCCTGGCTGAGTCCCGTGGTATTTGAAGGTGCTAAAATACGCAAGCCTCATGTTGGTAGATTTACTGGCACGTAAAAGAACTCCTGCGGGACTAAATTCCGAAACCTCGCGTCTCCGAAAACCGTAAAAGTAGTTACTGGGATGTAAAGCAAAATAACAGTATTACTATTAATTATTTAAAAATAAATACAGCAATGAAAATTAATGGCATAATATAATATTTTATTCAGAAAATGATACTTCATTTATGTGTAGTGCAACTGAAATATTTTTAAGCATAGTTTTGCTGAATAGTTAACTTTTTTTCACACATTAATTCGACAAAAATCAATAGTGCAAAAAGTAGGTTGTTGTGGTAACTCAGATTCTACTCAGTTTCGAAATAGTTGTCTTTCAGCGAAGGTAATTACAGGCTTATTAGTTGTACGGTTTGTAATTTTTCAAATTGTTATTTGAAAAGGACTTATATAATTTTGTTCGTTTATTTTTCTGTGTTGTATTCGAATATAATTTTATAAATGAGACCTATGTATCGGTTACAAACTATAGTTCTGTACTTACCGAAAAAAAAAATTTTGTATACAAACAGCTAAGTGGTGTACGGTAGGCATATCAGCAGCGTAGTAGTTAAACTATGGATACAATCAAATAAAGCCTATTAAACATTATTTTCATAATCTTACAGTATTTAATGATCCCTTTGTTTATATAATTTGAAAATATATTGACCTGGTTCTACCTGTTGTAATTTAATTTCAGTTATTCATAGGTTTTACATCTTATTTGAGGGAGTCCGAACCTTTATTTTGGCGCGCGGGCCTGTACCACATTCGTTACGCACCTACCATGTCCCCACTGAACAAACTAGACTTCACCAGCTGGGAGTCATGGCAGCCACCAGTAACCTAAGAAGCTGGTTTCCAGAATTTCACACTGCGCTTATTCCCAGGAGTAATCGTACCCTGTACCCTCTACAGGTATCGTTCTTTTGGAAGCCATGTTCAAAGGTATTCCCGCCCTAATCCGTCAATTCCGATCACGGGATGTTCTTGTAGCCACCAGACAGCAAGATAAGGTGTTGGCGGAGTCTAGTGTTAAATGATGCCTTGTACTCTTGCACTCGATAGAGATTGGCTGTAGATACCGTCCAGGCTTTTAGACGTTGTATTGCACGTAAGAGGACATTGCCCAAGGAGCACTCATATAAAACATTGATCGCCTTAACGATTACCAGTGCCCCCGCCCACAGAGATGCCGGTACCTACTTGTGAAATCATTTCCGTAGTCCAAAACCATTCCAAGTTAACACATTTTAGTCGCCTTTTACGACAGGCAGGGGATTCCGTGTGTGTATTCTGTGCCCCGGACTAACAGGTGTCTTTTGAAGTTCTTCAGATGGACGGATATTTTAATTTCACCTGAAAGATTGGCTGCAGGTAATATCGATTTCAAAATATGTACAATATTTTTTAAATTAACGTTAACAATATGAGATGATAAATAACAACAGTGAAGATTTATTAGTGATAATTATGACAACCACCTTAATGTCCCGAATTTGTAAAATTGCTCGTGGTGTAGGCAAGTTCAGCATTTTCACTTAGCTGTTCTCCTAAAATGAAAACTTCGTACATTGTACATTCCATTAACAATCGAGCAACCCTTTCTCTTCAAACAGTGGCAACAGGCATTTCATTGCACTGACGTACGCTTCATTCGTATATATCTTCATCTGACGCTCTGACCAATCTTCGGACTCAACTTCATCAAAGTCTAAGCCGTCTTCTGGTTTTGAAAGAACAATCGGTAGAATAGCTATTGCAGCCACAAGGCCGTAGAACGCACAGTCATCGAAGGCCTTCCTTATTACAGCAAGAGGAACTGATCGGTGTGAACAACCAAGGATTTCCAGTGTCTCCAGTAATGTAGTGTGAAATTCCTCTATCAGTTTGTCCACGTAATTCATTCTTATTTCCTGGTTGGTACAAGCGTACAGAAAATATTGGAGATCTAGCCCCGGTGAACTATAATGCACAAGTTGAAAGTCAACAAATCGTAAATCTTCAAGAACACAGTCAGCATATTTGAACATGATGTTGTTCGTCCAAATATCCCCATGAAGAAGAACGTTAAAATCATCATCTTTACGTTTAGTGATCTCTACTATTTTGTCATAATACTTGCTTTCCAGCTTCTTCAATTTACAGGCGTATTTTTCGAAACCTGGCCATTGTGAAGCTGCCTCTGAGAGACATCGAATTCCAGTCTCGAACTCCTTAATCATGTCGTCCTTCATATCCTCATTAAAAAAACATTTGTTATAACTTTCAACAGCTGAAGGATTCTGATTATGAAGACCAATGGAAGCTGCATGGTATCGTGCTAGGGCTTTTATAACCATAGTGCAGTGCGTCAAATCCAAGCCCTCATATCTCTTTGCCAGAGTAAACCCAGAATGCCGTAAGTCTTCCAGTACAATGAATTGGATGGGATCGTTTCCATGGTAGACGCACTTTGCAGCGAATGGTTGATATACTCCTGGCTTGGCATCATTCAGGAGCTTGTGCATAGCTGGAAGAGTTTCCTGCAGCATTCGGGTCTCTATATCGAAGATGTTGCCCTTCTTAAGCATTGATTCTCTATATCCTCCCTGAGGATGACATTTCACGATCACACGACGTTCTAGTGAACCTTCTAACCTGGCAATTATCCTGTACATGTCACAGCTGTAGCCGTCTCCTACTGAATTTGCCATGGAAACTTCACATGAGAGGACAGTCAGATTGGGATTGTTATCCCCAGAACGGAGAGCCTTCTGGACGAAGTCCTTATTTAACCAAGATGGTATTGGAGGCGTCGCATCTTGTCTGTCACCAGCCATGTTGGAGAGGGATGATATATCCTACAAGAAAAAGACCATAAATTAGTGTGTTTCAATATTTGCCCTGTTTTTGTATTGGGTCGGGTGTGAAGTGAAAAGAATCCTTGTAGCTTTTATGACAGGATGCAGTTCCCTAAGTTAACTTCATCAGAGGAGTTAGTGAGACGAAATGAATGACTTGATATATGATGGTAGGAAGGCATATGGTGAAACCCGGCGCCGGCATATAGCCTACACTTGTCCAATAGCACCTTCAATTCTTAACCTCTCCATCTGACGGAATAATCCCCGTCAACAGCGCCATATGTCCTCGTTCCATATGAACACTGCGGAGAGGTTAGGAATTGAATCCAGGCTTTTGGCACGCAATCTAGCGATTACAAATAGTACACCGTATCACCACTTATCCTACCCTGTGCCTAATATTTTGATTGTGAAAAGTTCTTCTGCTAACTATGGTGTCAGACAATACAGACTTGACACATTGATGATCATGGCAATAAGGCAGAAAAACATAAATTAGTATCAATTACAATGTAAAACGCTAGTGTAGTAGAGTACCCATTAGTCTGACCCCATTCCCTCTAGGATAACCCATAATTCGGGTTAAGTTTTAGAGACGAAAAATGTCACAATTTGCATCCTGAAATAGGTTTAAAACTTTATTACAAAGTAATATCATATGTATATAAACCTAGCTAAACCTGGCCACGCTTCGCTGTGGCTTATTCTGATATGAAATGAATGGGTAAGTAAATAAATTAGTGAAATGCATAATCGAATACTTTCCTGAATCGATTACTATGCATCCGAAAACATTTAAGAATCGAAACTCGCATTCGAAACCAAGTTATCGAATCTAACATAACTCAAGTAATTGAAATGAAAGTGCACTCTGGACATCAGGAACAATTCAGTGTCCATGAAGCGCTTTAATAAAGACTAGCCTTGTACGTTGTATATAATATTTGACGAACATATAAAAAATTTAAATTGCAGCAATATTATATCCATTTCATATCACGCCATTGGTCGTTGTCAAAATGTCCAACTCTACTCTGTGTTTACATTCGTATTTTATGTACATATATATATATACATTGCTCAAAATAAACGTTTCACAATTTTGGTATGAACTAGAGTACACACATGCTATTTCACATCCATGGTGTTCTACAGAGTTGTTCGTTTATCCCTCGGTGACATTAATGTGGTGGAATATTGAAGTCAAGTGCTTAATCTTCCAGTCGTTGCAGTTATCTTTGTGACCGCACCCCGAACATGAGTGGTTCTTGACGTACAGCATGATCTGTCAGTGCTGTGTGAGCTGTCGTATTGGTAATCAGCGCAGGCAGGTTAGAGCACAAGACATGGGAAGGCATTTACCGCCAGAACAGTTCTTGCGTGCAGTAACCTTTCTTGCAGGAAGGACGCACTCAGCGTTATGTGGCAAAGCGGCTTGGAGTGTCTCAACTAGTCATCTGCAAGTAGTATCAGCGATATCAAGAGCTACACAATGTGAAACACTGATTTTTCCAGGGAGAAAACGTAAAACAACGCAGCCTGGTGACTAAAATCGCCGCAGTACAACCAGGAAGCTACGAGGTGAACTAATTAATTCACATGGGACTGTCGTCAGTACACAGACAGTCCGAAATAGACCAAGGGAAGGTCAGCTCAATTCCCGGAGACCGCTTAAAGTGGCCCGGTTGACCTCTCATCACCAAAGATGCCTTTTGCAGTTTGCACAACAGGATGTCAACTGGCAGCTCCGACACTGGACTCCAGTATTCTTTACTGAAGAATCTAGATTCCAGCTTTCTGGGTCAGATGGTCGTATTTCAGTCTGGTGACGTCAGTGAGAACGGAATTTACCTTGCAAAGTGCAGGAAAAATCCGCTTACAGTGATGGATCAGCCATGGCTTGGGGAGGAATATATTTGAACCATAAAAGTGACATCGTAGTCATTCACGGACTTTCGACAGCTCTGCGCTACATTGATGAGGTTCTGGAGAACCATGTACTACCGATCGCTGACAATATCGGGCAACATTTCACATTAGTGCATGATGGAGCTCTGCACATTCTGCTAGGACCACCAGGGACTTCCTTGTAGCTTCTGGAAATCAAGCAATGGACTGGCCCGCATGTAGCTCCGACCTCAATTGTATCGGACATCTGTGGGACCAACTTGGTAGGCGTATCCAGAATCACCCACAGAAACCCCGCAAACTCCAGGAGCTGACAGCAGCATTATTGGAAGAATAGAGAGCCATCCCCAAAGACGCAGTCTGGAGGCTTATCCGAATCATGCCAAGCCGGTGTGCTGCTGTGCTACGAGCCACAGGAGGGAACACAGAATTCTGAAAAAGTGTTAACTGTAAGTTTCAGTTTGTTTTCAGTTACATTCAAGAGCCGTGACTTTCGGTTTTGGACCACTGTGTCTGTTTGGGACATTCAAGCGTAAACGTGTGTGTACATTTTGTTCATTTTTGGTTTCTGTACAAATAAAGGAACATGTTTAGGTTCTGTATAATCTACGTCTGCAAAATAAAAGCATACGAAGTACTACAGCCGACCAAAAGTTTGGTCCTTTTTTGTGAGCACTATATGGTGAACATCAATTGGGATAACTAACATTTAATATCGTCGAGAGAGTGGCCAAGTGGGTCGGGGCACAAGGATGCGAGTTTGCGTTAGGGAAGGACTGGGTTCGAATCCCCATGTCGACAGCCCTGAATCTGGATTTCCGTGGTTGCCCATTTTCACACCAGTATAAAACTCGTACTATGGCTGGCGAAAACACAGACGACAATCGGCTACGTTTAGAGCTTTGCAAGCACAGGACACATTTATTCATGTTTATGCACATTCATTCACATTTTTTTACAGTAACAGGCAGTGAGTTACCTAATTACATGAACCTCCTAGCATGAAAGGTTCTTCATAAAACATGGCGGCGTGTTCCCATCCTCCTATATACAGGAATTCTTAACGGACTAAAAAGACATAGCGTCGGTCGTTGTCGCCTAGCGACAATCTGTCCTTCAAGGTCGATCTATTTTTGGTGCGACTTTGTAATTAAATCAATTCCATAAAATTACTCATAATAAAAGACTACCTACACGATTTCGTTCAAAATAATTTCTAAACACTCTAGTATTCGAATGCAACGTTGTGTCAAAATTTTTAGTCAATCGATCGACCACTTTCAGGGTCTTGCGATCACAAACTTACGCAGGTCGAATTTTTATATATAAAGGTTTGTATTTCCACTAGTTCTGTGCATTTCATTTAATAACCCAATGTCTTGTTGTAAAAATTGATTCCAATAACGATATCGACGATGCAGCCCTCGTAATATAAGCTCATCTTGCTTATTTCCCTATCTAAATAAAGAAGTATATTTTATCTGACTATTGATTCGGCCCATTGGTGTAGGGGTAGCAAGCCTGTCTCTTACACCATTGACCCAAGTTTGATACCCGGCCAGGCTAGGGATTTTTACCAGGATCTGAGGGCTAGTCCGAGGTCCTCTCACCCTACGTGATAACACTTTAGGTGTTACCTGATGGTGATGCGGCGACCCCGGCCTAGAAAGCAAAAAATAATGACCGAGTAATTCTTCGTGTCGACCACACAACACCTCGTAATCTGCAGGCCTTTGGACTGAGCAACGGTCGCTTGGTAGGCCAGGGCCTTTAAGGGCTATTGTACCATGGGGAATTCAGATCATGGCTCCAGTGAACAATCAGCTATAAGAATATCGAAACCTTCATCCAAACAACGGCTGCTGTCTATCTCCAAACTTGTATATGAATATTGATTTTTCACGACCACATTGTAATCAACCTATTAGATCGGGTTAAGTACATTTAGTACGTGTTGAAGGGGCCACCATAGCTCAATTGGTAGAGCAACCGACGACCTACTACCTGTTGAAGAGGTTGAAGGATTACAATGTGGTCGTGAAAATTCAATGTTCATTGACCTGGCCCACGACGGGCGACTCTATAGTGTGATGGCCTGTAGCCTAGAGACTTTCCAACAGAACAAACATGACCTAGCAAATCATAGCTCCAGTGGTACAGCAAATAACGTGAAATCGGGAGATTGTGGGTTCGGATCCCACTGGTGTCCGGTTGACCATTTTTGTTCTGTACTTAACATTCCTTCAGCAAGTACTAAATGTACGTAACACGACCTAATAGGTTGAAATTCGATTTCGATTACAATGCGGTCGCGAATATTCAATATTCATTGACTTGGCCAACAACCGGCGACTCTACAGTGTGATGGCAGTAGTGCCAGACCTGTAGCTTAGATCGTTTCCAATAGAACAAAAATCACCCAACCCATCATAACTGGATTGGTAGAGCAACTGAGTCGAAATCGGGAAGTTGTGGGTTCGGATCCCACTGGTGCACGGTTCAATCAAAAAATCACTACTGATCTGCATTTATGGCAGTCACCCAGGTGGCTGATTCCCTTCCGTTGTTTTTCTCACCTTTTTTTTTAATGATTTCAAAGAAATTGGAAATTCATTTAACATCTCCCTTGGTAATTTTTCCAATCCCTAACTCCCGATCCTACAAACGAATATTTGCCCCTATTTGTCCTCCTGAATTCCAACTTTATCTTCATATCGTGATCCTTTCTATTTTTAAAGACACCCCTCAAACGTATTCGTCTACTAATGCCATTCCGCTCCATCTCTCCACTGGCAGCTGGGAACATACCACTTAGTGGGGCAGCTCGTCTTCTTCCTCCCAAGTCTTTCCAGCCCAAACTTCACAACAGTTTTGCAACGTTACTCTTTTGTCGCATATCACGCAGAACAAAATGAGCTCTTTTCTTTGGATTTTTCCATTTCTTGAATCAAGTAATCCTGGTGAGGGTCCATACTCTAGTTGGGGTTTAACCAGAGACTTGTATTTTACTCCAGCTTTATTAGCCGTTTTCCAAAGATCTTATGTACTTTTTAAACTCTCTCATGCCTGTTTTATCTGCCATATGGTACTGCCTAATAGCCATACATTTAAGACCTTCCTTTCTATCATATTTATTTTTAAATACGACAAAAACAGCCACGTGATCACTAATACCGTATATTACTTCGGTTTCTGTATAGAAATCAACTGGATTTACCAGCAACACGTCAAGAATATTCTTTCCTCTACTTGGTTCCATCACTTTCTGAATCAGCTGTACTTTCCATATTAGCTTATTTGCCATTTGTTGGTCATGCTTCCTGCCGTTCGGATTTGCTTCCCAACTGACACTGGTAAATTCAGATCTCCCGCTACAATCACATTCCTTTCCATGTCGTTTCCCACACAGCTGATTATCTTTTCAAATAATTCTGAATCCGTGTCAGCGCTACTCTTTCCCGGTCTGTACACTCCAAAGACATCAAGTTGCCTATTATCTTTATAAATTAGCCTTACACCTAGAATTTCATTTTTCCCGTCCTTAATATTTTCATAGCTTACAAATTCTTCTTTCACCAGAATGAATACTCCCCCTTCCACCATTCCTATCCTATCTCTACGGTACACACTCCAGTTCCATGAGAAAATTTCTGCATCCATTATATCATTTCTCAGCCATGATGCAACTCCTATTACAATATCTGGTAAATATATATCTATTAAATTAATTCTATCCCTTCCTTTACAATACTTCTACGGTTCAACGCTAACATTGTTATGCCATCCGTACTTGACTTCCAGATACCTCTCCCTATACCACCCCGTTTCCATGAATATACCCCCATATAACCCTTCTAAGTAAATTTCCTAACTTATACTTTCCACTGCGGTCTAAGTGAAGACCATCTGAGCGCAGATCCCTATATTCTTCCCACCCATTACGATCTACAAATCTCATTCCCAGTTTCACACATACCCACTCCATAGTCTCATTTAAATCCCCAATCACCTTCCATTCAGTATCCCTCCTACACAGTATTTCACTGATAACAACCTCCTCATCCTTAAACTCCACCCGTGCTGCATTTTCCAGATCCCACACATCCCCAATTACGTTGGTACTTATACCACCTTCTCCTTTCCCTCCTCCTTCTCCTCTACTTTCCTCAACATCTGCATCAACCTAATTCCTGGATAACACTTTCCCCACATGTATAACAGTGGAATACCCCATGACCAGTGCTTCAACCTTACCCCCCCCCTCTCATATGATCCCCTCCCCTCCTTGTCAACCCTAACCTTCCTCACAGCTGCAGAAGCTACTTCCTCCTCCCTTTTCTCCCCTACTATGACCCTGTTCCACCTGTCTTTTCATATCATCTATTCTACATTTCCCTTTCCTAACTTTTCCCTTCCTCCTACTTCTACACTTCTCAGCAACAGTTCCCTCTTCTTCATCTTCCCTCTGTTGTTATATCTTCAGTGACTCGTACCGATTTCTCACAGACACCTGCCCTGAATTCTGATCCTGCATAGAGCCCTTACACTGCAATCTCTCTTAGCAGTTTATAGCACCTATCTTCTATAATTCCCCCCTTTCCTTCCCATCCTCATTTCACACCTACTATATTAAGTACATTGTTTGAGAAAAGCCTGCCTTCCTTCCTGTCTTCTGAGAGAATCTTAATTATATCCCTCAATCACTCCAACTCCTCCCTCATACTATTTAACGCCTGGCCACACGCACAGTTCCTACACTTGCACTCCTTATCCATTCTTTACGGAAAAATGAAAAAGAAAAGGAAAAATTAAATAACGTATTACGTGCAAATAAAATTAAGGAAAGAAATATTGTATAGGATAGTATACAGTACAAAGATCCTCTCATATTATAGAATCCTACTTTCATTATATTTTAGGTAATGCCTATTTTTCTTTTTCGAACACTCCACTGCCCGTATGCTACATGAGTTCAGCCGGTGACGCAATGAAAGTAGGGTGGACGAGACTTCAAGCCTGGTAAGTGACTTCTGGCGGTTCTCATCCAACTATTCCATCTATACATCTGTTTGTGAAACCTAATTAAATCATGTTGCCCTTAATTGCCCAGTAAGGGTACAATATCTTCAACACGTACAAAATATACGTAATAAGACCTAAAAGCTTGAAATTAGATTTCAAAACTAGTATACGTTTCGTTTTTTCTCTTTCATTTTATAGTATCTACATGCACTTGATAATATATGAAAATCATCAGAATAGTGCACTGAAACATATTCAGTAATATATTTCACCACAGACCGTACAATGAACAGGACGTAACTCTCTTATTCTGACGGAACCCAAAGCCAAGATATAGGACAGAGGTGCTCAGCTGGGCACCCGTTGAGGCTAGCGAAACATGTCCCATATATAACTTTTTAACTAATGAAGATATTTTAAATGTGACAACATTATAATGTATTGAACAGGTGGATTCATAATAAAACTTTGTTATTGTATATCAACAGATTTCAATACGGATTAAAACATGAGATTAGTCACTTGCAACAAATCATTATGGTGTATAATCAAAGTAGAATGCTGCAAATGTCTCTTTCAACAGTATTGCATTGGACATGCTCCGGCTTATGTCAAAAATGATATGAACATATGCGGCCCGAAGAGATAAATTTCAAAACTATCACACAGTAATACTTTCAGAAAATACATATACTGTACTCTGTATATTTTATTAATGCCCGAGCATTCGATTTCTACAGTTATGTTTTTATTACTTATTCAGTATTGTAATTATTTTTAACAAAATAATAGCTCGACGTCTAGATACTCTCTAGATAAATTCTGGACCTCTCGTTACATTACTAGAGAAAATACACTCTGCGTGCTTTTCCCATCTTGATATGTAACTGAGGGTGTGATGATGATGATGATGATGATGATGATGATGATGATGATGATGATGATGATGATGATGATGATGATGATGATGATGATGATGATGATGACGATGCTTTTTGTTTATGGGCCTAACATAGGTCATCGGCCCCTAGTTGTACGAGATAGCCGCCGCAAGGTCACAGCGGTGAGGGGACTTCTCCTTTCAGCAAGTACAAGTGTGTTGCTATAGCCTGGCCGATCAGAAGACGATAGAATAGAATAGAATGGAATAGACCGAGCTCGATAGCTGCAGTCGCTTAAGTGAGGCCAGTATCCAGTAATCGGGAGATAGTCGGTTCGAGCCCCACTGTCGGCAGCCCTGAAGATGGTTTTCCGTGGTTTCGCATTTTCACACCAGGCAAATGCCGGGGATGTACCTTAATTAAGGCCACGGCTGCTTCCTTCCACTTCCCAGGCATTCCCTATCCCATCGTCGCCATAAGATCTATCTGTGTCGGTGCAACGTAAAGCAAATAGCAAAAAAAGAATAGAATAGAATAGAATAGAATACTCCCATCTACTAGTTCCAGGTCACCTGAAACTGGAGCAACAGCGTTATTTTATTGCAAATCATTAAATTCGATACAGGCATTACCATTGACCAGTTTTACTATTGCCATTAATGCTTTCATGGCCCGTACTTATAGACATGATATAGGCTTTTGGGCTTATGCCGTGTCAAGAAAATAAGATGAAATTCTTTGCATTTCGCAGAGAACTTTGCTCTGCGTAATCAGAAAATAATCTCGACTGTTCACGATGCAGGCTTCTCAAGGAATGATGTTTGAATTTAGACATTACTAGCAAATGTACCCGTGCTTCGCTACGGTACTCTACATTGTATACGGATATCGAAGTAAATTAGTGCACATTAAGTGAATAAGATTTTTAAATTGGGTTTGTCTTGGCTTTATCCGAGAATCAGTATTGTGAAAACCACAGATGTTGTTTCCAATGAAAGTGTGATTTGCGGAATTGCGATGATAACGGCAAGTCCACTTGTTTACTGCAATTCACAACGAAGAAAGTAATTTTCATTTAACGGCAGACCCCATTGCCTAGTGCGCGGCTAAAATCGATTTGGGGAGGTTTCATTACAATGGCAGACCCCAATTCCTACTTTCAGATAGATTACAGTTGAGGAACTTTTATTTTATTTGCAAGGACCTTCCTTACTGCCAGTCAAAAGTGAGTTGCGTTCTTATCTTTATAATGGCAGACGCATTTTCTAATGCCAGTCAGCTTCCTGCCAGTCACACCGAGTGGGTGAGATTCCATTATAATTAGCAGGCCACTATGCCTATCGTCAGTCACATTTTAGACGGGTCAATTTATTTAAAATGGAAGACACGCTCCCTAGAGTTCTGCTAGTCGAATCGAGAAGGGATTTATGCATTAAAATAGTGCACAAGAGATGGAGGACGACCCCATTCTTATTGCCTGTCAAAGTCGATGTGGGGAGGACTGAAAACAATAGCAGAAGTCCTCCTTCTGAGAGTCACTATCGATTTGCAATGTATTTAATACCAATGGCAGACAAACACTTTCTCGATTGCTACAAATCGACGTCAATGAAATAATATAGTCGTCATACGGAAGTATAAGGATGTTAACCATCATTTACAGAATAACAGCTGCTAAACGGTACATCAAATCGAAAAACAGATTGTACGATAAGCCGAACTTTCTGGCCATATCTTGGGGTCATCAGCTTACCCGTACCAAGTTTCACATTTCCGAGATTTCTGGAAGTGCCTCATTAATTCACGTCTTTTTTCATTTTTAAATATTTATATATACATCGCTCTAGCCCGACTTGCTTTTATATATATAGATAATAGAAGTGGTACGTTCATTCGTCACCAGATTGCTCACTGAACGAGGTACAGTGCTTGCTATTGTTCGAAGCGGAAGCTGACGGAACCATCAGAATCAGCCTGAGAGGGAGTCGCATAACAACGGGAGTACACACATATGAAAGAATGACATACATACAACACTGGAATGAAACATCTGGCGAAGAGAACCAGCATAAAAAATAGCGTTTGTTGGCTCCTCGGATGGAGAAGCAGCACACAACATTCAGCGAGCTGACTGGTAATGGTGCTAGTACGGAATTCTGTCGTTGCCTACCTAACTCCGCAGTGGTTGATGCTCTTCAGTTTCACAAGGCCGCTTTGCCTTGACGATCCATATGCTGCACTACCGTAGTCTAATCTCGGTAAAATGTGTGCCCCATACAATCGTAGGAGCAAGGTGTGAACAGCTCAACTTCGGCCCGCTAAGAAACTTCGAAATATTCAGTTCCTTAGTGCACTTACCTTTTAAGAACGCACATGTGGTTCACACGATGATTTACTTTCGGAAAGGTGGTCAAAAAATCGGTATGCCACCTCCGCCGACTTGGGTGCAAAAATGACTATAGGCTTAATTTTACGGTCCACTAAATACTTGTACGATCCCCTGTGGGTGGGGGACGCATACGAAGAATACGCCCACAGTATCCCCTGCCTGGCGTAAGAGGCGACGAAAAGGGCCGACAAAGGGATGATTGTATTAGAACCATGAAACTACTTGTGATTGGTACCAGAGAACACCATGGGTCGCCCTTAATTGCGAAGAGTACCACTATGTTAGGTACATAACAGGTTTGTGATTAGTAGAAGTAGAGAGTGGGTTCACTGTGTGTTTACAGTACCTGAGATTGGAACCACTATATGAGCGGCACCGTGAGTCTGCATTGCCTGTGGTTAGTAACTATGTGAGCAACACCACGGGAATACCGGCGCCCGTGATTAGTACACTAATGTGAGGAACACCATGGGTTTGCGTTGCCTATGAGTGGCGCGATTATGTGAGAAACACCATAGGTATGTGTTACCTATGCGACGTACGATACTTGTGAGTAGTACCATAATGTGTGAAAATCCGTGAGTCTACGCTACTTTTGATTAGTACCGCAACATCATAAATATCATGGTTCAACTTCACTAGCGTTAAGTACCATTATGAGGGGCCGTTGACCTGGATTTTGTACCCTTTTAGACCTCAAGCATCATCTTTTCAGGAATGTGGTTTAGGAGCAGTGCCTTGTCAGTAATGCTATTGTTTATGATAGCTTCTGGGAAGGTGCGGGTCGGATCCACTGCTTGTCCTAAATTCATATTCATCCTTGCATTCTTCATCATCACGTTTTAAATTCTGGTCAATGGATGATTTCGGACTTTTAAATTGCCATTACATTTGTCTCATGACTTAGATGTTAGGTCCCTTTAAACAACAACAAAACTTGTACGATTTCGGAAACGCCGATAACGAAATATTTTCCAGCAGGAGATATATTCTCTGATGCAGAATGAAGAGTTTTGAGCAAGTTAACAGGAAAGGTATACTCACTTTTAACAATAAAATGACCGGGCGAGTTGGCCGTGCGCGTAGAGGCGCGCGGCTGTGAGCTTGCATCCGGGAGATAGTAGGTTCGAATCCCACTATAGGCAGCCCTGAAGATGGTTTTCCGTGGTTTCCCATTTTCACACCAGGCAAATGCTGGGGCTGTACCTTAATTAAGGCCACGGCCGCTTCCTTCCAACTCCTAGGCCTTTTCTATCCATCGTCGCCATAAGACCTATCTGTGTCGGTGCGACATAAAGCCCCTAGCAAAAAAAGAACAATAAAATGAACCAACAAACTTACAGATTGAATCCCACCGTCGTGTCCATCGTGTCCATCGTGTCGACGGCACGAAAGATGATTTTCTGCATTTGTCCTATTTTCACACAAATCATGTTATCAGACTGCGCCTTAACCGAACTCATAACCGCAATACTTTTCCAGTTGTAGATAGAACCTCTCCCCGTGTCTGTGCGAATGTTGCATAAGTTCACGTTAGAGATAAAGCAAGTGCTCATTAATCTGACTTACATCAACTGTTCTCTACGATTCGCTGAGTCATTGAGTGAAGGCTGCTGCGGTAAAGAAGAACACACATTCAGTAGTTCATTACGAAACAGATATTCTATTCAACAACCAAGAGTGTGTCTGCACTGTACTGAATCGTTCAAACAGTAGAAGCGTCTGAATTCAAGTCGACGGGTTCTACCTCGGTTCACGCTCATGGTGTTTACTGGCACGTCGTAGAATCCCGCAGGACAAAAAACCGACATTACGGTGTCTTCGAAAACCGTAAAAGTAGTTAGAGATATGTAAAAGATTTTTTGTGTTTGTGAGAATCCTGTGGATTGTGCAGGAATGAACGGGAGCTAATTTATTTCCGTCCGTAGCCAGCTGGAGATACCTAGTGTTTACAGTGCACTATGTCTTCTGGTATGGTCTAGAACAAATTTATTACTTTCATTGAGCCTGTGTCAGTCCTTCCTTCACTTCGACAAATTAAAGTGGTGTGAGCGATGGTAGTAAGATCATTTTTTATGCAGTCTGTCCCCGACATGAATGATGTGAAAATGTCCCTCTAAGTCGCATCGACACAGATAGGTCTTATGGCGACGATAGGATAAGAAAGGTTTAGGAGTGGGAAGTAAGCGGCCGTGGCCTTAATTAAGGTACAGCCCCAACATTTAACTGGTGTGAAAACGGGAAACCACGAAAAATCGTATTCAGGGCTGCCGAAGGTGGGATTCCAACCGATGCAAGCTCAAAGCAGTGCTCCCCTAACCGCACGGCAAACTAGCCCGATCTCTGATAGGGTCGGTTGGTGCCTGCATATTATTATTATTATTATTATTATTATTATTATTATTATTATTATTATTATTATTTTGCTAGTTGCTTTACGTCGCACCGACACAGATAGGTCTTATGGCGACGATGGGACAGGAAAGGCCTAGGAATGGGAAGGAAGCGGCCGTGGCCTTAATTGAGGTATAGCCCCAGCATCTGCCTGTTGTGGAAATGGGAAACCACGGAAAACTATCCTCAGGGCTGCCGACAGTGGGGCTCGAACTCGCTATCTCCCGGATGCGAGCCCACAGCTGTGCGCTCCTAACCGCACGTCACCTGCATTTCAGCAGGATTAGCAGACTGATAAGAAATAGCAATTTTCGGCTCAGTGAGGAAAGTAACTGGAAACTACTCCCTCGTCATTTCCCAAGCATGCCTCATCAGTGACTCCCAGGCCATCTATAACAGCTAATGGCAGAGGTGTTGAGTATTCAACGAGCCTTCGATCTGATTACTAAACATAAGTTACAGTACGTACATTAACTAAATAATTATTAGTAATGAACGACGTTTCTGAAACTGTGCTCATACAGTGGGTCCAATTACTGGCAGTATGGGTGGTCTTATTACGGGCTAGTTTTTATCATTGAAATATTCAAAGAAGCTTCCTGTGTGTCACTGAATGAACTATTTTAAGGGACTTCGGCAAGGAAACGTACAATTTTTAAGCCAGTCAAGTAGCTAATGAGAGAAACACGGGGTTCTTCTCAAAAAAATATCAGAATCTCACAATCACAAAATGGAGGAAGAGCTTCAACCAGTGACGTAGTGCCATCAACAGGAAAATACTGTTCGAAAAGGGACCAAGAGTCCTCAGAATCATTGCACAAGCCCTAAACGAACCTTTCCTATAAAATGACGAGGATAGCAAGCTTGAAATAACTCGCACGACCAAAATGCTAGGTGCATGATTTGTGAAGGACATTTCTTTGAAGTCTCAATGGGAAAACTTTGTGTGATATATTTTATGTGTTACATATTCAACCCATGGACCAAAGGGTTCAATATGGACACAGTGATTGCAGAAAGGGGTGTGTATATTTTTATGACGTATGTAAAAAAACCATAAACACCTAGCAAACGTTAAATTTAAAACAATTTCGATCAAGTTTCGACATTTGACAATCTAAAAATATTTAGTTCTTGGATTTAGTTTAGTGTATGTTTTGTTTTTACATTGGTTTTACATCTCAGCGACCCAGATAGGTTTTATGGGGACGATGGAACAGGAAAGGGCTAGGAGTGGGAAAGAAGCGGTCCTAGCCTTAAGTAAGGTACAGCCTCTGCATTTACCAGGTGTGAAAATGGGAGACCATGGAAAATCATCTTATGGCTGCCGACAATGTGGTTCGAACCCACTATCCCACCAATGCAAGCTCATAGCTGCGAGACCCTAACCGCATGGCCAACTCACTCGGTTTTTGTATAGGTATGAATTATTCAATGTTAATGGGTTCCTGTTTTAAGTTTCTTTCGCATGTATGTGAAGTGCGTTCAGCTTCTCCCTGTACTTTATTAAATACTTTCTTTGAAAGGAATTTCGATAGCCTATATTCAGACCATGTTGGCATATAACTTACAGAAATAACTTACAGGACACCTATACAGCTTCGGCCAAATTTTTCTTTCGTTAAATTCGATTTGTTTCCGTCTTGGTCCCACACTATATCTAATAATAATAATAATAATAATAATAATAATAATAATAATAATAATAATAATAATAATACTTCCAAGCGTCCCTGCACCAACTACCCTGTACGTCTGTCTTAAACGATACAGAGGTAGCAGAATTTTACTCAGTAAATGATTTTTTATCGTGTGAAGAATCTACTGATAAGAGTATCTCACATTTCATCACCCCGATTTAAAAACGCTCTCTCGAGCCTATAATGTACTATTGGACAGATTTAATTAATATTATAGGTTTTTAAATACCACTGTCTAATTTTATGTGTTTCAAAGACGCTGAAATACCTGAATTGTGCCACTGTAGTTCTTAAATCTGTCGACACGTGAGTGGTGTATTAGAGCACAAACAATACCACCGGACTGAGCTGGGACTGAACCCACCAACTTGGCTCCAGAAGTCCAGCGCTTCTACTATTAGAGACACGCACACAGTCTGCCTACTGGTCAGAAATAATTCTTGATATCGGTTCAGATGTGACTATCCTATTCTGATACATAGTCTTCATGAGATTGGATATAAATTCTGATCATATTAACAACCTATTCTTAACCAACCAGTGGAATCGGAAAATTGGAATCCTATCTTATACTGTACCAGTAAAGTGTTGCTTCTTACAGAAGTTTGTCGATAGATTTAAGGTTCACTGGCCTTTCTTTTCTTTGCAATTGGCTTTACATCGCACGGACACAGATAGCTCTTATGGCGACGATGGGATAGGAAAGGCTCGGAGTGGAAACGCTAAATCACGGAATACCATCTTCAAGGCTGCCGACAGTGGGGTTAGAAACCCACCATCTCCCAAATGCGAGCTCACAACTGCGCGCCCCTAACCGCACGGTCAACTCACTCAGTTGTAATAATTTGCCTTAAAAATAAAGAGCAGTGTTTCAATTAACTGCCAGCAAAATAGCTGGGCAGTTTGAAGCAGTTAGTGGATGATGGCATATAGTACGATCTTGCGTATGCATTGTAGAAATATACCTATAATGCTATTTTAATGTTACGTTAAACAATGTATACATAAAGCAGAATTTGGGCAACACGAACAGAATTTCACGCTGTACTAACCAACTTTAATAACACGTCCACTATATGAATACATCAAAATACAATAGTTTTGAAAGTAATCTGCGTTTACGGCTGTCGCCCAACTGGCAGATTACCTAGCAATTGTCTACGTAGTATTTTCTTAAATGATTTCAAATAAGTTAAAAATGTATCGAACTCCAGCCCCTTATTCCTCTTCATGAAACAAACGAAATTTTGCACCAATTTGACCTTGAGAACTCCAACATTTTCATCATATTATGATCCTTCCTACTTCTAAAAACTCTGTTCAAGCTTACTCGCCTGCTAATGTCACCACACTATCTCCCCACTGACAGCTCCGCCGAACATGTCACTTAGTTGAGCAGCTCGTCTCCTTACCCCAGTTCTTCCCTGCGCATATATTGTATTATGTTCGCAACACAACTCTTCTCTTGGAAATCATCCAGAGCAAACCGTGCTGCTTTCCTTTGGATCTTTTCCAGTTCTCAAATCAAGTAATCCTGGTGAGGGACTCGTACACTGTAAACATACTTTAAGTGAGCTCTTACCAGTGACTTACATGTCTTCTCTTTTACATCCTTATTACAACCCCTGAATACCCTCATAACCCAAAATTAAGAGATCTATAAAATTACAACCTCGTTAATATGATTATTTCAATGAACATCTACCCTTATATTAACACCCAGGCACGTAGGGTGATCTCGATGTACTTTCTATCCATCAACACAGAAATTAAAACTTCGGGAACTATTCCCCTTGGTGACTCATATAACTTGATATTTCACCCCGTTTACCATCATATCGTTGTGTGCTGTTCATCTCACAAGTTTGTCGAGATCATTTAGCAGTCGCTCACAATCCTGCAATTACTCTATTTCTCTATACAGTATAACATCATTTGGAAAAAGCTTTAATGTAATTCCAGTTCTTTACGTATATTATTTATGTAAGTAAGAAGACATGAAGGTTCAGTAATACTGCGTTGGGGAACGCCCCCTTAATAATTATATGGGATCAAATATTACCTAACTTATTCTAAATCTATGAGATCTGTTTTCTAGAAATGTTGTCACCAATTCAATCACTGTTTTGTATAGTCCAACAGTCCTTATTAATCGTCAGTATTTTACCTTGTTCACCTGGCGAGTTGTGAGCTTGCATCCGGGAGATAGTGGGTTCGTACCCCTGAATATGGTTTTCCGTTGTTTCCCATTTTCATACCAGGCAAATGCAGAGGTTGTGCCTTAATTAAGGCTACGTGCGCTTCCTTCCCATTCCTGAGTCTTTCCTATCCCGTCGTCGCCATAAGCCGTATTTGTGTCGGTGTGACGTAAAAAAATTCTAAAACAGAAATTCTACATTGTTCTACCCTCTGCAACGTCTTGGATACATCATTAACTAAAATATTATGCAACATGAAATATTGGTCATCTACAGTATGTATAAACGTGCATGCTACTGATATTATCTTTCATTACAACAAACGAGGAACTTGCCGGATTCCTGATCATAGACACTCATTCTCTTATGCTATAGCAGGTAATCAGCTATGTCTTTATATCCTAATCGATCATCTCCACAAATCTGATTTTAATCAATAAACCTTCGGTACACCACGTTCCCTTAAGATGGAGTAACAAATTAGTATTTTTTAGTCTGTGTGAATAACATTTATTCGAATAATGATTAAGAACTTAACTTTTTGATACCTTAATTGAACATCGATCACGTTTCTTTGCAATCGGACAAGTCCAACCATAACAGTGGTCTTGGTAGCGGTATTATATTATTATTATTAGTAGTAGTAGTAGTAGTAGTAGTAGTAGTAGTGTCTACAATACATACGTGTGTTTGCAACGTACTTGCCCAGGCTGGAGATGGCTACGAACTGCTCAGTCGCTGCTAGGAGAATACAGGGAATATCTGCCGCTTAAATCATATTGACCTTGACCAGTAATTTAAAGATAACCAGCACGTACTAGTAAGCGTTTGGCATTATTCGTCTTATCACGTTACAGTAGCTATTAGAAAATTATATTTTGTTATAAATGAGTAGGGGTCCGCCTCTGTAGTGTGAGTGTGATTAGCTGCCACTCCCGGAGGCCCGGGTTCGATTCCTGGCTCTGCCACGAAATTTGAAAAGTGGTACGAGGGCTGGAACTTGGTCCACTCAGCCTCGGGAGGTCAACTGAGTAGAGGTGGGTTCAATTCCCACCGCAGCCATCCTGGAAGTGGTTATCCATGGTTTCCCACTTCTCATCCAGGCAAATGCCGGGATGGTACCTAACTTAAGGCCACGGCCGCTTCCTTTCCTCTTCCTTGTCTATCCTATCCAATCATCCCCTCCCTCCGCAAGGCCCCTGTTCAGCATATCAGGTGAGGCTGCCTGGGCGAGGTACTGGTAAACCTCCCCAGTTGTATCCCCGACCCAGAGTCTGAAGCTCCAGGACACTATCCATGAGGCGGTAGAGGTGGGATCATTCGCTGAGTCCGAGGGAAGAACTGACCCTGGAGGGTAAACAGATAAAGAAGAAGAAGATAAATGTGTAGAATATACTTGCATATTCGCCTTACACCTGGAATAATTAAATGCAAAAATATATTCTAATTGAGGTGGGGGGGGGGCTCACAAATCTTGACATCTACAAAAGTAGTACAAAAGGAGAGATTTTTCTAAATTAACTCAAAAATGAAACACAGTACTTTTGCAGCGAATAAAATTTTAAAGGAAAGGATATAAATGGAATAGATTGTGGATATTTTACAAGTTTTTATAACTAAATACTCTCTCTAAATTAACCCTGAAAACAACAAATTTTTACAAAATTCAACATATAGGACCTACGTACTTCTATTATCAGTTTCTAAATGCCTTAATCAAGATTTTTCAAGGAAGCCTACTATCCTTAGACATTTAAAGCAAATTGGGCAGTGAGAGGAAGAATAATAAATCTCAGACATGTATATACCTTTGTTCAGGTGTATTATTGACTAGCTGATGTACCCGTGCTTCGCTACGGAATTCTACATTGCATACATAATTGTAGGTTAGGTAGTGTACACCTTGTGAGCAAGATTGTATGAAATTGCATAGCTCTTAACGTTACCCTAGAAACGCGACGGGGAACTCACCAAACATATTTTCTCATATGAAGACTGAGTTAGGGAATTCTCACTGTAATGGTAGACCCGCTTGCATACCATCAGTCACAATCAGGTTGAGAAGCTCTCATTATAATGGTAGAAACTCACTCTCCACCTGCCTTTTTAAATCCTCAGAAAGACAGTCTTAGTGGATTTCCCAACTGAAATGAACATACATTACAATAACGTCAGTAGGAATGGCGCGATTGAAAACAATGCTTTCATATGAAATACGCGATCAAATGAAAAACCAGACGTTTTCTCACTTTCAACGAACAGTTCTACGCTGCTGATCTAACAATCCAAAGTTCCAGAGCTGGAATGACCAAGCCGAAGTCTACCGTGATCCGTGAACATTCTTCGTCCCTCTTCGGCGGGGAGGGGTTCGAATAGTGGCGACTCCCAGGGCATAAACTATGCCCATTTACATCTGTTTCCTACGAGTACCCGATGAGTCGGAAAGTATCAATTCACTACACTGGCGGCAGAAAAATCTATCTGACTTGGAGGCAAATGTTCCCTCCAAGCCAGAAGAGAAACCCCCTCATCACCGCTAATTTGGAAGAAAATGAACGTAGAATTTAATAAAAATGAAGAGGAAGAAGCGGCTCTTTTAAGGGTTGAGTTATGAGTTATTCTGTGAATTGTGGTGCTATAATTTGGAACAGCCCTAATTGTTATTCAATGCATAATACTACTACTACTACAACTACTACTACTACTACTACTACGTGAGTCTCTGACTTAAGTAGCTATGCCCACTGCTCATTCAAAAGAGCGCGTCAGAGTAGGGATCGAATAGCTGGAATACTATGATGAACCAGTGTGCTACGTACCAGCTGTATCAGAAAATGTATGAATCAAAGGAATAGCATGCTAAAGAAGAAAGTTTTCTAACTTCCCGGCTATTTCCCGCCAATATTCAGTCAGGCTATTATACTCGCTACGCAGCAGTAATCCCGTCTATCGGAGTTGAGAGGCAGCAAAAGAGACAAAGGACATCACAACAAACAATGGTCAATGTAATGTCATCGTTGATCAATGTAATGCCCTTTCGATATTGTAATCCTTCACATTTAGTTTTCTTTCGACTCTGAAATACCACTCTTATCATAGTCGGTACGTTAAAACTGAATAAAACATAAATGATCGGAAATTGTATTCTCTATAACTTTTGTTATTTAGTACTTTTCGATAGAACCAATAACATTCGTATTTAACAATTACATTTTAGGCGCCTTCCCCTAAACTACAGGTTCATCCGGGGTGAATAAAATTATTTATAGCTTAGACTGTAGTTTCTTATTCCCCGACTCTACATACATTTTAACCCATTTTCTCTTGACTCGGCACCCCCTGCGGGTGGGGGACGCACATGTAGAATACACCCGCGGTATCCCCTGCCTGTCGTAAGAGGCGACTAAAAGGGGCGACCAAGGGCTGACTGAATTGGAACCATGAAACAAATTTTGAATCGTACCATCTCGCGGGAAACACCAGAGGTTGCCTGTACTTGCGAGTAGTACCACTAAATTCGGTACGAAATCGGTTTGTGATTAGTAGCAGTAAAAGCCTGGCCTGGTGGTTTCCAGTATCCGTGCGTTGTACCCATGTGGGCAACACCGCGGGTCTGGGCGTAGCCTGTGAGTTGTCCCACTATATGAGCGACACCGTGGGTCTGCGTTGCCTGTGATTAGTACTCACTCTGTGCGGAACAGCCACGGGGCCCTTGGGACCGGCACCCGTGACTAGTACCCTAGGTGAGGAAACTCATCGGTTTGCGTTGGCTGTAAGTGGCGCCATTGTGTGCGAAACACCATAGGTCTGCGTTACCTGTACGAAGTACAGTACTTGTGAGTAGTACCATCTTTTGTGGAACACCGTGAGTCTTCGCTACTTCTGATTACTACCCCAACATGACACATACCCTGGTTTTATTTTACTCGCGACATGTACCATTCTGTGGGGCCTTAGACGTGGATTTTGCACCCCCTTTAGACACCAAGCATCATTGTGCTTTATAAGTGGTTCCTTGGTCGGTAATAATGTTATCTTCGTTCTCTATTGAATCCGATCCACTGGTTTTTGTTTTTGTTTGCTTGTTTTGTGTTTTGTTGGGTTCCTGTCCATCCATTCATTCTTCATGCCATATTTTATTTTTATTTTGGTCAGTGGATGCCTTTACAATTTTTGTTCTTTCATTTCGTACCATTAGGGGCCGATGACCTTTGATGTTAGGCCCCTTAAAACAACAAGCATCATCATCATCATCTTGACTCGGCGTTGATATGGACTTGGCAATAAAAATACATATTCATGAATATCTGTGTTACCATAGCCGGTACGGTAAAAATGTATAAGACATAAATGGTCGGAAATTTAATTCTATATAACTTTGGTTATGTAGTATTTATCGATACGACCACTAATAATATAAATATTTGAGAATTAAATTTTAGGCCTTCCACTAAACTACCATTTCACTCATGGTGAATTAAATGCTTTATAGTCTAGATTGTATTGGCTCATTCTCCGACTTTGCATACCAATTTTCAATGAGATAGGACCACTAATAATACAAATATTTAAGAATTAAGTTTCAGGCCTTCCTCTAAACTACCATTTCGCTCAGCGTGAATAAAATTATTTATAACCTAGATTATAGCCACTTATTCCCCAACCTTGCATTCCAATTTTTATTAAGATAGGACCACTAATACAGTAAATAATTGAAAATTAACTTTTCTCCCTTCCACTAAACTACCATGTCCATCAGTGTGAATAAAATTATTTATGGCCTAGATTGTAGCGACGTATTCCCCTACCTTGCATACCAATTTTCATTAAATTCGCTTTAGCCGTTTTCTAGTGATGCGTGTACATACATACAGACAGACAGAAATTACGGAAAAGTAAAAAGTGTGTTACTATGGACATGACCGATACAGAAATACCATTCTTTTCAAATTCTGAGCAATGTACAGACAAAACTCTTATTTTAAATATATTGTGATCTTTCCTGCTTTTAAAGACACAACCCAAACTTTTCCGTCTACTGATGTCATTCCACGCCATCTCTCCCCTGACAGCTCGGAACATACCACTTAGTCGAGCAGCTCGTCTCCTTTCTCCAAAGTCCTCTCAGCCCCAACTTTGCAACATTTCAGTAACGCTACACTTTTGTCTGAAATCACCCAGAACAAATCGAGCTGCTTTTCATTGGATTTTTTCCAGTTCTTGAATAAAGTAATCCTAGTGAGGGTCCCATACACTGAAACCATACTCTAGTTGGAGTCTTACCAGAGACTCCATGCCCTCTCCTTTACATCCCTTAAATACCCTTATAACCATGCGCAGGTATCTGTACCCTTTATTTACAATCTTATTTATGTGATTATCGTAATGAAAATAATTTCTTATATAAACACCTAGGTACCTACAATGATCCCCAAAATCAACTTTCACCCCATCAACGCAGTAATTTTAAATGAGAGGAATTTTCTAAGTTTTGAAACTCACAACCTGACTTTTAACGCCATTTATTATCACACCATTGTCCGACTCGTTGGCTGAACGGTCGGCGTACCGGCTTTCGGTTCAGAGGGTCCCAGGTTCGATTCCCGGCCGGGTCGGGAATTTTAACCTTAATTGGTTAATTCCAATGGCACGGGGGCTGGATGTATGTGTTGTCTTCATCATCATTTCATCCTCATCACGACGCGCAGGTCGCCTACGGAAGTCAAACAGAAATACCTGCACCTGGCGAGCCGAACCCTTCCAGGAATATCCCGGCACTAAAAGCCATACGACATTTCATCTCATCACACCATTGCCTCACAACATTATCGAGGTCATTTTGCAGTTGCTCACAATCTTGTAACTTATTTATTACTTTGTACAGAATAACATCACTTGAAAAAAGCCTCATATCGGATTCCACTTCTTTACACATATTAATGACTAGCGAATGTACCCATGCTTCGTTACGGTATTCTACATTGTATTCGAATATCGACGTAAATAGTGTACATGCAGTAAATAAGATTGTTTTAAAATTGCATGTCTCTTAGCGTTATCCGAGAAAGAGCATGGGGAGGTCCCCGTACGTTGTTTCAAATGTAAAAAGTTTGTTATGTATTTGTGATATAACGGCAGGCTCACTTGTCTACTGCCATTCACAATCGAGTTGGGAAGTTTACATTATAATTGCAGGCCCCATTGCCTACTACGCGGACAGAATCGATTTGGGGAGTATCGTTAAAATGGCAGCCCCCTTTCCTACTTCCAGACAGATTACAGTTGAGGAGTTTTTATTATAATGGCAGGCAATTACCCTACTATCACTCGAAATTGAGTTGTGCAGTTATCATTATAATGCCAGGCCCATTTTACTACTGCCAGCCAGCTTACTGCCAGTCACACCAAGTTGGTGAGTTTCCATCAAAATAGCAGGCCGCTATGCCTAATGCCAGTCACATTTTAGATGAGGATATTTCTTTATAATGGCGGGCACCCTTGCCTACTGCCAAACACAATCGGGTAGGGGAGTTTTACACAAAACTGCATGCTCACTTGCCTGCTGCAAATCAAATCGAGAAGTGAACTATTCATTACAATTTTAGGCCTTCCTTACTAATGACAGTTACACAGGAGTTGGAGAAGGAACCCTTTCCTACTGCCAGTCAAAGTCGGTGTGGGGAGTACTGATACAATAGCAGACCCACCCTTTCTCGATCGCTACAAATCGACATCAGTGAATATATATAGATCGACATACGAAAGTATATGCGTGTTTACAATATTGAAGACCTTCATTTACAGATTAACTGCTATTAAACGTACGTCATATCGACAAAGGATTATACCATAAGACACGCCGGATTTAGTGGCCTAAATAGCTGGTCCTATGATATGTCGTCTATTCTTGGGTCAGATTGAGTTAGAAACGTGGAACAGGGTAAAGTTTTTGTAAGATTATCTCACATTACATTACTTTTCGGATAATTATGTGACAGCTACATACATAGCATTTGGCTCACATATTGCCACTGGGTGGGCCAATTTTCGTGAAGAGTTTGATGATTCTGTATTTCATGTGAGTAATCGAAAGTATGAATTATGCTGTGAAAATTCCAAATTGACTTAACATCGATTAATAGAGAAAAATCAAACGTAAAAGGGATATAGATACGGCAAAAAGTCATAAGACCAAGGTTGTAGATCATTCCAAATTGAACGGAGATTGTGCAATCTATTATGTGATAGGAATTTCCGAAGGTCTGCACCATCATTAAATTTGCCTGCATATTTCGATATTCTTCGGGGATAAAAAGTGAAAAATTTAATGATCTTGGATATTTTCCGTTCGTTACAGGCTAAAACGTATAATTTTGTCAAATTTCAATTATCTTCTTTTTCTTCTGGCAAATTATGCCGCAATCTGGATTTTGGGCGAGGCGGGTAAAAATTAGGACTCTCAGGAAACTAAACCAAAAATTATGGAGATGGTCATTATTACCTCTTAAACGGAAAGCTGTACGAAAATTTCGCCAAAATAGTCTGTGTAGAGGTACACAGTCGTTACGATTTGATTTATATTGATAAGGAATCTGCTCCATGTAATCCTCCTGACGAAAAAATGCACATGAAAAAAGGTTAAGAGGTGGAATTCTATCACGTTTGGTCGATTTCCAGTCAGGTTGGTCTTGTTCTGTATATATTGTGGAAGTGTAAAATCACCATTTCGGTTCCCTATAGACCGCCAGTCCATCCCGGAACATGAAATCTTATTTACGTTTAAAACCTACCTTTGGACAGGTGGATGCTAAATATAAACTTTGGTTTGAATGTCTTCAGTAGTTTTCAAGTTGTAAGGAATACGCTTTACACGCACCCGCTCGTGAGTTAAGTCCGATGGGACTTGTACAGAAAAACGGTCCGTTAATGAAGTGGAAGTGCAAAATCACTGTTTCGGTTTCGTATAAACCTCCAGTCAGTTCAGGGATTTAGAAACAATATTTGCCCTAAAACCTATCAAGGACGGGTGTATATTCTAAATATGAGTCTTGGTGGAGATACATCCAGTAGTTTGTAGCACTCGCGTACATACGGCGTAATTAAGGAAGAAAATAATAGAGTTAAGAAAGTTGAAAGTAATAGAAAATGGATTATAACTGAGGACAGCGGGATAACGACAAATATGTAAATGCCAAGTGAATGTATTGGAAAATCAAATGCCCCTCAATAAATTATGCTAGTGTGAGTTATGGATATAATAAAGCGGTAACAGAGGAGAAATTTAGGTCCACTGATTCCTAGGTAAACAAATAATAAGATGACTGATGGTGTTATTACTTAATCTATTCGAGGGCGGTTATAACATCCAACGATATTCCGCCAATATCCCTCGGATAGGCCGATTGACGCCTCTCTTGCCTTCTACCCAAGGAACAACCACGAATGTAAAAGCATAATGAGGAAAATGTCAATACGTTACTTCCCTGCTGGCATGCAGTCAGAGACGTTGCCATGGTAACCTGTAGGTTCGTTGTCGGTCTGTCGGTCACGCAATGCAGAGCATGATACCAGCGGAAAACTGTAAATTTCTCCGTCATGTGAAGAGTAAGGTAAATTATGAACATAACGAAAGTTGTTTATAATGAAAAGGCGTTTCACGTACGGTAAACGAAGTTTACAGAAAATCAATAGTATAAGAGAAAATGGAGGAAAACCATTCTGGTTTTCCTATAAACCCCCGTCTATTCAAAGATTTTAAAATAATATGCATATTGAAACCTTCCCCAGTATGAGCGTACTCTAAATATGAAGTTTGGTTGAGATCTATCCAGCCGTTTCGAAGTGATGGTGGAAAAACCATTCTGGTTTTCCTATAAACCCCCCGTGTATTAAAATATTTTAAAATGATATGCATGTCGAAACCTCCCCCGGGATAAGTATACTCTAAATATTTTGGTTGAGATCTCTCCAGCCGTTTCAACGTGATGGTGGAAAAACCATTCTGGTTTTCCTATAAACCCCCCGTGTATTCAAATATTTTAAAATAATATGCATATCGAAACCTTCCCCGTGATGAGTATACTCTAAATATGAAGTTTGGTTGAGATCTATCTAGCCGTTTCGACGTGATGGTGGAACAGACAAACAGACAGACAAACAAACAGACAAACAGCGGACCCCCTGCAATTTTATTTATATAGATGTATATAAGGAAACATAAAGGTCTAATAATACTTCCTTGCGGAATTCCCCTCTTAATTGTTACAGGGACAGATAAAGCTTCGCCTACTCTAATTCTCTGAGATCTATTTTCTGGAAATATAGCAACCCATTCAGTCACTCTTTTGTGAAGTTCAATTGCACTCATTTTTGTCAGTAGTCTCCCATGATCTATCCTATCAAATGCCTTAGATCGGTCAATCGCGATACAGTCCATTTGACTTCCTGAATCCAGGATATCTGCTGTATCTTGCTGGAATCTTACTAGTTGAGTTTCAGTGGAATAACCTTTCCTAAACCCGAACTGCCTTTTATCAAACCAGTTATAATTTTGTAAGCATATCTATATATATAAAATAAGAGTTTTGTCTGTACATTGCTCAGAATTTGAAAATAATGGTATTTCTGTATCAGTCATGTCCATAGTAACAAGGAAATGCATTTTTTACTTTTCCGTAATGTCTGTCTGTCTGTCTGTCTGTCTGTCTGTCTGTCTGTCTGTCTGTCTGTCTGTCTGTCTGTCTGTCTGTCTGTCTGTCTGTCTGTCTGTCTGTCTGTCTGTCTGTCTGTCTGTCTGTCTGTCTGTCTGTCTGTCTGTCTGTCTGTCTGTCTGTCTGTCTGTCTGTCTGTCTGTCTGTCTGTATACGCATCACGAGAAAACGGCTGAAGAGAATTTAATGATAATCGGTATGTGAAGTCCGGGTATTAGCCTCTACAATCTAGGCTATAAATCATTTTACTCACGCTGAGTGAAATGGTAGTTCAGGGGTAAGCCTAAAATTTAATTCTTAAATATTTATATTATTAGTGGTACTATCGATAAATATTACATGACTAAAGTTATATAGAATTAAATTTCCGATCATTTATGCCATACATTGTTACTATACCGGCTTTGATAACACAGATATTCATGAATTTGTATTTTTGTTGCCATGTCCATATCAACGCCGAGCCACGAGAATATGGTTTAACAGAATTTAATGAAAGTCGGTATATAGAGTCTGGGAATAAGAAACTACAGTCTAAGTTAAAAACAATTTTAATCGCCCTGCATGAAATCGTAGTTTAGGGGAATCCGCCTAAAACTTAATTTTAAAGTACCTATGTTATTGGTCCTATCGAAACGTGCTACTTAACAAAAGTTATAGAGGATACAATTTCCGACCATTTATGTTTTATTCAATTTTACCGTACCGACTATGATAAGAGTGGTATTTCAGAGTCGGAAGGAAACTAAATGTGAAGGCGTACAATATTGAAAGCGCATAACATTGATCTATATAAATAAAATTGTAGGGGGTCCGCTGTCTGTAATTTCTTTTGTTTTGCCAATTTTTCAGATATTTATCCATTTTAGGTCAACTCAAGACCGAATCGGTGGTTTTTACGTTTCGTGTCTGTTTGTTTGTCTGTTTGTCTGTCTGTTTGTCTGTTCCACCATCACGTCGAAACGGCTGGATAGATCGCAACCAAACTTCATATTTAGGGTATACTCATCCCGGGGAAGGTTTTGATATGCATATCATTTTAAAATCTTTGAATACACGGGGGGTTTATAGGAAAACCAGAATGGTTTTTCCACCATCACGCCGAAACGGCTGGATAGATCTCAACCAAACTTCATATTTAGAGTATACTCATCCCGTGAAAGGTTTCGATATGCATATCATTTTACAATCTTTGAATAGACGGGGTGTTTATAAGAAAACCAGAATGGTTTTCATCCATTTTCTCTTATACTATTGATTTTCTGTAAACTTCGTTTACCGTACATGACACGTCTCTTCATTATAAACAACTTTGGTTATCTTCATAATTTACCTTACTCTTCACATGACGGAGAAATTTACAATTTTCTGCTGGTATCATGCTCTGCATTTAGTGACCGACAGACCGACAACGAACCTACAGGTTACCATGGCAACGTCTCTGACTGCATGCCAGTAGGGAAGTAACGTATTGCCATTTTCCTCATCATGCTTTTAAATTCGTGGTTGTTCCTTGGGTAGATGGCAAGAGAGGCGGGATATTGGCGAAATATCGTTGGAGGTTATAACCGCCCTCGAATAGATTAAGTAATAACACCATTAGTCATCTTCTTATTATTTGTTTACCTAAGAATCACTGGACCTAAATTTCTCATCTGTTACCGCTTTATTATATCCATAACTCACACTAGCATAATTTATTGAGGGGCATTTGATTTTCCAATACATTCACTTGGCATTTACATATTTGTCGTTATCCGGCTGTCCTCATTTATAATCCATTTTCTATTACTTCCAACTTTCTTAACTTTATTATTTTCTTCCTTAATTACGCCGTATGTACGTGAGTGCTAGAAACTACTGGATGTATTTCCAACAAGATTCATATTTAGAATACACCTGTCCTTGATAGGTTTTAGGGCAAATATTGTTTCTAAATCCCTGAACTGACTGGAGGTTTATACGAAACCGAAACAGTGATTTTGCACTTCCACAAAATATACACAACCAAACTTAATGGAAATCTACCTACCTTGGTAGAAATTAATTTCTAAACCTTTTTTCTCATATGCATCATTTCGATACGAGGATTAATAAGGGAGATATCATTAACGGACCGTTTTTCTGTACAAGTCCCATCGGACTTAACTCACGAGCGGGTGCGTGTAAATCGTATTCCTTAAAACTTGAAAACTACTGAAGACATTCGAACCAAAATTTATATTTAGCATCCACCTGTCCAAAGGTAGGTTTTAAACGTAAATAAGATTTCATGTTCCGGAATGGACTGGCGGCTTATAGGGAACCGAAATGGTGATTTTACTCTTCCACAATATATACAGAACAAGACCAACCTGACTGGAAATCGAACAAACATGGTGGAATTCCACCTCTAAACCTTTTTTTCATGTGCATTTTTTCGTCAGGAGGATTTATAATGGAGATATCATGAATGGTCACTTTTGCAGGTTAAGTCCAGCGGACATAGCCCAAAAGGTGTTTTACATGGAGCAGATTCCTTATCTATATAAATCAAGTTGTAATGACTGTGTGCCGCTACACTGACTATCTTGGCGAAATTTTCGTACAGCATTCCGTTTAAGGGGTAATAATGACCATCTGCATAATTTTTTGGTTTAGTTTCCTGAAAGTCCTAATTTTTACCCGCCTCGCCCAAAATCCAGATTGCGGCATAATCTGCCAGACGAAAAAGAAGATAATTGAAATTTGACAAAATTATACGTTTTAGCCTGTAATGAACGGAAAACATCCAAGATCATTAAATTTTTCACTTTTTATCCCCGAAGAATATCGAAATATGCAGGCAATGTTAATGATGGTGCAGACCTTCGGAAATTCCTATCACATAACAGATTGCACAATCTCCGTTCAATTTGGAATGATCTACAACCTTGGTCTTATGACTTTTTGCCGTATCTGTATCCCTTTTACGTTTGATTTTTCTCTATTAATCGATGTTAAGTCAATTTGGAATTTTCACATGCATAATTCATACTTTCAATTACTTATATGAAATACAGAATCATCAAACTCTTCACGAAAATTGGCCTACCCAGTAGCCATATATGAGCCAAATGCTATGTACGTAGCTCTCACATAATTATCCGAAAAGTAATGTAATGTGAGATAATCTTACAAAAACTTTACCCTGTTCCACGTTTCTAACTCAATCTGGCCCAAGAATAGACGACATATCATAGGACCAGCTACTTAGGCCACTAAATCCGGCGTGTCTTATGGTATAATCCTTTGTCGATATGATGTACGTTTAATAGCAGTTAATCTGTAAATGAAGGTCTTCAATATTGTAAACACGCATATACTTTCGTATGTCGATCTATATTTATTCACTGATGTCGATTTGTAGCGATCGAGAAAGGGTGGGTCTGCTATTGTATCAGTACTCCCCACACCGACTTTGACTGGCAGTAGGAAAGGGTTCCTTCTCCAACTCCTGTGTAACTGTCATTAGTAAGGAAGGCCTAAAATTGTAATGAATAGTTCACTTCTCGATTTGATTTGCAGCAGGCAAGTGAGCATGCAGTTTTGTGTAAAACTCTCCTACCCGATTGTGTTTGGCAGTAGGCAAGGGTGCCCGCCATTATAAAGAAATGTCCTCATCTAAAATGTGACTGGCATTAGGCAGAGCGGCCTGCTATTTTGATGGAAACTCACCAACTTGGTGTGACTGGCAGTAAGCTGGCTGGCAGTAGTAAAATGGGCCTGGCATTATAATGATAACTGCACAACTCAATTTCGAGTGATAGTAGGGTAATTGCCTGCCATTATAATAAAAACTCCTCAACTGTAATCTGTCTGGAAGTAGGAAAGGGGGCTGCCATTTTAACGATACTCCCCAAATCGATTCTGTCCGCGTAGTAGGCAATGGGGCCTGCAATTATAATGTAAACTTCCCAACTCGATTGTGTATGACAGTAGGCAAGTGAGCCTGCCGTTATATCACAAATCCGTAACAAACACTTTACATTGGAAACAACGTACGGGGACCTCCCAATGCTCTTCTCGGATAACGCTAAGAGACATGCAATTTTAAAACAATCTTATTTACTGCATGTACACTATTTACTTCGATATTCGTATACAATGTAGAATACTGTAGCGAAGCACGGGTACATTCGCTAGTCAACAATAACATTACATTGACCATTGTTTGTGGTGATGTTCTTTGTCTCTTATGCTGCCGCTCAACTCCGATAGATGGGATTACTGCTGCGTACCGAGTATAACAGCCTGACTGAATATTGGGGAAAATAGCCGCGGAGTTAGAAAACTTTCTTCTTTAGCATGTCATTCCTCTGGTTCATACATTTTCTGATACCGTACTGCTGGTACGTAACACACTGGTTCATCATAGTATTCCAGCTATTCGATCCCTACTCTGACGCGCTGTTTTGAATGATCAGTGTGCTCTCTCAAGGCAGAGGATTACTTAGTAGTAGTAGTAGTAGTAGTAGTAGTAGTAGTATGACCTGGTCTAAAATTACCCCCCCCCCCGAAAAAAGACTAAGAGTGTTCACGGATCATGGCTGTCAGAGGCCTGGTCATTCCAGCTCTGGAAGTGTGGACTGTTATATTGGCAGCATACTACTGTTCGTTAAAAGTGAGAAAATGTGTGGTTTTTCATTTGATTGAGTATTTAATGTGAAATCATTGCCTTTACTCGCGCAGTTGCAATGCCCTATGTTCATTTCAGTTGGGAAAACCCACTAAGACAATCTTTCTGAGGATGTAAAAAGGCAGGTGGTGAATGAGTGTCTGTCATTACAATGCAATTCCTCAACCTGATTGAGACTGATGGTAGGAAAGCGGGCCTACCATTACAATGAAAATTTCCTAATGCAGTCGTCATATGAGAAAAGACGTTTGGTGATTTCTCCGTCGCGTTTCTAGGGTAACATTAAGCGCTAAGCAATTTAATACAGTCTTGCTCATAACGCGTACTCCACCTAACCTTCTGTTCTGTATACAATGTAGAATTCCGTAGCGAAGCACGGGTACATCAGCTAGTATATATATAAAATAAGAGTTTTGTCTGTACATTGCTCAGAATTTAAAAAGGATGGTATTCCTGTATTAGTCATGCCCACAGTAAGAAGGAAATGCCATTTTTACTTTTCCGTAATGTCTGTCTGTCTGTCTGTCTGTCTGTCTGTCTGTCTGTCTGTCTGTCTGTCTGTCTGTCTGTCTGTCTGTCTGTCTGTCTGTCTGTCTGTCTGTCTGTCTGTCTGTCTGTCTGTCTGTCTGTCTGTCTGTCTGTCTGTCTGTCTGTCTGTCTGTCTGTCTGTCTGTACTCGCATCACGAGAAAACGGCTGAAGAGAATTTAATGAAAATCGGTATACAAAGTCGGGCATTAAGTCGCTATAATCTAGGCCATAAATAATTTTATTCACGCTGACTGAAATGGTAGTTTAGGGGAAGGCCTAAAACTTAATTCTCAAATATTTATGTTATTAGTGGTTATATCGTAATGACAATCGGTATACAAAGTCGGGGAATAAGTCGCTATAATCTAGGTCATAAATAATTTTACTCACACTGAGTGAAATGGTAGTTTAGGGAAAGCCTTATAATTTAATTCTCATATCTTTGTTATTAATGGTCGTATCTTAACGAAAATCGGTAGGGAAAGTCGAGGAATAAGTTGCTACAATTTAGGACTTAAATAATTGTGTTCACGCTGAGTAAAATGGTTGTTTAGGGGAAGGCCTACAATGTAATTCTCAAATATTTATGTTATTGGTGGTCCTATCTTAATGAAAATCGGTATGCAAAGTCGACGAATAAGTCGCTATAATCTAGGCCATAAATAATTTTATTCACGCTAAATGAAATGGTAGTTTAGGGTTAGGCCTAAAATTTAATTCCCAAATAATTATGTTATTATTGGTCGTATCGATAAATACTACATAACTTAAGTTATAGAGTATTATATTTCCGATCATTTATGTCTTATACATTGTTACCATAGCGGCCATGATCAGAGATATTCATGAATTTGGATTTTTGTTACCACGTCCTTATCAGCGCCGAGTCACGAGAAAATGGGTAGACAGGATTTAATGAAAATCGGTATGTAAATTCGGAGAATAAGGAACTACAGTCTACGCTATAAAATTTATAAGACGGCCTAAGATCACAGAGTCGAAAGAAAACTAAATGTGAAGGCCTACAATATAGAAAGCTCATAAAAATGATCAAAAATAGCATTACATTGGCCATTGTTTGTTGTGATGTGCCTTGTCTTCTGTTGTCACTCATCACCGATAGACAGGATTACTGCTGCGTACCAAGTATTTTTTTAAATTTCTCTGACGTCGGACTGACGCAGTTAGGTCTTATGGCAACGGTGGGAGAAGAAAGGGCTATGAGTGTGAAGGAAGCGGCATTGGCCTTAATTAAAGTATAGCCCCAATCTTTTTCTGGTGTGAAAATGGGAATCCACGGAATAACAGTCTGAAGGCTGCCGACAGTGGGATTTGAATCCACGATCTTCCGGATTCAAGCTCATAGCTGCGCGTCCCTAACCACACGGCCGACTCGCCCAGTCACACGAGTGTAACAGTCTGCCTAAATATTGGCGGGAATTAGCTGGGGAAATGGGTAACTTTCTTCTTTAGCATGCCATTCCTCTGTTTCACAAATTTTCCGATCCTGCTGGTACGTAACACACTGGTTCAGTATAGCATTCGAGCTATTCAGTCCCTACTCTGAGGCACTGATTGGAATGAGAAGTGTGCAAATTCAATGGAATAATGGCAGAGAAGTGTTCACGGCTGTCTGCGGGCTGGTCATTCGAGTTCTGGAACTTAGGTCTGTAGATCGACACCGTGGTACTGTTCGTTACAAGTGAGAAAATGTGCAGTTTTTCATTTGATCGAGTATTTTATATGATAACATTGCTTTTAATCGCTACATTTCTACTGACGTTTATGTAATGACCTATATTGACTTACGTTAGGAAAACCACAAAGTCAGTCTCTCTGAGAATCCCGTAGCGAAGCACAGGTACAATAGCTAGTCTAATATATAATCAATCAATCAATCAATCAATCAATCAATCAATCAATCAATCAATCAATCAATCAATCAAAAAGAGTAGCGTTCCGACAAAAGAGTAGGGTTACAAAAATGTTGCAATGTTTGGGTTGGGAAGAATTGAGAGAAAGAAGAAGAGCTGCTCGACTAAGTGGTATGTTCCGAGCTGTCAGCGGAGAGATGGCGTGGAATGACATTAGTAGACGAATAAGTTTGAAAGGCGTTTATAAAAGTAGGAAAGATCACAATATGAAGATAAAGTTGGAATTCAAGAGGACAAACTGGGGTAAATATTCATTTATAGGAAGGGGAGTTAGGGATTGGAATAACTTACCAAGGGAGATGTTCAATAAATTTCCAATTTCTTTCAAATCATTTCGGAAAAGGCTAGAAAAGCAACAGATAGGGAATCTGCCACCTGGGCGACTGCCCTAAATGCAGATCAGTATTGATTGAGTTAATATATAATCAGAAAGAATGCTTTCCCAAAGCTTACATGCAATGCATGTCAAACTGACTGGCCTGTAATTTTCAGCTTTATGTCTATCACCCTTTCCTTTATACACAGGGGCTACTATAGCAACTCTCCATTCATTTGGTAGATCTCCTTCATGCAAACAATAATCATATAAGTACTTCAGATATGGTACTATATCCGCAACCAATTGCCTTTATTATATCCCCAGACATCTTATCAATTCTTGACGCTTTTATTTTTCAACTTTTGAATCTTACTGTAAATGGCATTGTTATCGTAGGTAAATGTTAATAATTCTTTAGTATTAGTCACCTCCTCTATCTGAACATTATCCTTTTAACAAAAAAACTTTACCTACTGCTGACTGAATACTTCTGCCTTTTGAAGGTCCTCACATACACACTGCCCTTTGTTCAGTAATGATTCCTGGAATATCCTTCTTGAACCTGTTTCTGCCTTAAAGTACCTATACACACTCTTCCATTTTTCACTAAAGTTTATATGACCGCCAATTATGCTTGTCATCATTTCAATTTCCTAGTAAGTTCCTTCAATTTCTCCTTACTTCCACAGCCATTTCTAAGTCTATTTATTTCCAACTTGCACCTCCTTTTTAGTTGCTTTACTTCTCTGTTTCATTTCTCTGTTTGCTCAAGTACATGAAACTGATTAATTCAACACCGTTAATCCCTGTCAACACAGTATCTGCCTATGAATTTGTACAGCAGTTTCTGAACGCGTTATGAAAACACACAGTTATTTCTATGTTCACCATGAATGTAGATCTATAATGAGTTGTCTAAGAGAAACAAATAAGGGTAAGAACAAGCGTTAAAACTCAGCCGACATATTAAGCCAATATAATTCTTTGCAAATCTAACAGGTTACAAGAAAGGAATACCGGTACCTAAAGGTGCGATTCTGTGATATAAAATGTTAGAAGAGCGATGATGTTTAATTTCGTGAGGCTATTGCTAGGGTGGTGGAGGGAAAAATAGATGGAAGGGAAGAGCAAGAAGAAGGTTTGGAATGTTAACAGATGTCAAACAAGGAAGAAAGCTATGGGCAACGGAAGCAAGATGCTCAGGACAGAGGATCATGGAGACTGTCCAGTTGATACCTGTCTCAAGATAGATTCACAGAAGATGATTGCTAGGCAAACGCCCTCTTACTTACTGAAGGGGGAAGCCCCTCAGGTGTGTACTTGCGGTGGTCATCTGATCGTATTACACATTCTTATTATTATTATTATTATTATTATTATTATTATTATTATTATTATTATTATTATTATTTATTTTCCACTAATTGTAGTTACAATTTAGGGATGGTGAATGGAGAAAGGGCATAGCCCCATATACACAAAAGTGCCTCCATCACCACTTAAAATTATAATATACAAATATACAATTACATTCTACACGATGTTCTTATATACAGTTAAAATATTTACATAGACATATTTACATACAGTAATACTCACAAGACCTGTTCAACATTCAAGTCATTCGACACACACACACACACACACACACACACACACACACACACACACACACACACACACACGCACACACACACACAGAGTCTCTCTCTCTCTCTCTCTCTCTCTCTCTCTCTCTCTAGAAACCCCACATATATTTTAGCTAGGCCGGCTCACTCATACACATTTACCGTCTCAATCACTCGGGACCCCATAACTTTCAACCATCCTCCCACTCATACTGAACATTCTCACAGTAGATAAATTATGTTTTGTACAGAGGGTTTCGTTATATATACATCCGTTTTACGTCTTTACAGAAATTTTCTGCAGGTAGTTCTTTTATCTGCGGTGGGAGTTCATTCCACAACCGAGCAGAACGACTAAAGAAGCCACGTTGATATGATGCTGTTCTTGCAAATGGAGGGAAAAGGGACACACCTCGACCTCTTTGAGCGGAACGATAGTTCAGCTGTAAGCGGTTGAAAGGGTTTATATGAATGTTACCTGCGAGGGATTTTCTCAGGAAAGTAATATCTATTTGTTTACAGAGGGATGTTATGGAGGGCAGTGACCTGGCTGTATTTAAATGACCGTGTTGAGTAATTAGTCGTTCTGCTCGGCGTTGAACTCTCTCTAGTTTCGTCATGTTCTCCACTGTAGTAGGGTGCCAGGAAGGAAGCCCATACAACAGTATTGGCCGTACTAATGACAGATAGGCTGTCTGAACGGCTTTCTTCCTGGCTCCCAGTAGAGATCTGCGGATGAATCCCAGGACTCTGTATGCTTTACACCTTATTTCCTCAACATGTTTATTCCATTTTAAATTGCTGCAGATGTGAATGCCAAGCAATTTTATTGAGGTACAAGGCATCAGGTTTTTACCACACAGTGAAATTTCGTGTTGTAACTGTGATCTTGCTCTAGTAAAGCGGATATATTTACATTTATGTACATTTATACACATTCTATTTATTTTGCACCACAGAACCACGTTATCGAGATCTGACTGTAACTTATTTACGTCGTTCTCATTGCGAATGGCTCTGTAAATGATGGTGTCATCAGCGTACTGTGCCATAGAAGACGATACACAACCTGGCAGATCCAGCGTAAATATTGTGTACAGCAGCGGCCCTATCACACTACCTTGAATCACACCCGAGGTGACTGAGGTTTGTTTTGACCTGGCCTCACTGAACACAACGCTCTGCGTCCGACCTACCAGGAATGATCGAAACCATGCCTGCAGGTTGCCTTGAATGCCATACTTGTTAAGTTTTAACAACAGTCGTTGATGAGGTACCTGATCAAAGGCCTTACTCCAGTCGAGAGTTACGCAGTCCACTTGGGATATATTAGACTGGTCCAGGGAATGTTGCCACTCATCAATTACTGTTGTTAAAAGTGTAGTACAGGATTTTCCAGGGAGGAATCCATGTTGGTTGTTATTCAACAGGTTTCTCTCATTCAGAAAATCCAGCACATGTTTAACAATTAGGCGTTCCATGCATTTACATAAGCCAGATGTAATAGAGACTGGGCGATAGTTGTCTACATTTTCCCTGTCACCATCTTTGAATACGGGAACGACATTTGCTTTCTTCCATTCTTCTGGAACAGTCCCACTGTTCATTGAAATGTTAAATATTGCACAGAGAGAAGGTGCTAATGCTTCTGCACAGCGATGGAGAATTCTGGCCGGCGCGTTGTCTGGGCCGTTCGCAGCATGAGGTCTAGTTCTCCGAAGACTTGTTGCGACCTCGTTAGCAGTGAAGTACAAGCTAGTTAGGGGCAGAAAGGGAGGGGTTGACCTTGGAGTGAACATGTCTTCATCCTTGTCAGCAGTGGAGAAGTTATTTTTAAATTTACTATTGAATGTGTCTGCTATTTCTTGGGGAGAGGAAACTGATAGTCCGTTGTACTTGAAGACGGATGGAGCACTTTTGCCACTTTTGTTTCTAATGAAAGCCCATAGCTCTTTACTATTGGAACTAAGGCTGTGGATATATGAACTGTAGGGATCACGGATTAATGATTTGAGTTTGTTCCTAGCCAGTCTGTACTTCTCCCACCTACTGTCACTTGGGTTTTCCTTCCATTTCCTGTATAAACAATTTCTCTTTCGAATGCCTGATGTTATCTCTTTATTGATCCATGGCGTTTTTCGCTTATTAGAGATAGAAACCTTCGGCACAACTTGATCGACACATTCAAAAAATACTTTTTTCCAGTTTTCCCAGATCTCGTTGATATTTATATCGCCGGTGAAGGACGCGAGGGGAATAGGAAGACGTTTTGATAGAAGAGAGGAAAGATCGTTCCAGTTGGTGCGGGAAAAATTATATATTGTTCTGGAGTGGAGTTTTGGGGAGGGTTTTCTGTAGCTCAAAGTTGTAATTATGGCTTGGTGATCACAAAATCCAGGTATTACGTCCAGAAACTGGACGGATGATGGAGAGTTAGTAAGGAACAGGTCTAGTGTGGAGCGGGAATTTTGAGTAATACGAGTTGCCTCGAACACTAACTGATGGAGGAAAATGTCGTAGAAGGTGGAGAGAAAACTATTAGCAAGAGGATTGTTTGGTACTGGGGCGGCATTTCTAGACCAAGTAATTTCAAGATTGAAGTCACCAGCAATATAAATTGCGTCATAATTATTCTGTACTTGTTGCACACGATCCAGAGAGGAGAGCAAGGCATCGTTCATTGTTTGTGAGGACTTCGGTGAACGATATACAGATCCGATGAGGAATTTATTACTACCGCACGTAATTTCTTATGGAGTACACGGACCTGGCCGATCCATGCCGTAGTCAAAACATCTGAGTACCTTTTTCTATGAATTGACGACCTGTCAGAAAACCTCGTCATCCGTTTTATGAGGGCTAGTGGTTTGATTTATCGTGTTTAAATGTGAACGCCCTATTTGTTTGTAATTTGTATGTCATTGTTATGTACGTTTTTATTCTGTTGACTTTGTTTTAGTCTGTATGTGTGTGTGTATTTTTTAATGTGTTTTAACTTATAATTTGCATAAAATATATTATTTCACTTCAAAGACAATGCCATATTTCATTTTATTATATTTTAATCTGTTTTCAAATGAATGTTGTAAAAAAATGCATTCTGAATGTGATCCACAGATTGTCTAAATTCATGTTCATTTCTAATTATTATTTTAAGTTCTAGTCAGTGGATAAATTTTAAAATTTGAATCATCATTACATTTTGTTTTGTGCCATATCATATATGCCCCAAATAGTAATCATGTAATATGGTGTAATATTGTGCATTTAATACAAGAAGGAGTCATGGTGCAATATAGAAGTTGCGTAATGCAGTATCCCGGCAGCTCGTGGCTTCGGAAATAACTTCTTATCTTTCATAGCAACAGCGAATATCTCGGGTATTCCGTATGATTCAATCGGGGAATTTACGAAAGTGTTTGAGAGCGGCGGATTTAAAAAAAGGACCAAACACAGCTCTGGAAGCGATATTGCGGAATGAAGGGATCTACAGAACAAATAAAGTCAGTCTTACCAACTTTTGAGATTTACAGTGCTGCACTACTCTTGATTTTATTAGGCAATCTGTTATAAAGCCATACTCCACGTTTTTGATATGAAATAGAAGCAAGTTATACGTTAAAAACTACCTGTAGAGAGTTATAGTTCTTAATTCTGGATTAATAAAGTTATAAATATATTTCTATTGAATCAGCGCTTTTGCAGAGCAAATGGGCGAACCATGGCGTCATCGCATCAGTGGAATCCCCGATGATATGACTAATACCGGAAGTTTAGTGAACGTAGTAGCTTCTGGAGATGGGAAGCTTACTCTATCTTGAAGTTGATAACCGTGCGGGTCGGTGTTCCTTACATTCAGCTAGTGTTGTATAAAAGTAACGTTTCTCAGTGACGATTCTTAATCAAACAAGTATACATATATTTTTGTGAAAGCTGAAATGTTTTTTCATGAGAATACATTACCTAAATGCAAGTGATTATAATGTAATTACGAAAGTGTATTGTACTGTAACAAAGCAATTACCTTTGCTATTTACATGTAAGATCACGCATGATGATGCAATATGCCATAGTGCGGGTGTGGCACGGGATTGAATATAACTAAGTCGATAGTTACTATCGGTATTTCCGAACCCGTATATGTAATTTGCATTTGGATTGTGCAAATACCGTGATCGGTACGCGTCCGGTAACGTGAAGAACGTGTGCGAATCGTCTTTATCGTTTCGGTTCAATTTAATGGTGTGTGCGAAGCACCACATTTCAAAGATGATGGAAGAAGAAAGGACCTGCAGTGTATTTGGTAACGCCATGCAGTTTGTTGCTATAATGGCGTAATTTTGTGGACACAGCGGCCTGGAGTCATGAACAAGCTGAGACAAACAGATAAGTTCATTTTAAAACCTTCTAGGCATGTTTAGATAGAAGAAATTAGGCTAATTCGATCCTATAGTAATTTAGCTATAAATGCCAGTCCTTTTGTGGCTGAGCTATGTTTTCTTATTATAGATTAATGTCATGTTTCGGGGAAGATGCATGTTTGAACCCTGATTTTTATATTTTATTTTATTTCCTTTCTATTAGATGGGAAAAAGGGAAATGATTAGGTGTAGATGAGGGGATATATATGTCAAGAGGTAACTGTGTATTCCATTTTTTTGTAACAAGATCTAAACTCTTTTATTAAGAAGGCTGCACATTCTAAAGCTTGTTTTGGGATAAATTTCAGTAGGGAACATTTCTTTTTAAAAGCATGTGGCATATTTATAGGAGTGGATGGCAGGTGTAACCAGCATTAAAATGCACCGTTGAACTAGTACCTTTTAGATCGGCAAAGAAGACTAGCTAATTGGTATTGTGTTATGAATTTACGAGAAAAAGGGAAGATTAGCCAGATACTGAGATTACAATGTATGTTAATACAGGACGGAAGTGCCTAGTAATGTATAGGGGAAAATATCATGGTGTTAGCTGCACGATAAGAGAGAGAGGCTTGATTTGCCTTGAGTGTTCATTATTATTGTTATTATGAGAGTCGAACCCGTGGACTCCGAAGTGTTAGGCCAGATGTGTCGTGTATCTGATAGCTGTGTTAAATTGGAAAATGTATTTAAGGCCATATGAATGCGAATTGTGGTGCCTTAAGTTGAGTCAAGGCCTTACGTTAGTTTAATGAACAGAGAAGTGAATGGCAGCGTTAATTTATATTCCCTGATATATTAAAATCTCTCAGGCAGGGATTACCAATCCAATTAGTTAGTTTCTTTTTCTTGCGAGGCAAGATGCTTCATAGCTGGGTCATTAGAAGTGTTACTTGAGTTATAATATGGCGTGTCAAGTGGAGACCAACATATGGACAGCTGAGCCAGGAGTTCCGTGTTTTTTAATTATATTATTATATTTGCCTTTATTTGTAGTGGCGAAGTTAGGACTCATGGTCCTCTCTTACACTTAACCACACTTCATTAACATTGTACATCTGAGAGCAATATTAATAATATTATCTTAAAACTACCATTACAAACTAGAAACAAAATATAAAACAAAATAACATAAACTCTATAAATATTCTTAGTCATGTCTTAAACTATCGTTACCAATTAAAAGTTGATTGACACTAAATACCCTAGGCACAGTAAACGTACTTTCATACACACATTCACTCTACCAGATTCATTCAGCCTGGCGGCACACATCGAGGAGATGCTCACGGCAAGACAACTTGAAGGAATTTAAGGATCGTATGGCTCTAATGTTGTGGGGAAGAGAATTCCATATTCTAGCTCCATTTGCAACAAAAGAACGGCTGAATGCTGCTGACCTGCTGAGAGGGATAGCAAGTGTACTGCCAGAGCGTGTGTTATGCTGGTGGAAAGAGGATAGGAAATTGAGTTGTGAAGATAAGTAGAATGGGATATTCTCTTTTAATACTCGAAAGATTAATACTGCCACGTGGAGGTTTCTATATTGTTCAAATTTTAGAAGGGAAAGTTGTCGATAATAACGGGTAACGTGAACATCATAGCGTAAGGAAAAGATAAATCTAATACACGAGTTCATAGCACGTTTTAATCGGTTTAGTTGTTCTCTCGTGGCATCAATTAGTACTACGTCACAGTAGAAAAATATAGGGAGGATAAGAGTATTTATAAGCCTAATTCTCATGTTTAGTGGCAGCATATTTTGATGATATTTTAGTGGGTGAAGGGAGGCGTACACTTTTCTACAGATATTTGTAATGTGCTCTCCCCAGTTAGTGGAGGAATGTTTTTGTTTTTTGCCGCATTGATTTGTTTCGTCTGCCCAACAATAATAGCTTTAGATTTTGATGGATTAATTAAAATACAGTTTTCATGAGCGTATGCACAGATATTATTTAACTCAGAATTCATATAACCTATTGCTTGATTGATGTCTGAAATTTTGGAATGGTAACAGATCTGCAGATCGTCAGCATACAAGTGGTATTTACAGTGTTTTAACCGTGTCGATATATCGTTAATATAGATAACAAAGAGAAGTGGTCCAAGTACAGAGCCTTGTGGTACTCCTGAAAATTTCATTACCCATTCGGATGACCTATTCTGAATAATTACGCGTTGTTTTCGTTCCGTAAGATATGAGAGAAAGAATTCTAGAACTGTCTGTCCAAGGTGAAGCGATTTCAATTTAGCAACCAGTACGTCTATATTTACTGTGTCAAAAGCGCTGCTAAAATCAAGAAGTGTAAGAAACGTCACCTGCCTTTCGTCCATAGCGCGTCTCATGTCGTCTGTAACTTTCAGCAGGTCAGTGGCCGTACTGTGTCCCTTTTTGAAACCCGATTGTAAAGGGTCAAGTAGTTTGTATTTATTTAAATAGTCGGTTAATTGCACGTGTACTATGCGTTCAAGAGGCTTGGAGAGAGATGAAAGTATGCAAACAGGTCGATAATCTGTTATAAGTACAGGTGAGGAAGTTTTGGGAACAGGATTTATAATGGCATTTTTCCACATTTTTGGAAAGAGGCCACTTGTGAGGCACGTGTTGTATATATGAGTAATGGCAGGAAGAATAATGTCAATGATGTGTTGTATTATGAGTATGGGTATTTCATCAGGTCCTACAGCAGATGATGTAATTGATTATACCTCGCGTTTCACGTCAATCCCTGTGACTTCGCGAAATTCAAAGAATGGCCTATTTGGTGGTGGCTGGTTCAGAAGAGATTTTATAGTCTGTGATATTGTGTGTATTTCCGGTTTAATTTTTACCTCAGAAAAATGAGCATTCAATCTCTCCATAGAGATGTCTGGATTACATGGCTGGGGCAAAGCTTTCCCAATTCCAATGGAACGAAGTTGTTTCCAAGTGTTTGACACATTTAAATTTCTAGCCAAGTGATTGTAAAAAGAAAATTTCTTATTTCGAATTATTACTTTAATTCTATTACGAAGTGTCCTATACTGTTCAAGCGCTCTGGAAGAGTGTGTGCGTCTCTAGAGCCGGTGTAACGCGTCACGGTGAGACATCATTTGTTTAATGTCATCGGCCAGCCATGGAGAAGGAGGTCGGGAGACTTTGGCCGTACGCTTAGGTGCATGTTTATCAAGGAGACCAAGTATAAGTGAACTTAAAGTTTCAACTGTCTTATCGATACCGTTTATATTTTTTACGTCATCCCAAGGACTATTCAAGGCGTCAAATCTCAGATGATCAAAGTCCCTGAATGTGATGTATCTGGACTTATACTTCGGTACTTTGAGCGAGTAAGATAAGTATATTAAGTCATGTGTCGATATGCTAGGGGTAGGTATTTGTCCATGTGATACTATTTTCTGTGGGTTGTTAGTGACCATTAAGTCAATTAGTGTATGTGAAGATGAGGTATGATTTGTCGGTTTTAGTGGAAGTATTGTCATGTCACACGTCTGGAAAATACTTAAGAGTTGCTTTGTATCCCCAGCCTGTTCCAGTGAATTAGTATTGAAGTCTCCAAATATTAAAATATGTTCATAAGCAGGTGATAGTCTCTGCAGGATGTCTTCAATGTCTGAGAGGTGACCTACCCGTGGTGGCCGATAAACAACTCCTATTAGGGCTTTAACTGTTGTCACAGTTATCTCGGCAAAAATGAACTCAGGTCTCGGGTCAGGACAGTGGGCAGATGTGCATCCGATTTTACATTTAATATCATCTCTACAGTGCAAGGCTACTCCTCCACCTCTTTTATCTATTCGGCCATGCCTGTAAATATTATAGCCCGTTATGTGTACCATACTACTAGGGATAGTTGCGCGTAACCAACTCTCACTGATACAAGCTACGTGTACATTACTGTTTTCAAGGAGAGCTGTTAGCTCCTCATGGTGAGCAGGCAGGGATTGAGAATTTAAATGAATGCAGTTCAATGAACGTGCGTTGGCCTGAAATACTTTCGCTAATGAGCCTTGGCAGCGGGGTGTCTCCATTCTCGGATAGGAGAGGTTAGGGGTAGCGGGACAGTCAGGTCCACAGCTGGTAGTGGTTATAACAGTACTCATCACACAAAGCAGAATACCAAGAAGAATACATGCTTCTTTACCTGCGTATTTACTCTGATATCGCGCCGGCTTTTCATGCACTCAATCACATTCACACTCAATAATAAAACACTATAATACAAACTTAAACTAATCCACATTGTCGTTACTTCACACTGTTTCACCCCCTAGCTGCTTGAATAACATTGTTAAGGTCAGCTCGTGTGGTCACTTGAATTTTCTTCCCATCAGAGCTTAGAATAATGATACGTCCATCCTTAGTCCATACAGATTTCTGACCGAAGTGGTCACGCGCGGCGTTTAGTATGTCCTTTCTCGTTGCTGTTAGCGATTCTGTTATCAGTATACCCGATCCCTTCAGCGATTTCTTTGCACGCCAGATACGGTCACGTTCGTGATATCGCGTGAACTTTATTACGATGGGCCTCTTCCCTCCCGTCACTACCTCAGCTGTTGTTCTCCTTGGTTTCCCAATCCTGTGACAGCGATCTAAATTGTCCAATGTCAAGTCTATTCTTAGGTAGGATTTCACAACACCGAACACCTTGTCATAGACGTCCTCTTTCGGAGCTTCTGCCACCCCGTGGAGTAATAGGCAGTTTCTCCTGCTGTACTGCTCTGCTTCGTCGATTAGGTCGTCCTGTTTGGAGATCTGGTTGTGCATTTGGGTAAGTTCGGACTTCACCTCCTTGAGCTCCTCGGTGACAGCAGCTCTGAAAGACTGGAACTCAAGGGCGAGTGCGTCTAGGGAAACATCGCCGGGGTTGGTAGCACTGCTGTTGGCGGCGCGCGTTGCTTTCTCGAAGCGAGCTTGGATGTCGTTTAGCTTTTCTTCGAATGAAGAAATCCGTTTGTTCAATGACTTTAAAGACATTGTGAATGAATGTATGTAGCCACTGAGTGTTATTTAGTTATGAAACTTGACCTAGTACACACGAATTGCAGTTAAACTTGCTGATTTGCTAGGTGGTTTACGGAGCTCTCTCACATGCACTTCTTCACTGCCGCCATTAATATGAAGGAGTTTAGCACCTTATTGCTTGTATTTCAGATAACGGATACACAGATTTTTGTTTATTTTATTTGCATGAATTTTACAGGTTTCTTTGAAGTGTTTTCTTTTTATTGAATTGTGATACATGTTTTATTGCTGATCATGTCATTGTCATCGTTGATAAAGACTTGTTCTTAAGTATGAGGCCGTGCTCATTTTATTGGAAAGTAGGCTTTTAAGCTATCCAATTTGTAACAGAGCGGTCTGTTAGTAAAGTCAGTGTAGATATAACTTAGGTACCCTGAAACATTGATTTGTTGATAAGTACTGTACATATAATTTTTAATTCTGGATCGGATTTAGCATAATTTTATTCTGTCGCGGTATGTCCTATGATCGTAAATTGAACGATATCCGTCAGGATTCGATAAGATGAACTTAACTGCGTTGACTCGATGCGAAGTGTGTATTTCTTCCCCAGGTCGTTGTTTATATTTTGTAAATATTTTAATTTTAAAAAACGGGAAATTGCCCGTCCTTTTGTAACATGTAAAAATATTTGTGCTAATTATGTGCACGGCATACATTGAAATTTCTGGCATTTATTTAAGCCATCATTTTTGTCGTTTTCATATTAATTTGTTTATTTCGATTTTCAATAATGCTTTCTCTGATAATAAATTCATCTTACCCCTTATTTTTAATTTTATTTCGGAATTATGTTACTGTTTCCCGTCCACATACCCGTGGTATATTTTATCCTGAGATTTTTAATTTATTTTTGCCCCAATCATATTTTTTTCGAACCGAACACGCAGCTCTCCGAATGGCGCCGGTAGATTGTATTTTAGACGGGAACGGTACAGTTTCATCTCGTACAATTAGGGGCCGATGCCCTAGAGTTAGCCCCCTTTAAACGACAAGCATCATCATCATCATCATGTGTTGTTCTTGACGTTGTGTCAGAAACTGCCACGGAATGGGCGTGTATCCCATGCGTCTTCTAGTGTCATATACATTGCGGCGTGCCTGCAATGCCGTGTAACGCTATGCATACTTGTTTATCAAGGTTTTATTATGTTTTCTCTGGGATTTATCGTATTTATTCTTCATTTCTGGAATTACTATTCTTTAAAATATTTGTTTGCTATGCATGCTATGCTATGCACTTTATAAATTAGTAAGCATGCCACAAACATTTAATTAATTCGATTTAATTATAGTTGTTACATAGATATTTAATTGAGTGTTATGGATTTATTCCAAGGACTCCTCCGTTTAATTTAATTATTTATCAAAAAAGGAATATTTTAATTTATATTTGCTATTTTTTCTTGTAAGTTATTATGTATAAATTCTGTTTTACTTCAATTTGATCTTAACTTTGACATTACATTTTTATTCAAAAGTTATATATGTTTTCTCATTTAAATATATTTATTATTAGACATATCAAAAGACGGATTTCGCTTGGACATATTGCTATGATGACTATGTCCCCGATCTGGAAGAGCAGAGATATCAGTTTGGCTACCAAGTACAGATTAATCAATGCGATTATATTCCCACTGTTCATGTATGGGTGTGTGAGCTGGACGCTGAAACAGGCAGACAAAAGGAAAACGACCCTTTTGAGCTCCAGTGTTCACGAAGAATCTTATGAATACCATGGACTAAAAAATCACCTACAAGACAGTTTTAGAACGCATCAAGCTCCGCATGTCATTGGTTGGTAAGATTATGAATCTGAGTCTAGCATACTTTGGCCACTTTATGCGATCAGATGCATTGGAAAAAGCAATCTGGCCAGGAATGATCAGCGCTACAAGAGACCGGGTCGCCAGAGGACTCGTTGGTTAGACACTATTAAAACAGATATAACCCTTACCCTGGAACAACTAAAGGAGGCAGTGTGGAACAGGGGAACTTGGAGAGCGCCGAGGGTCGAATCCGACTGAAAGGGTGACATAATTATGAATTAAATGAAATAATAGATCCGTATTGAACTGTGATTACAATAGAGTAAATTAATGTATTATTTGGGTCCACCTTTTCAATACAAAATTTAAAGAGTTTAAATTACTTTTACGAGACCTTACGTGTCTTTACATTGTTTAATTTCTTCGGTATTTGTGTTTTTAATTTTGCTTTAGGCTGACGATGACCTAGTACTAGGTAGAAACTAGTTTCTAATCATTTATGTAGTTTAAACTCTTTAAATTTTGTATTGAAAAGGTGGACCCAAATAATTCATTAATTGACTCTATTGACATCATTATGGCACAGGTCCTCAGTGTAGCAAACACTAAATGTCCCCTCCTTTTTAAATTTTCGATTTTGGTGCCTGCAGCACGTCTTCCACATGGACATTTTCTGGAGAGGAAGTGTTAAGGTATGCTGCTGTTACTTTATTTTGCTTGTTTGCTTGTCCCCATTCTTCTGTCCACCTTTGTTTAGACTAATACTCCATCCAGAATCGCCAACGGCCGTAGGCGTGTTGAAACACCGGATCGCGTGAGAACTCCGAAGTTAGGCAACATTGGGCGTGGTCAAGATTTGGATTGGTTGCCACGCGCTGTTGGTGGAGGGTAAGGGAATGGAGGAGCGGAAAGGAATTAACCACTCTACCGTACGTAAACTCCGACGGAGGCACACCTCTGCAGAGGTTCTGACCTGCCTTCGGGCAGAATAAACCCGTACCGTACCATCCAGCATCCATAGGATCCACGTAGCCAAATCCTGAGCTACACTTATGTAGTGTACGATGTACGTGAGTGAGTAAATAAATAAATAAATAAATAAATAAGATTACTCCGCGAATCAGATTCAGTGACTTGTGTTCTTTCAGTTTGACAGGAATATTGTCAAGTGACCGCCTTCCAGCAACCGATAAGTATCAGATGCGTTGCACGTCTTGAACAACAAACTACTACTGAATGTGCTGTTTAGATGGTCAAATTCGCCGTAGGCAGGGACGTAATATTAGGGCCTGCAATGCAGGCGTGCTCGAGCCTTTAAGGGGCTCCGCAAACTTCTAGCAAAAAGTAAAAATAATGTCTGCCCTATTGTCTCTCTGTACGGATATGGTGGGTTTGGTTTCGTAGAAACAGTAGAAATAGCAGCTGTTATAATCATTGAGTTGAGTGTATACCACCTCTGTGGTGTAGTGTTTAGTGTCATTAGCTGCCACCCCCGGAAGTCCGGATTCGATTCCCGGCTCTGCCACGAAATTTAAAAAGTGGTACGAGGGCTGGAACGGGGTCGACTGAGCCTCGGGAGGTCAAATGAGTAGAGGTGGGTTCGATTCCCACCTCAGCCATCCTGGAGGTTGTTTTCCATGGTTTCCCACGAAAAATGATGGGATAGTACCTAACTTAAGGCCACGGCCGCTTCCTTCCCTCTTCCTTGTCTATTCCTTCCAATCTTCCCATCCGCCAGCAAGGCCCCTGCTCAGCATAGCAGGTGAGGCCACGTGGGCGAGGTACTGGTAAACCTCCCCAGTTGTATCCCTCGACCCAGAGTCTCACGCTCCAGGACACTGCCCTTGAGGCGGTAGTGGTGGGATCCCTCACTGAGTCCGAAGGAAAAGCCAACCCTGGAGGGTAAGCAGATTAAGAAGAGTTGAGTGTAACACAGCATAGCTGTAAACAATGCTTGCCTGCGACACGCTCCTCTCAAAAGACCCGCACCAAAATATTTAGAAGCCCATCTGAGTGACTAAGACGGTTGAGACGCTGGTCTTCTGACCCCAACTTGGCAGGTTCGATCCTGGCTCAGTCCCGTGGTATTTGACGGTGCTAAAGTACGCAAGCTTCATGTTAGTAGATTTTCTTGCACGTAAAAGAACTCCTGAGGGACTACATTCCGACAGCTCGCGTCTCCGAAAACCGTAAATGTAGTTAGTGGGATGTAAAGCAAAATAACATTATTACTATTAAATTATTTAAAAATAATTACAACAATGAAAATTGATACCATAATATAATATTTTATTCAGAAAATTATAATTTCTTTATGTGTAGTGCACCTGAAATATTGTTATGCATAGCTTTTGCTGAATATATAACATTTTTCACACATTAATTCGACAAAAATCAATAGTGCCAAAAACAAGTTGGTTTGCAACTCAGATTCTACTCAGTTTGAAATAGTTCCCTTTGAGCGAAGGTAATTACAGGCTTATCAGTTGTGCGTTTTTTCATTTTTATTTTTATTTTATTTTTGAACAGAGCTTATTTAATTTTGTTCGTATATTTTTCTGTGTTGTAGTTGAATATAATAATTTTATAAATGTGACCTAGGTATCGGTTACAAACTACGCTTCCGTAGTTACTGAAAGAAAACAATTTTATGTACGAACAGCTAAGTGGTGTACGGTACGCATATCAGCAGCGTAGTAGTTCAACTATGGATACAGTCAAATAAAATCCTAAACATTATTTTTATAATCTTACAGTACTGAGTAATCCCTTTTTTATATTATTTGAAAATATATTGCCCTAGTTCAACCTGCTGTAATTACATTTAATTCAGTTATTCATAGGTTTTTCATCTTATTTGAGAGACTGCGAATTTTTATTTTGGCGTAACTACCATATGCCTACTGAACAAATTAGACTTCACCAGCTGGAAGTCATGGCAGCCACCAGTAACCTAAGAAGCTGGTTTCCGGAATTTCACACTGCGCTTATTTCCAGGAGTAATCGTACCCTGTACCCTCTACAGGTATCGTTCTTTTGGAAGCTATGTTCAAAAGTATTCCAGTCCTAATCCGTCAATTCTGATCACGGGATGTTCTTGTAGTCACCAGACAGCAAAGTAAGGTGTTGCCGGATTTTAGTGTTAAATGATGCCTTGTACTCGATAGAGATGAGCTGTAGAGATACCGTCCAGGCTTTTAGGCGTAGTATTGCACGCAAGAGGTCATTGCCCAACCAGCACTCACATAAAAACAAGTACCTATTTAAATTCATTTCATTTCAATTCATTTCCAGTACAATGCCAAGGTAAACCATTTTAGTCGCCTTTTACGACTGGCAGGGGATTCCGTACGCAACTTCATCTGGAAGATTGGCTGCTGGAAATATCGACTGCAAAATATTTACAATTTTAAAAAAAATTAACGTTAACAACTTGAGATGATAAATAAAAAACATTGATTTAATAGTGATAATTGTGACAACAACATTAATGTCCCGAATTTTTACAATTCCTCATGGTGTAGGCAAGCTCAGCACTTTCATTTAGTTATTCTCCTAAAATAAAAACTTCGTACATTGTACATTCCATTAACAATCGAGCAACCCTTTCTCTTCAAACAGTGGCAACATGCATTTTATTGCACTGACGTACGTTTCATTCAAATATATCTTCATCTGACTCTCTGACCAATTTTCGGACTCAACTTCATCAAAATTTAAGCCGTCTTCTGGTTTTGAAAGAACAATCGGTAGAACAGCTATTGCAGCCATAAAGCCGTAGAACGCACAATCATCGAAGGCCTTCCTCATTACAGCAAGAGGAACTGATCGGTGTGAACAACCAAGGATCTCCAGTGTCTCCACTAATGTACTATGATATTCCTCTATCAGTTTGTCCACGTAATTCATTCTTATTTCCTGGTTGGTACAAGCGTACAGAAAATATTGGAGATCTAGCCCCGGTGAACTATAGTGCACAAGTTGAAAGTCAACAAATCGTAAATCTTCAAGAACACAGTCAGCATATTTGAACATGATGTTGTTCGTCCAAGTATCCCCATGAAGAAGAACGTTAAAATCATCATCTTTACGTTTAGTGACCTCTACTATTTTGTCATAATACTTGGTCTCCAGCTTCTTCAATTTACAGGCGTATTTTTCGAAACCTGGCCATTGTGAAGCTGCTTCTGAGAGACATCGAATTCCATTATCGAAGACCTTAATCATGTCGTCCTTCAATTCCTCATTAAAAAAACATTTGTTATAACTTTCAACAGCTGAAGGATTCTGATTATGGAGACCAATGGAAGCTGCATGGTATCGCGCCAGGGCTTTTATAACCATAGTGCAGTGCGTCAAATCCAAACCCTCATGTCTTTTAGCCAGAGTAAACCCAGAATGCCGTAAGTCTTCTAGTACAATGAATTGGATGGGATCGTTTCCATGGTAGACGCACTTAGCAGCGAATGGTTGATATACTCCTGGCTTGGCATCATTCAGAAGTTTGTACATTGCTGGAAGAGTTTCCTGCAACATTCGAGTCTCTATATCGAAGATGTTGGCCTTCTTAAGCAATGATTCTCTAAATCCTCCCTGGGGATGACATTTCACGATCACACAACGTTCTTGTGAACCTTCTAACCTGGCAATTATCCTGTACATTTCAGAGCTGTAGCCGTCTCCTACAGAATTGGCCATGGATACTTCACATGAGAGGACAGTCAGAGTGGGATTGTTATCGCCAGAACGGAGAGCCTTCTGGACGAAGTCCTTATTCAACCAAGATGGTATTGGAGGCGTCACGTCTTGTCCGTCACTAGCCATGTTGGAGAGGGATGATAATTATATCCTACAAGAAAAAGAAACCATAAATTAGTGTGTTTCAAATATTTGTCCTGTTTTTGTATTGGATCGGGTGTGATGTGAAATGAATCCTTGTAGTTTTTATGACAGGATGCAGTTCTCTAAGTTAACTGCATCAGAGGAGTTAGTAGACGAAATGAATGACTTCATATATGATAGTAGAAAGGCATAGGGTGAAACTCGGCGCCGGCATATACCCTACACTTGCCCAATAGCACCGTCAAGTCTTAATCTTTCCATCTTTCCAGCTGCGCCATATGTCCTTGTTCCATACGAACAATGCGGAGCGGTTAGGAATTGAATCTAGGCTTTTGGCACGCAATATACTGATTACAAATTGTATACCGTATCACCACTTCTCCTACCCTGCTGCTAATATTCTGATGGTGAAATGTTTTTCTGCTAAGCATGGTGTCAGATAATATAGACTTGACACCTTAATGATCATGGCAATAAGGCAGAAAAGACGTAAATTTACAATGTAAAAAGCTAGTGTAGTAGAGTGCCCATTGGTCCGACTCCATACCCTCTAGGAAAACCAATAATTCGCGTTCAATTTTAGAGACGAAAAATATCACAATTTGCATTCTGAAGTATGTTTAAAACTTTATTACTAAGTAATTTCATATTTATAAAAAAACCTAGCTAAACCTGGCCACGCTTCGCTGTGGCTTAGTCTGATATGAAATGAATGGGTAAGTAAATAAATTAGTGAAGTGCATAATCGAATACTTTCCTGAATCGATTACTATGCATCCGAGAATATTTAAGAATCGAAACTTGCATTCGAAACTAAGTCTCGAATCTAACATAACTCAAGTAACTGAAATGAAAGTGAACTCTGGACATCAGGAACAATTCAGTGCCCGTGAAGCGCTGTAATAAAGACTAGCCTTGTACGTTGTGTATAATATTTCATAATATAATAATATATAATATTTGACGAACATATAAAAAATTAAATTGCAGCTATTTTTTATACATTTCATATCACGGTACTGGTCGTTGTCAAAATGTCCAACTCTACTCTGTGTTTTCATTCATATTGTATATATATATATATTGCACCCATAAGCCAATTAGCCTAAAGGAATGCGTTAAATTATTAAAAATCATACATGTGAATACTGCAAATAGCGAGGAAGAGTCAGCAGTTTCACAAAGTTCCAGGCTGAGACCTCACAAGATGGAAGTATATCCCCAGAAACTCCTTAAAATCATGTACAGGAAATTGGGTGGCTAAAAGCTTTCCCCAATAACTGTTTATGATACCGCAAAATAAGGAACTTTCTACAGTGTTCTCACGGGAAACGGTAGAAAGGAATGCGGCGCACCTAAATTGTGCGACAAGGACAGAACGAATACCTGTCACCCCTTGACAGAAAATGGTTTAACCCAAGCCAAGACAAGCGGCGAGATTTTAGCCAATCAGAAATTCCGAAATTTAACCGCCTTGTTCCAGGGGGAATATTTATCCAGTATTTCGTGATTTGGTGACGAAAGAAGTAGAAAAATATCGTGTCCTAATCTGGAAATAATATTTGGATAATTATTTATGCGCATACGTGAAAATTTTTTATGTAAATAATAATTTATCAGTACTGTGTGGAAGAATGGTTTCATCCATGATAATGACTGTCATGGTGCGAAAGTGCCAGGGTGCGAAAGTAAATAGGCCCTATGACTCATTTCAATTTATAATTCAACGATCATTTCGGATAGCGGAGTGCAGCAGATGAATCGCACCAAATTTAGAAATCGTCAGAATCCAGTTACTGAATATTAAATCTACGGGCAATTAAAAACTTAATCCAAGGTGTCGTATCACTACGCCACACCCCTCCAGTGGAACTACGTGGGAGGCGGATCCTCCCGAATTTACAAAACTAGTGGCGACACTTGACAATCTCTCAGTCTTAGTTGCAATTTCCGAGCCTACAGTCAAGTCTTCAAGTGCAGCGCAGGGTGATGGTATGTGAACCGGCTACTCATATTTAGTCACCGCTTAGTGTGATGTGTGAGTTAAATCAGATGACGAACATTTTGGAGAACTCTGTTAATATTAGATCAGGTCGTAGCAAATATTAACTCACCTAATACAGTCAAAGATGTATACGATATTTGTTTGCTAGAATGTTTGATAATGAACACTTAACGTGGTATGCTGCACGGAGAACACTGTCTGGATTATGGGACCTTTCAGAACATTTAGTTTCACCGCAGTTTCTTAGCTCACATCACTTACAAAATAGTAATTGAGCCTAGAAGTTATTTCATTCTGTAGGACAGTATCATTTATATAATTTTGCTCTGTGACTGACCAGAAAAAACATTGCTATTAAATTTGCACATTGTATAAAAATTACTATTTCATTTGTGACATTCAAACCAAGCACTACTCGTGCTATTTTAGAGGGAGAGACCTTTTGTTTACCAGTAGAATTTAACGGGAGAAGGAGTAGACCTACACTTTCTATTTCAAAGCGAGATGAATAATTTTTAATCCCTTGTTCAAATAACTGAAGGGGCAAGCTGTGCAGAGCTAGGGAGAGGGACATCAACGAGCCAGGTGACTTGTTCCTGACAATGAACGCCGACTCAATGTATGCTAATTCCGTGTATACTGTGTAAATTATATTTAGGTGTAGAATCCAAGATTGTGCGTGTGCTTCGGAAAAATCTTACGAGTGCTACGTAGAATAATATGGGTCCAAATCGTGTGTGCGAAGTGTCATATATTCCCAGCAAGATGATCAAGATGGCTTAAAACCATATAATGGAGACTGAGAGGATGCAGCCCATCTGCCGGCACATAAAGTAAAGAGCATGTTATATTTATGTGATATGTAATTGATGACGACATGAATAATTCGTGGTCAAATTTAGGTTAGTGATATCGGGTATTTTTGTATCTATAAAAATTCACGTACCCAAGGGAGCTTATTTTTTTGTGGGAATGAGACCACGGCAATTACATCTAACGATTCGGGATGTAATTGTCAGGGTCTCAGTAAAATCATAATAATCACTAAATAATAATCATATTCCTTTGAGTTTCTCGTTAATCTTGTTGGAGACATTTTGGACATGAGTTTTGTGTGGTTAACGTATGAAAATATATTTTTACTTCATAGTGGGTGTTTCTTACACAAGGTATTTTCACGTCTCATTATAATAATAATGATGATAATAATAATGGTAACAGGTATGATAATAATAATAATAATTTTGATTTCTTATGGATGTTGCCAAGCTTATTTTAAAATAGCAAATGTACCCGTGCTTGGCTACGGTATTCTACATTGTATACGGATATCGACGTAAAGACTGCGTGCAGCAAATGAAATTGTTTTAAAATTGCACGTCTCTTAGCCTTATCCTAGAAATAGCATGGGGAGGTCCCCATACGATGTTTCCAATGTGAAGTGAGGGTTGCGGAGTTGTGATGATAACGGCAGGCTCACTTGCCTACTGCCATTCACAATCGAGTTGGCAAGTTTACATTATAATTGCAGGCCCCATTGCCTACTGCGCGGTCACAATCGATTTGGGGAGTTTTAGTAACAATGGCAGACCCATTTCCTACTTTCAGACAGATTACAGTTGATGAGCTTTTATTTTAATAGCAGGCAACTTGCCTACCGCCAGTCAAAATTGAGTTGTGGAGTTATCATTATAATAACAGGCCCTTCTTACTGCTGCAAGCCAGCTTACTGCCAGTCACACAGAATTAGTGAGTTTCCATGAAAATAACAGGCCACTATGCCTAATGCTAGTCAAATTTTAGATTGGAACATTTGTTTATAATGGTGGCCACCCTGGCCTAGAGCCAAACACAATAGGGTAGGGGACTTTCGAACAAAACTGCACGATCCCTTGCCTTCTGCAAGACAAATCGGGAAGTGAATTATTCATTAAAATGGTAGGCCCTCCTTACTAATGCCAGGTACACAGGAGTTGGAGAAGGACCCCATCCTATTGCCAGCAGTCAAAGTCGGTGTAGGGAGTACTGATTACAATAGCAGACACACCCTTTCTCGATCGCTACAAATCGACATCAATGAATATATATAGATGGACATACGAAAGTATATGCATGTTTTCAATACTGTAGACCTTCATTTACAGATTAACAGCTGCTAAACGGTACGTCATATTGACAAAGGATTGTACCGTAAGGCCTAGTATTTAGCGATCTAAATGGCTGGTCCTATGATATTTTCTCGCATCTCATCTATTCATGGGTCAGATTGAGTCAGAAACGTTGAATAGGTTGAAATTTGTGTAAGATTATCTTACATTGCATTACTTTTCTGATAATTATGTGACATAGCATTTGGCTCACATATGGGTACTGGGTGGGCCAATGTTCGTGTAGAGTTTGATCATACTACCCTTCCTGTAAGTGATTGAAAGTATGAATTATATAGGTAAAGAGTCCAAAATTTACTTAAAATCGAGAAATAGAGATTAATGTAAGGTATAAGCGATACAGATACGACAAGAAGTCATAGGACCATGGTTGAAGATCACTCCTAATTCAACGAAGATTGGGCTATCCGTTATGTGATAGGAATTCCCGTTCATCCCACGAAATACCTCGAAACGAAGGTCTGCACTATCATTAAAATTGCTTCCATATTTTGATATTCTTCGGGGATAAAAAATCAAAAAATTACAGATCTGTGAAGGTTTTCGTTCGTTACAGGCTGAAACGTATAATTTTGCCAAATTTCAATTTTCTTGCTTGTCTGGCAGATTATGCTGCAATCTGGATTTTGGGTGAGGGGTTAAAAATTATGACTTTCAGGAAATTAAACCAAAAAATGTCCAGACGAACATTATTACCCCTGAAACGGGTATCTGTACGAAAATTTTACCAAAATAGTCAATGTACAGGCACACAAGTCCTTTTATTTATATAGATAGATAAGGAATCTGCTCCACATACAACACATTTTGGCTACGTCCGCTGTACTTAACCTGCAAAACCAACCGTTCATGATATCTCACTTATTAATCCTCCTGTCGAAAAATTCACATGAGAACAAAAGTTTTAGAAATGGATTTCCATTAAGGATTGTAGATTTCGGATGTGCATATTTTGAGGAAGTGCAAAATTATGGTTCCGGTTTCGGATAAACCCCCAGTATATTTAGGTATTCAGAAATAATATTGGCCCTAAAACTTACACAAGGACAGGTGGATTCTAAGGAATAACTTACCAAGGGAGATGTTCAATAAATTTCCTATTTCTTTGCAATCATTTAAGAAAAGGCTAGGAAAACAACAGTAGAGAATCTGCCACCTGGGCGACTGCCCTACATGCAGATCAGTAGTGATTGAATTGAAATGAATCAAGTTTGGTAGAAATATATTCAGTCGTTTTCAAACAACAAAAACTCATACAATCAAACCGACAAACAGACACCAAAGTTAAGAAATATGCAGATGGTCATTATTACAACTGAAACGGATAACTGTACGGAAATTCCGCCAAAATAGCAAATGTATAGACAGACGGTCGTTGCGATTATATTTATGTAGATGACAGATAAGCATGGGCACGTTTGAAAGTGCAAACCTTCATTTCGAGATTTACTGCTCCTAAACGGTACATCATACCAACAAACGGTTTGCACCCTCAGACGTCTCCTTTATCGTTCTACATGTTTGGTGTTAAAACATTTTCTCGTATCTCACATATTTATGGGTTCGATTGAGTTACGATATTTGAATGGGGTGAATTTTGGGTACATTTTTATAATTTTACATTATTTTTCACCTACTTATGTGGAAGCTAGAATCATGAAATTGGGTTCGCATATAGGCATTGGTCCTGTCAATGTGCGTGCCAAATTCGATGACTCTACATTTCCTATAAGTGTGTCAAAATAATACACGTGTAAAAAGCACAAAATTTACGAATCATCGAAATATACAGCCAAATCTACCCTATAAGGGAGAGAGAGGGAGAGAGAGAGAGAGACGACAAAATATCACAGGACCAAAGTTGTAGATCACTTGAAATTGAACGGAGATCGTGTCATCCGGTTTGTGATCGGACTTACCGTTCAGCCGCGAAATACCTCGAAACGAAGGTCTGCACCATCGTTAAATTGCCTATATTTCGATATTATTCGGCATAAAAAGTGAAATATTTAAAGATCTTGGAAGTTATCCGTAGGTTACCGGCTAAAACGTATAGATTTGCTTAATTCCAATTTTTCAGCTCGTGTGGCAGATTGTGAGGCAATATTGACTTTGGGCGAGGGGGGTGGGTAAAATTTAAGACTTCCAGGAAACTATAGCTAAGAAATATGCAGGTGGTCATTATTACCCCTTAAACGGAAAGCTGTACGAAAATTTCGCCAAAATAGTCAATGCACAGACACATGGTCGTTACGATATGATTTATCTAGATAGATAAGGAATCTGCTCCACGTATAACACCTTTTGGGCTATGTCCGCTAGACTTAGCCTGAAAACCGACCTTCCATGTTATCTCCCTTATTAATCCTCCCGTTGAAAAATGCATATGAGAAAAATAAATTAGAATTGGATTTCCAAACAGTTTGATCGATTTCCAGTCAGGTTGGTCTTGTACTTTATATATTGTGGGAGAGTAAAAATCACCATTTCGGTCCCCTATAAAATCCCAGACTATTCCGGGAATTTGAAATGGTATAAACCTTAAAACCTACCCTTGGAGGGGTGGATGCTAAATATAAAGTTTGGTTCAAATATCTCAGTAGTTTTCAAGTTGTAAGAAATACACTTTACGCGCACCCGCTCTTGCGTTAAGTCCGGTGGGACTTGTACCGAAAAACGGTCCGTTAATGATATCTCCGTTATTAATCCTGGTATCGAAATGATGCACATGAGAAAAAAAAGGTTTAGAAATTAACTTCCATTAAGGCAGATTGATTTCCATTAAGTTTGGTTGTGTATATTTTGAGGGAGTGCAAAATCACGGTTTCGGTTTCGTATAAATCCCCAATTAGTTCAGGGATTTAGAAACAATATTTGCCCTAAAACCTACCCAAGGACAGGTGGATACTAAGTATGAAGTTTGGTGGAAACATATCGAGTAGTTTTCAAGTTATAGAAAGACAGACAAACAGACCAACAGACAAACAAACAAACAAACAAACAAACAAACAAACTAAGTAACTAACTAACTGACACCAAGGAAACCTACCCTTGGACAGATGGATGCTATATATTGAGCCGTATCCTGCCGGCCCATAATAATAATTAGAGTATTATTTCACCCAACATGTAAAATTTATTCATAAAAGTTACAGTCTAACATGTTAAAGCATCGTATCCCAAGATAGTTGATACCGGATGTTGAGCAAGACAGTGAGTCGCTGGACATTGCTTCATATTTCCGTATGACCGTGAGAAAGGGTGGCGTAACCAAGCGCTGGCAAGGATCGACACGTGTATTAGATGCTGACCAAGCAATATATTTCAGCCAATGGAAATTAAGGACTTGGGAAACATGGAGGCCACACCGCGCCAAATCTTAATTCCAGAATGACCAACGTGCTCAGTTGCTAAAGTCAGTTTCTGTCAGTAATCGGTTTTCTACAGTTTCAGAAGTCAGGTATATTTGGAAAAGTAATATAAAAATTGGTGGAAGCGATTTGCTAGTGTTTGAGCTGTGTTTTGTAAATATATCACAATAAATATTGTGTCATCATATACGACGAATTTTCTGATTGGTGGTTGGTTCAGACACCCGGGAACCCCAGTATTAATATAGCGTCACCGAAGCCTCCTCAGTAACCCAAGCTCTGGAGAGCGTCACTCTGTGTTAAATGCTTGGATAGTGCGGAAGCACAAACTCTGAATTGGTGATCGTGATTCCAGTAACAGTATCTGGTTCTTAATAATATTTTAAATTGTGCAGTTGGAAGATTTTACTGTTCTTGAGTAAATGGAATAGTATATTTTGGCAGAGTTTACTTTCAGTATATAAAGACGGTGCTTAGTGACCGATATGTAGCAAGAGTAGTGGAAACGTGTAATTGTTTCACTACTTCGCGACGGGCGCGTTTCGCGAGGAACTTCCGTAGCGAACCGTGTGCTGCTTTTAAAACTGTATTCTCACCCTTTAAGTGAAGTGTATGATAAATGTATCAGTGTGTTTAGCTGGTCTTGTAAAGAGAAAGGGTATTTCGGCTCGTAGCATTAAGCAGCGAAGATATTGTCAACCATAGTCTTCTGTGTTCCAGTGGATTATTTTCAAACAAGATGATATCCATGCATGCAGAAGAAGGAAGTGCATTCCCACATGTTAATGCTGTGATTAACATGGAGTAAATCCCTCAATCAGCGGGGATGTAAGCTGCTATCCTGGCATCTCGAGAGTCGTTGGATGGAATTCAGTTAAGACGCATGTGTTATTTATGGCATGATATGTAAATTATGTTAAGGTACTAGGGCAGTGTAGATAGAATTTTTAATTTTAATGTAAAGTAAGCCTGACGGCATATGTTTGTTAGATTTTGTTAATATGATAGATTCGGATACTAGAATAATGCATGTTTATTTTATTTTCATTTTGCTTTATGATTAGATGATTGGGAAAATGAGGAATTGATTGGATTAGTTGTTGTTTATTTACGCATGTTACTTAGTATAGGATATTCCGAGTTTTCCTTATTTATAGGCTAGAAGGGCTAGATTGACAGGTTTATCTTTATATAACGTTCAATACGTATTAGATCATTTCATTTCGGTTATTCAGAGAGACAGGTATAGATATTCTGCATGACGCATGATTTTTCGGAAGCTGACTGAAGGAGCTGCAGAACGTCGTTGTTAAAATAATATCTTTGAGTTAAGTTGGATTCTGTTTTACCTGATGGTTTGTAAAGGACACGAACTGAGTCTCATAATGTGGAAGGCCAATGGGATTTGTGAGAAATAATGAGATAAAGATTGCATGCCGAATTATAATGTATTGATGCAGGCTGATTGTTTTCCTGACAAGAGAAAGAATATTGTGCAGATGTGTGTGCCTGCTAAGTGTCTTCTGAGTGTATATTGTGATCAGAATGGACAGTAATAATTCCAGACTATTGAGTCTGATGATATTCAATGGTAAAAGCATGCTAAGAAGGTATGAATATACGTGAGTTTCCGTGTAGCTTGCGAAAGGCGTTATCTCATGGCAGGCTGATTTCTGGCCTGTGTTTATCTGTAGGTGTGAAGGAGACGAAACTTCCTAGTGACAGCCTCGGGAGACAGAATATAAACTTTAGCATAGTGTTGAGTTCAACATTTCTTTTCAGCTCGTTATCTACCCGGAAGTACATGACGGATGACCGCGCTGTTGAGCGCTCAAGTGCAGCAGAAGTAGGCAATGTTGCCCATTGCTTTCTTCATGATATCAAGGGTTATTTATATGTCTTTCCCTTACAGGTTGATGTGTTAAATTGTTATTTGTGGTTGTATACTTGTCTCGTTGTTTTTATCCAGCCCGAGTGCTGAAGTATTGGTGGTTTATTTAGTTCTGTCTAGATCTTTTGCAGTGAACCGGGTTTCACATTAGAATCTGTGTAGCATTTAAGACTTTACTCGATATCCGATGTGTATAGATGTGTTGATTTTGATTATTTCAATTGTTGTAAATATAGTGTAGGATATGCCCCTAGTATTTTGCATAACTTACATAGCGTCCATTGCGTCTTAATTATTTTCCTTTTCGTTGTAACTTTTTTTATAATGTAACTTTTATTTAACGGTAGTATTTCGACGACTCTCGGTTTTAACTTAAATTTGGAAACCGTATCGTTGTGATGCGATAGTGTGTAACTCCATACGGAAATACCACATGTCAGTGTTTGCGTACACTTGTTGCCAGACAATATAAACAATGGAATATAAGAAGAAGCTCAGTCCTGATGTATATAATGTTCTTTGTTGAACTTGATTTTTTTTATTTCTAATTTTGTCTTATCATTCAAGTAACGTTTTGATTTCCATTTATTTTCTACATTTTTGAGTTCATTTTGACATATTATTTTTCTTGATTTAATTGTTTTCTCGTAATATGATCGGGGATATTTATCAATAAATCCATCTTACCCCCTATGATTGTTTCTCATTCGTGTTATACCTCCATTTCCTGTCATTGATTGATATTTTAGAGTAGAACTTCGACTTTTTATCCTGACACAACCGACAACCTACCCACGCTCTGCCCAACCCTGAGTTAGTCGGATGTTCATACAGGAATGGAGGCATCGTCCTAGGGGGTATTTACCCCTGGGTACGGTACAATATAAAGTTTGGTTCAAATATCTTCAGTAGTTTTCAAGTTGCAAGAAATACGCTTTACACGCACCCGCTCTTGCGTTAAGTCCGGTGGGATTTGTGCCGAAAAATGGTCCGTTAATGATATCTCCCTTATTAAATCCTATTATCGAATGATGCACATGAGAAAAAAAGGTTTAGAAATTAATTTTCATTAAGGCAGGTAGATTTCCATTAAGTGCGGTTGTGTATATTTTGAGGGAGTGCCAAATCACGGTTTCGGTTTCGTAAAAATCCCCACTCAGTTCAGGGATTTAGAAACAATATTTGCGCTAAAACCTACCCAAGGACAGGTGGATTCTAAATATGAAGTTTGATGGAAATATATCCAGTAGTTTTCAAGTTATAGAAGGACAGACAAACATACAAACAAACAGACACCAAAGCTAAAAATGATGCAGATGGTCATTTAATAATGACGGATAAACGGATAACTGTCCGGAAATTACGCCAAAATATTCAATGTACAGACACACGGTCGTTACGATTTTATTTATATAGATTCAGCTGACGTGATCTTACTGCGTATCTGTGTTATTGTTATATTATGTGATCACGGTTTGATATCCAGTTTTGGAATTTCTTTCCTTTGTTTTGATTGGAGTAAGTTGTTAAATGCACGATTTTTATTTTTATTTCGTGGGTACGCAGTTTCGAGTTTTCGACAGTTGAGTGTGGCAGGCAATCTTGTTTATATTACATGTTAGAATTAGGAATCGTTGCCAGCCGGCTCTGAAATTCATGGCAGCTTGTGAATATAGTGAAAGATCGAAGAAACCGAGTATAAAGATGCAGTAATGTCCCTGAGGATAAAAATGGTGAAATGGAAAATAGAGTCTTGTGGACCAGATCGTATAAAAATGTCGTATTTATGAATATGAGGACGACACGATGAAATGGTGAAGTTATTGAGCCTGCGTGATAAATGAGCAGGGCTTTGTTGAGAAATGAATAATACGTTGAGGTTAACGAGATAAATATGAAAATTGAATGATAATCAATATGAATGATAGAGGTAAATATACGACAGTACATGTGATAATTATAGGCGGAAGATTTAAGTACGCGAATATTTTTCCAGGGATGACATAACACTCGGAGATATTCTAATAAGAGGCCGAGTGGAGGCATGAAACGGAGCGAGCTTGCAATGTAAATTTTGAAAGCGAATCTGTGATATTGATGACGTATATTTCTCATTATTTAAATTCGAGAATATCGGTTTCAGATGTTTACGTCCTATGATTTGGGATTGCCGCCAAATTCAACTCAGTTGAAGCTGAGGTTTATTTTGATAGCGATGTTTTACATTATTAAATTTCCGAAATTTGATTAATTTGATAGGCAGTGATCACGTTATTTTTGAAAATTTTGTTACTTTCTTTTTTTTCCTTTTCATATTTTTATCTGCCGAATTTTATAGTGTAGAGGCCGAAGCCTAGAGCGTGAGACATTGGATCTGGGGATACAACTGTGGAGAATGACCAGTACCTCGCCCAGACGGCCACACCAGCTATGCTGAACAGAGTCCTTGGTGGAGGATGGAAAGATTGGAAAGGATAGGCAAGGAAGAGGGTAGGAAGCGGCCGTGGCCTTAATTTAGATACCATCCCGGCATTTTGCTCGAGGAGTAGAAAACCACGCAAAAGCACTTCCAGGACGGCTGAAGTGGGAATCGAACCCACCACTACTCAGTTGACCTCCTGAGTCTGAGTGGACCCATTTCCAGCCCTCGTACCACTTTTCAAATATCGTGGCAGGGCCGGGAATCGAACACTGGCCTCCGGGGGTGGCAGCTAATCACACTAACCACTACACCACAGAGGCGGACAGACAGAAATTTTAGTCAGTAATATCTCATCATATCTTGATCCAGTAGGTTATGAAAAGCGATAATGTTACCTGAAATGGGTAGTGGCAAATTTTACTGTCGCAGCATGAATGAACAGTGAAATATCAGCAGTTCAAAATCGTAATTCCATCACACTTAGGAGAAAAGTGGGATATCATAATAAATAAATCGCACTGAATATGATATGGTATGTAGTGCTACGCTATTGTTAATTTGTGCAGCTACGATGCACTAAAATTTAGACAAGCTACATGTGCTTATATTTCAGAACACAACGTTTCTACTCATACCAACATAGCAATAAACATCAAATCTAAATGACGATTACCACTAATATTTGACCTACTTCAGAAGAATTGCATACAGATTTATTTATCTCATTGCTTTTAGTGACGGGAGTGTCCGAGGTCATGCTCGGCTAGCCTGGTGCAGATCTTTCTATTTGACAACCATAGGCGACCTGCAGTCTGGATATAGAATGAGGATGATAATGAGCTAGGGAAAGGGCGAAACCCAGTATTGGCTCGTAGCCTACTCTTGTCGAATAACACCAAGATGTCTGCTAAAAGCTTAACGACGGACTAATCACAATCAACAGGAGAGGTTCTGGAATTTAATCCAGACACTTGGCACGCAATCTAGTGATTAGAAATGGTATACCACCACCTCCCTTATCCTGCCAGTCAATATTCTGATGCTGACATTATTTAGACCAACGTAACTCGAACCTGCTAGCTAAGGTGTCAGACCATATAGATTCGAACGCCTTAACGATCATGGCCACCAGGCAGGCTGTGGCATAGAGTCATAGAGTAGGAATAAAGATGGCGGACAGTGCATAGTCGGTCAAGGCAAGGCTCCTGATTAACGTTAAGTTTGAAGGTGTACTTTCGCAGTGTAAACGATTTGTGACGCTAATACTTGTTCCTACCATTGTTGTGCGTATACAGAAGTGTTAGTGACGTGATACGTGTGATCAACACCTACCAGCAGACAAAAATATCATGCCGCGTAAAGTAAAGCAAGTGTCGATGGAGAACTTGGTGAAGCAAGCCGTCCAGGACGCGCTGTGTAGCAAGGACATCTTGAGCACGCTTGCCAACCTAATACAGGAGCAAGTGACAAAGGTAGTGGTAGAACAATTACAGGAGTCTATAGACTTCAATACTAAGGTAATTGAAGACTTGCGGAGTGCTCTCGAAGATAGGGACAAAATTATAAAGAGACTAGAGTCCCAGTTACAGGAGAAGACCGACGATCTGGAACAGTACACGAGGCGCCAGTGCTTGCGAGTGTTCGGTGTAGCAGAGTCCGCAAATGAGAACACGGACAACATAATTTTAAATATCGCTGAGGAAATTGGGGTCGATCTCAGTCTAGAAGACATTGATAGGTCACACAGGGTAGGCAAAAGAGAAGGCGGTCGTCCGAGACCAATAATAGTGAAGTTTGTGTCCTATCGGAAAAGGAATGCAATGTTCACAAATAAGAAAAAAACTGAAGGGCACAAACAAAACTATCCGAGAAGATCTCACTCCCCTGAGACTACAGCTTCTCCAGGTGGCAATTTCAAAGTACGGCGTAAAAAATACGTGGTCGAAGGACGGGACAGTGATAGTGAAACGAGGTGACAGGAAAATTCGGGTCACAAATCGTCAAGAACTAAACAACATCAGTTAATCATGAGCCTAAGCTAAAACTAGGCGATAACTGTAATTGAATAGGAAAATACCTAGATTTGTAAATATATGTTAAATTTAATTGATAACTTAGATTAGGCTCAACTAAATTCCAGGAAACTAGTTCAGTTAGCATTTAGAAACTGTCAAGTTGGCTTTTCTTAGGTTAAAGGAAACAAATGTCTCTAATTACAGCCTGCAAACCTCCCCTCCCCAAACGCAGACCGGTCAAACTACAACCACCCCTTCCCAAACCACTGCTGGCTGCCCCAGCGACATTCCTCCTGTACCTCCAAGCTCTCTGCAGGTGGGCCACGTGAACACACAGAGCCTTCTTTCCCATTTCACTGAATTCTCAGACATATTCTCTAACAACAACTTCCATGCCATACTAATATCAGAGTCGTGGTTGAAACCAAGTATCCCGTCTTCACTAGTACATATGGAGGGTTACGCGCTGATAAGAAACGATAGAGTAGGAAAAGGTGGGGGAGGCGTAGGGATATATCTGCGCAAAGATATGAAATTCAAAGAATTACTCAAAACACCAAGTGAATTTCACAACGGGCCGGAGTTCCTATTTATTGAATTACAAATTCGCAGTGTTAAGTGTTTACTGGGTGTTGTGTATCGTTCACCGAAGACGAGATATATCGAAGACCTGGAGGAAGCACTACAGGACCTATTACCCAGGTATGAGCATGCTATTTTAATGGGCGACTTTAATTCTGACATGATAAAATGTGACTCTGCTGAATCTAGACAACTCAAAAGCATGCTTACCTCACTCAATATGACGATCCTTCCCCTAAATCCTACACACCACACAGCTACTTCCCATACACTACTGGATTTAATTATTACAAACAATACTGATAGAATGCAGACTTACGGACAACAGCCAGCTCCCGGACTTTCCCAACATGACTTTATTTACGCAACTTACTCACTGAAATGTCCCAAATATGAGCCTAAATTAATTTCCTATCGAGACTTCAAAAGCCTAAACGAAGAGGCGTTCATTGAGGACGCACTCAAAACACCGTGGCACAACATACAGCTCGTACAAGACATTAACGATAAAATAACCTTGTTTAACAAACTACTTTTAGGACTGTATGACAAACACGCCCCCATACGGACTGCACGAGTGAAACGAAAACCATCACCTTGGCTGACGCAAGACATAAGGTTAAAAATGGAGGAACGAAATGCAGCTTACAAATATTATAGAAAAAATCCAACCGCAGAAAATTTCGAAAAGTACAAAAAATTGCGTAACACAACAACTCAGACCATCAGGAATGCTAAGATACGCCACACACATGAAATCCTAAAAAATAACAGTTCTGGCAATGTTTGGAAAATTCTTCGGAACATTGGTTTGACAAAAAATAAAACCGACGAAAACAACACTGACTTGCCATTAGACGAATTAAATCAATTTTTCTGCTCACAAAATTCACATACAGACGAACGAACTAAAAGGGAAACAATCGACAGACTACATACGAAAACAAAACACGATGGAGAAGAATTTTATTTTTCACATGTAACTCTTAATGACGCCAGAGACGCAATTCATGAAATAAAGTCAGAGGCTACAGGAAGTGACGGAATAAATTTGACATTAATTAAAAGACTCACTGAAATTGTTCTCCCAACAATTACACACATAATAAATACCTCACTCATGACAGGAATCTTTCCCAATATATGGAAAAGTGCCATAATACGACCGATAAGAAAAATCGATAATCCAACAAAACCCGAAGACTTTCGACCAATTTGCATACTTCCTTGTCTTAGTAAAATATTAGAAAAGGTCGTTCACAAGCAGATAACAAATCCACGAACCTGCTACGCAGGCGTAGCAGGGGGAGAGGTGATACTCCCACGTGGCGCGTCCCAGGTGGCGGATAGGGGGGTCCTAACCGGCTTGCCGGCGGACTTGAGGGAAATAAAATACCTCTCGCGGACCAAACACACACCCCCTGTGGGTGGGGGAGGCTGACGAATAATACACCCACGGTATCCCCTGCCTGTCGTGCGAGGCGACTAAAAGGGGCGACCAAGGGATGAATGAATTAGAACCATGAAACTACTCTTGATTCGTACCATCATGCGGGGAACACCATGGGTTGCATGTACTTGCGAGTAGTATCACTAACATGGTACGGAATATGTTTGTGATTCGTTGCAGTAAAAAGCCTGGCCTGGTGGATTCCAGTACCCGTGCGTTGTACCCATGTGGGCAACACCGCGGGTCTGGGCGTAGCCTGTGAGTTGTACCACTATATGAGCGACATCGTGGGTCTGCGTTGCCTGTGATTAGTACTCACTCTGTGCGGAACACCACGGGGCCCTTGGGACCGGCACCCGTGACTAGTACCCTAGGTGAGGAAACTCATCGGTTTGCGTTGGCTGTGGGTGGCGCCATTGTGTGCGAAACACCATAGGTCTGCGTTACCTGTACGAAGTACAATACTTGTGAGTAGTACCATCTTTTGTGGAACACCGTGAGTCCTCGCTACTTCTGATTAATACCCCAACGTGACACATACCATGGTTCTATTTTACTCGCGACATGTACCATTCTGTGGGGCCTTAGACGTGGATTTTGCACCCCCTTTAGACACCAAGCATCATTGTGCTTTATGAGTGGGTCCTTGGTCGGTAATAATGTTATTTTCGTTCTCTGTTGAATCCGATCCACTGGTTTTTGTTTTTGTTTGTTTGTTTTGTGTGTTGTTGAGTTCCTGTCCATCCATTCATTCTTCATGACATTTTTTATTTTTATTTTGGTCAGTGGATGCCTTTGTAATTTTTGTTCTTTCATTTCGTACCATTAGGGGCCGATGACCTTCGATGTTAGGCCCCTTAAAACAACAAGCATCATCATCATCATCAGATAACAAATTACATTAACAAACACAATTTACTCGACAAATACCAGTCAGGATTTAGACCTAACCACAGCACAACCACAGCACTACTAAAAGTTACAAATGACATTCAAGCAGGCATGGACAACGGACAAATGACTATCCTTGTACTTTTAGACCTAAGTAAAGCATTTGACTGTGTGGACAGAGAAATATTATTAGCTAAGCTACAAGCACAAAAATTTTCTTCAAGCGCACTGACGTGGCTGCACTCTTATTCAATTGGGCGGCAGCAGTGCGTTTCAGCAGGTACGAAAGTGTCACACTGGCAACAAACTGAAGTTGGCGTAGTTCAGGGCAGTGTTCTAGCGCCACTGCTATTTTCACTGTACTTAAATGACCTACCAGAACATATAAAAACGTGTAAATACCATTTCTTCGCAGACGATATTCAACTTTATATACAAACAAACCCGAAAAACATCCAACTAGACATTGACAAACTAAACGATGACCTGGAAAATATAAAAGACTGGACTAAAAATAATTCTCTTAAAGTCAATCCATTCAAATCGCAAGCAATCATAATTGGATCCAAAAGTAATCATACCAAACTGAAAAGTGTTAAAATTCCCCCAATCCTATTCCACGCAACACCAATACAAATAAACGAAACAGTAAAAAACCTTGGCCTCATTTTTGACAAGTACTTAAACTGGACGGAGCACACGACGAAAATATGCCAACGAGTATTCTTTTCTTTGCACTCTCTTAAACGTTTACGGGATCTCCTTCCTCTAAATACGAGAAAGTTACTTATTCAAAGCTTAATTCTACCCATCTTCGATTATGGTGACGTAATATACAACAACCTAAACACCACACTTAACACTAAACTTCAGCGGGCTTATAATACATGCATCCGTTTTGTATTAAATATGCCCAGGTATTGCCATATATCACCTTGTCTTGAACAGCTGTCGTGGTTATATTTGGCGGAGAGAAGAAACCTTCACTCTGTTTCGCTTGTTCACAACATTCTCCGTACAGACACACCAAGTTATCTGAGAATGGATCTTAAATACTTGTCATCTCCAAACAGCATACCTACAAGGTCAGAAACCTCTTCCCTGCTGAGCTTCCCAATTTACCGCACGACCGGGTACGGCAACTCATTCATACCTACAACCATACGCTCTTGGAATTCCCTTCCGGCTGTCATTAGAGACATACATAGTAGAAATGTATTTAAAAAAACATGTTATAAATGGTACATAGACTTAAGAAATTAGTATTTAATGTTTTTTTTTTTTAAGTGACTCTCAGAAATTTTCCTTTTGATTATAACTATTATTTAAGTTTAATTTTATAATTAATTATATGTAACTAGAAATCCTAATACTATGTAGTTTGTACAATGTAGTACATATGAGATGGTTTGGCATAACAGCACGCTTCATAGCCTGAGCCACGCCACAAGTCAATAAATAAATAAATAAATAAATAAATAAATAAATAAATAAATAAATAAATAAATAAATAAATAAATAAATAAATAAATAAATAAATACTTCTGGAGAAACAAAACAAACTTTGACCCCCTGTGGGTGGGGGACGCAGATGAAGAATACACCCGCGGTATCCCCTGCCTGTCGTAAGAGGTGACTAAAAGGGGCCCCAGGGACTCTAAACTTGGGAGCGGGTTGGCGACGACGGGGCCATTAGCTGAGTCCTCGCATTGCTTCCTCATACTTGTGCCAGCCTTCTAATTTTCATCTATCCTGTCCGACCTCTCTTGGTCAACTCTTATTCTTTTCCGACCCCGATGGTATTAGAGCATTCGAGTCCTAGGGAGTCTTTCATTTACACGCCCGTCGTGGCCCTTGCCTTTCTTCATCCGTTAGTTCATTTTTCGAAGGCGACTAAAAGAGGCGACCAAGGAATGATTGAATTAGAACCATGAAACTACTTGTAATTAGTGCCATCACGCGTTAGGTACACACTAGGTTTGTGATTAGTAGCAGGAGAGAGTGGTTCACTGTGGGATTCCAGTACCTGTAATTAGTACCAATATATGTGGAACATCACGGGCTTACGTTGCCTGTGATTAGTGCCACTATATGAGCGACACTGGTGGTCTGCATTGCCTGTGATTTGTATCCACTATGTGAGGAACACCACTGTATAGTACGAGTCCCTGTGATTAGTACACCTATGTGAGGTGCACCATGGGTTTGCGTTGCCTACGAGGGGCGCCATTATGTGAGAAACACTAACGTCTGCGTTACCTGTACGACGTGCAGTACTTGTGAATAGTATCATAATCTCTGGAACACCGTGAGTTTACGCTACCTTTGATTAACACCGCAACTTGAGAAATACCATGGTTCTACTTTACTAGCGATAAGTACCATTATGAGAGGCCGTTGACCTGGTTATTTAACCCTTTTAGACAACAAGCATCATCGATTTAGGATTACGCTTTGGAAGCAGTCCCTTTGGTCAGTAATATTGTTTCTGGGAAGGTGAGGCATTGAGGGTCAGATCCACTTTTTTTTTTTTTTTTTTTTTTTTTTGCTTTACGTCGCACCGACACAGATATGCCTTATGGCGACGATGGGATAGGGAAGGCCTAGGAATTGGAAGGAAGCGGCCGTGGCCTTAATTAAGGTACAGCCCCGGCATTTGCCTGGTGTGAAAACCATCTTCAGGGCTGCCGACAGTGGGGCTCGAACCCACTATCTCCCGATTACTGGATACTGGCCGCACTTAAGCGACTGCAGCTATCGAGCTCGGTGGTCAGATCCACTGATTGTTTTAAATTAGTATTCATCCATTCATTTTTCATCCTCACGTTTCGAGTTCTGGTGAATGGATGAATGTTGGACTTTTAAATTGTCATTGCATTTCGTCTCATTTCGTACCATTAGGCGCCGATGACCCAAATGTCAGGCCCCTTTACACAACTAGCACCGTCATCATCAAACAAAGTTTGAATACAAATACCAGAACAATAAATGTATGGACCTGATCAGCGAGGGTATGAGAATTACAGGGAGACCAAGGTGACGATGGTTAGACTAATTTTTTAAAATACGAGAGGCGTGAATATAAATGAGGCCACAGAGCTAGTTGCAAAAGAGGATTGTCCAGACACTTACCTAATTTACAGAGGATTGAAGACTAAACGCTGAAGTCGATTAACGTATATGATAAAAATGTATGCATGTGATTCAGCCGCTCCTTCTAAGATAGATTCATGCAATCTGCAATATTAATTCCGTCCTGAAAACATCTGCCCTGCCGGTATGCTCAGACAACATAACCGGGTATCTTGATATTTAACGACTCGCCATGATAGTACACCGTAATATTATACTCCTATTAAACAGTGGAAGGCATGGGTGTGCCTTCTAGGTCATATGAACTCGACACGCTGATGAAACACTAAATTGATAATGTGACCGCAGTAAACCTAATTCTTGCTATAAGCTGCACAGTGTGCCGTACGGAACCGTAGCGTAGTTAGTAAAGGCGCGGCGGAAAGGGCTTACGTTTGAGGTGGGAGATTCGAGTCCGGGGCAAAGATTCCATTCTTTTCAAATATTTGTTTAAAACTTACTGCACGTAATGTAAGTTCAGTACCTGCTTCAATGCAAATTGTGTGTGAATGAATGTGTTTGTTGTCCTAAGAAGGGCCTACTATTCTCCGGACCACCTTTTGAGCAGACTAAAGCGGAAGTGAGTGTATAGACCAGGGGATGGCGCGGGCGACAGGGGAAGCGCCTACGGTGTTGTCACACGGTAGGTGAGGGGGCAAGGGGGGTGCGCAACTCAGAGCAAGTTTTGGCAATGGTGCAGTCAATGCGGAGCTGCCATACTTATTCACACGTGGGTGCAGTTCCAAACATAGTCTGTTTCAAACAGCAGTGAGAGAAATTTATCAATGTGCTTCGCTTTTACAAAAACAGTGTATGTGCGTATTGTGTGCTAATTCATAATTCTTGTAGTCTGTTGTACGTTTGTAGGTTTCTTCTTACTCGTTATTGGATATTATTGTGCAATGGATCCGAACAAAAATTCACCAGACTGTTATCAGTTGAAGAAGAAACGCAAGATTTTTACGTCCGGCTAGAGAAATATGATACTGTCTGATTATAACCATTTCCGAGCGAATAGTATTGACGGCGGGATTAGTTTACCTCGTGTGCTGACCCCGGCTCTGATTCCGACTTGGGTGTACAGCCACTCGATAGTGACACAGATGAATTACTGCGGAACAAGGTAAGCTGACGTTGAAACCTCCTGCATGACGATTGTAATAATAATAATAATAATAATAATAATAATAATAATAATAATAATAATAATAATAATAATAATAATAATAATAATAATAAAAATGCCGGGCTGAGTGGCTCAGACGGTTAAGGCGCTGGTCTTCTGACCCCAACTTGGCAGGTTCGATCCTGGCTCAGTCCGATGGTATTTGAAGGTGCTCAAATACGACAGCCTCATGTCGGTAGATTTACTGGCACGTAAAAGAACTCCTGCGGGACTAAATTCCGGCGCCTCGGCGTCTCCGAAAACCGTAAAAGAGTAGTTAGTGGGACGTAAAGCAAATAATAATAATCATCATCATCATCATCATCATCATCATCATCATCATCATCATCTGTTTACCCTCCAGGTTCGGCTTTTCCCTCGGACTCAGCGAGGAATCCCACCTCTACCGCCTCAAGGGCAGTGTCCTGGAGCTTCAGACTCTTGGTCGGGGGATACAACTGGGGAGTATGACCAGTACCTCGCCCAGGCGGCCTCACCTGCTATGGTGAACAGGGGCCTTGTAGGGGAATGGGAAGATTGGAAGGGATAGACAAGGATGAGGGAAGGAAGCGGCCGTGGCCTTAAGTTAGGTGCCATCCCGGCATTCGCCTGGAGGTGAAGTGGGAAACCACGGAAAACCACTTCGAGGATAGCTGAGGTGGGAATCGAACCCACCTCTACTCAGTTGACCTCCCGAAGAGTGGACCCCGTTCCAGCTGTCGTACCACTTTTCAAATTTCGTGGCAGAGCCGGGAATCGAACCCGGACCTCCGGGGGTGGCAGCTAATCACGCTAACCACTACACCACAGAGGCGGCAATAATAATAATAATAATAATAATGATAATAATAATAATAATAATAATTTGTAGTACATAATCTTCACTTCTCTCGCTTATTCATAAATCGCCCGTGAGTAGCAGCTCATTTCTATCAGGAATCAGGCCATATATTTAGATAATAATAGTGAATAATAATTAAATAATATATTGAACCCTTTAGGTCCATATTGAGGGGTACCTACCTTCCTTACCTATCAGCAAAGTTCATGAGATCTGTCTCTTGGGTCGTTTCGGGTTCTTCGTCACTTGCAGAGGTAAAGGTAGGGTTCATTAATTCTAATCTATCTACCGGAATGAAAGGTCTGTTTAAAAGATTCCTATTTATTCAGGAAAATTCTGAAGCATGTCAATGGTATCATAGAAGTCAATTGTGTCCACTGGACACCACAATCATTTTTACATAAATGTCAGAACACTGGTGTGAGACTTTAACGTAATTGCCTGATGGGCATTCTTACTAGAAACCATTGTCTCAATTATTAATCATTTAAGAAAGGAAAGTCTGGAAATCCTTAAATTCGGCTTCCACGTGAGACCACATGTACCATCATAGTGATTCGTTATGGTCCAGCCCTCGTAACACGAACTCTGGACTCTGAGTATAATTAAGGCCGTCCAATCGGTGTGTGCCACACAGTGGTTCTACGGCATGGACCCTTAATTGAATCGATGTGACCTGCGTCTATGTCATGGACCGACATCTAATCTTCTAAGTTACTTTAAAGTCATTGTGGATGATGACCGCAAGGAAATGATGCTACAATGGCATATGGCCCTAATCTAAGTCACTGAGGTTGATGACCCCCTGACCATCCAAGTTTCTAGGCTGAAGGCTAAACACACTTAAGTTACATCGGTTTATGACCAAAGTTCCACTTTACTATCCCCAGCACATTCACTGCTCAATCATTCAAAGTTCAATAATTACAACAATAGCAATGCTCACAAACTTAGTGGCAGAAAAATCCATTTCCTTCGGATATGTCCCCTTAATCGTTACTTTACATGTTAACATTCCCCAGAAAACAAACTAAAATTTCCAGAATGCATCTCCAAGTTATTCGCTTGATTAAAGTTATTTCAAAATGCGGTTTCACTGAATTTAATAATTAAATAAATTTAAATGATTTAACGAAATGTTAAAGATCAGTAAATTTTATCTCCGCGGACTCTGGTTTCTTCACAAATTCCTACGCAGCTGTGATGTGAGTTCAATATTGCGATGTTTATCTGGCTGGAAAAGAATTGTTACATCATTCATGTCCAGCTATATATATCCTATCTCGTGATATCATGCTTAAAAATCTAATCTAGTCCTAACCGTTATTAACACTTGGATATCCTAATAATCTACGCACAAACCAAACAACTCGCCATATAATTACGATGTCATATCTCGTCATTACCATTATGAATTTTGCACACCCCTCACAGACAAACCGATCATCACGACCATCGCTCTATATTTTGGACAACCCTGAAATTGGGTTACTCTGTTCCTTATACTCAAAGTTCGTGATTTCAAAAGTTCATTACATCCCCAATTACAGTATTTCACAATACTCAGATCATTACCGGCTATGAATTTCAACTAAATCCAGCATTTTAACGTTTCCCCTGGCCGAGAATTACAGTACAATCTCAAGTCCACTCCTTTCCCGCTATCATAGCTGAGCTCTCTCATCCCCCCAAGCTCGCTTGGCAGTTACAGGAACCACCTGGTTTATTCACAGTTGACTGACTTCTCCAAATGCTCCCTTTAAACTCTGCCGACATAATTAAACAAATACGATATTCTAACCAACAAAATACACAGATTATGCTTCAAGATGCCCACATTAACTATACGCGTCGCCAATTGATACCGCTATGGATTTCTATGAATTTCTTTCCATTCCCAACATTATAAAATATTCCTCGGGCTATCATGTCCCGGCTTCAAATGACAGGACTATAACCTGATTCGCACATCTCATCTCAACTCATATAAATCATTCCTCGGGCTTCCATGTCCCGGCTTCAATGACAGGTCCAACCTGGTTCACAAAACTAACCTCTGTTTCCCAGCTCCACAATTATCATCGACCAAGAACTGGAATAAAATCCCCACTAGAAATCCCGACGTCTAATATCGCACAATGCATTAATCATGAATAACTTCGCATAAATGATATCGTATTTAATAACTTGATTTTTACGAGAAATGACTGAAACATTCTACTAGATCTTTTATTGTCAGTCAGACACGGTTTAAAATTGGCATTTAAAAAAAAAAGTTTCTCTCCGTGACCAAATTCATCACCCTTGGCTCTCACCCGACAGCGCGCTTCCACTCGATTGAAAATGAGTGACCATGGATTATTATTATTATTAACGTCAAATTGCAGACAGAAGAATTTTACGTCGAATGAACATCTTAATTTGACATCACAAAATATAGGCAGTACACTCACATGGATGACGATCTACATTGGACGTGATATCACTTCGGAACCCTATTCAATAACTTTTACAACACTATACGGCACTCGCAAGACTTCAAAAATTTATCCAAGTGGAAATAAAACAAATGACTCTTTTAGTCGTACTCTCACATTTACAAAACTTAGTAGGGTGACCACTGCGTCGTATATCCCCATTCAAATACACTTTAAGAAATCACGAGACAGGATATAAGAGGTAGTAAGATGGAAAGTCACCTACCTCATGTCTTCATGCCAGTATTCGTCTTAGGGCTCACCTGCGACCCTGGCATTTTATTTAGCCATTTTTACATTCATGGCTTCACAATTTATTATTATTTCTTCAGGTTTCCTGGAATAAAGCATTAAAAAAAAGAAAATACCCTTCACTTGTTTGCTTGAACGCACACGATGGACTATAATTATTTCCGCACACGAATTACTTAATCACATTAGAATTTATTCAGTACTTTGACCGTCCTATCTGGTATAATTATTTCACTCAAGAAAACTATCTCCTCATGGAGTCAAGATTTAGCCGCAATGGCTAAATTCTGCAGTTGAGCTCAGTCTACTTTCGTTGGTTTGCTTTCGCAGAGCAGCTCAACAAATTTTCGTCCGCTTTGTATCACAAATGCCGGAGAAGGAAGCTTCGTCATGGCGTCCCTTCATATTTATAGCAGTTACCCCCTCTCTTCGGATCTCTCCCTTTGCCGCCAAGAAAATTTCTATACATTTTCTGACTTACCTAAACTGCAATTTCAAGAGTTTTGAAAGTGACTACATGCTTGCTACATTTCTGGCGGTAGTGTTCACGGACATTTAAAATTTTTACGGGTTCGATTTGTGAGATGATTGACCTCCTTTGATAGGCACTATATTTTTTTGACTTGGCGTGGTCACGCCATGTACACGCGGTTTGAAATAGTTCATAAAAATGACTTGAGATTCTTCCGCCGTCGACACGTGTGGTTGACGTCACGTACCCCAGAGCGTGGGACCGAAGGTAATCACCCCCTCGTCACGTGTCAACTCCATGCTATCAAGAATCCAACTTTAGGTTTAATTGTCATATTATGCATAATGTTCTTAGGGCACAAAGGTCATGGGTTCAATATATATATATTCTCAATAATAATAATAATAATAATAATAATAATAATAATAATAATAATAATAATAATAATAATAGTAATGATTTAATGAATGTAATGCTTACTGTTTATGTCAAAAGAATTCGTCCGCAATGCTTTAAGCGTGAAACTGTAGTTAGTAGGTTAAAATTGTGAAAGCCTCCATGGCTCAGGTGGCAGCGCGTTGGCCTCTCACCGCTGTGTTCCGTGGTTCAAATCCCGGTCACTCCATGTGAGACAAAGCGGAGGCGGGACAGGTTTTTCTCCGGGTACTCCGGTTTTCCCTGTCATCTTTCATTCCAGCACTACTCTCCCGTATCATTTAATCTCATCTGCCAGTCATTAATCATTGTCCCAGATGAGTGAGACAGGCTTCGGCAGCCTATCCTCGCCGCAAGATGGGGCTTTATTTATTCCATCCCTGACGCGGTCATTGACTGGAAAACAGATAGTAAGTTTTCACATTTAAAATGCAATTCAGTAAATTTATTGTTTAAAGATGTAAGCAGTTAAAAAACTGTATGGGATTCTAACACGCATACGTTAATGTATTCATTATTTTACATTCATTCGAGATTCAATCCGTGAGCTGTGCTGTATTATAATGGTGGAGTACAACTTTGAATTGCGCGCCGGCTCATTTGGCAACCACGGCCAGTGTGAGGAGACAATGACGTCACTTCCGCTTTAGTCTGCTCAAAAGGTGGTCCGGAGAATAGTTAACATGCAGGACACATACGGACCGGAAATAATAAGAATGCAACTGCCCTGACAATGTTTTATCGCTTCAAATTCTCGATGTGATGACCGTTTTTCTTTATGCACATTTGGGCCCGGTGTCCAGTAGAACGTCTTGTGCGCTGAATTTTTCCACGTGTCCGTGATGAGTTGCCGGAGCTGGTCGGGGCTTTTCGGCGCTTGAGTGTAAAAGACGTTCTTGAAATGTCCCCACAAGAATAAGTCTAACGGCGTTAAATCCGGCGATTTTGCGGGCCAAGAATCAGGGCATCCTCGTCTTATCCGTTTTTCTGGCAGTTCCGTGTTCAGATGGTTACGAACGGGTAAAGAGGAATGTGGCGGAGCTCCATTCTGTTGCAACCACATCGTCAAACGATCGTGCAAGGCCACATCCTCCAGCAGCAGTGGGAGTTCCTTGCGCAGAAGGTGTAGGAAGAGTGGACCTGTCCAATGGCCCTCAAAGAAATAAGGTCCAATCAGGCGATGCCCCAAGATTCCACACCACCCGTTCACTCCTCATCGTACATGATGGGCCACACCCAGTGAGGGTTGTCGGGACTCCAAGAGCGCATGTTGTGGCGATTGACGTTCCCATTATTGTAGAAGCGCGATTCGTCCGAGAACAAGATGTGCGATACGAATACTGCATCATTGTTCAACATGCCCAATAACCACCGACAGAACTCCAGTCTAGCTCCGAAATCCCGCCAGTGGAGCTCTTGGTGTAGCTTAAGATGGTACCGGTGAAATTTATGTTCATGGATTATTCGCCAAACGGACGGTTGGATGGTGTTCATCTGTTGTGCAGTCGCCCTTGTACTGATGTGTAGATTATTACGAGCTGCCTTCAGAATGGCCTCTTCTGTTTCAACCGATGGAACATGCCTATCGCGGACTGGTGGCTGCTTGGAAATCAGGCATTTTGTCCTTAGGCGTCTTTCAACCCGGCAGAATGTCGCAGCAGCCGGCTGTCGCCTGTCGGGATACTGTTCCTGGTACAGACGTAGTGCCTCGCACGCGTTTTATCTTGCTTCTCTATAAATGAGGAGCACGTCAACGTATTCCTATGTCGAAAACATGCCGAATTACAGCAGAGATTACAGTACATTCAGGCCCTAACCAGCGGAGTATGCGCAGGGCACAAGATGAATAACAGCGACATTCTACTGTTTGAATGTGGAAACATGGACCTGTGTTTACGTATTCAAATATAATACCGATACAAAAATATTTGAAAGATGTAGGATTCCAACCGCCGATGGCACATTTTGTCGATTGTTAGGCTAACGCCTAACCACATCCACTACGCTACGCTGCTGAGAACATACTGTTAGTATGACGAGAGCAGAGTACATAAGCCATCCGTTTCGGCGTTTAAGACATTAATTACTGCACTGTTACCTAGTTTTATACATTGATTTCGCTCTTCATTACACACGGCCATGAGACACGACACATTGCCATACTTACATGGTCAAAGGATGTCACTACATGATTTCAAAGCGTTATGTTTTGCGAGCGGACGATATAACCTGTCTGTAGGCTTCACAATCGCGTGCAAAATGTGCTCACTGGACATTAGTACTACAGAGTACGCCTGCAGGGGAATATCCACATTATAACCATGTCACACGTTAGTTGGGTTGCATAAATATACTCTGTATATTTCGACGTCCAGATTCTCTCTAGATAAATTCTGGACCTCTCATTATATTACTACAAAAAATACACTTTAAGTATTTCTCGCATCTGAATAAGTAATTCAGGTTGTGATGATGATGATGATGATGATGATGATGATGATGATGATGATGATGATGATGATGATGCTTGTTTATGGGGCCTAATATCTAGCTCATCGACTCCTAATTGTACCAGATGGCCGCCGCAAGTACACAGCGGTGAGGGGACTTCTCCTCTCCTATCATATGGTATAAATGTATAACAACATAATGCTTCACAATACCCAATTCCTACGTCGCTGGTTTGGTCGTGGTTCATCTACATTACCATAGTTGTCATGCAGTTCTAACATTTGCAACCCTGTCAATCATTATGGTGTATAATCAAAGTACAAGATTTGCAGAATGCTATAAATGTCTCTTTTCACAGTATTGTATTGGACATGCTCAGGAGCATGTTCATATACGGCCCGAAGAGATAATTTCAAAACTACCACACAGTAATACTTTCAGAAAGGACATATCCTCTGTATATTTTATTAATACCCGAGCATTCGATTTCTACATTATGTTTTTTTATTACTTATTCAGTGTTTTAATTATTTTTAATAGTCAAAAATATAGCTCGACGTCCAGATTCTCTTTAGATAAATTCTGGACCTCTCGTTACATTACTACAGAAAATATACTCTGCGTACTTCTTCCATCTTGATATGTAACTTAGGCTGTGATGATGATGATGATGGTGGTGATGATGATGACGATGATTACGATGTTTGTTGTTTATGGGGCCTAACATAGGTCATCGGCCCCTAGTTGTACGAGATGGCCGCCGCAATTTCACAGCGGTGAAGGGACTTCTCCTTTCAGCAAGTAGAAGTGTGTTGCTATAGCATGGCCGGTCAGAATAGAATAGAATAGAATAGAAGAGAATAGAATACTCCCATCTCTTAGTTCCGAGTCACCTGAAAATTGAGAAAGAGCAGTATTTTATCGCAAATCATTAAATTCGATACAGGAATTACATTTGACTATTTTTACTATTGTCATTAATGCCTTCATGGCCCGTACTTATAGACATGATATAGGCTTTCAGGCTTATATTGTGTCAAGAAAATAAGACGAAATTCTTTGCTTTTCACAGAGAACTTTGCTCTGCGTCATCAGAAGAAAATCTCGACTGTTCACGAGAAAGGCTTCTCAAGGAATGAGGTTTGAATTTAGACTTTGTAATAGAAGTAGAAGTGGTATGTTCATTCGTCACCAGATGGCTCATCGGACGCTGTCCAGTGCTAGCGTTCGAAGCGGAAGCTGACGGAAACATCAGAATCAGTCGCATAACAACGGGAGTACACACAGATGAAAGTATGACATAGATAGAAGACTGGAATGAAACATCTGGCGAAGAGAACCAGCATAAAAAAATAGCCTTTGTTGGCTCCTCGGATGGAGAGGCAGCACATCACATTCAGCGAGCTGGCTGGTAATGCTGCTAGTACGGAATTTTGTCGTTGCCTACGTAACTCCGCAACGGTTGATGCTCTTCAGTTTCACAAGGACGCCTTGTCTTGATGATCCATATGCTGCACTACCGTAGTCTAACCTCGATCAGATGTGTGCCGCATACAATCGTAGGAGCAACGTGTCAGCAGCTCCACTTAGTGCCGCTAAGAAACTTCAAAATATTCAGTTTTTTAGTGCATTTATGCACATGTGGCTCACACAATGATTTACTTTCGGAAAGGAGACCAAGAAATCGGTATGTGTCAACTTATAGGAAAAGCCACTCTACAACCTCTCCCCATCCGCCCTAAAAAGGAAACCTTAAAATGGGGGTGAAGAGTGCGCTTCCGGCAGAAGGGAACAACAAAGGTCTGTGCAGTTGAAAAACCAAAGCCAGTTTCTAAGGTCCACTGTTCTATTCTCCCAATAATTATTTAAGCGGCGAAACACTTTTAAACTTTAACACCAAAATCAACATCGCATTCATGGATGTAGATGAAAACTCGACGTCTTTCCCCTAATCAGAGGACGAAGTGATTAACTCCGAGTGCTTTTTTCGACTCCTTACGGTGGTGGGGTCTCTTCCTATCAGGGAAGTGCGCAGGTATTTCCATAATGTGTCGACTGCATTTTAATCAGTACAATGGTTTTACTTCAGATACTGACAACATGAACACTGTTCACGAAGTGAACCACTATAAAATTATTATGTATCCGTGATCCGATATAACTTACAGTAAATACGTAGAAAGAGACAAAAATGTCGGTCGGTCGGTCACTTGCTTTCTTGGCTTACGCTGCGTGAACCATCAACGATAGACCCCAAGTGTAAGCGTACAAATTATAGAGCATAGAAACCTCTACAACAAAAAAAGTCCGCGATGGCACATACTTATTTCCAACCGGCTGGCCTCTAGAAGCGATTTTATGCTACAGTCTGCTGTAAAAAATATAACTCCTTAAAATTAAATAAATATTTCCATATTACCCTCGAGTTCTCACCTACATAAATTGTTTGACCTCTTCCAGTATTGTATAAGGATTACAATAACCTTGTCAGGATATTATTTGCATGAATGTTTCAGAAGTTATTGCCATTTTCGACTGTAGCGGTAATAAGGACCGGCGAGTGCTGTCTCATATCACATGACCTCACGCAGAAAGCGACCAGGGAGAGAAACAAGTGAGCGCGATGAGGGAGGAGACCCCCCCCTGACCTCTCCCGGTGTCTGTGCGGATGTTGCATAAGTCCATCTTTAGAGATAATGCAAGTGCTCATTAATCTGAAGAACATCAACTGTTCTCTACGATCCTCAGAGTCACTGAGTGAAGGCTGATGCGATAAAGAAGAACACACATTCAGTAGTTCATTACTAAGCAGATATTCTGTTCATCAACCAAGAGTGTGCCTGCCTTGTGCTGAATCGTTCAAACAGTAGAAGCGCCGACTTCCTGAACTCAAGTTGACGGGTTATTTCTCTGCTCAGTCTCATTGTATTCCCAACCTAGTATCAATAGATTTACTGGCACGTCGAAGAAATCCGTAAAACCGTAAAAGTAGTTAAAGATATGTCGAAGTTTTATTTTTGTTCTGGAGTGAACATAGCTAATTTATTTCCGTCCATGGCCAGCTGGAGAAATCTAGTGTTTACAGTGACTCTGTCTTCTGGTATGGGTTACAACAAAGTTGTTACTTTCACTGAGCCTGTGTCAGTCCTTCCTCGACTTCCACAAATGAAAGTGACTGGGTTGTGAGCGATGCTAGTGAGATCATATTATGCAGTCGGTCCCCGATATGAATGATGTGAAAATGTCTCTCCTTTTTTCGCGCTGACACAGATAGGTCTTATGGCGACGATGGGATAAGAAAGGGTTAGGAGTGTGAAGTAAGCGGCCGTGGCCTTAATTAAGGTACAGCCCCAGGATATGATTGGTGTGAAAATGGAGAAACCACGGAAAATCATCTTCAGGGCTGCCGACAATGGGGTTCGAACCCACTATCTCCCGGATGCAAGCTCAAAGCTGTGCGCCCCTAACCGCACGGCCAACTCGCCCGGTCTCTGGTAGGGTCGGTTGGTGCCTGCATTTCAGCGGGTTTAGCAGACTGATACGTAATAGCAATTTTCGGATCAGCGAGGAAAGCAACTGGAAACTACTCCCTCCTCATTTCCCAAGCATGCCTTATCAGTGACTCCCAGATCATCTATTACAGCTAATGACAGAGCTGTAGAGTATTCAACCAACCTTCGATGTGATTACTGAGCATACAGTACGCACATTAACTAAATGTCCGACTCGTTGGCTGAATGGTCAGCGTATTGGCCTTCGGTTCAGAGGGTCCCGGGTTGGATTCCCGGCCGGGTCGGGGATGTTAACCTTCATTGGTTAATTCCAATGGCTCGGGGGCTGGGTGTTTGTGCTGTCCCCAACATCCCTGCAACTCACAAACCACACATAACACTATCCTCCACCACAATAACACGCAGTTACCTACACATGGCAGATGCCGCCCACCCTCATCGGAGGGTCTGCCTTACAAGGGCTGCAGCCGGCTAGAAATAGCCACACGAAATTATTATATTAACTAAATAATTATTAGTAATGAACGACGCATCTGAAACTGTGCTGATACAGTGGGTCCGATTACTGGCAGGAAGGGTGGTATAATTACTGGCTAGCTTGTATCGTTGAAATATCATTCAATGAAGCTTTCTCTATGTCATTGAATGAACAATTTAAAGGGACTTCTTCAAGAAAACGTAGAATTTTTAAGCCAGTCGAGTAGCTAATGAAAGAAACACGGGATTCTTCTCAAGAAAATATCAGAATTTTACAATCACAAAATGGAGGAAGAGCGTCAACCAGTGACGAAGTGTCATCAACAGGAAAACGCTGTTCGAAAAGGGACCAAGAGTCCTTAGAATCATTGCACAAGCCCTAAACGAACCTTTCCTAAACGTGGAGAGTAGCAAGCTTAAAATAACTCGCACGACCAAAATGCTAGGTGCATGATTTGTGAAGGACTTTTCTTTGAAGTCTCAATGGGAAAACTTTGGGTGATATATTTTATGTGTTACATATGGACACAGTGATTACACGATTGCAGAAAGGGACGTGTATATTTTTATGATTTACCGATATGTAAAGGGACCATAAACACATAGCTTACGTTAAATTTAAAACAATTCCGATCAAGCTTCGACATTTTATAATCTAAAAATATTAAGTTCTTAGATTTTGTTTAGTGTATGTTTTCTTTTTAAATTGGCTTTACATCGCACCGACACAGATAGGTGTTATGGGGACGATGGAATAGTAAATGGCTAGGAGTGGGAAAGAAGCGGCCCTAGACTTAAGTAAGGTACAGCCTCTGCATTTGCCTGGTGTGAAAATTGGAGACCATGGAAAACCATTTTATGGCTACCGACAATGGGGTTCGAATCCATTATCTCCCGAATGCAAGCTCATAGCTGCGAGCTCCCAACCGCACGGCGAACTCACTCGGTTTTTGTATAGGTATGAATTATTCAAAGAGAATTGGTTTTGGTTTCAAGTTTCTTTCTCATGTATGTGAAGTGCGTTCATATTTTCCGTGTCCATTGTACTTTATTAAATACTTTCTTTGAAAGGAATTTCGGTAGCCTAAATTCAGGCCATGTTTGCGTATAACTTACAGAAATTTTACATTGCGTTTAGCGTATCATTATCTACTTTCAACTCATTTAACCCCATATCATCATCATCATCATCATCTGTTTACCCTCCAGGGTCGGCTTTTCCCTCGGACACAGCGAGGGATCCCACCTCTACCGCCTCAAGGGCAGTGTCCTGGAGCTTCAGACTCTTGGTCGGGGATACGACTGGGGAGAATGACCAGTACCTCGCCCAGGCGGCCTCACCTGCTATGCTGAACGGGGGCCTTGTGGAGGGATGGGAAGATTGAAGGGGATAGGCAAGGAAGAGGGAAGGAAGCGGCCGTGGCCTTATGTTAGGTACCATCCCGGCATTCGCCTGGAGGAGAAGTGGGAAACCACGGAAAACCACTTCCAGGATGGCTGAGGTGGGAATCGAACCCACCTCTACTCAGTTGACCTCCCGAGGCTGAGTTGACCCCGTTTCAGCCCTCATACCACTTTTCAAATTTCGTGGCAGAGCCGGGAATCGAACCCGGGCCTCCGGGGGTGGCAGCTAAACACGCTAACCACTACACCACTTAACCCCATATCATAGAGCAAATATTTCATAGACATACTTCACTGCGTCATTTCTAGACATTTCTACGGCTCATTTAGTGTAGGACACATATAGAGCTTCGGCCAAATTTTCTCTTTCGTGAAATTCGATTTGTTTCCACCTTGGTCCCACTCTACAGGATGAAGCGATATTCGCGCACTCGGGCATGTTTCTCACAAAACTTCGTCCTGCGAGTATATCTGGCAGAAAAAGGACGTTGAAGAGTGGCAGTCTGGCAACACTGTAACCACATGTAGGGTAACTGGACTACATTTACGAATTAAAAAAACATACGCCTCAACTCAGGATCGACCGCTCGACCCCATGCATGCTAACCCAAACTCTATCCACTGCGCTCACTGTAGAGCACGACTAATGTGTGCTGACATAGGTAAGTTACCCTACATGTGGTTACAATGTTGCCAGATTTCCACTCTTCAACGTCCTTTTTCTGCCGGATATACTCGCAGGACGAAGTTTTGTTAGATACTTTTTTATTGCTGGCATGTGAGGAGTCGCGCTACGACGCCCGAGTGCGCGAATTTCGCTTCATCCTGTATATCTGTTAATAATAATGATAATAACAATAATAATAATAATAATAATAATAATAATAAAAAATATGTCCTCAGCTACCGTGTACTAACATTTCGATTTCACGCAATCTAGTCTAAGCAAGCAAGCAAAGCAAAGTCACCTCCGTACAGGCCATGAAGGCCCTTGGAGGAGTGGAAGGTAAAGGTTTCCACCATTGTTAACCTCGGCACGTAATGGGGCAGAGTGATTAGCTCTACGCCCGGCCGCCTTTGCCCCCAGGAATTAACCTGGTACTTATTTTTGGTGTAGGCTGAGTGAACCTCAAGGGCCATATGCACCTCCGGAAGTGGAAATCTCGTTTCTTAAAGTTTACGACTTCCTGACGGGGAATCGAACCTACGTCCTTCCGGGCGAACCGAGCACGCCTTTACCGCCTCGGCCAGGCAGCCACTCAATGTAGACTACATGTGTGTCAATTTCGAAGTTCTTATTTCACCCTGCCAGAGCAAACATCACGAATCGCGAAATCTCGGGCGATCTATGGCTGATTTTTAATTAATTTGGTCGGGTAAACCACAAATTCTTCACCAAAGATATTTCGCATGGCGAAATACCACAGTTTATGACCATACTTGCTCAGTTACAGGAAACTCATTGCCTCAACACCTTAAATCTCTAAAGTAAAGCAGATGCAACAAAGTATCTGCCTGTGAATCTGTACAGCAGTTTCTGAACTTGTTATTAAAACATACAGTGGTTTCTAAATGCACGATGTAGACAAGTCTAAAATCATATAGCCCAAAAGAAATAAATAAGGGCAAGAACAAACGTTAAAACATAGCCGACGAAGTAAGCAAATTTTAACCGAATAAGGGCCTACTTCTGTAAAAATCTTAACAGATTATGAGAAAGGTATGTCTAAAGATGCGATTCTGTGACATAAAATGTTAGAATAGGACGATAATATTTACTTTCGTGTGCCTATTGCTAGCCTTGCGGAGTGATTGTACGGCGAACTCTCTCACGGGGTTGGGTGACGTCTGTCATGCATAAGAAAAAGCGTGTGTACATGGTGGAGTGTAGTTTTTTTTTGCTAGTGGCTTTACGTCTCACCGACGCAGATAGGTCTTATGGCGACGATGGGATAGGAAAGGCCTAGTAGTTGGAAGGAAGCGGCCGTGGCCTTAATTAAGGTTCAGCCCCAGCATTTGTCTGGTGTGAAAATGGGAAACCACGGAAAGTGGAGTGTAGTAGTGTGTGAGATATATGAGTTGCAGTAATGTTGGGGACGGCAAAAACCAACACTCCATGGGTAAATGGAGTTAACCGTTTAGGATCCCCCGATATGGCCGTGGCCACGAGGACCGAAAGCCTAGACAGTCACCACTCAGACAAGGAGCCAAACAACAGGGCAACTGTTAATAATAATAATAATAATAATAATAATAATAATAATAATAATAATAATAATAATAATAATAATAATAATAATAATAATGCCTTTCCCAAAACACCAAGATACGTCACTATGAAGCAGTTCTGAAGCCAGTAGTTCTATATGCAGCCGAAACCCTGTCTCTAAATGCCAACAAAGGACTCCTTGAAGAACTGGAGAAAAGAGAACGCAAAATTGTGAGAGGAATCTTGGGATCAAAGTACAGAAATCGAATCCATTAAAAGAGATCCAACAAGGAAGTCTACAGCAAAATAGAGAAAATTGCCGACACAATCAGAAAAAGACGGGCACGATTTTACGTTCATCTGAAAAAATGGACGGAAGAAAGTTAACTAAAGAAATCTTTCACTTTTTTGATTCAAACCCCAAAACCACAATTCCCTGGTTTAGAAATACCAAAGAAGACCTGCAAATGCTACATATCTCAGCTGAAGACGCCCTTAACAGAGATCTCTTCCGCAAGAAAATATTGACGAACGGGCTAAACTGAGACGAGCAACCGAAGAGAAGACACGGTGCCCCTTGGACAGAGGAGCGTAAGCAGGCCCACTCACAAAGAATGAGGGAAATTTGGGCTCTAAAGAAGGCCAAGTTCAGTGTCAAATGCAACAAGACTTAACGTGGTCCTTGATGGCCCCAGCGAATTATATAATAATAATAATAATAATAATAATAATAATAATAATAATAATAATAATAATAATAATAATAATAATAATAATAATAATAATAATAATACTTCCGACCGTCCCTCAATCAACTACCCAGTATGTCTGTCTTAAAAGATACAGAGGTAGCAGAATTTTAACCAGGAACTGATTTTTTTATCGTGTGAATATGCTGATTAGAGTATCTTGCATTTTATTACCCCGATTTAAAAACGCTCCCTCGAGCCTATAATGTACAATTTGTCAGATTTAATTAATATTATAGGTTTTTAAGTACCACTGTCTACATCTATGTTTTTCAAAGACTCTGAGATGCCTGAATTGTGCCACTGTAGTTCTTAAATCTGTCGACACGTGAGTGGTGTATAAGAGCGCAAGCAATATCACCGGACTAAGCTGGGATTGAACCCACCAACTTGGATTCAGAAGGCCAGCGCTTCTGCCATTGGAGACACGCACAGAGTCCGCCTACTGGTCAGAAATAATTCTTGATATCGGTTCAGATGTGACAATCCTAATCGGATACATAGTCTTCATGAGATTGGAAATGAATACTGATCATATTAACAACCTACTCTCATCCAGCTCGATAGCTGCAGTCGCTTAAGTGCGGCCAGTGTCCAGTATTCTGGAGATAGTGGGTTCGAACCCCACTGTTGGCAGCCCTGAAGATGGTTTTCCGTAGTTTCCCATTTTCACACCAGGTAAATGCTGGGGCTGTACCTTAATTAAGGCCACGGCCGCTTCCTTCCCGCTCCTAGCCCCTTCCTGTCCCATCGTTGCGTATAAGACCTATCTGTGTCGGTGCGACGTAAAGCAACTCGCGAAAAAAAAATCTTAACCAACCACTGGAATCGGAAAACTAGAATCCTATCTTATCCTGTATCAGTAAAGTGTTGCTTCTTACAGAAGTTTGTTGATAGATTTAAGGTTCACTGGTCTACCAAGCACTAATGTTGTCGAACATTTAGAAGTGAACTGTTTGGGTTTAACCTGACAGATTTCAATCAATGTTGGGTGAATGATCACTTTTTCTTTTTTTCTTTTTTTTTGCGACCGGCTTTACGTCGCACCGGCATAGATAGCTCTTATGGCGACAGAAGCGGCCATGGCCTTGATAAAGGTCCAACCCCAGCATTTTCCTGGTGTTAAAATGGGAAACAGTGGGGTTCGAACGAACTATCTCCCTAATGCGAGCTCACAGCTGCGCGCCCCTAACCGCACGGTCAACTCAAGCAGTTTTCCAAAATATAATGGCTGTAATCTTTTGCCGTAAAATAAAAAGTAGTGTTTCAATTAACTGCCGGAAAAATTGCTGGGCGGCTTGAAGCAGTTAGTAGATGATGGCGTATAGTACGATCTTGCGTATGCACTGTAGAAATATACCAATAATTCTATTTTAATGTTACGTTAAACAATGTATACATAAAGCGGAATTTTGGCAACACGAACAGAATTTCACGCTGTACTAACCTACTTTGATAACACGTCCACTATATGAAAACATCAAAATATAATGGTTTTAAAAGTTGTTTTTTTCTTGTTGCTTTACGTCGCACCGACACAGATAGGTCTTATGGCGACGATGGGAGAGGAAAGGCCTAGGAATGGGAAGGAAGCGTCCGTTGCCTTAATTAAGGTACATCCCCAGCATTTGCCTGATGTGAAAATGGGTAACCACGGAAAATCATCTTCAGGGCTGCCGACAGTGGGGTTCGAACCCACTATCTCCCGGATGCGAGCTCACAGCTGCGCGCTTCTAACCACACGGCCAACTCGCCCGGTGGTTTTAAAAGTAATCTGCATTTACGGCTGTCGCCCAACTGGCAGATTACCTAGCAATTGTCTACGTAGTCTTTTCTTAAATGATTTCAAATAAGTTGAAAATGTATCGAACTCCAACCCCTTATTCCTCTACATAAAACGAACGAATATTTACACCAATTTTACTTTTTGAACTCCCACTTTTTCATCATATTATGATCCTTCCTACTTCTAAAAAGCTCTGTTCAAGCTTACTCTCGCCTGCTAATGTCATTCCGCACTATCCCTTCACTGATAAGCTGCCCCGAACACACCGCTTAGTTGAGCAGCTCGTTCTTCCCTGCGCAAATATTGCATCATGGGTATTTGTAACACAATTCTTCTGTCGGAAATGATCCAGAGCAAACCGTGCTGCTTTCTTTTGGATCTTTCCCAGTTCTCGAATCAAGTAATCCTGGTGAGGGACCCGTACACTGTAACCATACTCTAAGTGGGCTCATACCAGTGACTTATATGTCTTCTTTTTACATCCTTACTACAAACCCTGAATACCCTCATACCCAAATGAAGAGATCTGTAAACTTACAACCTCGTTAATATGATTACTCCAATGAACATCTCCCTTTACATTAACACCTAGGCACTTAAGGTGATCTCCTCGATGTACTTTATATCCATCAACACAGAAATTAAAACTTAGGGAACTATTCCCCTTGGTGACTCTTATAACTTGACATTTCACCCCGTTTACCATCATATCGTTGTGTGCTGTTCATCTCACAAGTTTTTCGAGATCATTTAGCATTCGTTCACAATCCTGCAGTAACTCTATTTCTCTATACAGTAGGCTATAACATCATGAGCAAAAAGCCTTAATATAATTCCAGTTCTTTAGGTATATTATTTATGTAAGTAAGAAGACATGAAGGTCCAGTAATACTGCGTTGGGGAACGCCCCCTTAATAATTATATGAGATCAAATATTGCCTCACTTATTCTAAATCTATGAGTTCTGTTTCCTAGAAATGTTGCCACCAATTCAATCACAGTTTTGTCTAGTCCAACAGTCCTTATTAATCGTCAGTATTCTACCTTATTCACCAGGCAAGTTGTGAGCTTGCATCCGGGAGATAGAGGGTTCGTACCCCTGAATATGGTTTTCCGTGGTTTCCCATTTTCACACTAGGCAAATGCTGGTGTTGCATCTTAATTAAGGCCACAGTCGCTTCCTTCCCACTGCTCGGCCTTTCCTAGTCCGTCGTCGTCGTAAGCCGTATTTGTGTCGGAGCGACTTTAAAAAAATTCTAAAACAGAAATTCTACATTGTTCTACCCTCTGCAACGTCTTGGATACGTCATTAACTAAAATATCATGCAACATGAAATATTGGTCATCTACAGTATGTATAAACGTGCATGCTACTGATATAATATTTCGTTAGAATAAACAGGTAATTTGCCGGATTCCTGATCATAGACACTCATTCTCTTATGCTATGCTTTTATACCCTAATCGATCATCCCTACAAGTCTGATATCAATCGATGAACATTCGGTACACCACGTTCCCTTTAAAACTAGAGTAACAAATTAGTAATTTTTAGTGTCTGTGAATAATATTTATTCGAATAATGATTACTGAACTTCAAGTTTTGATATCTTAAGTGAACATCGATCACGTTTCATTGCAATCGGTCAAGTTCAACCATAACAGTGGGCTTGGTAGCGGTATTATATCATTATTATTATTATTATTATTATTATTACTATTATTATTATTTGTGGTAGTAGTAGTAGTAGTAGTAGTAGTAGTAGTAGTAGTAGTAGTAGTAGTAGTAGTAGTAGTAGTATTGTGTACAGTACATACGTGTGTTTGCAACGTACTTGCCCAGGCTGGAGATGGCTCTGAACTGCTCAGTCGCTGCTAGGAGAATACAGCGAATATCTGCCGCTTAAATCATATTGACCTTGACCAGTAATTTAAAGATAACCAGCACGTACTAGTAAGCGTTTGGCATTATTCGTCTTATCACGTTACAGTAACTATTAGAAAATTATATTTTGATATAAATGAGTAGAGGCCCGCCTCTGTAGTGTGATTAGCTGCCACCCCCGGAGGCCAGGGTTCGATTCCTGGCTCTGCCACGAACTTTGAAAAGTGGTACGAGGGCTGGAACGGGGTGCACTCAGCCTCGGGAGGTCAACTGAGTAGAGATGGGTTCGATTCCCACCTCAACCATCCTGCAAGTGGTTTTCCGTCGTTTCCCACTTCTCCTCCAGGCAAATGCCGGGATGTTACCTAACTTAAGGCCACGGCCGCTTCCTTCCCTCTTCCTTGCCTGTCTCATCCAATCTTCCCATCCCTCCACAAGGCCCCTGTTCAGCATAGCAGGTGAGGCCGCCTGGGCGAGGTACTGGTCATCCTCCCCAGTTGTATCCCCCGACCCAGAGTCTGAAGCTCCAGGACACTGCCCATGAGGCGGTAGAGGTGGGATCCCTCGCTGAGTCCGAGAGAAGAACTGACCCTGGAGGGTAAACAGATAAAGAAGAAGAAGATAAATGTGTAGAATATACTTGCATATTCGCCTTACAGCTGGAATAATTAAATGCAAAAATGTATTCTAATATAATTGAGGTGGGGAGGGGGCTCACAAAACTTGACATCTACAAAAGTAGTACAAAAGGAGAGAATTTTTAAATTAACTCAAAAATGAAACACAGTACTTTTGCAGCGAATATAATTTTAAAGAAAAGGATATAAATGGAATAGATTGTGGATATTTTAAATGTTTTTATAACTAAATACTGTCTCTAAATAAACCCTAAAATCAACAATTTTTTTAAAAAAGCCAACATCTACGTACTTCTATTATCAGTTTCTAAATTCCTTAGTCAAGATTTTTCAAGGAAACCCTACCATCCTTAGACATTTAAAGCATATTCTGCAATAAAAGGAAGAATAATAAATCTCAGGCATTCATATGCCTCTGTTCAGGTGTATTATTGATTAATTGTCCAAAAATATTGTCAGTAATAAAGTTTTAAAATAACAGCGCACTTCACTGATAAACACAATATTATCAACTCACATGAAGTTTCTTCATCAAAATACACAGACGCTGCTTTTATCCTCACCATTCTTCTGACAATCCCGACACACGTCATCATAAAATCTTAACGCTTCTTGTGAAGGCACATCGAAACACTTTAGTAACTTCTCACTCTTTTTTTCACTAACGTGATTTATTAATGGAAGTTTTACAGCTATATGAATGGTCTTTTCTTTACTTATTCTCGGCATAAGAACTTCAACTTCAGTACTGAACCCTGCATGTGTTGTTTTCACGGATGTCAGTTATTTTGAATGGAAGCTTCTTCTTCAAAAGTTCCTGAGATTTAGATATAAAATCAAATATTTGCTTGTCTCCATCGAGAATAAGGCACTTCCCATGTTTTCCTAATATCGCATGATATTCTGATGGTATAGTGATCGTGTCTGTTCTTCGATACTCCTTCTACATATTTCAAAAGATGCGGTCTGGAGGAAAGTAACTGTGACCTCCGATGGAAGAAAATGGAGAATCTTCTTGAGAAGAGTAGAAGTATCTACTGTTTTCGTGATAATAGACAATACTGTAGAACAGGGCTTCTCAAACGCCCAAAATCTCACGCGTGGAAATCGAGGCGCAAGAGCTCCGTGCACTGTGCATCGCTCCCGCTCGGCACGGCTCGGACCAACGCTTCATCTCTGGTTTACTCGGCTAAGCTCGGCTCAATTCGGCTCGGATTTGGAGCGCTACGCAGCAAGTGAGGAAGAGTGAGACAGGGGGAGAGAGCGAGACAGGCGTGGGGAAAGAGAGAGACAGCGCTATTGCTCCAAATCGAGGAGTGGTGGGTCTGCACTCTGGTCAACCAAGCGAAGTCGTCTTTTGCACCGTGCACAGTGCATGCACCAAGCGCATGCACCCTGAGAGGCCCTGCTGTAGATTCTTGTTCTGTGAGGCACATGAATCCGAGAATAGTCATAGGATATGGTTCTTTTTCTTTTCCTTCTTCAAATTATTTTCCAGTTCATTTATGTAGTGGTTCAGTGCAAATGCGATTTAACTTTAAATATATAGATATCAAGGTTCATAAAGTGCAGTGTAGATGTTCACTTCTGTAAAAAACCCGTCGTCAGTAGGTGTTAAGTTTTGTTAAACCTCCGTAAATTCTTCCAACTTTTACGTCACCAAATGTTAAGTTTAGCTAACTTTCGACTACGCCAATGAATTCAGCTGATGCTAAAACAAAAGGATACACCAATAACTCAAAATTGATAATTTTATGGATCTTAAGAATTGTGAAATCTCTCCTTAATTATACTTTATCCATATTATTAATCAATATGATGCAATTGACGTTTGATTCTTGAACAGCTGTGATTTCTTATCTCATGCACTGATACACACACTTTTTATATTAAGTGTAATATTTACTAATCGTACGATAAGAATGGCAGAGGAGATGACGCAAAGCCCCCGAAACAGCACATGGGTATAGGGAGCATGCGAATGGGTGTTACCTAGCGTACCGTTCCTAACAGAAGCGCTAATACACAGTTGGTGTGACAGCTGCCGGACTGGAGAACGTCTTCGACTGTTGTGTTCGTAGGATTTCGAAAAATAAACTGGGACCGAGGCTACATCAGATGATCTACTTTTATTAAGGGGAACTGCTGGCAAGTAGCAACGATATAACCAACGTACAAGAAGTGTGAGATTTATATCATTAGAAAATATTTCAGGGAAACAAGCATCAATAAGCCGCCGTGCCCTGTAAAACTGAATGTGGGCTTTTTATGTGAAAACCTATAACCTGTTTTCCAGTCATTGACCGAGTCAGGGATGTAATGAATGAACCATGTATAGGCTATTAGTGCAATAGGGTCGTCACTCTCAAAGCGATTTACTAATGACTGATAAATGCTATGAAATGATAATCGAGTGTGTTGCTGGAATGAAAGATCTTCTTCTTAATCTGTTTACCCCCCAGGGTTTGTTTTTCCTTCGGACTCAGCGAGGGATCCCACCTCTACAACGTTAAAGGCAGTGTTCTGGAGCTTCAGACTCTGGGTCGGGGGATAAAACTGGGGAGGATGACCAGTAACTCGCTCAGGCGGCCTCACTTGCTATGCTGAACAGGGGCCTTGGTGGGGGATAGGAAGTTTGGAAGTGATAGACAAGGAAGAGGGAAGGAAGCGGCCGTGGCCTTAAGTTAGATACCATCCCGGCATTTGCCCGGAGGAGAAGTGGGAGACCACGGAAAACCACTTCCAGGATGGCTGAGGTGGGAATCGAACCCACCTCTACTCAGTTGACCTCCGAAGCTGAGTGGACCGCGTTCCAGCCCTCGTACCATTTTCAAATTTCGTGGCAGAGCCGGGAATCGAACCCGGGCCTCCGGGGGTGGTAGCTAATCACACTAACCACTACACCACAGAGGCTGACGAAATGAAAGATGATAGGGAAAACCGGAGTACCGAGAGAAAAACCTGTCCCGCCTCCGCTTTGTCCAGCAAAAAACTCACATACAGCGACAGGGATTTGAACCACGATATCCAGTGGTGAGAGGCCGACGCGCTGCCGTCTGAGCCACGGAGGCTTGTGAGCTTTTTATAACGGTATTATATTATTCGGATTTCATCGTTAATCACATATTAGGGATAGTAGTTTCTTAACAAAAGTAATACCGATGCTAATTATGCGCCATGCTATTTACAGATCGATTCCTACAGATATTTGTTGACTGGAGAATGCGAATACAAGACAGGATACTTTGAAAAAGCTGTAGGCACATCGCTGCACTGCACTGCGTGAACACATTAACCATGAGTGTGATTCATTTAAAACAACACTCCTTCTACAATGGCAAAATCCGAAGGAAGCACGAGGCTCAGAGGCGTAATATTAGGGCCTGCAGGGCCTGCAATCCTCCCTTGCCCGAGCCTTTAAGGGGACCCGGTAGGGTCTATATCTATAATGTTAAATTTACTGTGTTTAGGTACATTTATCTCAGAAACGGTTCATTCTAAAGGCTTCATTTTTTCTCATGCTTTCTTTATACCTTCTTGCGTGTTTTAACATAGGGGTTTATTCATTAGAGATATTCGTCCATTTTTTAATTTTTCTATTCAGTGCAACATTTTTTGGAAAAAAAATCGCTCACTTTTTAGCCCCTTGTTTCTGTACTAAACACTTTTCTCCAAAAACATCGTGTTAAAGTGTGTATATAATGACTTTATGTAATATCTGAAAGTTTCAAGATTGTATACTAAATAGGTTTTGAGAAAATGTCCCTTTTGTGCAGAAAAAAGTGAACTTGCAGAAAAAAGCCTTCAAAGTTTTTCAATGTAACCCTGCCCCATTTGATGGATCATCTGGGTTGTCTTGCATCTCATTCTCTAGTCTTCTTCTCACAGCTCTCTTAGTTTGTCTTGACAGTTTTTCTACAGTCCTTTTCTGCACTTTCAACCTTCCTTTTCCGTTCACAATCGATTTTCTTCATACTTGTTATCATGTGATACTCTGGAGAGATTCCCAATTTTTCTAAGGTTTTACACTTTACGATGTTACCTTCATTATATGTAGCCACAGCATCGTACAATCCAAAATGCAAGGTACTGACCTCTACAAACACTCTCTTTGGAATTCGGGTCCAAATCAAATTATTAACACTCTCGTTGGGGTTCTGGGTTCGTCCATGAAGGCACTTTTCAAGAAGTTGTGGCTCTGCTAGATCTCTAAATACTGGTCTTATTGCTTCCATTACACTTATCTCCGAATGGGCTAGCAAATTTCACAAATACCCATTATGTTGCATCTACACACATATACCACCACTGTGCGGGAAAATGAGGAGGGAGCCAAGGAAACGTGTATTGTCGTTGTCAACAACGAGATCTCCCGGCAGATAATATTACCGCGCCCATGCAGTGTTGTCTTGGAAACGCAATACAAAGCACTTATAATTAAGATATGACCATGAATGATAGCTCCAATGAAAGGAGAATGTCTCCAGATTTTTATGGAATGAAAAAGTAAAAATGCCATTTTTTGCCGATTTTCATTCTGCCGGGTCCCCATAAAGGGCCCAGCACACTCTTCGCAAAGAAAAAACGAGGGCCGATGACCTCGATGTTAGGCCCCTTTAAACAACAAACATCATCATCAGTTGTAAACAATGCTTGACCTTGCCGTCTCTCGCAACACCGCGACACACACTTCACAAAAGACCCTCCCCAAATTATTTAAAATTAATCACAGCCATGAAAATTAATAGCAAAATATCATATTTTAAATATAAAATTATGCTTTGTTGATGTGTAGTGCATCTAAGAGCGTATTAAGCACAAATTTTGCTCAACTTTTAACTTTTATCACACATTTGTTTGACATCAATGTATAAAGCTAATAAGTAGGTGTAGTAACCCTCAAACAATTCAGTTCCGAAAAAGCTCACTTGTTATCACTTGTGCTGTTTGATATTTTCCAAGCTCTACTTGAGCAGATTTGATTTAATCTTGTTCGTATATTTTTCTGTGTTGTAGCGGAATAAATTATTATAACTGAGACTGTGGTACCGGTTTAAAAGTGTAGTTCCGTCATTACCGAAAAATTAAACCATTTTAAGTGCGAACAGTTTCATCACTGTGTATTGTCGACAACATAAGCATGTCGCTTTTATCCTTCCTTTTGAGGACATTTACGCCTTTTTCATTCTCCTTCGCAATCACTTCACCTTTCTACAGTTTCTTCTCAACAACTTCTTTTGGTATACCTTTCCTATTTTTTTCTCGGATTTTCCAAAAGATGCGTCTGTTGATCAAGCAGTGTCGTAGCTAACTCCAAGCCCGTTTAGTAATTATCAGTAAATTAGCAAATCTTCGGCAAGTTTCATAACTACGCTTGTTGGGACAGATCTTCCTCCATGTCTTACCTTTCCTAGATATATTATTATATACCAGGTGTAACCTTTTGCACAGCAAAGTTTGAAAGCTTTTTGACCCCGTACTTGTGTGCTTTGTTTGGGACCTTGGCCTCCTTGACCACAGTTCTCAAGTTGTCCCGGTCTTCAGCACGCCTACATCACCTCCTGACTCGAACGGTTCTCAGATCAGTCTCCACATCCTCCAGCCATCTCATCCGGGGCCTGCCCACAGGGTGCCCTGTCAGTGCCTTCCTTGGAAGTCTTCCCTCCTCCATCCGTTGCACATGCCCCAGCCATCCAATTCGTCTCATTTTGACTGAGGTCATCAAGTCCGTCTCCTTATAATAATGTTATTTCTTCATTTGTTCTGATTCTCCATAAATCTCCCTCCTTCACTGGTCCAAATATCTTCCTCAGTACTTTCCATTCCCACACATTTAATCTCCTCTCTGTGGCCTCAGTCAATACACATGCCTCACTCCCATAAATAAGTACTGGTTTGATTATTGTTTTGTAGAGAGTCTGCAAACGAATAAGGGTAGAAAATATCCAGGACGTGGAAACTAGACAGAAATACATGGATATAATTGGTGAGAAGTTCCGAACAGTGGACAGTGAACAGGTTCAGGATATAGAAAGAAAATGGGTGGCATACAGGAATGCTGCAGTAGCAACAGCAAGGAAATGCCTAGGAACAACTGTGTGTAAAGATGGGAAAAACGAACATCTTGGTGGAATGATGAAGTGAGAGCATCTTGTAAACGTAACAAGAAGGCGTATCAGAAATAGCTCCAAACAAGGGCTGATGCAGACGTAGATGATAGAAACAGAGCGAAACAAATAGTTGTTGAATCAAAAAAGAAGTCGTGGGAAGATGTTGGTAATAACCTGGAAATGTTAGGTCAATCAACAGGAAAATATTTCTAGACAATAATAAATAATCTTAGGAAGGGGAGTAAAAACGAAATGAACAGTATTTCGGGTAATTCAGGTGAACTCATAATAGATCCAAGGCAATCACTGGGCAGGTGAAGGGAATATTTTGAAAATCTTCTCAAAGTAAAAGGAAATCTTCGTGGTGGTGTCGCGAACAACGGAGCTCATAGAGAGGAGGAAAATGTTAGTGAAATTACGCTTGAGGAAGTGAAAAGGATAGTATATAAACTCTATCATCATAAAGAAGCAGGAGTAGATGCAATTAGAACAGAAAATGTGAAGTATAGTGGGAATGCAGGGATTAAATGGCTTCATAGAATAATAAGATTAGCATGGAGTGTTGGTAACGTACCTTCAGATTGGACAAAAGCAGTAATTGTTCCTATCTGTAAGCAAGGGAACAGGAAGGATTGCAACAACTATCGAGGTATCTCATTGATTAGTATACCAGGCAAACTATTCACTGGCATCTTGGAAGGGAGGGTGCCATCAGTGGTTGAGAGGAAGTTGGATGAAAACCAGTGTGGTTTCAGACCACAGAGAAGCTGTCAGGATCAGATTTTCAGTACTCACCAGGTAATTAAAAATTGCTACGAGAGGAATAAATAGTTGTGTTTTTCGTAGATCTAGAGGAATCATATGACAGAGTGCTGAGGGAAAAGATGTTCACCATACTGGGGGACTATGGGATCAAGGGTACATCATTGAAAGCCATCAAAGGCATTAATGTTGACAATTGGGCTGCAGTGAGAATTGATGGTAGAATGATGATGATGATGATGCTTGTTGTTTAAAGGGGCCTAACATCGAAGGTCATCGGCCCGATGGTAGAATGAGTTCTGGTTTCAGGGTACTTACAGGGGTTAGACAAGGATGTAATATTTCACCTTTGTTGTTCGTAGTTCACATGGATCATCTGCTGGAAGGTATAAAGTGGGAGGGAGGAATTTATTTAGGTGGAAATGTAGTAAGCAGTCAGGCCTAAGCTGACGACTTGGTCTTAATGGCAGATTGTGCCGAAAGCCTGAAGTTTAATATTTTGCAGCTTGGAAATAGGTGCAATGAGTACAGTATGAAAACTAGTCTTTCGAAGACTAAATTGATGTCAGTAGGTAAGAAATTCAACAGAATTGAATATCAGATTGGTGGTACAAAGCTGGAACACGTAGAACACTTCAAGTATTTAGGATGTGTGTTCTCCCAGGATGGTAATATAGTAAGTGAGATTGAATCAAGGTGCAGTAAAGCTAATGCAGTGAGCTCGCAGTTGCGATCAACAGTATTCTGTAAGAAGGAAGTCAGCTCCCAGACGAAACTATCTTTACATCGGTCTGTTTTCAGACCAATTTTGCTTTACGGGAGCGAAAGTTGGGTGGGCTCAGGATAGAAGTAATAGACATGAAAGTAGTGAGAATGATTGCTGGTGCAAGCAGATGGGACCAATAGCAGGAGTGTACTCGTAATGAGGAGATAACAGCTTAGTTAGGAATGAACTCGATCGATAAAGCTGTACGCATAAACCGGCTTCGGTAGTGGGGTCATGCGAGGCGAATGAAGGAGGATAGGTTACCTAGGAGAATAATGGACTAGGTTATGGAGGGTAAGAGAAGTACAGGGAGACCAAGATGACAAAGGATAGACTCAGTTTCGAACGATTTAAAGATAAGAGATATAGAACTAGTGTAAATGAGGCCACAGCACTAGTTGCAAATAGAGGACTGTCGCGACATTTACTAAATTCACAAAGGGTTGCAGACATGTAAGCTGAAAGGCATAACGGTCTATAATGATGATGTATATATATATATGTATGTATGTATGTATGTATTGTGCCATATCATATATGCCCCAAATAGTAATTAGGTAATATGATGTAATATTGTGCATTTAATACAAGAAGGAGTCATGGTGCAATATAGAAGTTGCGTAATGCAGTATCCCGGCAGCTCGTGGCTTCAGAATTAACTTCTTATCTTTCATAGCAACAGCGAGCATCTTGGGTATTCCGTATGGTTCAATCGGGGAATTTACGAGAGTGTTTGAGAGCGGCCGATTCAAAAAAAGACCAATCACAGCCCTGGAAGCGATATTGCGGAATGAAGGGATCTACAGAACAAATGAAGTCAGTCTTACCAACTTTGAGATTTACAGTGCTGCACTACTCTTCATTTTATTAGGCAATCTGTTATAAAGCCATACTCCACGTTTTTGATATGAAATAGAAGCAAGTTAGACATTAAAAACTACCTGTAGACAGTTGCAGTACTTAATTCTGAACTAATAATATAATTAATATATTTCTATTGAGTCAGCGCTTTACAGAGCAAGCAGCCGAGCCATGGCGTCATCACATCAGTGAAATCCCCGATGATATTACTGATACCGGAAGTTTGGTGAACGTAGCAGTCTCTGGAGATGGGAAGCTCACTCTGTCTTGAAGTTGATAAGCGTGCGGGTCGGTGTTCCTTATATTCAGCCAGTGTTGTATGAAAGTAACTTTTACAGTGACGAGTTTTAATCAAACAAGTATACATAATTTTGTGAAAGCTGAAACGTAATTTCATGAGAATACATTACCTAAATGCAAGTGATTATAATGTAATTACGAAAGTGTATTGTATAGTAAGAAAGCAATTACCTGTGCTATATACATATAAGATCATGTATGATGATGCAGTATGCCAGAGTGCGGTTGTGGCACGGGATTTGACTATAACTAAGACGATAGTTACTATCGATATTTCCAAACCCGTATATGTAATTTGCATCTGTATAGTGCAAATATTGTGATCGGTACGCGTCCGGTAACGCGAAGTACGTGTGCGAATCGTCCTTATCGTTTCGGTTCAACTTAATGGTGTGTGCGAAGCACCACATTTCAAAGATGATGGAAGAAGAAAGAACCTGCAGTGTATTTGGTAACGCCATGCACTTTGTTTCTATAATGGCGTAATTTTTCAGACACAGCTGCCTGGAACCATGAAGGAGCTGAGACAAAACCAGATAAGTTCATCTTAAAACTTTTTAGGCATGTTTAGATAGAAAAAATTAGGCTAATTCGATCCTATAGTAGTATAACTATCAATGTCAGTCCTTTATGGCTGAGCTGTGTTTTCTTATTATAGACTAGCGAATGTACCCGTGCTTCGCTACGGTATTCTACATTGTATTCGAATATCAAAGTAAATAGTGTACATGCAGTAAATAAGATTGTTTTAAAATTGCATGTCTCTTAGCATTATCCGAGAAAGAGCATGGGGAGGTCCCCGTACGTTGTTTCCAATGTAAAGTGTTTGTTATGGATTTGTGATATAACGGCAGGCTCACTTGCCTACTGCCATTCACAATCGAGTTGGGAAGTTTACATTATAATTGCAGGCCCCATTGCCTACTACGCGGACAGAATCGATTTGGGGAGTTTTCGTTAAAATGGCAGCCCCCCTTTCCTACTTCCAGACAGATTACAGTTGAGGAGTTTTTATTATAATAGCAGGCAATTACCCTACTATCACTCGAAATTGAGTTGTGCAGTTATCATTATAATGCCAGGCCCATTTTCCTACTTCCAGCCAGCTTACTGCCAGTCACACAAATTTGGTGAGTTTCCATCAAAATAGCAGGCCACTATGCCTAATACCAGTCACATTTTAGATGGATAAATTCGTTTATAAGGGCAGCTACCCTTGCCTACAGCCAAACACAATCGGGTGCATGCTCACTTGCCTTCTGCGAGTCAAATCGAGAAGTGAACTATTCATTACAATTGTAGGCCTTCCTTACTAATGACAGGTACACAGGAGTTGGAGAAGGAACCCTTTCATACTGCCAGTCAAAGTCGGTGTGGGGAGTACTGATTACAATAGCAGACCCACCCTTTCTCGATCGCTACAAATCGACATCAGTGAATATATATAGATCGACATACGAAAGTATATGCGTGTTTACAATATTGAAGACCTTCATTTACAGATTAACTGCTATTAAACGTACATCATATCGACAAAGGATTATACCATAAGACACGCCGGATTTAGTGGCCTAAATGGCTGGTCCTATGATATGTCATCTATTCTTGGGTCAGATTGAGTTAGAAACGTGGAACAGGGTAACGTTTTTGTAAGATTATCTCACATTACATTACTTTTCGGATAATTATGTGACAGCTACATACATAACATTTGGCTCACATATGGCTACTGGGTGGGCCAATTTTCGTGAAGAGTTTGATGATTCAGTATTTCATATAAGTAATCGAAAGTATGAATTATGCATGTGAAAATTCCAAATTGACTTAACATCGATTAATAGAGAAAAATCAAACGTAAAAGGGATACAGATACAGCAAAAAGTCATAAGACCAAGGTTGTAGATCATTCCAAATTGAACGGAGATTGTGCAATCCGTTATGTGATAGGAATTTCCGAAGGTCTGCACCATCATGAAAATTGCCTGCATATTTCGATATTCTTCGGGAATAAAAATGAAAAAATTAATGATCTTGGATGTTTTCCGTTCGTTACAGGCTAAAACGTATAATTTTGTCAAATTTCAATTATCTTCTTTTTCTTCTGGCAGATTATGCCGCAATCTGAATTTTGGGCGAGGCGGGTAATAATTAGGACTTTCAGGAAACTAAACCAAAAATTATGCAGATGGTCATTATTACCCCTTAAACGGAAAGCTGTACGAAAATTTCGCCAAAATAGTCAGGGTAGAGGCACACAGTCGTTACGATTTGATTTATATGGATAAGGAATCTGCTCCATGTAAAACACCTTTTGGGCTATGTCCGCTGCAAAAGTGACCATTCATGATATCTCCCTTATTAATCCTCCTGACGAAAAAATGCACATGAATAAAAAGCTTTAGAGGTGGAATTCCATCACGTTTGGTCGATTTCCAGTCAGGTTGGTCTTGTTCTGTATATATTGTGGAAGAGTAAAATCACCATTTCGGTTCCCTATAAACCGCCAGTCCATTCCGGAACATGAAATGTTATTTACGTTTAAAACCTACCTTTGGACAGGTGGATGCTAAATATAAATTTTGGTTCGAATGTCTTCAGTAGTTTTCAAGTTGTAAGGAATACGGTTTACACGCACCCGCTCGTGAGTTAAGTCCGATGGGACTTGTACAGAAAAACGGTCCGTTATTGATATCTCCCGTATTAATCCTCGTATCGAAATGATGCACATGAGGAAAAAAAAGGTTTAGAAATTAATTTCTACCAAGGCAGGTAGATTTAAATTAACGTTGGTTGTGTATATTTTGTGGAAGTGCAAAATCACTGTTTCGGTTTCATATAAATCCCAGTCAGTTCAGGGATTTAGAAACAATATTTGCCCTAAAACCTATCAAGGACAGGTGTATTCTAAATATGAGTCCTGGTGGAAATACATCCAGTAGTTTGTAGCACTCGCGTACATCGGCGTAATTAAGGAATAAAATAATACAGTTAAGAAAGTTGAAAGTAATAGAAAATGGATTATAACTGAGGACAGCCGGATAACGACAAATATGTAAATGCCAAGTTAATGTATTGGAAAATCAAATGCCCCTCAATAAATTATGCTAGTGTGAGTTATGGATATAATAAAGCGGTAACAGAGGAGAAATTTAGGTCCAGTGATTCCTAGGTAAACAAATAATAAGAAGATGACTAATGGTGTTATTATTTAATCTATTCGAGGGCGGTTATAACATCCAACGATATTCTGCCAATATCCCGCAGATAGGTCGATTGACGCCTCCGTTTCCTTCTACCCAAGGAACAACCACGAATTTAAAAGCATGATGAGGAAAATGGCAATACGTTACTTCGCTGCTGGCATGCAGTCAGAGACGTTGCCATGGTAACCTGTAGGTTCGTTGTCGGTCTGTCGGTCACTCAATGCAGAGCATGATACTAGCGGAAAATTGTAAATTTCTCCGTCATGTGAAGAGTAAGGTAAATTATGAACATAACGAAAGTTGTTTATAGTGAAGAGGCGTTTCACGTACGGTAAATGAAGTTTACAGAAAATCAATAGTATAAGAGAAAATGGAGGAAAACCATTCTAGTTTTCCTATAAACCCCCCGTCTGTTCAAAGATTTTAAAATGATATGCATATTGCAACCTTCCCCGGTATGAGTATACTCCAAATATGACGTTTGGTTGAGATCTATCCAGCCGTTTCGACGTGATGGCGGAAAAACCATTCTGGTTTTCCTATAAACCCCCCGTGTATTCAAAGATTTTAAAATGATATGCATATCAAAACCTTCCCCGGGATGAGTATACTCTAAATATGAAGTTTGGTTGAGATCTATCCAGCCGTTTCGACGTGATGGTGGAAAAACCATTCTGGTTTTCCTATAAACCCCCCGAATATTCAAAGATTTTAAAATGATATATATATCGAAACCTTCCCCGGGATGAGTATACTCTAAATATGAAGTTTGGTTGAGATTTATCCAGCCGTTTCGACGTGATGTTGGAACAGACAAACAGACAAACAGACAGACAAACAGACAAACAGACAAACAGACAAACAGACAAACAAACAGACACGAAACGTAAAAACCACCGATTCGGTCTTGAGTTGACCTAAAACGGATAAATATCTGAAAAATTGGCAAAAAAAGAAATTACAGACAGCAGACCCCCTACAATTTTATTTATATAGACTAGCAAATGTACCCGTGCTTCGGTACGGTACTCTACATTGTATACGGATTCCTCCGTAAACTACTGTAAAGGCAGTGAGTAGGCCCGTAACTTGGCAGGGTGGGCTCGCGACCACGGACCCTTAGGTGAGTCTCGTTTTTATACCTTAATTTTTACATATATGTATTACAGTGTGTATAGATCGCTCCAAAGCGACTTCAATTTATTAATATATATATTATATTTCACCCCCCTACCGAGGGGTTCTAGGGGCGTCTTGCTCCCACAGTACTTTTTCCACATAGTAGGTTATATTTGTACGCCCCCACCGCAAAGGGGGCTGAAGTTGAACTTTAAAAAATCCGAAGTGTCAGTATTCATGTCAGCGACCCCGAAATCTATGGATTCGACACTATTTTCGATTATTTGTATATATCACTCCCCCCCTCGCCACAAAGGGCGTGAAAATGAAAGGCCTCCACACGTAATACCGTGCGAGTTGAAATAGAACGAAAGTTGACCAAGGGAGGTCGAAAAGGATAGATGAAAGTGAGAAGCCTAGCACAAGGAAACAGAAGCAATGTCAGGACTCAGCTAAGGCCCCGCGATCGCCAACCCATACTCCCTACTTAACAGCCCCTGAGGTGGCTTGTAGTCGCCTCTTATGACACGGCATCATGATATCACTCGAATTCGACTGCGACTGACAGTAGTAAAGGGAACGTGCCATTATAATGAAAATACCTTCCCTATTTCCAGTCATAGTGTAGTTGGGGAAGTATCATGAAATCGCAGGTGGCCTTGGGTGTTAGCAATCAAAAACGTGATGGAGTTTTTCCGTTTTAATGCCAGGCCACCGTGTGTACTTCCAGTCGCTGTCGAGTTGGAGAGTTCCCATTACAATGGGATATCTTGTTTCCTTTTTCCAATGATAATCAGTTGGGGAGTTTTAACTATAATGGCAAGCGGCCTTGTCTACCGACAGTATTAGTCCAATTGGGGAGTTCGAGTAGAAGTCAGAGTCGAGTTGGGAGTTTTAATTATAATGACAGTTCTGCTTACTTATTTTTTTGCTATTTGCTTTAGGTCGCACCGACACAGATATGTCTTATGGCGATGAAGGGATAGGAAAGGCCTAGGAAGTGAAAGGAAGCGGCCGTGGCCTTAATTAAGATACAGCCCCGGCTTTTGCCTGGTGTGAAAATGGGAAACCACGGAAAACCATCTTCAGGGCTGCCGACAGTGAGGCTCGAACCCACTATCCCCCGATTACTGGATACTGGCCGCACCTAAGCGACTGCAGCTATCGAGCTCGGTTGCTTACTTAGTGCCGGTCACAGTCGAGGTGGAGGGTTTCCGTTATTACGGTAGATCATTTTTGCTATTCCCAGTCAGATGAGTTGGAAAGTTTCGGTTAGAAAATAAGGCCCATTTGTCTACTGTTAGCGAAATGTATTTAGGGTTCTTCAATATAATGGCAGGCCCACTGGTGGGCAGGCGGTCACAATCGAATTTCAAGGTTCCCATTATCATTATAGGTCGTCTTTGCTATCCCCAGTTACTGTTGATTTGCGAAGTTTTCATTGAAATGGCATTTCCGCTTGCCTATGGCCAGTTAGTATCAAGTTGGCGACTTTTCATGACAATGTCAAGCCTTCTTGCCTATTACCAATCAAAAATGTGTTCGGGAGTGTGGGTTATAAAAGTAGGTCCCCTTGCTACTGCCAAACCCAGTCAATTTGGGGGTTCCCATGATAACGGCAGATCTTCTTTCCTATTTCCGGTTATCGTGTTTTGATTATATTGCCAGGCTCCCTTGCGTATTGGCAGTCACAACGAAGTTGGACAGTTTTCATTGTAATATTATTCCAGTTTGTCTACTGCGAAAAACATTGAGTTGAGGAGTTAAAATTATATTGGCAGGCCCCCTTACCTTCTGCCAGTCACAACCGACGTGGGGTATTTTCATTACAGTGGCAGATCCTCTTGCCTATTGCCAGTCACAGTCGAGGTGGAAGGTTCCCTACCGCTACAGACAGTAGATTTGAGCAGCTTTGGTTATGATGACAGCCAACGGCCGTAGCCGTGTTGAAGCACCGGATCCCGTGAGATCTCCGAAGTTAAGCAACATTGGACGTGGTCAAGATTTGGATGGGTTGCCACGCGCTGTTGGTGGGGGTTAAGGGAATGGAGGAGCGGAAAGGGACTGGCCACCCTACCGTACGTAAACTCCGGCTCAGGCACACCTCTGCGGAGGTTCGGACCTGCCTTCTGGCAGAATACACCCTTTAGTTATGATGTCAGGCATACTTTCTCTTATTGCCTGTCACAATGGACTTGCGCAGGTTTCATTATAATGGCCGGCCCACTTGCCTATCGGTAGCCACAGCCCTCTTTCCTATATTCAGTCATAGTGTAATTGGCGAGGTTTGGTTATAATGGTAGTCCCACTTGCCTACTGCGAGTCACAATCGAGTTGAGGAGTTTTAATTATAGTAGCAGTTCCCCTTGCCTACTACCAGTCACATTCAAAATGGGGAGTTTTCATCATCAATGCTGGTAGAGTTTACCAGTGCTAGTCACAGTCGAGTTTGAAGTTGCTATTATAACGGCCGATCTCCTTTCCTATTTCCAGTCATAGTCGAATTGGGAAGGATTTTTATAATAGCAAGCCCCTTACCTACTGCAATTCACAATCGAGTTGAGGAGTTTTAATTATAATAGCACTCCCCCTTGCCTACCACCAGTGTCAATCAAGCTCGAGAGTTTTCATTTTAAGGGCAGACCCCCTTACCTAGGGCCAATCGCAGTCAATTCGAAGAATTCCCATTTTAACGTAGGTCTTCTTCCCTATTCCCAGTCAGTGTCGATTTGGCCAGTTTTCATTATGTTGGCATGCCCCCATTTCTACTTCCAGATAATCAATAGTGTGCTTGGAAAAATTAAGTAACACTGATGATCTTCCCATAATTCCGAGTCTATTCGTTTATGGGATCAATTTCATTTAATTTGTCACCAGTACACGTACTGAAGCGAAGGAAGAACAGAGTCATTGAAGAACCTCTTGATAAACAATGTTTCGTGTTTTATTTTCTGGTGCACATATAAACAGGGACTTGCTGCTGCTGACTCGGGAACATGCGACGTACAGTTGCCCGTGGGAAAAGCAGGGTGATCTGAGGTCAAGTCCAGCAATACTCAACGTCTGGCCTTGGGATTTATTAATAGTCATCGCAAAGCAGAGGCTGACTGGAAACTGCAGACGCTTGAACTCAAACGGGTAATTGGTTGGGATTAGTGGTATCCGCGGGATAAGAACTGACTCTCCTTCACCGCATCCAGTCATGATAGTTGCCTCTATCACATGTTTGTGGAGGGCGTTTACCTGAAGTCTTGTCCCATTGCACAAATTAGGTGGGCTGAGATTGCGCATGAGTATGATTGGTGCGCCGATCTTTAAGGTAATTTTGTGCGATGGAAGCCCCGGAGCCGTTATAGAATTCAGGAACTCAGGAGGATAGTGAACTGCGTCGTCAGAGTTGATTACTTCATTGACAGACGTATAAACTGTCTCCTCGCCGTGGAACATTGTGAGGATAGTCGAATTAATGTACGCCGCTTGTTCATTAGTTGGAGTTAAGATCGCTCTGCAGCAGAGCCATGAGATGGGTTTGCTCCTAATATTTTCTACGTCCGGGTACACCGATGAAATGAGAGCTTCGAGGTTAGAAAGCGACAAACAAAATTCATCAGAAAGAGTAATGATCCCGTTACTGTCTCCCAGTGAGCCGTTCCCAATCGACAACAATATTTCAGTGAATGTATGTATGTTTTCATCACCACCTAGATGTACCCTCATATTCTGTGTCAGAGACAGTTTTTTGATATTTGGCCAAAGTGATGATCTCCTTAATGAAGCGTTCACTTCATCTGCTCTGCTCCCTCTTGGAACAACCGGTAACGTTTGACGAAAATCACCAGAAAAGAGGATAGGGACACCTCCAAAGAAGTTATCACTGTTTCGGATGTCCCGCAGCGTTCGGTCAACTGCTTCAATCGCCTTTCTGTGAGCCATACTGCATTCATCCCAAATTATAAGACTGCAGTCTTGCAGAACCTTGGATATCTTACTTTGTTTTGTGATGTTACATATTGGTGACTCTGTGCAGTCAAGATCTATAGGCACTTTAAACATCGAGTGAGCAGTTTTGCCACCGGGTAAAAGAGTGGCTGCGATCCCCGAAGAGGCTACTGCTACAGCAATCTTACTATCCTGTCTGATCTTAGACAACAGTAAGTTAATCAGGAATGTTTTTCCAGTTCCGCCCGGAGCGTCTAAGAAAAACATTCTACTTTCCTTATTTCTAACACAGTTTAATATTTCCCGATATACTACAGTCTGTTCATCTGTAAGTTTTGGTTCATTTAATAGAACAAAAGACCTTAACGCTTCTTTATCGTAATTTGTTTCCCTGAGATAGTCAGCATTTAACGTTTGTAAGATCTGAGGGGAAGAAAGGCCGTAAATGTTCAAAGGCTGACCGCCAATCGATAGAACGTATTCTTCGAGGTCTTGAAGACATCTGTCTTCCACATGGGCGATCATTTCATGAGCAGTACCGTCGTTACAGCGGGAAAGTTGTCGTAAGAAATCTTCTGCTAGGCTCTCCTTATATTTGTTCCACAGATCCAACGGATCAGAGAGACTGCAAAAGACTAACAATATGCCAAAAAGCCGGCGAAGTTTTGCTGGGCTTTGTGAAACTATCGCCTCCTTCAGTGTCTCTTCCCATTGAGAGTCATCCAGGAGTAATCCATGGGCTTTGCATGCACTCCGATATGTAGGGTGAAGTATGCCATTGACGGTGCGAAGGTCAGTGAAGGATGTTGGTCCCCTGAAAGTGAACAGAAGCATGCGTAAATAGAAGCACTCGGAATTATTAGGATGGACTGCATACACTCGGCTAATTACGTGCTGCTTTCTAACGCCCGAAAATGCTACCACAGGTACTCCTTTCTTTCTTCTTACAAAGGTACCTTGCTGTTTGTTATACGTATAGTAAGAGGGAACGTCTTCATACAACAGTGTCTTGGCAAAATCATCTGTCTGACATAAGTTAAAGAATGCCATTAAGGTGGTGTTACGTGGATTTTCTACTATGTCATGAGCCGTTTCTGCAGTAAAGACAATTCTTTGAAAGTTTTGTAGATGAACATCTAAATGCATTACTGGAGGATACCTTTCATGGATAGGAAATGAAAGAATTCGCCAAACTGCTTCTGAGCTGGATATGTACCTTCCGCTCTGATACTGGCACACTTCATCATTTTTGTCTTGCAAACCTAAGACTGCCTGATCGCTTCCTTTGTTGATGTACTTACAGATGTATTTGATGGACTTAACACTGCTACAGTATTCAACATTGATGTGTGTTTTGAATACCCTAGACAAAACAGGACAGTATGGCACTATCCATCTATTATCCACTTCCATATCCTGTCCATTTATCATAAGGCGTGCAGTGAAGCCACCCATAGAAGGAATCCTGCGCTTGTAGGATGGGTACCCATCGTTCCCTGTGACAGTTTCATTGACGAATGCTCGTGGGTATCGTTTTGAGCATCGTCCACCTTTCATACATGGTGAGCCTACGTTGAAAGATCCGCATGGTCCATGGACCATGTGATATTTAACTATGTTAAAAAGCTGTGGATCTTTATCAGGATCTGGAAATTCAGCACTAATAACCTTATCAATATCGACGGGTCGTATCTTGTCCTCAAGCCATAATAATATGTGGGCGTGAGGCAAGCCACGCTTTTGCCATTCAACAGAGTACATAAAACAAAGAGTTGGCCCAAATATTTGTTCTCTGGTTAGTAAGTCCATGAGAGATTTTAATTTCATGTGAAATACACGTGTAATAATGTCGTGACGATCATTCGCTGACTGACCATTATATACGGCATTACCAATTTCTTCCCATTTTGGATTAGTTGTAGCTGTAATAAAAAGATCTGGACATGAGTATTTTCGCACATAACAGAGTGCATCTTGAGATCGCTCGTGCATATATCGGGGTCCTCCAGTGAAAGTGGACGGTAAAATGACTAACCGTCCCAAATCTGCCATGTTACCCTCGTCCTTCCTCAGGGCGTCTTTAAGGTGAATGTAGCTCTCAGCCCTTAATTCCCTTTGGTGTGTTCTGATATAGACTAACCTTTCAGTCTCTATTTTAGCATACATGTCTACCCAGAACTGATTGGACAGTTGACGGTAACAATGTAAGTAGTTTACCTCGCCTTGTCTTATCATTATACGATAAGAATAAAACTGAAGAGAAGATGTTTTCTTGAGAGGGGTCTTTAGTTCTCCGGTTCGTGGGTCTACGTGGTACAGTAGGAAGTGGTAGCCATCATCTCCACGAGGGAACATCAGGGGATATTGAAGAGCGTCGTATGATCGGTGGGTTTCAGATATTCGTCTCAGGCCCTGGTCTCTTGTCCGAAGCACGATGTCTCGCTTATCACATTCGTGTCCAACCAATATGACAGCTATCTCGTTTGTTGTCGGCTGATTATAACAGCCTCTGTGCTCACCAGCAGGAACTCGGTCGGCGTGGATCACAATCTTGTGGGTGTCACCGTCCGGCATTGTCTCTAGAAGTGTCTTCAGTTCCTTGACATATGGGTTCACATCATGTAACATGCCCTGCAAATCATTAACTAAATGGGTTTTTAAATTTGGTATTATTGCTGTTCTTTGATCTACCTGTGCTTTGTGGTCTGCAATGAAATATATTTGAAGATATTTAGAATTTTCATTGTTTGCAGGGAGAAGTGAACCTATTAAGTGGTATACTTGTCCTTGAATTTTGAATGTTGGCATAAAATTTCCTTCCACTACTTTAGTAGCTCCGAAGCTTGTCATTTGGAATGCGCTGTTGTAGGCTCGCACAAACTGAAGGAAATGGCGAGAGTCAGTATGCGTCCCATTTAACAGAGAAATAAGAAGTTCCGGTAGAGGAGTTAGATGATTTAATTTAATTTTTCCGGAAGAGCAGCACATTCCCTCTGGCTCTTGCTTCCATTTGAGAGCCCTACAGAAAGGGCACACTTTACTCAAAGACCCTATATGGGCTCTTGGATGGTAGTCGATAAGAGGGTTATAAGCATATGCACTTCGCTGCTTTTCATGCCATGGAATCATATTAGGACACCTAGATTCAATTGACGTTGAATGTAATTCTCTAACATTGGCATGTCTCACTCTATCTTCATCTAACCGTCTGAGATATTCATCAGTGGTCTCTTATGAACGTCTTTCTGCTGCACGTTGTCTTTTCTCTTCCTGCTGGACATTTTGCATTTCGTTTAACGATGCGTAGGTACTTCGTCGTTGTGTTAACGCCTGAGAATATTCCTCCGCAGCTAGGTTTTCGCGTATGAGGGAATGGTGCTCTCTGTCATGCTCCATTCGAGCCATCCGCTGATCCTCTGATTCTGTTTCTCTTAAACGCATCTGTCTAAATCTTTGCGATCTGAGTCTTGCCTCGCGGTCTGAAGCAGTCTCAGAAGCCCTAGATGTGGACTGGCGTGCTCTCTGTGAGCGAAGCCTGGCCTCGCGCTCAGAAGCAGTCTCCGAATCACGGTCAGTGCTCTTCCTCAGTCTGTCTGCATTGAGTCTGGCTTCGCGGTCTGAAGCAGTCTCAGACGCCCTAGATGTGGATTGGCGTGTTCTCTGTGAGCTAAGCCTGGCCTCGCGCTCAGAAGCAGTCTCCGAATCACGGTGAGTGCTCTTCCTCAGTCTGTCTGCACTGAGTCTGACCTCGCGGTCTGAAGCACTCTCAGACGCCCTAGATGTGGACTGGCGTGTTCTCTGTGAGCTAAGCCTGGCCTCGCGCTCAGAAGCACTCTCCGAATCACGGTGAGTGCTCTTCCTCAGTCTGTCTGCACTGAGTCTGGCCTCGCGGTCTGAAGCACTCTCAGACGCCCTAGATGTGGACTGGCGTGCTCTCTGTGAGCTAAGCCTGGCCTCGCGCTCAGAAGCAGTCTCCGAATCACGGTGAGTGCTCTTCCTCAGTCTGTCTGCACTGAGTCTGGCCTCGCGGTCTGAAGCACTCTCAGACGCCCTAGATGTGGACTGGCGTATTCTCTGTGAGCTAAGCCTGGCCTCGCGCTCAGAAGCAGTCTCCGAATCACGGTGAGTGATCTTCCTCAGTCTGTCTGCATTGAGTCTGGCCTCGCGCTCAGAAGCAGTCTCCGCATCACGGTGAGTGCTCTTCCTCAGTCTGTCTGCACTGAGTCTGGCCTCGCGGTCTGAAGCACTCTCAGACGCCCTAGATGTGGACTGGCGTGCTCTCTGTGAGCTAAGTCTGGCCTCGCGGTCTGAAGCACTCTCAGACGCCCTAGATGTGGACTGGCGTGCTCTCTGTGAGCTAAGTCTGGCCTCGCGGTCTGAAGCACTCTCAGACGCCCTAGATGTGGACTGGCGTGCTCTCTGTGAGCTAAGCCTGGCCTCGCGCTCAGAAGCACTCTCCGAATCACGGTGAGTGCTCTTCCTCAGTCTGTCTGCATTGATTCTGGCCTCGCGGTCTGAAGCAGTCTCGGAAGCCCTCAATATCTTAACTTTTTTAGCTTTTGATATGGACCGTCCAATGTTAATTCGCTTCCTAGCAGGCATGGTCAAAGGAACAGTCACAAAAGTGTCGAAACCCAATCAGTAACTCTGTAATGGGCAGCAAAGTGCATGTGGTGGTGATTATTTTCTGTTGGTGACGGTGGTGCTGGTGATTATTGTTTTAACAGGACGTACAACGGGGCAACTATCCTCTATTAACACTAATCAGAAGAAAACTGAAAGAGATCCGATACTTCGAAGAATGAAGTTATCGGCAAAATAAAGGGAAGGGCCGCAATGAGCTCGAAAATAACAAAAACAGAAACCCCTCCCAGAGCAGAAACTGGGAAGGCAGGAAGTACTAAGGGGTAATAGTCAACAAAATAGAGGTAGTTGTGATTATTGTTTCGAGAGGTAGTACAAATGCGCAACAATCTTCTGTTAACACTAATCAGAACGAAATATGAAGAGATGCGATACTTCGAAGAATGAAGATATCGGAAAAGGAAGATAAAGTCCACAAAGGGGTTAAAAATCGCAATCAGCAACAGAATTGAAATGGCCGTATTGGTGATTGTTTCAAAAGGAAGGACAACTCCTCAACAATCCTGCCTTATCACTAATCAGAACGAAATTGAAAGAGATCCGATACTTCGAAGAATGAAGATATCGGCAAAAGAAAGGGAAAGGCCGCAAAATGCTTCCAAATAACAACCACAAACCCCGCCCAGAAGAGAATTTCAGATGCAGCGGTTCCCAATGAAATTAGAGTATCCGAAAATTTCTAAAGTAAAAATAAATTAACGTACCGTCGCAACGCTTCTGAAACAGGAAACAATATTTCAGATATTTTTAAACGCAACAACTGACATGAACACTCACATAGATATGTTAACAATCTCAGTTAGAAAGTAACAATGTAATACAGAGAAGAACTAAGCGCCACCAGTGTGAATACCATTAAGCAGTCAAGTTCCTTTTGCTCAGAGCAATATTGATTTCGGTTACGCTTATCGACATGGATGATATAGACTGCTGAAGCTGACCGAAGTAGCTGTTGCCTGTGACTCACGGGTGGCCCAGATTGGTTGCGCAGTAGATGTTGGTTTTCCCCACAGGAGCACCGTGACTGTGTAGCACACAACCGCACATGTATCTTATTTCTTTGTTTATAGGCGTCTCTCTTATAAAGGAAAGATTTCCATGTAACATCTGTACGTAATTTCTTTCCTTATATTGCTGTTGGTGTATATAGTGGCCTACTGTATTTTGCGTAGCGTGTGCATCGTAGTTCGTTTCTGTGAACCGCCTGTTGCGTGGTGAAGGTGGGAGGGGGCGGGGGAGGAATACATCCGGGTTATTCCCTGCCTGTCGTAACAGGTGACTGAAATCGCCCCAGGGGTCCTTAACTTGGCAGAGTGGGCTCGCGACCACGGACCCTTAGGTGCACTTACTTATGCCACGCTCCTCACTTTAGCTATATTATCCGAACTTCCGTGGTCTATTCTTGTTCTTTGCAGACTCCGACGGCATTAGAACATTCGAGGCCTCATTTCCACGCCCTTCGCGGATAACTTAATTTCGGAAGAGTCGGATTCCTTCCATTTTTGTCACTGATTACTGTTAATATAGGATGGTTGCCCCGTTGTAGTTCCTCTTGAAACAAAAATCAGCACCATCACCACTCTCTTCTCTCATCCGACTTGTGTTCTTATGTTTGAGAGATCTCGGGAGTTGGCCCAATTTTAAGATCGTATGCCGTTCCTGAGGCCAACCGAATGTGGAGGATTGTATTGAACAATTACGCCTTTCTGCTGGGATTCAATCAATCAATCAATCAATCAATCAATCAATCAATCAATCAATCAACATACATACGGAGTAATTAAGGAAGAAAATAATAGTTAAGAAATCTGACATTAATGGAAAATAGATTATAATAACTGAGGAGAGCCGGATGACGACAAATATGTAAATACCAAGTGAATGTATTGCTCTTACTTATGCCCCTCAATAAATTATGCTGGTGTGAGTTATGGATATAAGAAAGCCGTAACAGAGGAGCAAATTAGGCGCAGGGATTCTTAGGTAAACATATAAGATTACTAATGGTGTTACTACTGAAGCTGTTCGAGAACGGTTATAACCTCCAACGATATTCCGCCATTATCCCGCAGAATGGCCGATTTACACCTCTCTTGCCTTCTACCCAAGGAACAACCACGAATTTAAAGGCATGATGAGGACAATGGCAATACATTACTTCCCTGCTGGCATGCAGTCAGAGACGTTGCCATGGTAACCTGTAGGTTCGTTGTCGGTCTGGTGGTGGTGGTGATTATTGTTTTAAGAGGAAGTACAAGTAGGCAACCATCCTCTATCTAACACTAATCAGAGGGAAAAAATGGAAGGGACCCGACACTTCGAAAAATGAAGATATCGGCCAAAGGAAGACAAGGGCCACGAAAGGCGTGAAAATGAAAGACTCCCTAGCCCTCGCAAACCTAATAGCGTCGGGGTCGGAAAAGAACAAGAGTTGACCAAGGGAGGTCGGATAGGATAGATGAAAGTGAGGAGCCTGGCACAAGTAAGTGGAAGCAATGCCAGGACTCAGCTGAGGACCCCGTGGCCGCCAACCCACGCTCCAAAGTTCAGACCCCCTGGAGCCCCTTTTAGTCGACTCTTACGACAGGCAGGGGATACCGTGGGTGTTATTCTACCGCCCCCACCCACAGGGGGACGTTGTCGGTCTGTCGGTCACTCAATGCAGAGCATGGTACCAGCAGAAAATTGTAAATTTCTCCGTCATGTGAAGAGTAAGGTCAATTATGAACATAACGAAAGTTGTTTATAATGAAGAGACGTTTCACGTACGGTAAACGAAGTTTACAGAAAATCAATAGTATAAGAGAAAATGGAGGAAAACCATTCTGGTTTTCCTATAAACCCCCCATCTATTGAAATATTTTAAAATGATATGCACATAGAAACCTTCCCCTGGATGAGCATACTCTAAATATGAAGTTTGGTTGAGATCTATTTAGCCGTTTCGACGTGATGGTGAAAAAACCATCCTGGCTTTCGTATAAACACCCCGTGTATTGAAAGATTTTAAAATGATATGCATATCGAAACCTTCCCCGAGATAAGTATACTGTAAATATGAAGTTTGGTTGAAATCTATCCAGACGTTTCGACGTGATGGTGGAAAAACCATTCTGGTTTTCCTATAAACCCCCCGTGTATTCAAAGATTTTAAAATGATATGCATATCGAAACCTTCCCCGGGATGAGTATAATCTAAATATGAAGTTTGGTTGAGATCTTTTCAGCCGTTTCGACGTGATGGCGGAACAGACAAACAGACAAACAGACAGACAAACAGACAAACAAACAGACACGAAACGTAAAAACCACCGATTCGGTCTTGAGTTGACCTAAAACGGATAAATATCTGAAAAATTGGCAAAACAAAAGAAATTACAGACAGCGGACCCCCTACAATTTTATTTATATAGATTAATGTCATGTTTCAGGGAAGATGCATGTTTAAACCCTGTGGAATGACATTAGTAGACGAATAAGTTTGAATGGCGTTTATAAAAGTAGGAAAGATCACAATATGAAGATAAAGTTGGAATTCAAGAGGACAAACTGGGGCAAATATTCATTTATAGGAAGGGGAGTTAGGGATTGGAATAACTTGCCAAGGGAGACGTTCAATAAATTTCCAATTTCTTTGTAATCATTTAGGAAAAGGCTAGGAAAGCAACAGATAGGGAATCTGCCACCTGGGAGACTGCCCTAAATGCAGATCAGTATTGATTGATTGATTGATTGATTGTTTCTTATATATTATTTTATTTCCTTTTCATTAGATGGGAAAGATGGAAATGATTAGGTGTAGGTGAGGATACGTATGTCAAGAGGTAACTGTGTGTTCCAGTCTTTTTTAACAAGATCTAGACTCTTTTATTAAGAAGGCTGCACAGTAGGGAACGTTTTTTTTAAAGCATGTAGCATGTTTATAGGAGTCTATGGCAGTTGTAACCAGCGTGACCGTTGAACTAGTATCTTTTAGATCGGCAAAGAAGACTAGCTAATTGGTATTGTTACGAATTTACGAGAAAAAGGCAAGATTAGCCTGATAGAGAGATTAAAATGTGTTTTAATACACGACGTGGGTGCCTGGTATATAATAAAGGGGAAAATATAATGGTGTCAGTTGCATGATAAGCGAGAGAGGCTGGATTTGCCTTGTGTCTTCATTAATACTGTAAGAGTCGAACTCATGGACTCCGAAGTGTTAAGCCAGATGTGCCGTGTGTCATATATAATGGGTGTATTAAATTGGAATATGTATTTAAGGCCATATGAATGTGTATTGATGCCTTAAGTTGAGTTCGAGGCCTTGTGTTAGTTTAATGAACAGAGAAGTGAATGGCAGCGTAAATTTATGTTCCCAGATATATTAGAATCTCTCAGGCAGGAATTACCAATCCAATTAGTTAGTTTCTTTTTCTTGCGAGGCAGGATGTTTCATAGCTGGGTCATTAGAAGTGTTACTTGAGTTATAATATGGCGTGTCAAGTGAAGACCAACACATGGACAGCTGAGCCAGGAGTTCCGTGTTCTTTTTAATATGAAGGAGTTTACCATCTTATTGCTTGTATTTCAGATAACGGATACACAGATCTTTTGTTTATTTTATTTGCATGAATTTTACAGGTTTCTTTGTAGTGTTTTGTTTTTATTTGAATTGTGATACATGTTTTATTGCTGATCATGTCATTGTCATCGTTGATAAAGACTTGTTCTTAAATATGAGGCCGGGGCTCATTTTATTTGGGAAGTAGGCTTTCAAGCCATCCAATTTGAAACAGAGCGGTCTGTTAGTAAATTCAGTGTAGCTATAAGTTAAGACCCTGGAACATTGATTTGTTGATAAGTGCTGTATATATAATTTTTAATTATGGATCGGATTTGCCATAATTTATTTCTGTCGCGGTATGTCCTATAACCGTAAATTGAATGATATCCGTCAGGATTCGGTAAGATGAACTTAACTGCGTTGACTCAAGGCGAAGTGTGTATTTCTTCCCCAGGTTGTTTTTATTTTGTAAATATTTTTATTTTAAACAAAACGGGACATTGCCCATCTTTTTGTAATAATCTTTGTGCTAATTATGTGCACGGCACATATTGAATTTCTGGCATTTATTTGAGCCATATTTTTTATCGTTTTCATATTAATTGGTTTATTTTCGATTTTCAATAATGTTTTCCTTGATAATAAATCTATCTTACCCCTTATTTTGAATTTATTTTCGGAATTATGTTACTGTTTCCCGTTTACATACCAATGGTATATTTTATCCTGAGATTTTAAATTTATTTTTGCCCTTATCATATTTTTAGGAACCGAACACGCAGCTCTCCGATAGCGCCAGTAGAATATTGTTTTAGACGGGAACGATACAGTATGTATGTATGTATGACTTTCGAAAGAAATATTTCGTGAATGTTTGTTAAGTATTACTTCCATAAGTCCACGAACCTGCTACGCAGGCGTAGCAGGGGGAGAGGTGATACTCCCACGTGGCGCGTCCCAGGCGGCGGATAGGGGGTCCTCACCGGCTTGCCGGCGGACTTGAGGGAAATAAAATACCTCTCGCGGACCAAACACACACCCCCTGTGGGTGGGGGAGGCAGACGAATACTACACCCACGGTATCCCCTGCCTTTCGTGCGAGGCGACTAAAAGGGACGACCAAGGGTTGATTGTATTAGAACCATGAAACTACTTGTGATTCGTACCACCACGCGGAGAACACCAAGGGTCGCTTTTACTTGTGCGTAGTACCACTACATTAGGTACGAAATTGGTTTGTGATTAGTAGCACACAGGAGCGCCGTGCGGTCGGCTTTTGCAGTACCTGTGATTAGTACCACCATATGAGCAGGACCGTGGGATGATAGCTACCATGGTTCTGCCTTGCCTATGATTAGTACCCACTATATGAGGAACACCACGGGATAGGGAGAGGTCCCTGTGGTTAGTACTCTTATCTGATGAACACCATAGATTTGCGTTGCCTGTAAATGGCACCGCAAAGTGAGAAAAACATAGGTCTGTTTCTATGTCGGATTTCATAAGCTCTGAGTAGTACAATAATGTGTGGCATACCGCAAGTCTCTGCTACTTTTGATTAGTACCGCAACAGAACAAATACCATGATTCTACTTTGCTAGCAATCAGTACCGTTATGAGGGGCCGATAACTTCGATTTAGGACCCCCTTTTGACTGCACGCATAATCGATTGTGTTATGCTATAGCAGTACTCCCTTGGTCAGTAATACTATTTTGTCACGTCAGTTTATGTGAATGTGAGACATTGCGGGTCGCATCCACTGATTGTTTTAAATTCATGTCCATCCATTCATTCTTCGTTCTCACGCTTTTGAATTCTGGTCAGTGGATAATTTTAGACTTTTAATATGTCATTCCATTTCGTCTTATTTCGTACCATTAGGGGCCGATGACCTCGATGTTAGGCCCCTTTAAACAACAATCATCATCATCATCACTTCCATAAGTGTTATAGCGTGTTTTATTTGTAACACAGCAGGATTCTTTACGCAAAATGTAATTTAAAACATGGGATACTCAGTGACCTATGTTTCTGTTTATGTTCTAAAAACATGCGTTTCCAATCCAGGGTTAAGATACAGCATCAGCACTTGCCTGATTTGAAAAATGGGAAACCACGGTGAAGCATCTTCAGGGTTGCAGTTAGTGGGGTTCGAACCCACTATCTCCCGAATGCACGCTCACAGCTCCGTGACCCTAACCGCAACCTAGTCGCTCGGTACCATATCATCGTATTCTGTTGATGTTATTCGGCAGATTTGTAGCCGAAGAATGCATGCTTTGCTTCCCTGAAGTCTCCCTGAACACTAGAGTTCTTGAGACACGTGTCTGTCATTGTCTGCTTACTAACTCGTAACAGGAAATAACACCTATACAGGGTGGTCGGAAACAACGTGAACCAGGTACATGAGCGTTAGAGGGTTGGTCATAGTGATAAATAATTCAAAAGCAATAATTCGATACCTTGCGCCGTTGTAATTTTATCACCTGCTGAAGTTAGCCAATGAGATCGCTTCGCGGGCGAATCAGGTGGGCTTTGTGTGGCGGTGTAGCTAAATCTACATGTGGCTTATGATTGGCTTGAGAGCGCCAATAGAAGAAATAAACTTCTCCATGGGAGGAACTTGATTAAGGACCTTCCTGCTGATAGACTCGGCCCATAGAAGCACGCCTTCACTGGCATTGGCTGAAACTCATGGTCTGTTAATATTTGATGCTCATTTTGTGGTATGGCTCTAAAATCCGATCAAGCCACATGCAAATTTAGCAACACCGTCTCTATAAACCCATTTGAATTCACCCGCAAAGCGATCTGATTGGCTTACTTCAGCAGCTGATAGAATGGCAACGGCGCGAAATATTGCCTTTTTTTTTTTTCAAATTGCATATCACTATGACCAACGCCCTATCGCTCATGTACTCGGTTCGCGTTGTTTCCGACTACGCTGTATATCTTGTTCATTGAACATTTCACCGTCTGTCTGGGTACTTGCATGAGGAGAAAAGCAAGAATTAGAACGTGCATTGTTGGAGTCCTCTGTTTCTAAGTTAGTTTTTTTCTATTTGCTTTACGTCGAGCCGACACAGATAAGTCTTATGGCGACGGTGGGGCAGGAAAAGCCTAGGAATGGGAAGGAAGCGACCGTGGCCTTAATTAAGGTACATCCCCAGCATTTGCCTGGTGTGAAAATGGGAAACCACGGAAACCATATTCAGGGCTGCCGACAGTGGGGTTCGAACCCACTATCTCCCGGATGCGAGCTTACAGCTGCGCGCTCCTTAGTTTGCCTCGGGTTTATTCTTTTATACTTCGCCGTTGGTTTGCCTCGGCTTTGTACTTTTATACTTCGCCGAAATTCTCTCCGCTGCGGGCTGTCTTATGTTTCTAGATATAGGCATCATGCAGAGTCTGGCTTTGTAACCAGGGTTGGCATTAACAAAATATCTGCTGCAAACAGAGAGCAATAGGAGTCAATTGTTTCCCATCAAATACATTTCCTTGTCAAACTGAGTTTGCTTTTCGTTTGGAAGCCTAAAATCCTGGTTCCAGCTGAACTGTCCTGGTACGTATTGTAGTAACCAACTACAGCACAATTGTTCCGACTCTTTCAAGGATTCTTCAGATCGGCCACACTCCAACAGAAACATTTAAGAACATCTGCATTTACCACAGCTAGCTGTCACACAACTAGCGCCAGAGAGCAGCACTGTTCATTTCCACGCCCTTATAATGGGTAACTAGTTAGCTGTTCAAGCTGCAGAAGAGACAATCACACTGCTCCTATTACTCTACAAGGTTCCTGCAAATACAGTAGCATACGTTCTCAGCTGAGATATGACCTCTGTGGGTGGGGGACGCAGACTAATAATACACCCACGGTATCCCCTGTCTGTCGTAAGAGGCGACTAAAGGGGCGAGCAAGAGATGATGAAATTAGAACCATGGGGCTACTTGTGATTAGTGCCGTTATGTGTGATAAACACCATGGGTCGACGTTACTTGCGCTTAGTACCACCATGTGGGGGAACATCACGGATCTACGTTACCTAGGAGTAGTACCGTTACGTGAGGAACACCACGGGTTTTGCTATTGTCTGTGATTAGTACCACTATGTGAGGAACACCACGGGTTTTGCTATTGTCTGTGATTAGTACCACTATGTGAGGAACACCACGGGTTTTGCTATTGTCTGTGATTAGTACCACTATGTGAGGAACACCACGGGTTTTGCTGTTGTCTGTGATTAGTACCACTATGTGAGGAACACCACGGGTTTTGCTGTTGTCTGTGATTAGTACCACTATGTGAGGAACACCACGGGTTTCGCTGTTGTCTGTGATTAGTACCACTATGTGAGGAACACCACGGGTTTTGCTGTTGTCTGTGATTAGTACCACTATGTGAGGAACACCACGGGTTTTGCTATTGTCTGTGATTAGTACCACTATGTGAGGAACACCACGGGTTTTGCTGTTGTCTGTGATTAGTACCACTATGTGAGGAACACCACGGGTTTTTCTGTTGTCTGTGATTAGTACCACTATGTGAGGAACACCACGGGTTTTGCTATTGTCTGTGATTAGTACCACTATGTGAGGAACACCACGGGTTTTGCTATTGTCTGTGATTAGTACCACTATGTGAGGAACACCACGGGTTTTGCTATTGTCTGTGATTAGTACCACTATGTGAGGAACACCACGGGTTTTGCTGTTGTCTGTGATTAGTACCACTATGTGAGGAACACCACGGGTTTTGCTGTTGTCTGTGATTAGTAGCACTATATGAAGAACACCACAGGTGTAGGTTGGCTCTGATTAGTAACACTATGTGAGGAACACCATGAGTCTGCGTTACCTCTGGGTGATACCATAATGTGTGATACGCCGTGGGTTTTCATTTCCTATGATTAGTACCACCAGGTGAGCGGCACCAGGAGTATACCTGACCTGTGATTAGTTCCACTATGTGAGGAACACCACGGGTTTTGCTATTGTCTGTGATTAGTACCACTATGTGAGGAACACCACGGGTTTCGCTGTTGTCTGTGATTAGTACCACTATGTGAGGAACACCACGGGTTTTGCTGTTGTCTGTGATTAGTACCACTATGTGAGGAACACCATGAGTCTGCGTTGCTTGCGAGTGGTGCCCTTATGTAAGGAACACCATGGGTCTGTATTGCTTGCGAGTAGTGTCATTATGTGTGGCATACCATGGGTCTGCATTACCTATGATTACACCGTGAGTCTACGCTACTTTTGATTAGTACCGCAACATAACAAATACCATGGTTCTACTTTACTTTACTAGCGATAAGTACCATTATGAGGGGTCGTTGACATGGATTTTCGACCCCTTTAGACAACAAGCATCCTCGATTCAGGATTATGCTTTAGAAGCAGTCCCTTAGTCAGTAATACTATTGTTTATGATAGTTTCGGGGTAGGATTCACTGACTGTTTTAAATTCATATCCATCCATTCGTCCTTCATCACATTTTTCATTCTGGTCAGTGGATGATTTTGAACTTTTAAATTGTCCTTACATTCCGTACCATTAGTGTCCGATGACCTAGATGTTAGGCCCATTTAAACCACAAGCATCATCATCATCAAAATGTATCCAGTGACTAGTATGAAAATGTAAAACTTTAAACTCTTCAGTGGATCTGATTCAAAATGCCTTATTTACATTACAATAATCAAAACATGAATTAAAATGTAATAAACTTCAATAAGGTATCTGATTATCATTAAGAGAAGATGGTTACTCCTTTACAATTCGTATTCGACTGTTTAAAGAATGATTTTGGGCCGATGACCTCGATGTTAGGCCCCTTTAAACAACAAGTATCATCATCAAGAATGATTTTCATTACCTTTTGTAAGGGATTTATTTTAGAGAAACCAGTTCATATGAGCAAAATGAAACGTATAATAAAGAAAAACAGAAGATTCCTGTCCTGGTAGAGCAGCCGGCTGTGAGCCATAAATGTGTGATGAGAACACGAGCAGCTGTTCCCGAACCACTCCCAACGTCCCCGGCCAGCGAACAGGCCTCAGTGAACGCCATTCAATCGCCAACTGCGTCTCCTTCCATATAGGAATAATAATGAATTAGACTGCCACAGAAACGAGTTTTTAGACCTATACAGAGGGTTACTAATTCCCACAGTCCGGCTGAGTGACTCAGACTGGCCTTCTGAACTCAAGTTAGCGGATTCAAGTTCTTCGTTTCATAGGGTTCTGGGTTCGATTCCTTGTTCGACCGGCGATTTTAATAGCGTCTGGTTATTTCCTGGCTGTGGTCTGGGAGTTTGTGTTTGTCCCAACATACTCCATATCATATAAATTACACGCAATATACCACAGTACCAGCCACGACTGAAAAATAAAGCGCAATAGTGAATACATTCCTCCACACACGTTGTTCGTTATTCATATATTTGGGGTAGGAAAGGCAACCGGCCATAAAACAGGGCAAGTCCACAGGTGTGACACAGTTCTCAACTGCAAACCCACCAAGGTGTGGGAAATGCGGAGGAAGATGGTGAGTTTTATCTGATTTATTTATTCACTAGCAAATGCACCCGTGCTTCGTTACGGTATTCAACGCAGTATACAGATTTCTACGTAAAATACTGTATACGCAGTGAGTAAGGTGTTATTAACTTCCATGTCTCTTAGTGTTATCCGAGAAACACCACGAGGAGCTTCCCATACGTTGCTTTCGATGTAAGGTGCGCGTTGGGGACTTTTGATGATAATGGTAGGCCATGTTTCCTACTGCCATTCACAATCGAACCCGGGAGTTTCTACTGTAACGACAGGCTCACTTGCCTACTGCCATTCAAAATCGACTTGAGGAGTTTTAATTATAATGACAGGCCACTTTACCTGATGCCAGTCACAATCGCGTTAGGGAGTTTTGATTATAATGGTAAGCACACTTCCCTACTGCCAGTCACAATCGACATTGGGAGTTTTGATTATAATGGCAGGTCTCCTTGCATACTGCCAGGCACAATCGAGCTAGGGTGCTTTCATTATAATAGCAAGCCCCTTGTGCATTACTAGTTAAAAATAATTGGGGTGTCTTCATTATAATGAGAGGCACACTTTCCTAATGCAAGTCACAGCCGAGCTGGAGAGTACTCATTATAACGGTAGGCTATCTATCCTACTGCCACCCACATTCGAGTTGGAGAGTTTCGATTACAATAGCAAGTCACTTTACCTGCTGCCAGTCACAGTATACGTTAAAAATTAAATAATTGAAATAGAGGTTCAACCTATTCAATACATAAAAGAAAGGAATGTAGTGATTACATTCTTATTTAATAGTGATTAGAAATGGGACCGGTTTCGACCCTAGTCCAGGTCATCGTCAGCCGTTCAAAACATAAAAACAAGAAAAACAATGCATATGAAAAAGAATAAGTGAACTCTGGGTCGGTATAAGATGAAATATAAATTGATGATGGGGGTAGAAATTGTGAGTCACTTAAAATAAAACAGTACGTAATATTATGAAAGGTAGTACGGCACACGCAATGATAAGTAAAGTCACTCAGTGTTTATGAATAGTGAAGAACGGTCAAATGGGTCAGTTTTTACACTCTGTCAGGTACAAAGTCACAACACTATCGAAAAACATATGAAGATCCATAAATATTTTGAAGTCGCAGACGAAAAGATTTATAGAAGCAAACTGCCAGCTCTCGGTGATCAGCGCGGCACATCCAAGGTCATGCGCTGTGGTCTCGAACGCCAAAGTAGAATGGAGAATATCCTGAAGGTCCAGAATTTGCTTCGGTTGCGGGAAGTTAAGTACGTATATACAGAAATGTACAACGCAATTCGGTATAATTGAATGAGTAATTGTGCTCCTGCTGAGTTCTTGGAAAACAGTTGACTTGAAAAAACAATTGTAAAGAGAAAAATGTAGTAAAAAGCGCAATATCGGAAAACAAATGAAAACATATATGCACAGTGCGCTATTTTTTAAATTGAAAAAATTTAGGTCATGATTGAAGTAGTCGAAGTTGGCGCAAGACAAGAGTTAAAATTTGAATGAGGAGAACCGAAATGAAGGTAGTTTTGTTTTTTGTTTGTTTTTATAGAAAAGGTAGAATAAATTAATACCGGTAGAAAATACCGAAGCAAATTCTGGACCTTCAGGATATTCTCCATTCTACTTTGGCGTTCGAGACCACAGCGCATGACCTTGGATGTGCCGCGCTGATCACCGAGAGCTGGCAGTTTGCTTCTATAAATCTTTTCGTCTGCGACTTCAAAATATTTATGGATCTTCATATGTTGTTCGATAGTGTTGTGACTTTGTACCTGACAGAGTGTAAAAACTGACCCATTTGACCGTTCTTCACTATTCATAAACATTGAGTGACTTTACTTATCATTGCGTGTGCCGTACTACCTTTCATAATATTACGTACTGTTTTATTTTAAGTGACTCACAATTTCTACCCCCATCATCAATTTATATTTCATCTTATACCGACCCAGAGTTCACTTATTCTTTTTCATATGCATTGTTTTTCTTGTTTTTATGTTTTGAACGGCTGACGATGACCTGGACTAGGGTCGAAACCGGTCCCATTTCTAATCACTATTAAATAAGAATGTAATCACTACATTTCTTTCTTTTATGTATTGAATAGGTTGAACCTCTATTTCAATTATTTAATTTTTAACGTTAATACTTTCAATACGGAACTATGAAAGTTTTATCTTTAAATGCACAAGCTAACCAAGCTAAACATAAAGCCTTCTCTTACATGGGCCTTAAGATCAAGATCGCTAAATTAGGAAAATACATCGACTTCCTAAAACAATGCATATCCTACAATCTTACCCCCAAATTTCTTCAAAGTTGTACCAGAAAAAACGTTTCTTCTCCTCACATGTTAAAAACCCAAAGAATAACCAAAAAAATTTGGTTAAAAAACGAAATCCGTTTCTTATACAAGAAAAAATCATTTTTAAACAACAGATTATACGAAACACATCTAGAAATTGCTAATCTTCTCCCGAGTGTACAATGGAACCTCTTCCTAACTCAAGTAGACAATACATTATTTAATGTACTGTCAATTAAACAACAAACCCTAGAGAAAAAACTCAAAATTCTTAAGAACAACTCTTCTTCACATAAATTTCAGTTTAAGAACCTCAACACACCCTCCAAAACTATTGAACAATTCCATCCTGCCATTGTAAATCTATCTAAAACAACTCTGAGTGATGTTGAAAACTCAATTCTTTCGAAGGGCCTCAAACACAATTGGCCCAATCTCAACACTTTCAATGCAGCCACCAATTTAATTATTGAATCTGAAATAGCCATTAACAAAATGCCAATAGATAAACAAGATGAAATCAGATATGAAGTAAAAAGAAAACTCGAAAAAATCTTCATTAACAATAACAAAAACATTTCTCTTAATAATAATAATATTAATAATTTAATTAATGATAATAAAATCATTTCAGATCTTAAAAAGAAAATCAATGACAATAATCTCATTATCACCAAATCTGATAAAGGCAACACTACTGTCATAATGGAAAAACTGACTACTTAGATAAAACCAAACTTTTTTTCAGTGACCCTTCTTTTTCTATAGTAAAAAAAAGACCGAACCACAAAAATCCAACGCCTACTCAAACATACTTTAAAAAACGATTCCTTTCTCCTCACAGATCAAGAAAAAACTAAATTAATAAACATGAACCCAGGACTACCCACTGCCAAAGCCCTCTCTAAAATTCACAAAACTAACATTCCCATCCGTCCTATTATCAATTACAGACCCAGTCCCCTATACAACACTTCTAAATTCATCCAAGCATTTTTACTAAAAAATTATCGATTTTTATCCAACAAATCTATCAAAAACACTTCTGATCTAATCAACAAATTAAAGAATTTTGAAATCCAACCAAATTTCTCTCTCCATTCTTTTGACATTGTAAACATGTACCCTAGTATTCCAATTTCAGAATTATTCCCCATTATAAACAACAACCTAAACAAATTCAGTAACCTAAGTAAACTTGAAATTCAAGACTTCATGTCTATTTTAAAATTAGTTCTCAACAATAATTATTTTACCTTTGACAACACCATTTATCAACAAGATGGCTTGGCTATGGGCTCACCAGCCTCTGGCATTCTTGCTGAAATTTACCTTGACTTCTTAGAAAACACAAAAATTAATAATAATAATAATTTCTCCAACATCCTCTTTTGGGCCAGATATGTCGACGACACATTAGTAATCTTAAATGAAGAATCAACCAACGCAGCCTCTATACTTCTTCATCTCAACAACTTAGACTCTAACATTAAATTCACCCTCGAATCAGAACACAACCAAACTCTTAATTTTCTAGACCTAACTATCACTAGACATCCTTCCTCTTTATCTTACAAAATTTTCAGAAAAACAACCCAAACAGCAACCACAATACGACAAGATTCTTCGCACCCTCAAGCTCATAAACGTGCCACTTATAACAGCTTAATTTTTTGTGCCTTCAACGCCCCTATGTCCAAAAAAGATTTAAATAACGAATTAAACACCATCCGCAACATCGCTAAACACCGTCCAAAAACCACTTTATCTAAAGACACAATAAAACCAACTGCTTTTTCCACCTTCACTTTCACTCAGGATGCTTATAAAATAACTAATATTTTTAAAAAACCATAACATGAAAATTTCTTTTAGAACTAACAATAGAAATCTTGATATCTTACACAACTCTAAATCTCTTAATAAATCTAATGCTTTTTCTAAATCTGGTGTATACAGATTCAAATGCAACAACTGTAATTCTTCCTACGTCGGACAAACTGGCCGCAACTTCAATATCAGGTACTCTGAACATGTCAACGCCATTAAATACAACAGATTCTCTGCCATAGGACAGCACATACAAGACTCAAAGCATAGTTTCACCAGTATTGAAAATGACATGAAAATACTTAAGATCATTAACAAAGGCCCCCTCTTAAACATAACTGAAAATTGCTTTATCCACCTTGACCAGTACTTCAACCCTAATTTCAATTTAAACGACATTTCTGAAAAACCCAACATCCTTTTCGACTTCCTAATTCTTCTTCTCAAAAATTCCAAATTCCAAAACCCCAATTCTATTTTCCATGCCTTACAAAGTTTCCACCCACATTTTCTACCTCCAATAACCCACCCTCCTAACCCACCCTAAACTACCCTTCTTTCATTTCCCTATCTTATCCTTCTTCAACACCATTTATCTTGAATTTCTTTATTCTTCTCTTATTTCACTATCACTCTTCCTCTACCGGTATTAATTTATTCTACCTTTTCTATTAAAAACAAAAAACAAAACTACCTTCATTTCGGTTCTCCTCATTCAAATTTTAACTCTTGTCTTGCGCCAACTTCGACTACTTCAATCATGACCTAAATTTTTTCAATTTAAAAAATAGCGCACTGTGCATATATGTTTTCATTTGTTTTCCGATATTGCGCTTTTTACTACAGTTTTTTCTCTTTACAATTGTTTTTTCAAGTCAACTGTTTTCCAAGAACTCAGCAGGAGCACAATTACTCATTCAATTATACCGAATTGCGTTGTATATATCTATATATACGTACTTAACTTCCCGCAACCGAAGCAAATTCTGGACCTTCAGGATATTCTCCATTCTACTTTGGCGTTCGAGACCACAGCGCATGACCTTGGATGTGCCGCGCTGATCACCGAGAGCTGGCAGTTTGCTTCTATAAATCTTTTCGTCTGCGACTTCAAAATATTTATGGATCTTCATATGTTTTTCGATAGTGTTGTGACTTTGTACCTGACAGAGTGTAAAAACTGACCCATTTGACCGTTCTTCACTATTCATAAACATTGAGTGACTTTACTTATCATTGCGTGTGCCGTACTACCTTTCATAATATTACGTACTGTTTTATTTTAAGTGACTCACAATTTCTACCCCCATCATCAATTTATATTTCATCTTATACCGACCCAGAGTTCACTTATTCTTTTTCATATGCATTGTTTTTCTTGTTTTTATGTTTTGAACGGCTGACGATGACCTGGACTAGGGTCGAAACCGGTCCCATTTCTAATCACTATTAAATAAGAATGTAATCACTACATTCCTTTCTTTTATGTATTGAATAGGTTGAACCTCTTTTTCAATTATTTAATTTTTAACGTTAATACTTTCAACACGGAACAATGAAATTTTTATCTTTAAAAGTCACAGTTTAGTTAGGGATTTTTTAAATAATGGTGGGCACCCTTGTCTACCGACGGATACAATCTGGTAGGGAGATTTTGACCAAAATTGCCGACTCCCTTACATATTACCGGTCAAATCGAGAAGGAGATTTTTCATTACAATGGTAGGCCCCATTTACCAAAGCCAGTTACAGTGGAGTTGGGGAGTTTCCACCTCTCCTACTGCCAGTCGCAATAAATGGGAGGAGATTTTATTACAATTGCAAGTCCTTCTCCTACTGACGGCCACTATCTATGTGGGGAGTTTTAATTATGATGGCAGCCCCCTTTCAGATCACTAAAAATTGACTCCGCTGTATATAAGTTATATACGAAAGTATATGCACGTTTATAATTACAGACCTTCATTTCCAGATCAATTGCTGCTAAATGGTATGTCATATCGACAAACGGATTGCGCCATTAGGCGTCTTTTTAGTGGTCTACATGGTTGGTCCTATGACATTTTCCCGTATCTCCACTACATTGATGGTACATTGATGACTTAGAAACTTTAAATAGAATGAAATTTGGGTACAGTTTTCACACAATACGTTATATTTCCCATTCGTATGTGGCAGCTAGAATCATAAAATTTGGCTCGCATATGGCCACTGTCAGTGATTTTTTTCTATAAGTATGTCAACCTTTAAAATATACATGCAAAAACTATGAAATTTACCTACTATCGAGAAATACACTTCAATCTTACTATAAGGGATCGAAATAAGACAAAACGTCATAGGACCAAAGTTGTAGATGACTCCAAATTAGGCAGCAATTGTGTTATCCGCTTTGTGATATGACTTACCGTTTAGCCACCAGTTACTTCGAACGAAAGTGTGCAACATCATTAAAATTGCCTCTACATTTCGATTTTGAGTGGGGGGGGGTTAAAATGTTAAACATTTGAGCATCTTGGAATTCTCCGTCGGTTACAGGCTAAACTCTATAATTTTGCAAAATTTCAATATTCTATCTCGTCTGGCAGATTGTGTCCGCCATCTTGATTATAGGGCTTGTGGGTGCGGGAAATTTAGGATCATCAGGAAACAGTTAAACCCATCAATTTCGAAAAATATAAAACACTGAATGAAAGAAATGCGTATATTTCCATCTGATATTGAGCCCGAAATGTCAAAACCCACTAACGTGGGGTCTCAGTTCGATGCCATGTGAAGTGGCGTCGCTCTGCGAAGCTCGTGTCGGTAGATCTACCTGTACATTAATGAACACTTGCGGCACAAAATATCCGGCTCCTTAGTGTCTTCGGGAACCTTGGATCGTAAAGCAACATTATTAAAAACAGCTTCTGACACCCTAGATGTTCAATGACTTTCTCTCTGCGATCTGAAACTGGCCAGCATCGTTCCCCAAGCGTCTTCCTAAATCTGACCACATTAAAACCGGCCTCACTCAGCGATGTATGTTTACTCCTCAGCCCGAAGGCTGGTTGGATCCTCAACAGCTCCGCCACCAGCTGTCATAGATGGCCTAGGCATCACTGAAGAGGCGTACTAGGGAAATGAGGAGTGAGGTAGTTTCCCGTTGCTTTCCTCACCGAGCCAAAAGTTGCTATTAATATCAGTCTGCCAAGCCCACTGAAATGCATGCACCAACCGACCCTATGTTTTCACACCATTCATAGCAGGGACTGGCTGCAGAAGGAATTGCATTACTAGCATCACTCATACCTCAGTCACTTTCATTTTGTCTAAGCCAAGGATAAAGCTGAGACAGATCAATGAAAGTAACAAAATTGCTCTAGCCCATACCAGAAGACATAGTGCACTGTAAACACTGGGTCCCGCCAGCAAAGGCATATGCATATCAAAACTGGCTCCTAGATACATATACTCTAAATATGAATTTTGGTCGAGATCCATCCAGCCGTTTCGCCGTGATGGCCACGAACCTGGTACGCAGGCGTAGCAGGGGGAGAGGTGATACTCCCACGTGGCGCGTCCCAGGTGGCGGATAGGGGGGTCCTAACCGGCTTGCCGGCGGACTTGAGGGAAATAAAATACCTCTCGCGGACCAAACACACACCCCCTGTGGGTGGGGGAGGCTGACGAATAATACACCCACGGTATCCCCTGCCTGTCGTGCGAGGCGACTAAAAGGGGCGACCAAGGGATGAATGAATTAGAACCATGAAACTACTCTTGATTCGTACCATCATGCGGGGAACACCATGGGTTGCATGTACTTGCGAGTAGTATCACTAACATGGTACGAAATATGTTTGTGATTCGTTGCAGTAAAAAGCCTGGCCGGGTGGATTCCAGTACCCGTGCGTTGTACCCATGTGGGCAACACCGCGGGTCTGGGCGTAGCCTGTGAGTTGTACCACTATATGAGCGACACCGTGGGTCTGCGTTGCCTGTGATTAGTACTCACTATGTGCGGAACACCACGGGGCCCTTGGGACCGGCACCCGTGACTAGTACCCTAGGTGAGGAAACTCATCGGTTTTCGTTGGCTGTAAGTGGCGCCATTGTGTGCGAAACACCATAGGTCTGCGTTCCCTGTACGAAGTACAATACTTGTGAGTAGTACCATCTTTTGTGGAACACCGTGAGTCTTCGCTACTTCTGATTAATACCCCAACATGACACATACCATGGTTCTATTTTACTCGCGACATGTACCACTCTGTGGGGCCTTAGTCGTGGATTTTGCACCCCCTTTAGACACCAAGCATCATTGTGCTTTATAAGTGGTTCCTTGGTCGGTAATAATGTTATTTTCGTTCTCTATTGAATCCGATCCAATGGTTTTTGTTTTTGTTTGTTTGTTTTGTGTTTTGTTGGGTTCCTGTCCATCCATTCATTCTTCATGACATTTTTTATTTTTATTTTGGTCAGTGGATGCCTTTGTAATTTTTGTTCTTTCATTTCGTACTATTAGGAGCCGATGACCTTCGATGTTAGGCCCCTTAAAACAACAAGCATCATCATCATCATCGCCGTGATGGAGGAATAAACAAACAGGCAGACACGAAAACTAAAAACCACTGATACAGTCTTGAGTTACCTAAAACTGATAAATATCTGAAGAATTGGCATTTGAAAGAAAGTACTGGCAGCGAACCACGTACAACGTTATTTATGTAGAACATTCATTAATTCTTTATTCCTTTATATTCAAAACTATCAAATGTACCCGCGCTTCGCTACGGTATTCTACCTTATATGCGGAGTTTTATGTAAGTTACTGCACACGCAGTGAGTAAGATTATATTAAATTGCCTGTCTCCTTAGCGCTATCCGAGAAACAAAACGGAGCGGACCCCATACCTTATTTCTGTTATAAAGTGCACGTTGGGGAAATTCTGATAGTAATGGCAGGTCACATTTCCTACAGCCATTCACAATCGAGTTCGGGACTTTCTACAATAAAGGCAGGCTCAGTTGCCAAGTGCCATTCACAATAGAGATGGATAGTTTTTATAGTAATGGCAGGTACCATTTCCTAATGCCAGTTTAATCGAGTTGGAGAGAGTTGATGATAATCGAGAAGTGCTGCGCTATCTAAAGAATAAAGAATCGAGATACGACCACAAGGCATAGGACCAAAGTTGAGGATCTTTCCAAATTGAGCAGCGAAATGACTTACCGTTTTGAAATAGTTAACACGGAACGAAGTACGACAAATCTTTGAAATTGCCTCCATACATCGGCATTTTTCGGGGCCTAAAAGTAATTCATTTGAACAGTCTGGAACTTTCCCTCAAACGAAAGAGTGTCCAGTGACCAAACGAAATTTTGTACATAACAAAAGAGTTTTAATATGAAGCGACGTTTCACATACAGTGCACAGATTTTACAGAAAATCAATAGTAGAAGAGAAGACGGAAGAAAAATGTTGTGGTTTCCCTCTAAATTCCCTTTTTATTGAGTGATTTTAAAATCGCATGCATATCTAAACCTTCCCACTGGATGAATATACTCTAGGCTATATATATATGTGAAGTTTTGTCGAGTTTTATCCAAGCGTTTCGCCGTGATGGTGGAACAGACGGACAAATAGACAGACGGACAGACACGAAATTAAAAGCCATTTATCCGGTCTTAAGTTGACCTAAATCGGATAAACATCTGAAAAATTGGAAAAGTAAATGAAATTACATACAGAGGACCCCTACAACTTTATAAGTACGGGTACGTTAATAAGTACAGACCTGCATTTCGAGATTTGCTGCATATAAACAGTACGTCATATCACAAGTGAATTCCACCATCAGACTCCTCTTTAGTGTTCTACATGGTTGACCCTATTACTTTTTCTCGTATCTCCTATATTTATGGGTTATATTGAGTTAGAAACATTAAATAGGGTGAAATTTGGGTACAGTTTTCACACATTACTTTATGTTTCATACTAATGTGGCAGCTGGAATCATAAAACTTGGTTAACATATGACCACTGGTCGTGTTTATGTGCGTGTCGAATTTGATGATTCTATCTTTCCTATAAGTGTTCAAACATAAGATATGCGTGCAAACATTACAAAATTAACTTAAAATTGAGAAATGCAGCTCTATCTAACGTATAAGGGATCCAGATACGACAATATGTCATAGGACCAAAGATGTAGATCTCTCCAAATTGAAACGCGATTGTGCATTCTGTTTTGTGATAGGACTTACCGTTTAGACACCAATTATCCCTAAATGAAGGTATGCGCCGTCATTGAAATTGACTCCATATTTCGATAGGTTCCGGGGCCATAAAGTTATACATTTGTACAGCTTGGATTTTTTCCTCGAAGGAGAGAGTGTCCAGGTTTCTGGATTAGCACTCGCACACATATGGAGTAATTAAGGAAGAAAATATTACAGTTAAAAAGTTGAAATTAATAAAAAATAGGATTATAACTGAGGACAGCCGGACAGGACAAATATGTAACTACCAAGTGGACGTATTGTAAAATGAAATGTCCGTCACTAAATTGTGACGGTGTGAGTTACGGATAGAAGGCAGTTACAGAGGAGAAATATAGGCGCAGGGATTTTCAGGTAAACAGATAAGAAGATGAGTTATGGTGTTATTACTTAAGCCTAAAGAGTCAAGAAAGAGGCAAGAAATTAAAGCGAAAAACATAAGTAGAATTGAAATGCAGCAAAAATGTAGATCAAATGCCAGAAAATACCTTACGGTGTGAAATCATGGGCTACACTCCGCGGTATCAAGTGCGTATTAACAGCTCCCTTAGATCTATTCGAAGACGATTGTAACCTCCAAGGGTATTCCGCAAATTTCCCGAAGAATGGCAGTATGACGTTTCTCTCGCCTTCTCCGCAAGGAACAACCACGAGCTTACAGGAGTGTTGACGAAAATGACATTGTTATTTCCTCGCTGGCTAGCAGCCAGAGACTTTGCCATGGTAACCGGTAGGTTTGTTGTCTGTCGATCTGTTGGCAACTCAGTGCAGAGCATGAAACCCGCAGAAAGTAGTAATATTTTCCGTCATTTGAAAAGTAACCGAAATTATGCTCAAACAAAAGTTGTTTAAAATAAAGGGACATTTCACATGTAGTCCACGGATTTTACAGAAAATAAATAGTATAAGAGAAAATGGAAGAAAACTATTGTGGTTTTCCTATAAACCCCCATTCACTTCAGTTATTTTTAAACCATATGCACCGGGCGAGTTGGCCGTGCGCGTAGAGGCGCGCGGCTGTGAGCTTGAATCCGGGAGATAGTAGGTTCGAATCCCACTATCGGCAGCCCTGAAGATGGTTTTCCGTGGTTTCCCATTTTCACACCAGGCAAATGCTGGGGCTGTACCTTAATTAAGGCCACGGCCGCTTCCTTCCAACTCCTAGGCCTTTCCTATCCCATCGTCGCCATAAGACCTATCTGTGTCGGTGCGACGTAAGGCCCCTAGCAAAAAAAAACCATATGCATACCTGAACCTTCCCCTGAATGAGTATACCCTATATATATACTAGGAAATGTACCCGTGCTTCGCTACGGTATTCCAAATTGTATACGGATATCGAAGTAAATAACTGTACATGAAGTGAATAATAATTTCTAAACTGCATGTCTCTTGGCGTTATCCGAGAAAAAGCATAGGGAGGTCCGCAGACGTTGTTTCCAATGTAAAGTGCAAGTTGCGGAGTTGTCATGATAACTACAGGTCCACTTGTCTAGCACAATTCACTATATTTTAGAAACGTTGAATAGGGTGAAATTTGTGTAAGATTTTCACACAATGAATTACTTTTCAGATATTTATGCGACAGCTTCAGACATAGAATTTGGCCCACATATGGCTACTGGATGGGCCAATATTCGTGTAGAATTTGATGATACCATCTTTCCTATAAGCGAATCAAACCATCAATTATACGTGTACAAAGTGTAAAATTTACGTAAATCCAGAAATAGAGCCAAATTTAACGTATAAGGAATGGAGAGATACGACAAAAAGTCATAGGACCAAAGTTGTAGATCACTCCAAATTGAACGGAGATTCTGCCATCCGTTTTGTGATACGACTTACCGTTTAGCCATCAAAAACCTCGAAAGGAAAGTCTGCGCCGTCATTAAAATTGCCTCCATATTTCGATATTTTTCGGGGGTAATAAATACAATTTTTTAACATCTCGTAAATTTTCCGTCGGTTACATGCAAAAAGCTATAATTTTGCCAACTTTCTAACTCGTCTGGGAGATTGTGCTGCCATCTTGATTTGGGGGAGGGGGTTAACAATTAGGACTTTCAGGAAACTTTTAAGCCCATGAAACCTATAGGTTATCGTTTTGGATAAATATCACCGACTGTGTTCTTATGCAGATTTGAAACTCCCAGCGTGTCCCCCTCAGTGAATTTTGAGAATTTTAGATTTTTTAGGGATCCTGAAGTCATCAGCTTGTCTGGAATCAAGTTTTAAGATTCTAAGATGCCTAGAATGGTCTCATTAACTCTCTGTTTTCATTTTTATGCCTTAATTTATATATAGTGCAGTATATATAGACCGCGTCAAACTGACCACAATTTATTAATATGGATTATATTTCATCCGCTTCCCTAGTGGTTCTAGGAGCGTCTTACTCCAACAGTATGCTTTCCAGTTAGCAAGTCATACTTCAAAGTCATACTGGAACATACACACGTCCATTATCTCGGTCATTTTTGACAATTTATTTTTTCACTCTTTCTCACCCCCTATGCCAAAGGGGGCTGAAGTTAGACTTAAAAAATCCAGAATGTTACTATTCATCTCAGCGACCCGGAAAACTATGGATTCGGCAGTATATTCGATTGTCATTATATCTCTCTCCCCCCTCACCCTCCCTAAACGGGGCTAAACTTTGAGTTTTAAAAATCGTGAGTGTTACTATTCATCTCAGCGACCCCGACAACTATGGATTCAAGACTATTTTCGATTAGTTTTATAGATCACTCTCCCATCCCCCCTACCACAAAGGGGGCTGAACTTTAAAAGAATTCGGAGTGTCACTATTCATCTCAACGACCCCGAAAAGAATTGATTCGACACCACTTTCTATGATTTTTATATCTATGCCTCCTCGCCCCCCCCTTCCCCGTACCTAAGAGTTCCTGGAGTGTCCTACCCCCACGTGGTTTGTCTCCTGAGACTAAAAATTCGAAGTGTACAACTCACCTCGGGGACCCCGAAAACATGTATTCGGCACTATTTTCGATTAATTGTATATATCACTCTCCCCTCGCCCTCCCCCCCAAAGTAGGCTGAACTTGGACTTATAAAATATCCGAAGTCTCACTATTCATCTCAGCGACACTGACAACTATGGATTCGACACTATTTTCGATTATTTTTATATATCACTCTCCCATCACCCCCCACCACGAAGGGGGCTGAACTTGGACTTTAAAATATTCCGGTGTGTCACTATTCATCTCAGCGACCACGAAAAGTATGGATTTAACACTACATTCGATGACTTTTATATCTCAACCGCCTCGCCCCCCGCCCCCTGCCCCTAAGGGTTCCTGGTGTGTATTACCCCCACGTGGTTTGTCTCCTGATACTAAAAATCCGGAGTGTCACTATTCATCTCAGCGACTCCGAAAACTATCGATTCGACACTATTTTCTATTATAGCGTATAGCGTGACATTGTTCTCCTACAGCTGCTTCAATTTCCTCACTCCACCAAGGAACGAGTTTAGACCGAAGAGTCCCAGAAAAAGACTGAATGGACTCCTCAGCAGCAGCAAGAAAAACGTCTATGATATAAGTTAAGGTATATCGTCGTTACTATCTGGCTATTCGCGTCATTGAAGACAGGTAATGGTGTGAAATTTTGCCAATCATCACGTTTAAGAATCCATTGGGGGAGGAGCATCGATGGATTTCTCTTGCAATAAAGTATAAATAACGGGAAAAATGGCCACTGTCACAGACATCAACGTTTACATTCCAGCGAAGCAGGGGAACGAGCACACAGATGCACAGACTAACGTCACTGAGGGAGAAGGTTCCGTGCGCTAGGCTGAAATATGTTGGTTGCCATGTATTCAAAATGCGTAAATCCAGATCTCATATCAACTGTTACAACTCCCTTCCACTGCGGCAAGTCATTTCAGAGACCCATAGTGTCGTGTCCCAGTGGCGGCCGGTGCAGAAAATCAGTTGTGTGCTGTAACCCATCCCCCGTCCAAAAATAAAAATATTTAGAAACATATCCGGTTTTCATGAGGCTCTCTCTGCTATTTGCTTTACGTCGCACCGACACAGATACGTCTTATGGCGACGATGGGATAGGAAAGGCGTAGGAATGGGAAATAAGCGGCCGTGGCCTGAATTAAGGTACAATCCCAGCATTTGCCTGGTGTGAAAACCACGGAAAACCATCTTCAGGGCTGCCGACAGTGGGGTTCGAACCCAATATCTCCCGATTACTGGATACTGGCCGCACTTAAGCGACTGCAGCTATCGAGCTCGGTTTTCAAGAGGCTTTTCACTGAGTTTTTCATACTGCACAAACAGGCAAACAACCCCAACACATATACACATTCCTCATACAAAACTAATGAAATAAGGCCACGGCCGCTTCCTTCCCACTCCTAGCCCTTTCCTGTCCCATCATCGCCGTAAGACCTATCTGTGTCGGTGCGACGTAAAAAACTAGCAAAAAAACTAAACACACAACAACACTTTCAATCACAAAACATTCACGAACTCAGAAACACTTGCTGTGAGCGCGCAAAAACAGAACTTCGCAACGTTATAAAAATCATTGAAATAAAATCAGCAACGTCGTAATGCAGAATTACATGTTATGTTGCTATAGTGAAATTTATGTCCGCCTCCGTAGTGCAACAGTTGGTGTTAATAGCTGCCGTCCTCGGGGGTCCGGGTTCGAGTCCCGGTACTGCCAGAAATTTAAGAAGGGCAGGAGGGCTGGTATGTACCTCCATCGGGGTTGTGCCTGAAAAGAGCTGCACCACCTCGGTATGAGGGCACGAGTTGAATTAGTAAAATGTATACACTAGACATTTTGTAATTAAGACATCACAATATCATGTCCTTTATTTTGACAGCATAAAGAGTACATATTTTATAGTTAATCGATTTACAAATGTGCCTATGGAGTCGGCAAGTTGGGTGTATTAATAGACCTGGAGCTGATGGCTTTCTCTACAGTATTTTGTTTCCCGTTTGCTTTGAGCGATCCACTCGTAAACACTACCTCTGAGTCACCTGCCACGTTCTCATTTCCGTCGAAATGCTAGTGTTACCAGTGCTGCCTCTATGTGGTCGAACGAAGACTCGCTGTGAAGTGATGACTTGCCTGTTCTTTCCACAGCCTATCGAAGAAGTTAGGCACGCATGCGCAAAAGGCGGAGTTCCTGCTTTCTGGCAAAAGGCTTAGAAATTCTCACTAAGCCACGCTGAGCTGTGATCTGCACAGCCAGCACGCGGCGTGGAGCGCACGACTAGTTACGTGGTTGTGAGGAGAGTTGAATGATTTGTTATTCCTTGGCTGGCGTTTTCTTTATTGCACTGTATTTGATTGTAGATAATATTATTAAAGTAATTTATTTTTCAAATAGACAATGTGCTGCAGCACTTCAGCACATAAGGTACGGCCGCTCCTGTCGTGACCCATAGTCGTTAAAATCATCCTAGTAATTAAGACATTGTGAATTGGATCCACTGATTGTTTTCGTTTCACGATCATTTTCTCGTGACCATTTGTTTTAGATTCTAGTCTGTGGATATATTTTGAAATTTTAATTTGCATTTCGTTACACCTCGTACAATTAGGGTCCGATGACCTAGCTGTTAGGCCCCTTTAAACAACAATCATTATCCATGCTTGTGGCAAAAACCATCAGAAAAATACTGCAAATGCGGAAAAATGCCTGGGGCATGGTTTCCAGAGAACTGGATAAACCTAGTAATTTTCACACATTGTCTCTTTATATAGAACATACAACGTATTTTCTCAATTATGGACCTTTCCACTAATTTCTAAAAGTTAAGATTTGCGTTATAACTACTAAGGAAATTTTCGACAGTGTCACGTCTTTAACATGACAAATATCGTTCTATAAATCAGCTGTATTCAGTAATATTAAACATCCGACCGATATTACCCCATTCTACGATATTCTTAATTTTATATGCAGTTTAGCAAAATAAATGTATATTAAAGACAATTTTTCATAATTTGGTCATATTCATATCCCACCTAGAAATCATCACTTCCTTCAGACTAGTAAGCTACACGATTTACTATTCTCTGTTGCCACTCAACTCGACATTTATCAGACATGATGTATACCGTGAATTATTATTATTATTATTATTATTATTATTATTATTGAAATGAAAACCTACAACCCGTTATCCAGTCAATGACCGGGTCAGGGATGTAATGAATGAAGCAGATATAGGCTATTAGTACGATGGGGTCACCACTCCCAAAGTGATTTTTATTAATGACTGATAGATGCTATGAAATGAGAATGGAGAGTGTTGCTGGAATGAAAGATGACAGGGAAAACCGAAATACCCGGAGAAAAACCTGTCCCGCCTCCGCTTTGTCCAGCTCAAATCTCACATGGAATGACCGGGATTTGAACCACGGTGTCCAGCGGTGAGAGGCCGACGCGCTGCCGTCTGAGCCACGGAGGCTTCCATTATTATTATTATTATTTTACTATTTAACTTTAGTTCGCACCGACACAGGTCTTATGGCGACGATGGGATAGGAAAGGTCTAGGAGTGGGAAGGAAGCGACCATGGCCTGAATTAAGGTACAGCCCCAACATTTGCCTGGTGTGAAAAAGGGAAACCACGGAAAACCATCTTCAGGACTGTCGACAGTGAGGTTCGAATCAACTATCTCCCGGATGCAAGCTAACAGCTGCGAGCCCCTAACCGCACGGCTAAATCGTCCGGTGTTCCGGGAAGGAATTTTGGATTTTTAGTGCTTCGAATTGTGTAGTTTATTACAGTGGTAGCCCCAACTGAACAAAATAGTTGGCGTGTATGCTCTCTGCACCATCTACAACTCCAGCAATGTTGACCGGGGTTGATTCTTGTCGTATAAAATTGTGCGAGACAACGATAGCTAGGATTGTCTTGTCAACAACGCCAACATAGCATTCCAAAGGTCGATGATATATCCTCCAAGTATTAGCAAGGATAGAACAAGCATTTTCAACGGTGTATTTGCTTCTTGAAAGACAATAATGGAAAGTCTTCCCTGAGTCACTCTGAGATTTCGATCAGTTTTGGGATAAGGCCTCAAAAGGTACTTTCTAAGAGGAAAAGCTTCATTACCAGTTACAATATAACGTAAAGGAACGCTCACTATATTTTCACCTGAAAGTAATCCCATGTTTTGTCGTCTCAAGTACTTACCAATATGACTGTTGGCAAACACGTTTACATCATCAACTCTTCCACGTTTTCCTACGTCTATACAGAGGAATCTCTTATTAGCATCACCTAATCTCAGTAGCACAACAGAATGTAGTTGAAAAGTTCTGACCCTCTTAACGGAGGGGCTTTAATACCGACTTAATACTTTACACTGACTGTAGACGTACCCATGTGATAACCATGGATCGGAACGAATTCCTGGTTACTAGGTATCTGAAAAAGCAAACAAATGATCCTAATTATTAGTTACAGGCTTAGTTTTTTACCCCCTGCGGGTGGGGGACGCACATGTAGAATACACCCGCGGTAACCCCTGCCTGTCGTAATAGGCGACTAAAAGGGGCCCAAGGGGCTCTCAACTTGTGAGCGTGGGTTCGCGACCACGAGGCCCACTATGTTTGGTACACGATAGGTTTGTGATTATTCTCCGGACCACCTTTTGAGCAGACTAAAGCGGAAGTGAGTGTATAAACCAGGGGATGGCGCGGGCGACAGGGTCAGCGGCTACGGTGTTGTCACACGGTAGGTGAGGGGGCAAGGGGGGTGCGCTACTCAGAGCGAGTTTTGGCAATGGTGCAGTCAATGCGGAGCTGCCATACTTACTCACTCAGTGGATGTCCTGAACAAACAGCAGTGAGAAAATTTTATCAGTGTGCTTCGCTTTTACAAAAACAGTGTATGTGCGTATTGTGTGCTAATTCATAATTCTTGTAGTCTCTTGTACGTTTGTAGGTTTCTTCTTACTCGTTATTGGATATTATTGTGCAATGGATCCGAACAAAAATTCACCAGACTGTTATCAGTTGAAGAAGAAACGCAAGATTTTTACTTCCGGGGAGAGAAATATGATTCTGTCTGTTTATAAGCATTTCCGAGCGAATAGTATTGACGGCGGGATTAGTTTACCTCGTGTGCTGACCCTGGTTCTGATTCCGACTTGGGTGTGCAGCCACTCGATTGTGACACAGATTAATAACTGCAGCACAAGGTAAGCTGACGCTGAAACCTCCTACATGATAATAATAATAATAATAATAATAATAATAATAATAATAATAATAATAATAATATGTAATAATATTTTTATAAAAATATATTTGTAATAACTAATTAATTGAAATCGTACTGGACAAAGCGGAGGCGGGACAGGTTTTCGCCTGGATCCCCAACTTAATCTGTCATTTTCAAGTTAATTCCAGTACGAGTAGGCCCATACATAATCCTCACTTCTCTCGCTTTTTCATAAATCGCCCGTGAGTAGCAGCTAATTTCAATCAGAAATCAGGCCATATATTTAAATAATAATAAAATATTATATATATACTGTATATTGATAATAATAATAATAATAATAATAATAATAATAATAATAGTAATAATTTAATGAATGTAATGCTTACTGTTTATGTCAAAAGAATTCGTTCGCAATGCTTTAAGCGTGAAATTGTAGTTAGTACATTAAAATTGTGAAAGCCTCCGTGGCTCAGGTGGCAGCGCGTTGGCCTCTCATCGCTGGGTTCCGTGGTTCAAATCCCGGTCACTCCATGTGAGATTTGTGCTGGACAAAACGGAGGCGGGACAGGATTTTCTCCGTGTACTCCGGTTTTCCCTGTCATCTTTCATTCCAGCAACGATCTCCAATATAATTTAATTTCATCTGCCAGTCATTAATCTTTGCCCCAGAGGAGTGAAACAGGCTTCGGCAGCCGGCTCGATTCCTGTTCTCGCCGCAAGAAGGGGTTTCATTTATTCCATCCCTGACCCGGTCATTGACTGGAAAACAGATTGTAGGTTTTCACATTTAAAATGTAATTCAGTAAATTAATTGTTTGAAGATGTAAGCCGTTAAAAATTGTATGGGATTCTAACACGCATACGTTAATGTATTAATTATTTTAAATTCATTCGAGGTTCAATCCGTGAGCTGTGCTGTATTATAGTGGTGGAGTACAACTTTGAATCGCGCGCCGGCTCTTTGGCAACCACGGCGAGTGTGACGAGACAATGACGTCACTTCCGCTTTAGTCTGCTCAAAAGGTGGTCTGGAGAATAGTAGCAGCAGAGCGGTTCACTGTGGGTTTCAAGTACCTGTGATTAGTAACACTATATGAGCGACACCGTTGGTCTGCGTTGCCTGAGATTAGTACCCACTGTACGTGGAACACCACGAGCATACGTTGCCTGTGTGTTGTGCCATTATGTGAGAAACATCACGGGTCTTGGTGTTGCCTGTGATTAGTAACACTATATGAGCGACACCCTTGATCTGGGTTGCCTGTCATTTGTACCCACTATATGTAGAACACCACGGGATAGTACGAGTGCCTTTGATTAGTACATCTATGTGAGGAACACCATGGGTTTGCGTTGCCTACGAATCGCGCCATTATGTGAGAAAAACCATAGGTCTGCGTTACCTGTGCAACGTACAGTACTTGTGAATAGCACCATGATGCTTCGAACACAGTGAGTTTACGCTGCTTTTGATTAGTACCGCAACTTGAGAAATACCGTGGTTCTACTGTACTACTGATAAGTACCATTTTGAGGGGCCGTTGACCTGGTTCTTGAACCCCTTTAGACAACAAGCCTTATCGATTCAGGATTGTGCTTTGGAAGCAGTCCCTTGGTCAGTAATATAGTTTCTGGGAAGGTGAGGCATTGCGAGTCAGATCCACTGATAGTTTTAAATTCATATTCATCCATTCATTCTTCATCAACACGTTCTGAATTCTGGTCAGTGGATAAATTTCGGACTTTTAAATTGTCATTGCATTTCGTCTCATTTCGTACCATTAGGCGCCGATGACCTAGATATTAGGCCCCTTTAAACAGCAAGCATCACGATCATCATCGATTTTCACGCCTTTTGTACGTTCTTTGGCCGGTAGCTTCATTGTTCGAAGTGCCGGAGCCCTTCTTTTTTTTCGACTTATTAGTGTTAATAAAAATTCTTGCCCAGTTTTACTTCATATTAAAACAATATTATCAACACGACTTTTCAACACACTCTGCCATTAAGATAATATCGTCGGTATAAATCAAACTGCTAACACATGACCACGCAACTGAATTCTTCTCTGCCATTTTACACCCCTCAATAAAATATAATTCATATATGCTATTAACAATTAGAGGAAAAGACAGGTTACCACCTTTTATCTCAGAGCTCAGCGCTGTTGTTAACAACAGTACCCTGCTGCAAATCACATTTTAAATTATCATGAACAATGTGAATTTAGTAAAGTACCTACAATGATTGTCTATTCATAGAATTGAGTAATTTAATTTATTTGCGACATAATTTCTTATATCTGTGCGAAGATGCTTACTCTATTTGAATATAGTGTCATTTTGCAAGGAATAACTGCAGAAGGCAGAGGGAACGTGACTGCCCGATATCCGAGGTTTAATTAATTCTCATGGTAAAGTACAGGTCGAGGTGTTAGTGAAGTTGCGGAGGAACTTTCCAGACTTGGTGTACGTGACGAGGAACAGTGTTACTTCCCACAATGTGTGCTCTCCGAGAAATTGCGATGCTCGTTTCAGAATGCGAGTATTTCAGTTTCTTAATGATGTATTATGCCTTTGCTGGCGGGACCTAGTGTTTACAGTGCACTATGTTTTCTGGTATAACCTCTTCAGTCCCGAGCCTGTTGATGTATTCAATGCGTTATATTTTGCTCAAATAATTTTAAGAAATTCACCATAGAAAATTAGTGTGTTTCACTAAGTTCTTTTATTCATGTAGCATATATGCTACGTTAGGACTCAGAGTTGACTTTCCTACCATTATTACTTTTTTCCTTAAATTATTTTGTTTTATTGTAAGTAGACAAAACCACATGTAGAGCATATGCTACATACGGACTGAGGAGGATAGGCTAGAGCAATTTTGTTACTTTCATTGATCTGTCTCAGCTGTATCCTTGGCTTTGACAAAATCAAAGTGACTGAGGTATGAGTGATGCTAGTAATGCCATTCCTTCTGCAGCCAGTCCCTGCTATGAATGGTGTGAAAATATTGCTCATAGGGTCGGTTAGTGCATGCATTTCAGTGGGCTTGGCAGACTGATATGTAATAGCAACTTCTGGCTCGGTGGGGAAAGCAACGGGAAACTACCTCACTCCTCATTTCCCTAGTACGCCTCTTCAGTGATGCCTAGGCCATCTATGACAGCTGATGGCAAAGCTGTTGAGGATCCCACCAGCGGAACCGCTGACGGACTGAACATACATATACTGAACCCATGACCTTTGTGCCCTAAGAACATTATGCATAAATTAACAATCATTTAAAAGTTGGATTCTTGATAGCATGGATTTGACACGTGACGAGAGGGTGATTACCTTCGGTCCCACGCTCTGGGGTACGTGACGTCAGCCACACGTGTCGACGGCGGAAGAATCTCAAGTCATTTTTGTGAACTATTTCAAAGCGCGTGTACATGGCGTGAACCAAGCCAAGTCAAAAAATATAGTGCCTAACAAAGGGGGTCAATCATCTCACAAATCGAACCCGTAAAAATTTTTAATGTCCATGAACACTACCGCCAGAAATGTAGCAAGCATGTAGTCACTTTCAAAACTCTTGAAATTACAGTTTAGTTAAGTCCGAAAATTTATAGAAATTTTCTTGGCGGCAAAGGGAGATATCCGAAGAGAGGGGGTAACTGCTATAAATATGAAGGGACGCCATGACGAAGTCTCCTTCTCCGGCATTTGTGATACAAAGCGGACGAAAAATTGTTGAGCTGCTCTGCGAAATCAAACCAACGAAAGTAGACTGAGTTCAACTGCAGATTTTAGCCATTGTGGCTAGGTCTTGTCTCCATGAGGAGATAGTTTTCTTGAGTGAAATAATTGTACCAGATAGGACGGTCAAAGTACTGAATAAAATCTAATGTGATTAAGTAATCCGTGTGCGGAAATAATTATAGTCCATCGTGTGCGCTCAACAAACAAGTGAAGGGTATTTTCTTTTTTTAATGCTTTATTCCAGGAAACCTGAAAAACATAATGATTTGTAAAGCCATGAATGTAAAAATGGCTAAATAAAATGCCAGGGTCGCAGGTGAGCCCTATGACTACATGAGGTAGGTGACTTTCCATCTTACTACCTCTTATATCTTGTCTCATGATCTCTAAAAGTGTATTTGAATGGGGATATACGCAGTGGTCACCCCTACTAAGTTTTGTAAATGTGAGAATACGACTAAAAGAGTCATTTGTTTCATTTTCCACTTGGATAAATTTTTGAAGTCTTGCGAGTGCCGTATAATGTTGTAAAAAGTTATTGAATAAGGTTCCAAAGTGATATCATGTCCAATGTAGATCGTCATCCGTGTGAGTGTACTGCCTATTTTTGTGATGTCAAATTAAGATGTTCATTCGACGTAAAAATTTTCTGTCTGCAATTTGACGTTAATAAAAATAATCCATGGTTACTCATTTTCAATCGAGTGGAAGCGCGCTGTCGGGTGAGAACCTAGGGTGATGAATTTGGTCACGGAGAGAAACGCTTTTCTAGGCCCATTTTGAACTGTGTCTGACTGACAATAAAAGATCTAGTAGAATGTTTCAGTCATTTTCTCGTAAAAATCAAGTTATTAAATACGATATCCTTTATGCGAAGTTATTCATGATTAATGCATTGTGCGATATTAGACGTCGAGATTTCTAGTAAGGATTTTATTCCAGTTCTTTGTCGATGATAATTGTGGAGCTGGGAAACAGAGGTTAGTTTTGTTGTTATGAGATTTGTGAATCAGGTTGGACCTGTCATTGAAGCCGGGACACGGAAGCCCGAGGAATGTTTTATATGAGTTGAGATGAGATGTGCGAATCAGGTTAGAGTCCTGTCATTGAAGCCGGGACACGATAGCCCGAGGTATGTTTTATAATGTTGGGAATGGAAAGAAATTCATAGAAATCCATAGCGGTATTAATTGGCGACGCGTATAATTAGTGTGGGCATCTTGAAGCATAATCTGTGCATTTGTTGGTTAGAATATCGTATTTGTTTAATTATGTCGGCGGAGTTTAAAAGGGAGCATTTTGAGAAGTCAGTCAGGTAGAACGAACCGGGTGCTTCACATCACTGACAAGCGAACTTGGGGGTGAGAGGCCTCAGTTGATAGGGGGAAAACAGCGGGGATATAACGGGACACGCGTGGAATTGAGATTGTATTTCTCGGCCAGGGAGAACGTTAAAATGCTGGATTTAGTTGAAATTCATAGCCGGTAATGATCTGAGTATTGTGAAATACTGTAAAATTTGTTTAATTGGGGGCGTATTGAACATTTGAAACCATGAACTTCGAGTATAAGGAACAGAGTAACCAAATTCAGGGTTGTCCAAAATATAGAGCGATGGTCGTGATGATTGTTTTGTCTGGGAGGGGTGTGCAAAATTCATAAATGGTATGACGAGATAGGACATCGTAATTATATGGCGAGTTGTTTGGTTTGTACGTAGATTCTTAGGGTATCCAAGTGTTAATAACGGTTAGGACTAGATTAGATTTTAAAGTGTGAAATCATGAGACAAGGTATATAACTGGACATGAATTATGTAACAATTCTTTTCCAGCCAGACAAACATCACAAGATTGAATTCACATCACAGCTGCGTAGAAATTTGTGAAGAAACCAGAGTCCGCGGAGATAAAATTTACTGTTCTTTAACATTTCGCTAAATCATTTAAATTTATTTAATTATTAAATTCAGTGAAACCGCATTTTGAAATAACTTTAATCAAGCGAATAACTTGGAGATACATTCTGGAAATTTTAGTTTGTTTTCTGGGGAATATTTAAATGTAAAGTAACGATTAAGGGGACATATCCGAAGGAAATGGATTTTACTGCCACAAAGTTTGTGAGCATTGCTATTGTTGTAGTTACTGAACTTTGATTGATTGAGCAGTGAATGTGCTGGGGATAGTAAAGTGGAAACTTTGGTCATCAACCGATGTAACTTAATCGTGTTTAGCCTTCAGCCTAGAAACTTGGATGGTCAGGGGGTCATCAACCTCAGTGACTTAGATTAGGGCCATATGCCATTGTAGCATCATTTTCCTTGCGGTCATCATCCACAATGACTTTAAAGTAACTTAGAAGTTTAGATGTCGGTCCATGACATAGACGCAGGTCACATCGATTCAATTAAGGGTCCATGCCGTAGAACCACTGTGTGGCACACACCAATTGGACTGCCTTAATTACACCCAGAGTCCAGAGTTCGTGTTACGAGGGCTGGACCATAACGAATCACTATGATGGTACATGTGGTCTCACATGGAAGCCGAATTTAAGGATTTCCATACTTTCCTTTCTTAAATGATTAATAATTGAGACAATGGTTTCTAGTATGAATGCCCGTCAGGCAGTTACGTTAAAGTCTCACACCAGTGTTTATGTAAAATGATTGTGGTGTCCAGTGGACACAATTGACTTCTATGATACCATTGACATATCAGATTGCTTCAGAATTTTCCTGAATAAATAGGAATCATTTAAACAGACCTTTCATTCCAGTAGATAGATTAGAATTACTGAACCCTACCTTTACCTCAGCAAGTGACGAAGAACCCGATACGACCCAAGAGACAGATCTCATGAACTTTGCTGATAGGTAAGAAAGGTAGGTATCCCTCAATATGGACCAAAGGGTTCAATACAATTATGTATTGTTACGAGTAATATATCGCCTGTTTTATCGCTCTAATTTATTTCAGGATGCCCCAATATGCCCTACTCACATAAAATTATATTCAGCCGTAAGATGCAACACTCACTAATTGCTGCCTATTTACAAGCCTATGCCATCTTCACACAGCAGTTAGTCGGGTTCGTTGGTAATACCTAAGACGGCTGTAATCCTTATCGACAGGGTCGCCTTACTTTCATTTTTTCTCGCAGGTCCGGCCACCTTATAGAGCAGGGATAGGTTCGAACACAGGGCTGCTGAGTCCAGAAACACCCAATGACCTTTTTGGTTCTAATCCACATAACGTCCAGTAATTTACAACACCAATACACTGTGAACTACTTAACACTGACAACTAAATTGCAACAGCTCAACATTATAAAAAGCAGAACAATACTCCTCACAACAACGACCATTGACACTGTTAACACAGTGTAAACTCATGACAGCTGCTCCGCACGCTTGTATTTATATAACGATGATGGTTTACTAAAATATTCAGTGCTCAGCTAGAGACGGAACATTCCATTTTCGTGTTTCATAAGGTGCCGGGGTAAACCATACGAAGGTAACAATGGAGCGGAGAGGCGGTCACTATGCCCTCAGGCTTGTAGCTCCCAGTTCACTCACGTGCTCCTTCCAGGAAATACCGAAGGGGGCTACGACAGGGCTGACGGTCGTTTGAGCATGTAAAAGTAGTAACAAATGTGCAGAACTATTCGCACCCACTGTGGGTGGGGGACGCAGACGAAGAATACACTCACGGTATCCCCTGCCTGTAGTAAGACGTGACTAAAAGGGTAACAGTCCCTGTGGATGGGGGACGCAGATGTATAATACACACTCAGCTACCCCTTCCTGTCGTAAGAGGCGACCAAAAGGGGCGATCTAAGCACGTATATGGATTGTGCTTATACTCGAGCAACGCGGCCGTTTGGAATACCCTTGGATAGCAGTCACAGAATTGTAGTTGTGCCTTCGGTTACCTGTCTTGTCAGACAACCGACAACAACGTCGTATTACCTCCGTGAATAATACGACGACCTGATATAATCCTGGATCTGCACACTGACCCAAAGGAATGCACGGACCACTCGATTTATCGGAGGATCTTCCTGTGCGTTGTTGAACGCCATCCAGATTCAGTCGTCGTTTACACGGTTTGTTCGAGGACAGAAACGAAAGTGGGCTGTGCGTTCGTTGTCGACAATAGCAGATTTCTATTTCCTTTACCAGAAGTCTCTAGTGTGTACACAGCAAAGCTCTATTCTATCTGTAAAGCTCTGCGGTATACGCTGTCCGATGTGCACCGGCACTTTCTGCTGTGTACTGACTCCTTGAGCTCGCTACAATCTATTGATACACGTTTCCCTAGGCACCGTCTGGTGCAGCGGATCCAGGACCTGCTGGCCGGGTGTTTGGATGCCGACACCATATTCACGTGTACGTGGCTCCCAAGCCACATGGGTGTACAGGGAAGCGAGTTAGCAGATAAAGCTGCAAAGGGGGCTATTACATTGCCTCCGATGCCTTATAACGTTCTACCAAGTGATATTCGTTCTCAGCTGAGATATTTGGTTATGTCCCATTGGGAGATGTCCACTTCCAAATAAGCTGAGAGCGATTAAAGGAACAACGAAGGTGTGGAAGACTTCCCTTCGGGCTTCTCGGTGGGAAGCATTGGTATTATGTCGTCTTCGGATCGACCACAGCTCAGTAACGCACACCTATTTACTGAAAGGGGAACCCCCTCCGGTTGTGTACTTGCGGCGATCATCTTACCGTGGTACACATCCTTACGTAGTGCGTGTAACCGGCTTATCTGCGCCGTAGTCTAAAACTCCCAAGTACCATCTCCCTCATCCTCGAGATGACGAGCAGTCAGCAGACCTCGTCATCCGTTTTATGTGGAATAGTGGTTTGTTTTATCGTATATAAACATAGTGTTTCATATTATTCTTTGCATTACTGCTTGCTACGTTTCATTAAATTGATTCCGTTTTATTTTGTGTTTGTGTATTTTAATGTTATAAAATATTAATTTTGCATGATAAAATGCAGTAATATAAGGCAATGTCTTATTCTACTATAATCTATCATCAATCATTTTACCGAAAATAAGGCATTGTGAATTAGATCCAATGAATATTTTAAACTCAAAATCATAGTTCAGCATCATTTGCTTTAAATTCTATTCAGTGGATAAATTTTAAAATTTTAATTATCATATCATGTCGTCCATCTCGTACCATTAGGGGCCGATGACCTAAGATATTACGCACCGGGCGAGTTGGCCGTGCGCGTAGAGGCGCGCGGCTGTGAGCTTGCATCCGGGAGATAGTAGGTTCGAATCCCACTATCGGCAGCCCTGAAGATGGTTTTCCGTGGTTTCCCATTTTCACACCAGGCAAATGCTGGGGCTGTACCTTAATTAAGGCCACGGCCGCTTCCTTCCAACTCCTACGCCTTTCCTATCCCATCGTCGCCATAAGACCTATCTGTGTCGGTGCGACGTAAAGCCCCTAGCAAAAAAAAAGATATTATGCCCCTTTAAACAACAAACATCATTATCTAACTATTCGCAGTTACCTTTTGAAATCCTGGCGTGTTTCCATTCTTGACTTTTCTTATAACTCCCGGGAACATGCAGTAGTAGCACCTAATATTACCGTAAGTTCTGGGACAAACAATTCCAAAGCAACTCCAGAGCATTTCTTCGACTGTCTCTATAAACACTCAGACACGGAAGTAACACCATTTTGAATATACAAGCAAGCAAGCAAGATTCTTAATATACGTGCCTATGGATATCAAGATTATAGCCACGGGACATCAAGGTTTATGTGGAACCCAAACCACGCCGATGGGAATTTCAATTTCAAAAATTCCATTCCATGAACCGGGATTCGCATCTCAGCAACCTTGGTGAGAAGTGTTACGATCTCCGCTACCGCTACGTATACATCCTACCTTCGCATTCTGGTTTTCGCCAATCACGCCACCACTGCTTCATTCACTCTTCTGCTATGCTCACTTGTTGCCTGCCTACTCTGTTCATCACGTGATCCTGACGTCATCTTCCCCACGCACCGCCTCCTCTACCTGTGTGTGTGCTTGCGCTAACCTCTATTGGACACGTGATTATGACGTTTCTGGAATATGCTGGTTTTCAACTTCTATATTCTTCTCGATGTTTCTGTACGATTATATAATCTCGCTCTACCGCTCAAAATATTGAGTCTGGCTTCGTTGCGGAGTGGTGGAAGCAGCCATACTACTGCTACGTTCGATATTGTCATTTACCATCTGGACTGTTATTTTCTTCAGGTTATCCGGTGAGCAAGTTTTATCATAATGTTATTTGGACATTAAATTTTTCATTGGGCCATCTGCCCCACTTGAACTTTACTTTGGCCAGCTTATTACGGCATCAAATATATATGCAAGACATTATTTCGACTAAAATCTTTCAAACACGAACTGTACTACGGACAATGGAATTTTGAAATCACAATATCTGTTTCCTTGGATCATCGTTACCTTTTGGTATATGTTTATTTAACACATTCTGCAGAGTAACTTCACCCGGCGAAGAGAATCCCTTTCCCAGTTCAATCCCTACTTCATTTTTATCCTTTTTCCTTCTTTTCACTTTTTCTTTCAGGTTGCTTCCTCTATATCGACTTATATTATTCTTCATTGTACCCTTTATACTTATTTATACGGTTTTGATGTTTTATATTGTAAATGTGGCACATTTTCCTTGTCTTTCAAGGTTTCCTCTATATATTTCAGTCTAGCAAACTCTTGTCTGCGATTTACTAAACTTGTTGAAAAATGTTTACTATTTTTATTATCTGTTAAATACATATCCTGTTTGCTTTGTTAAATTCGAGATTTTCTTGTTCCTGTCACTTTCTCTTGGTCCTATTCCTTCTCACTGCGCAAATTCTGCTGTAAATTATTATTATCATTATTATGATTATTATATCGTGCTGCTTCTTCTACCACATCTATGCTTGAGCTATCAACTAATATTGTATACTATTTTATCTCTGCTTCGTATGTACCTACGACGACAACTGAGGGTATGTGTATTAATCCTGAACACCCTCACTACCACTATATTGATAATCGGGCCCCTCAGAACAGTAAGATAACAGAGCTATCTCACCCCAGTATGATAGCAAACTTCTTCTCTCACCTCAGAAGTCAGTGACAATGGCACTCGGCTATCCCACCCTATCCATCTTGAATATAATCTCAGAAAAATAGACATTATCAGAAAAATTTCTTACGAATAGCACATATACAGGAACGATTGAATATCATGTGTTTTAATTTATAACAACCAGAATTTGGAAAGTAAATTCGTGGTCTTTGTTTGAATTTAGGTTGAGATCCAATGGTGTAATCCGAAACCTCCTATTAATCATCAGACTAAATGGCAATTATTCTAATATTTGAAGTCCTAGATTTAGTATGCTCCAGTTGTAACTAGTTTATATCCTCATAGAATGTTGTATTCACTGTTCCTCACACTATTGTTTTGTGAGTGAAAGAAAGAGCGTTATAATTTCCATTCCGTAATCTTTTGTAACATTTGAGTACTATGAATCTTCTTCTGGTCCTTTTATTACTATTTATTTGGGTCGGCAATTGATGTGGATTTGGCCTAATTTTACGGTTGAGGCCCTTCCTGACGCAAACGCAATGGGAATGTATTTACTATTACGTGTTACCGTGCTGCTGGTTAGTGTTCTGTGTTTTACGTAAATGAAGAGAAGTGCATTAACACGAACTAATACCTGGTCTGCGAGTTGAGTAATTAACTATACGCAGTTAAAATCCCCACTCTAGCAGGGATTTGAACTTGGAAGCCAAATTGCTGAGATTTAATCCAAAGAACCGAACTGAGTTCCGTGAATAATAATAATCTCGTCAGAAACACTTCTGCATATTTTCAGTTTACCCACCGATGTCTAAAATTTATGTTTCATTAACGGTTAGGTATTAAGTGCTAAGTACGCGGCTTACATCCAGCAACTCTGCCTTCTTCACAGCTAAGGGAATTCGACACATGCGTCCAGTACACTAGAGGTGAGATGACGTCGAAGCCAGTTTGTCAATGTGCCTCGCTTCTATGCACTGTGCATTAAAATGCCTCGCCATTATTCGGTGTTAATGGTAAATCGCATAAAAATCATCACTTTAATGCAACAGAACGTGAGACGAGTTGGTATTCACTACATTGTTCACGTGAATAAAAGTGTCGTCTCCAGGTAGTAGAAAAAGATCCCAGACACCCATTCAGTAGCAGATCGACATCGCACGGGCGTCCACTCTAAACAGCAGCAGCTCAGGACCGGTACGTACACGCATTTGTACACGTAGGCCCCTTAGGCTAGGTTAACACTAGCAAGTAACTGGAGCATGTTATTGCTGCAAGTTCTTGCAATGCACTTGCTGCTGGGTTTACACTTCATGCAACAAAACTAAGAAAGTTACTTGTTTTACACAAGTAACTTGCAGCAATAACTTGCAGATACTGTTTACATGTGCTTGCAGTGCTAGTCAACCCAAATGGCAACATACAGGCAGATGAGATGTGCTCCAGTTCCCTTAATTCTTATGAATAAAGGAGAAGAATCATCTGAATAAATAATTGGTGTATTTATGGTTTAAAAAAAGCTGCCCAACTCCGCAAATTACGCCGGCAAAATTCACAGTGCACTGATGACAAATGGTAACATTTCTTTAAATTTGCGATTGTGCTATGAATGCTGTGGTAGTTAATATTAAACGTGCAAATTTTCATTCGAATACGGATTCCTGGAATTTTAAAATATGAAAAATCATTAAATTTAGACTGGCGAATCGTGAATCTCTCTCCTTAATGATGTTTAGCCCATAATATATCAGAACGACATGGAAATGTGCTACCTGACAACGGTTCTCTATGAATTTCTTCTAGAGGTCAAGTTCTCAATAAACGGGCCCACCGAGCCCGCACCCGCGGTAAACGACAAAGAGCTACAAATATGTTTAGTAAAACACTGCTAGAAAATATATTTCACTTTCTAATTCAACCATTTAAATTTTCTACGGTTTGGAAACTTTACATTCGTTGCATGTGGGCTCCTTTTACTCCACATGATACTAATTCTCTCTAGGCCTAAAATGTTCCAGCGCCCGGTACCCAGCATTTTCCTCAAACGGAAAGTCAGCTGCTGCTTCGGTCAAGTGGCTTATGAAAAGTCCCGTTTATATGCCTCCACGTCACGCGATAGTTAAAACATTAACGTAATTAGGGACCTGCCCTAACAAAACTTACCTCATCTCCTAAATAAGACAGGAGTAAAATTTCATAAAATCACAACCCAAAATCCAATGCTCAGTATTTTGACAACTCAACAAGTAACTACAGTAATAAATATTCTGTAATAGGGAATAAAGGATCAACAACCTCGCTCTCAGATGCAAATATATATATATATATGTGTGTGTGTGTGTGTGTGTGTGTGTGTGTGTGTGTGTGTGTGTGTGTAAAGATAAACGAATTTCATCGCTGAGAGATACGGCCACCGAGACTCGGCCGGTATTCGTGAGGAACCGCTTTTTAATTTTGCAAGTTTCTTCACTACCTAGGAAAACTGTGTTTTCAAGTTGGGCCATTTTGGCAGAATTTCTTTCGGTAACGTGTTAAAGTCCTCCGCAATTGTCCTGAAAGCATTGAATTTCTTACTTCTGTCTCTGAATTCACCAGCTGTGAACGTCCCAAATTTCTGGGATTCCCTCGATTTTTTGTATCAATACCCTAGTCTTCTTCCTGGAACATTCGCATTTTTCCTCCTTTCTGAAAAATAAATTTGAGTATATTATGTGTGGTGACTGCATAAATGTAATCATGTTTTCTAAATTAAATTACAATATAACTTACACGGAAAAATGTTTGAAATATGATCATCTAAGTTACTTACCAACTTGCACCTTCCACTTGCACAAAATAGGTTTGGATTCGATCGGTGCAAGTAACTTGCGGAAGCTTACGAAATGTCCTCCACACTGCTTGCACGAAACTGGCTGCAAGCTTCTTGCCCAAGAAATTGCTAACCGCTGCATGTCAGCTTTTTGGGGTATTTAGAATTGCAAGGGATGCAGGAAGTTGATGTGTGCAAGTAAATTGCTGCAAGAACTTGCTAGTGTATACGTAGCCTTACACGCACAGTCACAACTCTGCGCCACGAGTTTTAAGACGCCTCAATAGTTGCTGTTAGTTACCCAAACGGTGCTTTATAGATTCCAGGATGGAGGACTGTATTTAAGAAGACCACTCAGGACTCCTCCACTTCGGCGACAACACAGGGTGGCTCACGTTCGATGAGCTAGAGCACATCAGACTTGGACACGAGATCAATGGTCCAGAACGTTGTCGCAGATCGTTGAACATATTGATGACTCAAGGGCAAAAAGATGATTTTCTTATTTTGTAATTTGGGAGCATTTCTAGATGGGTCATCTGACCGCAAAGTGGATTCCTTTAACAAACTGCATAGGGAGGCATCAGGGAGGGCGCGGGCGTGAGATCCAGGGAGTGGGAAGGGTACGGGAAATTAAACGATTTCCCCCGAAAGGGGGCTGAACGTGGACTTAAATAAATCTGGCGTTTCATTATTCATCGCAGCGATCCCGAGAAGTATGTATTCGACACAATTTTCGATTTTTATATAGGCCTATCACTCCCTCCACCCCACCCCCACCCCAAAGGAGGCTGAACGTGGACTTAAAAAAAATTTGGAGTGTCACTATTCATCGCAGCGACCCCGAAAAGTATGGATTCGACACTATTTTCGATTGTTTTTATATGTCACCCTCTCTATCCACTGGTTTAGGATGAGATGTAATACATATACATTTACCTAAAATTCCTAGCTCATATCCTTAGGATATTTACAACATTGAGTAGCTTGCCTGAAGTCTATAACTGTGGATTTTCAGCTGCCTTTTCAACAAAATGTTACGCCAAGAGGTTTCATTCATAAATTCATAGTTACCTGTTCGGAGTTTGAAGTATATTTGCAATCTTCTACAAAAAGGTACAGTGCTTCAAAAATTATACAGCAGTGAACTAAATGCATATGCAGTGAGGAACAGAGAGACAGTCTGAGATGTATGTAATAATTAACAGAAGGAAGCTCCTGAAATATCCCGGCTGGTTAATGAGTGGAGTTCCTTTAGAGAGTCCCTCAGCGCAGCAGCAAATATGAAAGCTCCATTCAAACTGTGTTTTCTGTCAGTGATCAAAGGTAATGATCTGCTCATTTGCTAGAATTCACTCCGTATCCACAGAGAATAAGACGTCCAGTTTCATTGACATGACATCAGTATGCCTTTGGGCATACTAAGAAAATACTGAGAGAAATATAATAAATAATATTAAGGAAATTTATACTCTCTGTGTGGTTTTATTTACGTGTATTTAATTCCTTCTAGAGGTATAGGCTATATTTTCAGTACATGAGGTGAAGGTGCTGTTAAATAAGTGTGTGTTGCTTTATTGACATGCCAAAATAACACCACACTAATTTTTTTATTAAAATAGTACAGCTGCATTATGTTATAAACACACATACATACACATTACTAATAGTTTTGCCTTCCAGCGTTCAAGCTTGAAGCCTCTCCCAATTAAGTATGAAGCTCCACAAGTTATTTGCAAATAGCTCTTGATCTTGTGTAGTTCTACACCTTCTTCTACTTTTCTTCTCCGTGGGTCCTAATTTTTTGTGGTCGTCACTTAAGGCCAGTTGCCCTTCCTGTCGTCAACACTATGTGGAGGGAAGTATTCACACTATTGCGTTTGTCTCTGGTGAGTGGTAATGTAGTGTGGTGTGGTGTAAGCAAACGAAGAGAATATATTAAGACGAACAGAAGCAACCGAACCCCCAGCCTGTGGTGGCCCAGTCGGGAAATCGAACACGGGTCCTTCTAAACCGCAGGCCAGTACGCTGAACATTCAAACACGGAGTAGGATAAAATAACTTCCTGGGGTCGCTGGAATTACCTGACCAATTTCAAGATTCGACCGACGGTATAAGGCCATAAGCCCTTCGTGAGTCTTGATTATTTAGGTGAAAATTCCAGCCACACATCGACAAGGAATCGAGCTTCGGGAACTCGTGTGGAAAGCCAAAAGCTCACCTATTACGCAAATCACAACCCGGTTTATTCCACTCCCCTTATCTTAAAATAATTGAAAACTGAGTCCAACCATCGTCGTCTTGGCTAATTTTTATCTTCCTAGGCTAATTTTACTATTCTCCTTGTCAACCTATCCTCCTCCATTCGTGTCACATGTCTTTATCGCCATAACCTATTCACACGCACAGTGTTATTTATCGAGCTCATTCCTAACTTAGCCTTTACCTCCTCACCCCTCCTGCCATGGTTCCCATTTCTTTACACCAGCTATCGTTCTCACTGCCTCCGTGTCTCCTATTTTAAATTTATGAGTAATATATCCTGGATCAACTCAACTTTCAAGTCAGCCTGACAACAGACATTTAACTATCATTTCGTCCGTGAACTCACATCTTTTGTGCAGAATGTTTTTCGTTAATACAGTAAGTATATTATTAAAAACCAAACCAAACACCATGGCACTACAGCCCCTGAAGGGCCTTGGCCTACCAAGTGACCGCTGCTCAGCCCTAAGGCCTGCAGATTACGAAGTGTCGTGTGGTTATCACAACGTATCCTCTCGGCCGTTATTCTTGGCTTTCTAGACCGGGAAGTATATTATTAATTGTGTAAAATCATTGTAAAATTAACCTATACTAATATATCAGGAGTGATCGATCCTTTTTGTATGTAATGGGTGATCTCAGAAACTATTGGACCGATTTTGAAATGTCTTGCTCCATTTGAATAGATCATATAATTCCGGATACCATCCCGGAATTTGAAAGGATTCCCGCGAGAGCCATGATTAATTGTCAGCAGTAATACATCTGAAAGTTTGTGCGATGGAAGTCAAATTTGATAATTGTCAGCAGTAATACATCTGAAAATTTGTACGTATGGAGGTCAAATTTGATAAGCGTATAGCTGGCATATCTGGTTAACACATAGGCTATTTACTGTCATCATGTCTTTTAAGTGGGATATGTAGCGAAATAAAATGTGAAGCAAGTCATAGGAGAATGTTCGCATGGGACACTTAAAATTTACTACTCTACCCAAACGGTTAGTCCTACAGTATTAAACAGTGAAGCAGAGTAGGTGTACTTAAAATACCCAGATAAGGTTTGTATGACTTTCCTTCGTATCTCTACTAGTTTTCGAGGTCAAAAGTTTTTTGATGTGTTTTGGTGCATGATTTATCCGTGGTCTCCTTGTCTTGTTTTCTTCCACGTAAAAACTTCTTGAAGGACTGTGCTCAAATTTGGCAAGCATTCATTTGGGCCCTTTGGTTAACATAGTGTTGTATACAAGGAATCGGTATACAGAAACACAACATAAATTTATTGCTTCAATAAGTTTTTTTTACACAATATGTACATAAATATAACTAAACTTTTCTTGAAGCTGGATGAACTTGCACGCAATTAATGATGTTATTAACAGTAGACTGAGGGTCTGTTGAAATATACACTTATACACATGAGAGTTCTATATACACACGAATCTATATTGAGGAGATAGTCTGTCAAATAAGGGAGAGTTCAAGATAGTCGAAAACTATCTGCCTTGTAGAATTACAAGTGTAATTTGCAATGGAAGTTCGTACTAACAGAATGCTAGTAATTGCCGTAGGCTTGTCAGGAACTGACATAAATATTCACAATTAGTAGAATACTAATGTTGATGTCGGAGCATAAGTTGGGACTGAGGGATGAGTAGAATACTGGCATCGGGGCTCGACGAGGCTACAGGAAGCGGGAGGTGAGGCAGTGCCCTGAGGAGAAACCTCATCACCAGAATTCAGTCCACCTGTTCGATACACATGTTTAAGAGGGATAGTCTCCGTGTTCGAATTGCAGTGTAATCTGGCGTTGGACACTGGGGAGTCCTGGGAAGTAGCGGAATGCTGCTCCTTTTATAGCGCTGGCTGACGTCACAAGCGAGCGCACTGCAGTCACCTCGTAGAGTCTGGAAAGATCCGGTTTGCGGCGTGTTGCGGAGCTATCAGGCGCAGAGCTGAGATCGCGAAGGACACACAACACCTAGGTTACTTACTATTACAGTGTATCTTAAGTGGACCGTGCAGGGAAATAAAAAGTGAAGCAAGTCATAGGAAAATGTACGCCTGGGACCTTTAAAAGTAAATACTCTGTCTAAACGGTTATTCCTATTAAATAATGGAGTCAGTGAGCGTACGTAGAATTCAAGGATTTCCTTCGTAATTCTAACCGTATTCCAGAATAAGGCGATTTTCCATGCTCTACTATCACACTATCTCTTTAGTGGGCTATGTAGCGAAAGATTATGTGAAGAACTCAGAGACAAACATACGCATGGAGCCCGTAAAAGTGAATAAGCTGCCTAAACTGTTAAAATTCGATTTGCCAGTAAAATTCTATACGAATTTTATTTGCAACTCTAATAATTTCCAGGAAAATAATTCTTTTCTGTATTTTGGCGTATACTTCTCAGGGTTGGAGTGTGATTTCCTTACTTTTAACTAATGAAATAAGCCACTTAACGATGCAAGCTGCACCATTTAACTCGAGAACTGTTGCACATATTTACGTGCGATTCACGGCACCCACTCACGCTTTCGCCTTTTCTTTACGTTTCGCAGTAATCAAGTACAACATATACAGTTGACTCCGCTTCAATTCCAGGATCGTACACTAGCGCCGTGTGTGAGTCTCTCATAATTCAAGTGCCTTTGATCAGCAAAGAACATGAATAGATTGGATCAAATATGTTTTCTCGTATTTCTTTTATATTTCTCATTTCTTTTCATGTGCAACAACGAGAACAAGAGTGATTAAGAAGAAATGACAACCAGAATTAATCTTTAGAAAGGGGTAATAAAATAGTAAGCTTTAGAAATTAATAATTAACAGGGGAGGAGCTTCTATTTCACAAGACCCGCTAATCTTTACACATCTTTGTTCCCGGAATCTTTATATTTTTCATTATTTACTTCATGTCGCGCCGACACAGATAGGTCTTATGGCGACGATGACATAGGAAAACCACGAACCTGCTACGCAGGCGTAGCAGGGGGAGAGGTGATACTCCCACGTGGCGCGTCCCAGGTGGCGGATAGGGGGGTCCTCACCGGCTTGCCGGCGGACTTGAGGGAAATAAAATACCTCTCGCGGACCAAACACACACCCCCTGTGGGTGGGGGAGGCAGACGAATAATACACCCACGGTATCCCCTGCCTGTCGTGAGAGCCGACTAAAAGGGGCGACCAAGGGTTGATTGTATTAGAACCATGAAACTACTTGTGATTAGTACCACCACGCGGAGAACACCAAGGGTTGCTTTTACTTGTGCGTAGTACTACTACATTAGGTACGAAATTGGTTTGTGATTAGTAGCACACAGGAGCACCGCGCGGTCGGCTTTTGCAGTACCTGTGATTAGTACCACCATATGAGCAGGACCATGGGATGATAGCTACCATGGTTCTGCCTTGCCTATGATTAGTACCCACTATATGAGGAACACCACGGGATAGGGAGAGGTCCCTGTGGTTAGTACTCTTATGTGATGAACACCATAGGTTTGCGTTGCCTGTACATGGCGCCGCAAAGTGAGAAAATCATAGGTCTGTATTATATGTCGAATTTCATAAGCTCTGAGTAGTACAATAATGTGTGGAATGCCGCAAGTCTCTGCTACTTTTGATTAGTACCGCAACAAAACAAATACCATGGTTCTATTTTGCTAGTGATCAGTACCGTTATGAGGGGCCGATAACTTCGATTTAGGACCCCCTTTTGACTGCACGCATAATCCATTCAGTGTTATGCTATAGCAGTAGTCCCTTGGTCAGCAATACTATATTGTCACGTCTGTTTATGTGCATGTGAGACATTGCGGGTCGCAACCACTGATTGTTTTAACTTCATGCCCATCCATTCATTCTTCGTTCTCACGTTTTTACATTCTGGTCAGTGGAGAATTTTAGACTTTTAATATGCCATTCCATTTCGTCTCATTTCGTACCATTAGGGGCCGATGACCTAGATGTTAGGCCCCTTTAAACAACAATCATCAATCAATCGACATAGGAAAAGGTTGGGAGTGGAAAGGATGTGGCCGTGGCCTTAATTAAAGTACAGCTCTAGCATTTACTTGGTGTGAAAATGATAAACCCAGGAAAACAGCCTTCAGGCTGCCAACAGTGGGGTTAAACCCCACTATATTCCGAATGCAAGTTCACAGCTGCGCGCACCTAACCGCACGACCAACTCGCTCGGTAATCTTTGGTATATTATATAGTGAACAAGCCAGAGCTTCCAATAATAAATGTTATATTTCACAGAGATATCGAACTATCAGCTTTAACTTTCAATGATCGAACGGACCTTGAATTCACATCCAGGTACCACTTATAACAAACTAAAACTTATCAGCTTTGTCCAGTTAGACACTCGCTGTCCTTACTTCAAGGAGAAGCCACAGCACAATGGGATCTGAAGGATCGAGGAAAGCAGGAGCAGTAGCTCACGTTACACGGCCGTGAATGACGTAAGTAAATGATTGATAGAAAAGACCTAAAACCAAATAGAATGGGATGCTGAACCAACTCGAGCAATCCCGTGACATGACTTGCCATTAAACTTAACAGGGCAGAAGGCCCAGTGACACAGAATATACTACGTTGTCGACTAAGATGAGAAGGAAACTTACTAACCTACTGTAAATGCAAGAAGAATAATTGTAAAAACCCAGTCACCTAGAGCACAGTAAACTAGGGAAACGGGGATCCGCACTCGTACATCCTGAAGAATTACATGACATACACCTACATGTTGCAAAAATTAAATAAGTTCATATATCTTACATTAAAATAAAGGTAAGCACGACTCAGATCTGTTACATGCTAGAGGGTAACGCTGGTATCTTCCCGTCGCTACACGCAAGTAAGTTCAAATGATACAGAACATACTGCCGCCTACCTTAGAACTGCCCCAGCTCGCCTGTAGCCTCCTGTGACGAGAACCTCACAGCTCGTAGCACTGTTCGCAATTCGGTCCAGAGAGATATATAAGTTTCAAGATTACCCCTACTCATAGGTGCGACCTGGGCGATGATAGGCTGACAACTTAGAAACAGAAGACTTAAGCATTCTTTTGCCAAGCCCTAAAGAGTTAAAATACTCAACTACTATAGTCCAAAATAAAAAATGGAGATAACCTGTTAATAAATCTGAAAATCAAGTACACATCAGAGAGATCAGCATATTTCAGCAAGATTCCACCGCCCTTAGGTGCTTAAGGTGTTGCCTACCACTAGGGAGAGGCCTTACTCATGTTAAAATAATTATATTTAAATAATTATAATATTATAATTGCACTATCTAAACTAGGTTAAATTACAATGTTCAAATTATACTGAAATGGATGTTATAATTTGCATATAAATATGTATAACTAATTGTGCATGGCTTCGACTTGAACTCACGCCTCGCCAATGTTGCTTTCCATCCGTAAGTAGAAGAGCTCACTGACAAATTTAAAAAATATATGTGTGACATATCATCACGAAAGATCGCAACGCAACTCGTTGCAGTAATATTTAGAAGTTATTAAGAATCCATATATAAGGGAGCACCTATTCTTACTAACTGTACATTCTTGGAGTGGGCAGGTATACCCTTCGTTATACGAGGAAATGTTTATCAATGAAGAGGATGAAATAGGTAAGTTGCAATCTTAAGGTGATTTTCCCCCAAAATGCAGGGAGCTATGCCAACTCTCTGATGTTAATCTATGTTGGAATTCATTACATGATTTCAAACGTGTCCATTTGTTACGGAAAGTGGACGACACATATGTCTACGTAAGACGCACTCAGCAGTCACTTCATCATTAATTCTAAGTTGTCAGCACGTATTTTCAGAGCCATGAAGCAATATGCTTGGTTGGCAGGTGTCAAAATTGATGAAGGTTTGAGATGAGGTCGGTAAAGTGAATGGCGTGTGCTTTCCTTTCGAAATATGAAAAATGTGACTGTATAAATGCAGTTTTCATTTTTTGCGCATGGAGGAGGGAGTATATATGGCTAGGCTTGTTTTTAATAATATGTAGTCCGTCATAACGAAAAATGTATAGAATGAAATAAAATTCAGTGGCCATTTTATTGATCATGTATATAAAGACAGATTTTGTTAAAAAGAGATGAAACGTCCTATGGAAAAGAAAATAAACTTGAAGATTAATAATTGTAAAACGAAAATAAACATAATGAAGATACGACAATAGAGTAATTAAGGACAAAAACGTTCAAGGCCAACGGGTTTCGAAATAAGGTCCGTGAAATGTGATTCCCGTACCACAGCACTGAACTGCCCTCAGACACAGGCGTAGTGTTTCGTACTTGACACCACACCATGTTTTTATATAAAAAATAATGTTTTTTGTTTGTTTGTTTGTTTGTTTGTTTGTTTGTTTGTTTGTTTGTTTGTTTGTTTGTTTGTTTGTTTGTTTGTTTGTTTGTTTGTTTGATCGTATTCTATAAGACTAAGACCTACTGCACCGATTTCGCTGAACATTTCATACTTTGTTCTTATTACTTCTGAGTGCGTTATGGAAGTGGTTTTACATGTTAAGTCCTCACTATTCCCTATATATAGGGCCTTTGGCACATCACAAGAGGCTAATATAGGCGAAATATCGAATCTTCCATACAAGGACGAGTCAAAGCTCATTTGAAGCTTCGCGATGCGAGGAACAAACATCGGCATGTCCCTAAGGGACAAGGAAACCACAATTTAAGGCCCTAAAATCAACCGTTTTCTAGATATCGGTACCTCAGTACCCCAGCTCTAGGAATCGGGTGAAAAAGTGACCCGCCGTAACCATGGCAACGTTAAATTGAGTATTCTAGATTATCGACGCTGAGATGAGCTATAACAAAATTATAGATATAGCACCACGAGAGATACGGTTACTGAATCCACATCTCCATACTCTTATCACTACGTTGTCGTAGGTAAATGCCATTATAGAATGTCTCATTTACAGGAATACGATCAGACGTGTTGTATCAAACACCTTCATAATGCTCATTTTACAAACCTTTATTCGTCCGACATATTATTCATCTCCCAGCGGTATGGGTCATGAGAAGGGGTGGAAAAGAATAATACCCAAAATGGCCTATATTATCGATAAAGTCCAGTATTAGTATCGATCCATATTTTTCGAGGTTGCTGAGATGAACTGCGGCAAATTTATGGATATAGCACCACGATACTCACTTCCCGAATCAAGATAGTGCTCAATTCATGAACTTTTATTCGACATACACATTATTCATCTCCCAGCGGCATGAGTCATGAGAAGGGGTGGAAAAGAATAATATCCATAATGACCGAGGTTAACGAAAAAGACCAACATTAGTGTCCATCCATAGTTTTCGGGGTCGCTGAAATGAACTGTGGAAAATTTATAGATGTAGCACCATGATACTCACTTCCTGAATCAGGTTCAGAAATACAATGATCTTCAATATACCTTTCCTACATCAACAAGATATGAAAATAAGTACATAGTAACGTCTGAGTTGTGATTTTGTACATCATTATTTGGTCCTCCCACATATTATATGGACCTTATCTCACACAAAATAGAATTATTATTATCGATGCCGATCAATGTAAGTTATATTTAATGGGAATTTTCCAGTGTAAACAGTAATTTTTATATTTCTTAAGTGAATCAACAAACGATATTTTAGGTTGTCATTTATAATCGCACTAACATCGGAACTGTTCAGTCTCCTTGAGTTTCGCAAGGAGGCCATTTTGCAACTCCCCAATGTAAATACAGCGCTTGGTATACGTTTTGAAGAATGCCTGCCTAAACTCAGTGATGATAATAATCAGAAGGCCATGGGTTCTCTAAAGTCTAGGCATTGCAGTAGAATTGCAAAGTACTTAAATTCTTCCCATATAACTTTACTTTCGCTAGGTCATTTTGCACCTTCCCAATGTAAACACTGCGCTTTATATACGTTCCGAAAAATGACTGCCTAGCTTGCTGATAATAAAATTCAGGAAGCGGTGGATTCTCTATAGTCTACGCATTGCCCGAGAAACAAAAAGAACTTAAATTCTTCCGTTAAGACGCATTATTCTTGGAGATAACATTATGTCGGAACACTTCGGACATACGAGTACAACAGAAAATCGCGACAATTGACAATGGGCGAAACACTGTTAACTTTTGACGATTAAGTTTCCTAAATTTTATTTCTAGCTATCTCAATCGGAAGCCATATTTTGGTCATGCTAGCCCGGGAGGGCAATATAGCAAGTGGAGATGCAATTCTCATCTAGTACGTCGGCACTGCATTGCGCTTATCACACGTATGGCTTGCAGTGGTGTCGGAGGACTCACAATTCTCTTTTTCGTCGGCCGGGTGACGCCTCACCTATAATTTCGCAACCCGCTGACCATAATAAAGCACAGCGGCTGGCACCGAGATGGAGGTCGGCCTTCCCTCTACCTACACTTGCCTCGTTTGTGATGTCCACCTCGACATTCTGGAAGAGGATATTCTCACTGCCCTTCGACCATCTGGAGTCCCCTGCGCTTCCCGGCTCCTCGCCGGCCCAGGACCGTCAGACGTAGTACTGCTCTATTTGGCCTCTTCAGCGGACCGGGACCACATCATTCATCATGGAGCACTGATCAACAATCGTCTTCATTGTGTGGTAGCTACGCCCCCAAACATCATGGCACAGCTTCCCGACAGCTACCAAGAAACTCCTCCATCAGTCACTTCGTTTCCAGCAACAACACCTCCTTCATACCGCTCACCACCTCTACCTTCGCCTCCTCACTACACCTCCCCTGTCATTACCATCATCACTACTACTACCACCACTTCTACCCACACCTCCCCTAACTTTCCTCTCACAACTTCCGTAATGTCCCATCCTTTTTCCCTTATGACGTTTCCTCCCCCCGCTTCTCTTTCCCCTGCTCAAAATCCCGCTCAGCTCCAGCCGTCGGCCGAGGAAACTACAGCACGTCGCCTATCATCGCTACCACCACCGCCAGAATAACAGCCAACTTCCAGCTGCGTCGTCTGTGGGGTAGACCCTGGTCTTCCTTCTGACCTCATCGCCCATACCCTTCGCCAATCAGGACTCCCGGTACAACGCGCCTCCCGAATCTTCAACGCCGATGGACCTACATACCTGCTGCGGCTCCATCTACCGACGACCGAAGATGTTCACCGCCTCGTCCATCATGGCTTTTACCTCCACGGCCGTCACCACCGCGTTGAACATTCCCGCTCTCCTTCCCAATCCTTGAATCGACCACCCTCACCTCGTCGACGTCCCCGGCCTACCCCTCCTCCCCAATCTGCTACTTCTAATCACCATTTCCCCCACCTCCATCCAGTTCCTTTTTCCCACATCTGCTGCCCTCCGACAATCTTCGCCTTCTCCTTACGTCACTTACGCACGTCTCCTGCTTTTATGACCTCTTCGCTCTCCACTTTTTCCCTAGCACAACTCTTTAAATCTAGTTTCTCTGTATAGCTGTATGATTCACTTGTATTTTACTTAATTCATAATATACTAATAAAAGCATACTGTAGGTATCATTACACCTCACTTAGCCAAGAGCCCTCTCCCTCCCATATTTTTTTCACATCACCTTCTCCCAACTCCCACTTTCCACACATCTCCTCCTCCCCGCCCAAGCTCTCGGCCAGAGGGAGGGCGTAACCCTTCAGGTAGCCCGCCCCACCCGTTCAGGGTGGGGAATGAAAACTTTATCGCACGCACAGTGGTGTCGCTACCGGCGTGCTAGCCGGCCAGTGTCTTGGAAAAGGTGCAGTATCCAACTGATGAGCCCATGCCGCACTCTGGGCGAAACACTGGTAACTTTTGACGATTGAGTTTCTTGAATTTTATTTCTAATTAATTGACTTAATTCTGAAGTATCACATTTATCGTGAAACTAGATGCTGCATGTACGCGACTGAATGACAGAAGAGAGGACCTCCACATGCTCATATTCTCATTTGGCCCAAAACGAAAATACAGGCAGCTCAAAGTGATAATGTCATTTCTGCAGAAATTCCTAATCCTGAAGATGATAGACTGCTATTCGATATTGTGACGAAAAACATGGTGCATGGACTATGCGGAGCAATTAATCCACAATCCCGTTGCATGGTAGATAACAAATGCTCGAAAAAGTTTCCCAGAAACTTTGATCATGAAACACGCACTGTTGATGACGGGTAGCCTCAATACAGACGCAGAAAACCAGAAGATGGAGGTCGGATAACAACAACCGTAATGAGAAGTTGAAGTTGAAATCAACAATCGATGGATTGTGCCATATTCTCCTTTCGTATTGAAAGCATTCAAAGCTCATGTTGAATATTGTCATTCTGTAAAATCCATCGAGTATATATGCAAATATGCCAACAAAGGCAGCGATATGGCATTATTCAGTATTGATAGAACTGATGCGCGCAACGATGAAGTTACTCAATTTCAAACAGGTTGATATATCAGCAGCAACGAAGATGTTTGGCGTATTCTGAGTTTCCAAATTCACAGTTGACATCCCAAAGTTGTTCATCTCAGTGTTTAACCGCGGAACACATCCTTTCGGAGTGCGTGGATCTGGCCGATCTTCGCCGTAATCTAAAACTCCCGAGTGCCATTTCTCTCATCCTAAGAGATGACGAGCAATCAGCAGATCTCGTCATCTGTTTTATGAGGGACAGTGGCTTTTTTATATCGTGTGTAATAATCTATTTTGTATTAGTCAATTTTTGTTAACCACGCTTTTATCCCAATTAGTCTCTTTTAGTTCATGATTGCGTATTTTAATGTATTAGTTTAACTTCTTTTACCTCTGTACTTCAAGGCAATGCCTTATTCCATTGTAATAAATATTTTCTATAATTTTGTTAGAAAATAAGGCATTGCGAATTAGATCCACTGATTAATCTCATAATCATTCTCCATCATCATTTATTTTAATTCTATTCAGTGGATATATTTTAACATTTTAATTATCATGTCCTTTCGTAACATCTCGTATCGTTAGGGGCGGATGACCTAGCTGTAAACAACAGGCATCATCATCTCAGTGTTCATCTTGAAAATGGATGAAGGATCCATTTCACGGCAGAATCTGCACGAGACGTTCTTGCTGAACCAACTAACACAACACCTACAGCATTTTTTGCGCTTTGTGAAGAAGATGTATTTGCCAAAACATTATTGTAAGCAGATGTTCCAAAGTACTATACATGGAATGCTACATCTAAGAAATTCCAACGACGTAAGCAAGGCATGGGTGTTGAAGGCTATCAAACTCTGAATTCATCGGAAGCGTTGAGCCGTGTTTACACAGTACATCCAAATAATACCGAGTGTTACCATTTGAGAACGCTGTTGGTTAGTGTCAAAGTCCTACATCATTTGCAAATTTGAGAACGGTCGATAGCGTAGAATGCCGGACGTACAGAGAAGTTTGTCAAAAGCTTCATTTGCTCAAAAATGACAAACACTGGGAAACAACATTGACGATGCATGTGCCAGCTGTCATCCGCGAAAAATTTGAACATTATTGGCAATCATTTTAACCACATGTTCGCCACCCATTCCTAAACATTTGTGGGAAAACTTCAGAGAAGATTTGAGCGAAGATATTTTGCATCGTGTTCGTACCGTTAGCAATGACAATTCCATTGAATTTTCGGAAAATAATTTCAATCAATCTCTGATTGAAATCGAAGACATATGCTTAACCATCAACAACAAAGATCTCATTCAACGTGGCATGATTGCGCCACAACGTTCTGAATTTACACTTTGTGATCACGATTTAACAAGAGAACAGTAGTACAATGCTAATGATTTGCGTGTAGTTGTCGAAGCAAATGAACAACTTTTCTTTGCGGAACAAAATTTGGTCTACGACACAATCATAAATACCGTGTCAAGTGGCAGAAATGGTCTGTTTTTCGTTGATGCGCCTGGCGGCACTGGAAAAGCGCTTGTCATCGGCTCAATACTGGCTCACGTTCGATCTCAAATTGGAATTGCTTTGGCTCTTGCTTCATCAGGTATTGCAGCTACGTTATTAGATGGTGGACGAACAGCACATTCGGCGCTCAAATTGCCATTGGATATGAATTTCCCGCAAGCTCCAATATCTAAAATTTCAAAAGGATTTGCCACGACTAAAGTTCTGAAAATTGTCAAGGTCATTGTTTGCGACGAATGCACTATGGCTCATCAGAAATCACTTGAAACACTTGAAGATTTACGATGAAATACACAACCGGTCCTTGGCGCTCTCATGTTTAGACAAGGTCTTCCAGTGATACTACATCAACACCAGCTGATGAGCTGAATGCTTGCCTCAAAGCATCGCATCTTTTTAGTCAAGTGCGAAAAATCACATTGAAATCCAATATGCGCGTACATTTGCAGCTCGATGCGTCGGCACACACATTTTCGAAACAGTTATTGAACATTGGTGAAGGAAAAGTACCAGTTGATGCTACCACGAAATAATGTATTTCATTTCCATAACTTTTGCGTCATTGTGCCATCCATCGAACACCTCATTCAGAACGTTTTTCCGCAAATTACCACTAAAAATCGGCCTCCCAATAATTCTCGTGTGGAACACTAATCCACCCCCATTGTGTAATGGAACAAGTCTCGCTGTGAAAAACTGATGCCGAATGTCATCGAGGCAACTGTTCTTAACGGAATGTCGAATGGAGAAGGTGTCCACTTCTCTAAGTTTCCGGTTGCTACCAGAACTGATGGGAATGACTTCAAGCTGGTAAAGTCTATTTCGTTTAGTAGGCACATAGAAGGTGTCTGCGGCGAACTGGAAGGTCTGAAAAAAATGCGCAACGGTAGTGTGTTGTTAAAGAAGCGCACTACCGTGCAAGCTCATAAGTTGCTCAAGTGCGACCGCTTTGGCAATATTCCCGTCAAAGTTGAGGAGCACAACATCTTGAATATGGTTCGTGGACTTAACATCCACCGCGATCTCATCTTGAACACTGACGACGAGTTGAAGAAGGGCATGACGCACAGTGGCGTGACGATCGTCCGGTGTATTACGCGCAAATTCAGCAGCGAAGACGTTGCCACGGCTGCGTTCATTGCTCCTTCAAATTGTCAGTGTTACCAGAAAAAGTTAAGGTAACAACATATCGCTGCGGTGTGAGGTCATACATCCCACCTCCCATGCGCTGCTATCAATGCCAGAGGTTCGGTCATAGGGTATCTCGTTGCTCGAATTAGTCTGTATGTACTACATGTGGCAGAGGAGCTCACGGCGCTGAAGAATGCACAGGTACAAAGTGCACTAACTGCCCTGGCGTAGAGTACTGCGCGTCAGTCCCCTCGTCCGTCGACGACGGGATGGATGTCGAGCTTTCATCTACAACTACGGATGTAGATGTTAGTGCTTAGGTTTTAAATCATCTTCCGCTTATAATCTACCACGCTTGCCTTTAAGTCCACACTATGGCACTATTACAGTGGAAATGTAACGATGATTGGCATGTTGATGAGCAGCGCTAGGCCGTTGGTAAGTATTCGGCGAATATGGTCAGAATTCAGGAAACTAATCTCGGACCAGGTCATCATACGGTATTGAGAAATTTTCGACTATACTCGACAGAACGATATTATTCTAACCGGGCTTCCAATGGCTTTGGCAATTTTGTCCGTACTGATACCCACAGTGAACAGGTTCCACTAAGAACCCCGCTGGAAGCTGTAGCAGTTCGCGTTACGCTGCCTGTCATAGCAATAAAGTGTAATGTATATTTTCCACTAGGCCAGCTTCTTTAAATTAATTATGTAACTGATCTTATAGATCAGCTCCCAACTCCATTCAACTTATTGCAGATTTTAACGTCCATCACCCTATATGGGGCTCTGAAAACCTTTACCCCAGGGGAAGAGAGTTGGAAATATTAGGAAGAGAGCTAGATTTATGTCTTGTGAATAGAGGTGAACCCATTCGTTTCAATGTACGTTGCGGCACATACTCTCGCATAGACGGTAGTCTATGCAGCCGAACGCTGGTTTCCCTGTTCTGGTGGAAGACACGCGATGATCTTTGTGACAGTGACAATTTTACCATTGCTCTTACTTTATTGAAACAGACATCCGTCGAGGCTCCTCCTCGATGGATTCTTAAACATGGTGATTTGTCAAAGTTCACATTACTAGTTGCCTTTAACGATTGACCATGCGGAGCGTACATGGCGATATAACATACTCTACCCTTCCAGTCTATGATTTTAAGCGCCCACTGTAATTCCAGGGTCGTATACGGGTGATCTCCGGTGATATTAAGAAATAAAATGATCTCATCTGAAATTTAATAAGGAAGGATAAAAGAGAAAAAATAATAAAAAGATCATGAATGAGAACCTTTTTTGCAAACCAATTTATTTAAAGCTTTGGCAGAACGGCAACGAAAAATCTATAACAACAATAAAAGAAAAAAGGTCATTAAACAACTCTCACAAGGTCAACTGAATCCCATTAATTATTCATCCAATTTACGAAATCGAATATCATTTTCCAATAAGCACAAATGCTTCGCCTTTTAAATTTATTAAGTTGGCTTATTTCAAATTTAATTCAGTTTCACTCATTAAAACTCTGTCTTAAAGACAACACTCTTCTTTAATCTCAAACTCCTAAGAAAAATACGTATCGAGTGGTTCAAACGTCATTATATTGTTTGATGGCTACATATTTTACGGTTTCGTTATTCATTTTAATTACCTTATTGTGTTTCATTATTAAGTTACTGAACATTATTTCTAAACTAAAGTTGACCTCTACTAGCTTCATAAGTTATTTTAAGTTACATCAATCAAATGATTAAATTACATTTTATCGAATCAAATCAAATGATTAAATTGAATGTTATTAAATTAAATCAAATTATTTAATTATCGAATTATTAAATATCAAATGATTAAATTCGTTAATTCCATTCAATCGTTAGATTTCCAATTTATTAAATCAATATATTTTTGCTGATTCTCATCTACAATAACTACGACGAATGGATGTGGTCCAAAGATGTACATCCGGTCTAATTACCATATATACGTACATACATACATACATACATACATACATACATACATACATACATACATACATACATACATACATTTTCCTTAGGGTAGACACTTATGCCTTCCGGCATTCAGTCTGCAAGCCTATTTGAATTAACTAATCACATCCACAATCTTCATTTATTCCCACATTTATCATCATAAAATCATGAAAACTGGGTGTAACTTCCGCCACCTTGGTCACGTTTTACTTCTTCCCATATCCATACTGCCGAGCCCAACTATTCTCCTCCATTCACCTCATATGACCCCACCATCAAAGCCGGTTTATACCTACAACTTCATCCACTGAGCCTTTATCTCCCTTCCTCCTGCCATTGCTTTTACCTGTTTTCATCACCAAATATTGTCGCTACTTACATTTTCCTTTTGCAAGTTTTTTTACGTCGCACCGACACAGGCAGGTCTTACGGTGACAATGGGGCAGAAAACATCTAGGAGTGGAAAGGAAGTGGCCATGTCCTTAATTAAGGTAAGCCCCAGCATTTGCCTGGTGTGGAAGTGGGAAACCACGGAAAACCATATTCATTCTGTGTCATAAAGTATTTTAATGCAGTACTCAAATTGAAAACAACAAAACCCGATTTTCATATCTAAAATCAGTTCTTCTCTATAACGAAATGTCAATAATATTTTTAATTGTTTTGAGTCCCACTTCTACGGTTTTAGGAGATTCTGAAATGCTAAATCTTGTCCCATAGGAGTTTCGTAGGCCTAATATTGGTAAATCGATACGAATTTGGCGTATTTGAACACTTCCAAATACCATTACACCGAGCCAGGGTCAAACTCGCCAACTTGAACTCAGAATACCACCGCTTAACATTTTAAAACAATAAGCCGGGCTAGCTTCTTTTTTTCCTAGTGGATTAACGTCGCACAAACACATCAACCGTTTTCTGCGACGGAAGGATGGGAAAGTGCTAGGATTTGGAAGGTAGCGGTCGTGGCCTTATGAAGGTACAGCTCCAATATTTGCCTGGTGTGTTAATGCGAAACAACGAAAAACAATCTTCAGGGCTGCCGACGCTGGGATTCGAACCCACCATCTCCTAGCTACGTGAACCTAACCGCACGGTCAACTCGCTCGTTGAAGATGATGTATTTTCTATCACACTGTGCGTACATCGTGGAAGAAACTGCATGCGTTTTAAGGAAGACCTTCGCTTATTAAAACTGGTACGGCTAATCATCGTTTCAAATTAAGGTTGATATACAGCAAACAATTGAACTGCATCTGCAAGCACCACGCGTAATATATGCTTGCTATAATATAACACAGAGCTTGTTTTCGATAACCTAACAGTTAAACAGAATGTAAAACGAATGTTTAGTTAGATTATCATCTTTAAATCATCAACACGATAGGTAAAACGGTTCGCTAGTATTTTATTCTCGTTACGTCACTACAAAATTCACATTTCAATGTAAATTAATCGAAGTGTCCATCAGCAGCTCATCACATCAAGGGCTGGGCGTGAACTAAAATAAATAGAAATACCGATTGATTGATTCTACCAGTCCCATAGCATGTACAGTACATTCGTGTGACATTCATACTGCAGTGATAATAATAATAATAATAATAATAATAATAATAATAATAATAATAATAATAATAATAATAATAATAATAATAATAATAATGGCTTCTGGTGTGAGTTCCTGGAAGTCACGTCCTAGTTCGTGAACCATGGGCAACGGCTGAGTGGTCTAGTACGTGGTCCTAAGTTTCGGGATACCAGTTGCAATGGAATGGGAGTGGGCACCTCCGACATATTGTGAGTTATTCCATCCGTGTGCTCAAGGCGGCTAGGACAATACAATCCACCAGTGGTCCCCAACCCATTAGAGGAGAGCCTCACAGGGACTATGTGTAAATAAGGGTAGCATCCTGCTTCACAGAATTTTTAACTTACGTCCCATTCCCATTTAAAAAGCGACGGACTCCTTGGAAGCAACTTGGCCAACGAAACGGAATTCGATGGGAAGCTGTCTATATTAATAGGTTTTATGGAAATAAGGAAGAAAGAAAGTAGAACTAGCTGAGTCAACAAAGCGGATACATGTGGTTGCGTTACGAGTTAATGATATTCGGGTAATGAGAGGTAACTAAGAAGAGAGAGAAGATTATAAAGTGTTCTTAACAGGTGTTAAAAAGAGAAGGCCAAAGTGTGGGGTAGGAATACTATTTCACGCAACAGTTTCTCTTAGACACGTAAATGAGCGAATGATGTGGGTAGGTTTGGCATTTGGAGGAATTAGAACGATCATTTTCTCAGGGTATTTACCATGTGAAGGTGCAGATGAGGATGAAGTTGACAAATTTTATGAATCATTGAGTGGCATCGTAGGATGGGATAATGCTAAGGGGCGATTTTAATGCGAGAGTTGCAAATAAAACTGAAGGATACGAAAAGGTGACTGGTAAATGTTGGCAATAGGCAATGTGAATTGGAACCGTTTGCTGGACTGTCACTGCTAGTATGTGAATAGCAGTTACGAATACATTCTTAAAGCGAACGGCTATGCACAACTACACATGGGAGTGTGGGGGCACCCGATCCATAATAGACGATATCTGAACCGACTTTGAATTCAGGAAATCTGTTAGGAATGTGCGACCACTGTCTGATCTGAAGTGAACTAAGTATCTCTCACCGAGGGTAAAGAAAGTGAAGTATGTCTCTAGGCGAGTAAGGGTAGAAAACCTCCTGGACGCCTTAGTGAAAAGTTCCAAACAACGGACAGTAAGCAAGTTCAGGATATAGAAAGAGAATGGGTGGCATGCAAGGATGCTGTAGCAGAAACAACAAGGGAATGCTTAGGAACAACTCTGTGTAAATATAGAAAAATCGGACACCTTGGTGGAATAATGAAGAGAAAGAGCAGCTTTTAAAAGGAAAAAGAAGGAGTATTAGAAATGGCTCCAAACAAGGACTGACGCAGACAGGGAATTGCACATTAGATGAAAGAAATAGAGCTAAACAAATACGTGTTGAATCCAAGAAGAAGTGGAAAGATTTTGGTAATATCCCGGAAAGGCTAAGTTAAGCACCAGGGAAATCTTTCTGGACAATAATAACGAATCTTAGAAAGGCAGCGGTAGAGTGTCGGCCTCCGGATCCCAAGATAGCGGGTTCAAACCCGGCAGAGGTAGTCGGATTTTTGAAGGGCGGAAAAAAGTCCATTCGACACTCCATGTCGTACGATGTCGGCATGTAAAAGATCTCTGGTGACACATTTGGTGTTTACCCGACAAAATTTATTAAATCTCAGCCATAGACGCCCAAGAGAGATCCGGTTTACTCGGTCTGCCATCTAGTGGGGGCCTAGAGTAAAACGGAACGTCGAAATTGACGAGCAGACAGCCAGATGGCGTCAAATTGAAATGTCTGCACACGGTAGCTGAGGCCATACGATTATGATTATTATTATTATGGGAAAAAGGAAATGAACAGTGTTTGGGGTAAATCAGGTGAACTCGTAATAGATCCCAGGGAATCTCTGAACAGGTGAAAGGAATATTTTAAAAATCTTCTCAACGTAAAGGGAAATCTTCCCTGTAACGTCGCGAACAGCCCAACTCATGGGGCGGAGGACAATTATGTTGATGAAATTACGCTTGATGAAGCGAAAAGAATTGTAAATAAACTCAATTGTCATAAAGCAGCAGAAACAGATGAAATTAGACCTAAAATGGTCAAATGTACCGGGAAAGCATGACGAAATGGCTTCACAGAGTATTATTAGCATGGAGTGTTAGAAAGGTATCTTCTGATTGGGCAAAAACAACAGTTGTACATATCTGTAAGCAATGGTCCTGGAAGAATTGCAACAATTATCGAGATATCTAATTAATCAATATACCAGGGAAGGTGTTCACAGGCATTTTGGAAAGGAGGGAGTTCAGAAGTTGAGAGAAAGTTGGATGAAAACCAGTGTGGTTTCAGACAATAGAGGTGCTGTCAAGATCATATTTTCAGTATGCCCCAGGTAATTAAAAAAAGCTACGAGAGAAACAGACAGATATGTTTCGTAGATATCGAGAAGGCATATGACAGAGTACCGACGGAAAAAGTAATCGCCGTACTGGGGGACTGTGGGATTAAATTTAGATTATTCAAATCATTCGAACGCATTTATTTTGATAACTGGACTACAGTGATAATTGATGGTAGAATGGGTTTTTGGTTCAAGATTCTTACAGGGGTTGTACAAGGCTGTAATTTTTCACCTTTGTTGTCCATATTTTACATGGAGTATCTGCTGAAAAGTATTAAGAGGTAGGGAGGTATTCAGTTAGGGAAAAACGTAGTAGTGACAACCTAGTCTTAATGGCAGATTGTGCCGAAAGCCTGCAGTCTACTGTCTTGGAACTTGAGAATAGGTGCAATGAGTATGGTATGAAAATTCGCCTTTCCAAGACTAAATTGATGTCAGTAGGTAAGAAATCCAAGAGAACTGAGTGTCAGATTAAGGTTACTAATATGGAACATGTAGACCATTTCAAGAACTTAGGATGTGTGTGTTTTTAATTTACAAGTTGCTTTACGTCGCACCGACACAGTTAGTATTTACTGCGACGATGGAATAGGACAAGGTTAGGAGTGGGAAGGAAGTGGCCGTGGCCTGAATAAAGGTACAGCCCCGGCATTTGTCTGATGTGAAAATGGGAAACCAAAGAAAACCATCTTCAGGGCTGTCAACATTGGGGTTCGGACCCACTCTCTCCCAAATGCAGGCTCACAGCTGCGCACCCCTAAACGAATAGCCAGCTCGCTCGTGATGCGTTTTCCCCCGGGATGGTAGTATAGTAAGTGCGACTGAATCAAGGAGCAGTAGAGTTAGTGAGTTCGCAGTTGCGATCAACAGTATTCTGTAAGAAGGAAGTCAGCTCTCGGACGAAACTATCTTTACAACGGTCTGTTTTCAGACCAACTTTTCATTACGGCAGTGAAAGCTGGACGGACTCAGGTCATCTTATTTATAAATTATTATAGAATAAATTATTATAAATTAGAAGTGACCGACATGAAGGTAGCTTGAATGACTGCTGACACAAATATGTGAGAACAATGGAAGGAGAGTACTCCGAATGGTGAGATAGACTAAGTTAGGATTGAACTCGATGGATGAAACTGTACGCATCGGCTTCGGTGGTGGGGTAATGTTAGGCGAATGTAGGAGAATAATGGACTCTCTTTTGGAAGGTGAGTGGTAGAGGGAGACCGAGACGACGATGTTTGGACTCCGTTTCTTAACGATTTAAAGATAACATGTATACAAATGACCAAGGCCACAGAACTAATTGAAAATAGAGTATTGTGGTGGTGGTTCTTAAATTCACAGATGCTTGCGGACTGAACGCTGAGAGGCACAGCGGTCTATAATGGAGATGAATGTACGATATATATAAGGATGATGACGATGTTGATAATAATAATAATAATAATAATAATAATAATAATAATAATAATAATTATTATTATTATTATTATTATTATTATTATTATTATTATTATTATTATTATTATTATTATTATTATTATTATAACAATGTTTTTATCCTAACGTTCCTTCAGTTGATATAGGTTTTAAGAAACGCCATGGTGTAGTAATTTTTTCCCGCAAAAGTTAGTTTACTTGTCGGAAGCCAAAGACATGGAGCTGCTTCTTTTAAAACACCCCGAAATACCTGAGGCGGAATCGAATTCATAAATCTAGGAATAGGGACGACAAATGACGTACTCCGCTACAGGGATTGGCTAGAACAGATGAATTTCATGTTTTATGATCAGGTAAGGTAGAATTATTGCGGTCACTAGTCAAGTGTATTTCCAGAGTTTCTAGAAACTCATTATTATAGTCGTCTTCTGAAATTGGTTTTCGGTATTATTTCGCCATGTATTTATTGAAATATATATGTAGTATTTGATATTTTACTTGGATATTAATTGTGAACTGACTTGCTGAAGTGAACTTATGCATGTGAGACGAACATAAAATCCTAGTTTCCGAGTGAGAGAAATTAACTGTATGCAGTTAAAGTCCTTATTCCGGCCGAAAATTGAAGCCGGGACACTCTAAACCGAACGCCAGTACGCTGACCATTCAATTAATTAATTAATTTAATTAGTGACCAGGACTTTTAATTGATTAATATTCCTTCTGTTTGTAAGATAGTGGGTTCTTGAGTGCATTTTAAGTGCGATAACTTCACCTGATCGACTTCCTGCACCCTCCTGTAGATGGGAAATGCATATGAATACACACTCGGTATACCCTGCCGCTCGTAAGAAGCAACTAAACAGGCGACCTAGACACGGAAATGGATTCTGGCTTTCGCACCGCGTATTGCACCCCCTATGGAAGGGAAGGGCTGAATACATCCACAGGTAATCCCTGCCTGTCATAAAAGGCGACTAAAAGAGTCATGTGGCCATCGGTCCCCTCGTTATATTTCATCTTTTTTTAGGGTTAGTTGTAGACCGAATCAAAATGTTATGTGCATGGCGCTTGGGGAGGGGCTTCTTACGTGTGTCATTATGCTCGAAAGCCCAGACGGTATACCCCAGTGCAGTCGGGTGGGAGCGCCATGTACTCAGCAGTAGTATCCACCTGACAACGCAGGTCCCCGCACAGCCAGCTGCCAGAAGGACATATTATCATTATTAATTATTTGTTAATGTTTTACATATACTTATTACTCTGTATATGCCACTAGATACATGCTTTAGCGAGTTATTTGAAGAAGGGAGTTCTAGTTCTCATTGCCTCAGTCAGTCCGTATTAGGCGCTGTCCAACTTTGGAACTTGAGCAACATCTACTCTGACGGGGTGGATGTTGCATTACGCGCAGAGTCAAAGCTGAAGACGTTGCCACGGCACAGTGGGTAATTTCTATCATACAGCCGGCCAAAAATAATATTTTCAACCCTTGCCTTTGGTGCGCATTGTCTGTGAGTCGTGTTTATAAGACTCTTGGGTACAGTAATTAAGTATTGAAAAGTCGCGCTGTCTGATTATCTATTCTCACCGACGGCCTAAAGTGGCTCTCCTCCGTTAGAGCATCATACTCGGGCGAGGAGAGCGCGCAGTTATTATTATGTGAGGGCTCAGTAAAGACATCAGAACTAAACATTTCTTTAGCTTGCAATATGATTATATTAGATGAAGGTAGGCATTTTTATATAGCATTTTCTGAAAATTACAATATTATTCTCCGAAATGTGCACTTAAAATTTAGGTACACGGTGTCCAAGCGCTATCTAATTATACAAATTTGAGTTGACTTTCAAAATGGATTGCCTTTGATTTCCGCAATATAAAGTCTTTTGGATGATTTACCTATACGTTAATGAATAGAAAACTGTGACTTTTTGCTGCGACCAGGCGCGACCATAACAATAATTAATTTTTTTCAGAAGCCATGTACTCTGTAACCCGGAGATCGGTTTTTGAGCTGTTGAGGAACAGCACGGAATATAAGCGGAACGATGATACTGCGAATGTTGCAATTGAACATTTAGGCTTTGAGGATTGTTCCGAGGATACATCCAAGTCAATAAGGAAATCTGTCAGTACCTTGTGTGCTAAAATTTGATCACGCTGGACAAAATATAGAAGAAAAGGGACAAATTGCTGAAGTAAAATAAAAGTTGGTTCGAGCAGAGAATGAGCCTTGCAGAAGGACGTGCACCACAACAATGTCAGGATGAGCCTGCAATTAGCCTACCATAGCTCATTCCATGTTAAGAAAACAGTATTGCTCTTATGACAACAGGGTTGCCATATCGAACGGCTCCCCTCAACGCCATCACGGGAAAACGACGGCACATACATTTGAGAAATTCAGTATGTAAGTTCAAGACAAAAGGCTGAAGAAACTAAGCTACAAATTACTTTTATGAACTGAAGGGGAGACGTGGGGTTTACAGGGGCCACTTTTGGTAAATTACGGCACATAAGAAACCTCAGCACTGAAATATAAGGCAAATTGCGAGAGAAAATAGACAAATAATTTTATGGACTTGAGGGGCGGGTGATGTATTTAATTGCATTTAATAAATTTATCCAGACAACAAAAGCTAGAAAAAAGACGCAGTAAATAAATACTGCAGATGACTACAAAAGATCACAGTATTAATGTTAAAGAAATAAATCACACACGTAGGCTTATCGCATAACTGTCGTTCAACACAATACATCTACGCACTGATTTAAAGCCTAAAATACACACGCAATAAATAAATACTGTAGATGACTTCACTACAGAAGTTCAGGGAGGAAACGCGTCTATTGGTCGATATCCGAAGCAAAGTGCTGGCAATACCAATGATGGAAACCGCTAGAAGATTCTTCAGAGAGGCTTCCACTTCTGCGGATATTACTGGAGCAGATATAAATTTAATAAACCATCTACGTGCCATCGTAGAAACTCTTTCGTGTGGGTATGCCATTGATAAAGTGACATTTGGCATGTACGCAAAGGAAACTATAGAATTGTACTTACAAAAATACAAATAATTAGTACTACATACCTGTAACTTTGCACAAACTCTTGGGTCATGGCACTGTATTGTACCTGTTGGACATCTCTCCGAGGAATCCCAGGAACCAGGAATAAAGATAATAGGAAACCTTCCAGAAAGACACAAATACTGACCTTTTCCATAGGCTGCTTAAATCATCGGACCCTTATATTACCAGCTGAGGGAAATCAAGGAGGAGGAAGTTGATTCCGCTTTCACGAGAAGTGCTCAACTTACTGTCTGAGCCTCCTGTATCTGGTTCTGCCGAAGGAGATAATGAAAGTGACGATAGCGATTCTGATGTAACTGCATCTAATGAATAAATTGTTTGGCAAGTACATGTATTCCTGTATCTGTTTTTAAACATTCTAAACAGCATGTACCACTATCTACTTAATTTCTTAAAGCTAAAACGAAAAATGATTAAAATTACAAAGATTACTCATTCTATTCCTGGCGTAGTAATTTGTTCTTTGTACTTGATTGACCACACACTTAATTATCTCCAATAATAACAGTTACATACTAAGTTTTATGTAAATCGGTCCATTAGTTTCCGAGATACGATTTTTGGCCGGCTAGATTCCTGAAATTACGCACTGTGCACGGGTGCGTTCATTATCTGCTTCAAATTATCAGTGTTGCCGTAAAAAGTCAAGGTTAGAACCTATCGTTGAGATGTGAGGCCGTACATCCAGCCTCCCATGCGCTGCTGTGGTTCGAATCAGTCTGTGTGTGATACATGTGGAAGAGAAGCTATTGGCGCGGAAGAGTGCATGCCCTAGAACAAGTGCACACTAACTGCCCTGGTCTTCAGTCTCCTCGAGATAGGAACTGTACGGCATATCTCAGTGAGAAGGAGATCCAACAGCTCAGACACTGGATGGTCTTTTCTGCCAGGAAGCGCTCCGTAAGTTCAATTGTATTAATCCACCTGCCATAATAATATACTTCAGCACGACATCACAGAATCTACCAGGTTCGTTGATTACTTCGGCAGCGCCTGTGCAGAGCGCTGAGCACAAGGCGGCTGTTGCTCCTGAGAACGAAGCCGCGAAGGGTAAAAGCTCGAAGGTTGGAACCACCCAGCCTTCGACCACAAAGAAGCCTTTGCCGGCTTTGGATTCCCAGCCTGCAGGGGATACTAAGTCTCCTTCCCCATAGAATTCGGCGATAGTCGCACCCAAGTCGGCGAAGGCGGCATCGTCGACCAGGTCTGGGTAATCACCGCCCAGCCCGTCTAAACAAGAAAAGAAGGCGGGGAAGATGGAGGCCCATTACCAGACTGTCGCTCACTCCTCCTGCGAAAGGGAAATCATGTCCTCCATCTGGAGGGTATGCAGCAGCGTCAGCAGGTCCATCCGCTCCGAAACCTGTGCGCTCCCCTCGTAAGGGGAAAGCTCACCATCGTAAAGCGTCGAAGATCTCGTCGTTAATCACTCAATTTGCTGACGGGGAGATGGACGCAGAGAATCATCCCCATACACGGATGTAGGTGTTTATGTTATTGTTTAAGCTAAGAAGCGTCTCACCACTTGCATCCTAAATAATTCTCAAAATTCCACACTATGTCATTGTTACAGTGGAATTGTAAGGGTTATGACAGGCATTTTACAGTTGTGCTAGCTAATCAGTCAGTTCGCGGCTAGTATAGTTTGTATTCAATAAACAAATCTCAGATCAGGTCATCGTACAGTCTTGAGAAATTTTAGACTATACTCGATAGAACGAGATAATACTAACCGGTTCCCGGAGGCGTTGGAATTTTTGTTCGCTCTGATACCTACAGCGAAAAGTTTCTAGTATGGACCCAGCTGGAGGTTGTAGCGGTACTTGTTTCTTTGCCTATCATAACTACAGTTTGTAGTGTTTATTTCCGACCAGGCCAGCCTCTTAATATCTATTATGTAATTGACCTTATAGAACAGCTCCCACCTCATTTCCTCCTGTTGGGTGAATTTAACGCCCATCACCCTTTATGAGGCTCTAAGGTGACTTGCTCTAGAGGATGGGAGTTGTAACAGTTTATAGGAGAGCCGGATTTGTGCATTTTAAAACAGGAGAACCAACACATTTCAGCGTAGCGAATGATCCCTTCTCGCGCATTGACTTGTGTATGAAGCCGTGCGCTAGTTCCCCTATTTCGGTGGGATGTATACAATGACTTCTGTGGCAGTGACCATTTCCCCATGTTTTAATTTTTTTGAAATAGAAATCCATGGAAGCTCTTCCCTGATGTATTCTTAAACCTGTTGATTGGCCAAAGTTCACATTACTAAAGCAGTCACTATTTCGGAAGGCCCTAGGCCTGGTTTACACCTCGGTAACTCTCGCGACCTTCATCCAATAGTGTGCCGGGCTGAGTGGCTCAGACGGTTGAGGCGCTGGCGTTCTGACCCCAACCTGGCAGGTTCGATCTTGGCTCAGTCCGGTGGTATTTAAAGGTACTCAAATACGTCAGCCTCGTGTCGGTAGATTTACTGGCACGTAAAAGAACTCCTGCAGGACTAAATTCCGGCACTTCGGCGTCTCCGAAAACCGTCTAAGTAGATAGTGGGACGTAAAAACAAGTAATATTATTATTGTGCCGTGGGAAGTCTTCCCCGGCCCCTTGTATTTTATTCACCCTGGCCAGGCTCTCTAATGTTATGTGTAACTTTATATTTGTAACTGTTTCCTTGTATATGTATATATGTTTATGTATTCATTTTCAGCATGCCTTCCTTCCCTTAATAAAGTGTCATTCTTTGATTATTAACTATGGCTCCAGGGGAAGCGGATATCTCCCACTCTGGAAGCGTTTCCCATCTTCTCTTGCCTCCATGTCTTTGGGCCACTTCCCCTGTCCCTCTCGCGTGATCCAATCGTTGTTGACTCGCTCGGCACGAGACCTCGCCCCTTGGGCAATGTCTCGGTTGACCGAACTCTGAGAGTCCACTCTGCTTCTCGTGCGTGAAGGCGAGACATTACGGGCCGGTCCCGTGTGCAGGTCGAACTACGTTCCACTGACATGGAGGTGAGAGTAGTAACCCCCGATATCTCACTATGAAAGGGCATGAGGTGGTTGGACCCCTGTTGGTAAAGAAAAAATCAAGGTGTTAGTTTTGCACAAAACTAATTTGTAATTATCATTTGTAAAAGTCTAGTAGAGCTAATGCTCGTTATTTCTTGTACAGTGTTCCACTTCTGCCGTGGCAGTTTGTTTCATGACGCATGTCGTACCCCTTGTATGGGAATGTTGAAATGGTACAGTTCCTGATTATGAATTGTAAAGCCACGGGTAATGTTATTTGAAGTTCTTTATGGTGAACTGGCAAGGTTCTACGCACCTTCGTATAATGCCAAGTAAAGTGTGCATTAAGTATCATCTGTTGGAAACTAAAAGAGTTTCTTCGCAGTTCTAAGAGCTGTTTAGATGTTGTTATTGTAATCTCCTGCTTACCTTAAGTGTAATAGTTTATTAGATTGTTAGCCATGTTATTTTCTAGAATTATCTGTTGGTAATTGGCAATTATATGAAGTGGGATGTCCTCCTCTTTAGCCTTGTATTAACTGTACTTTTTAATTACCTAGATTACTTTGTGTGACATTTGTAAATTATTATGTATTATACGAGAGTGCTCTCATTACATATTGGATAAAGAGTCTGACAGAGTTTATGATTAAGGTGCGAAGCAATGTTTTTATCGAAACAAAGCAAATTTAAACCATTTATAATAAAGTTTTGGCACTATGATTCGAGTGCTTATCTGTCCAGCCCCATAGGCCCACCACTTCCTTCTCTTTCGATACGCTCGCCATATGGTGGCACAATTATTATGATCATTCAATAGCGTGCAAATAGAAACGCATTCACAATTTCGCTGTGGCGAGGGATGGAGGGCGGGCAACATCGCAGTTGTGAAATGAGTAAGACAGACATAGTCGTCTCTTCTCTCTCTGCGCGGCCAAGGGCCTTCCGAAGTGATGACTGGTATAGCTGTCTTTAACGACGCAAATAGCCGGAGTGTATACAATGTTATGACTTATATCGTTAAAGTTATCTTGCTGCTGCTGAGGAGTCCATTCAATCGTTTTCTGGGACTTCTCGACGAAAACTCGTTCAATGGTGGAACGAAGAATTTGCAGCAGCTATCAAAGAACATAGTCGCACTCATAAACGCTATCGTAGGTAGCCAACTGTGGCCAACTTGCCAACTAGGTCACCAGGGGCGTAACTAACGGGCTCACAGGGCCCGACTTGTGGGGATGCCCACGGGCGCAGGGGGCCCACAAAGCAATTATGTAGTACAGTACACAGTACCTGAATACGTCATTTCGTTTATATTTGAAATGTAGCGAGCGAGCCTATTCTGCGCCAAATTAAATTATGCAATATCAAATAATTTTCTTATTTTCTGTACTGATGTGACAACTAAATATTGCCTTGTTACAGATGTGATTCACGTTGCACATGATATTGGAAATTTCTCCAGAACGTTGCGTATTGTAACAATATATGTGGTGAAATTGCCCACCGTCGGGCGTCAAAATGTGTAAAAAAAAAAGGGGGGTCATAAAGTGATTATCTTTAGATTATTAGAAAAATCTTATGTGAGTGTTGACCGTTACGTGCGTGCCTGGCTTCTAACTGTGGAGCAAGTTTGTGCCATTGGATATTCTACCACAAAGACGTGAAATTTTCTTAAAAATGACAAAATCATCCTCAAGATTTTTAAAATGTAACTAGCTCTAAACGTTAGACCATTGTCTTAAGATTTCAAGATCTAATGGTAATTAAATTTGAGGTAATTTGGAATCACTAGATATGCGCCTATGAGACTGTGCTGTTCTATTTGTTAAATTTTTTTAGGTTATTGTTTGTGCTGGATTTTCTGCTGATTTTGGGGGCGGTTTTTATTATTATTATTATTATTATTATTATTATTATTATTATTATTATTATTATTATTATTAAATTTAATTAAATTATTATATTATCATTAAATTATTAAATTAAATTCATTTCTAATTTTCTTCGTGCTTGTTAATGGGTTTCTAATAGTGCTGTAATTGTGTGTGTTGCCCGAAGTTTTGTAATGGGATCGTTATTTGTGATTTTCTGGAATCTAAATCACACGATACCTCATACACGCATCAGGCCCTGTCAAATGCCTGCTCTATTTAAATTTGATAACAAAGATTTTGGCCATCTGTTTAATGAAATGTAAATATAATTTCATACAATCATCTATGATAGTAATTATTATTATTATTATTATTATTATTATTATTATTATTATTATTATTATTATTATTATTATTATTATTATTATTTACCTTCTATAACGTCGAACCTGTGGAGAACTGAAATTTGTTTGTCGCGATTTATTTTTATAAATCTCATTCGGTTAACGTTCTCAGGTCCCATTCTTCACTCGTTTGCTGTCTTATCCTTTATTATTTGTTGCGTCACTCCTTATCTTATCTCGTGGGTACACATTGATTTTGGTGGCCTTGGCTATTTTTAATAAAATATAGCTTGGCTAGCGACTGGTTTCAGCTTTTGTGTGTCGTTGTTCTGGTTTTAATTATGGGACATTTATATTATTTTATATATTTTATGTTATTTATTGTAATTTAAATTTGATTTATTTATCGGTGTAGTTTAATTTGCTGTTGGAGCCACATTTTGTTTTTGTGCGTGTGTCCGTGTTCTTGTAATTGCTTAATTATTGACGTGGGGATGTATAACAAATTTCAATTTTAAACACGTTTATTTTTAGTTGCGGGCCCGTATTCAGTTTATAAAACAGGAATTAGTTTAAGATAGATGATCATCTATTTAATGGTATTGATCTATGAATTTTCTTTATGGTCCCAGTGATTAATTATAATGTATTTAATAGGTTGCAACCTTTCCAGTGTTCTAATTTTTCGAGGTTTGAAGTAAATATTAATTATTATTAATTAATAATTATTTACGGATATCAATCTTAACTTTACCAAAATTTAAATTCATTTTGATAATCTATGAAGGTATCAACTTTTCAGTATTCTCAGTTTTTTTTAAAAGTGTCCATTTTAATATTAATTAGAAATTTATTAAGTGGTATCTGTTTCTCAAATTTTATTTCTCATTGATTTTATTATTTTTAAAAGATAATTCAATTGTAATTAGTGAAATTATATTTTGTTATTTTTTAAGTAAATATTTTGATTTAACCTTCAATTTCGTATCTTATTTGGTAGTCTTAGTTGCTTTGACCTGGCAAACACTCTCAAATATTAATTTAAGATCCTGCCCTCTTTATTCCTTAATATGTCTGGGCTCTGCCACGTTTTATGCTTGATGCCACTGCTTCAAGGTAAGTAATTTTGTGCTTAATGTTGATTTTGTCATTTCTGTGTATTCATTGTTGTATGTGTCCTTGGGCGTTGAAGAATGAATGAATGAATGAATGAATGAATGAATGAATGAATGAATGAATAACCTTTATTTTCTCCAGATCTGTATAGCAAAAATCCTAATGGATCTATCTCTTCATACGTTTCTTTGCACACTGTCTGTATATGAAAATCCTCTCTTTTATCACCACATAATATACAAACCGTATTATCATTTAACTTAGTACAGCCCTATTCATAAATATTGCTAACATCCACCATATTAAGCCACTTCCTTCTAACCTGTTCACATTAGCTTCTTTCACATTTAATACTTGATGTATCCTCATAAACATACTTAGGGTTGCTCTCTTTCTGCATTCGACCACGAGCGTTTGTTCTACAATGTATCTTGCTCTCTTTATCACGTATCTCTAGTATACACCACTCCTCCTCTCCCATTCTATTTTAGAATAGTCCCCTAAGCTCAGCCTTTCTAAAGCATATTCCACCTTATCTACCCAATAATCACCATAATTACTCTCTTTTATGATACTGGTATGCCGACTGCACAATTAGGCCCCCATCAACTTTCTTCAGACTACACCAGTAACTAAGTACCCTTTTTAAAATCTCTACCTTGATAAACTCTTTACACATAACACTTGAGCCTGCACTAGCGGAGCAAAACGATAACGCCATAGCAATCTTATCAATTTTATCAATAGTGTTTTAAATTTTTCAGTCGGCTATTAAATTTCCAAATACCGGGTATAGAGTTCAGATTCAATTCACACTACATTGGCGATAACTCGAGGTACGCCTAAAATTAAATAACAGTGACACACTGGTTCGTAAACGGACAAGATAATGTTTTTGTAAATTCCAAGACGACGGTTGTAAACAATGTCTCCTCCAAGTAATCCACTGAAGTTGACGCAAGCAGGCATTCGGATTCTGGGGGACCTGCCAGAATGTGCGAATGGGAAGAGTCGGAGCTCCCAAGAACCTCGAAAAGGATCAAAACGAAAAATATTTTAAGGATGGGGACCATAAAAGTACAGACAATGACAAAGACTGGTAAACTTAAACAGTTAATAGATGAGATGAGAGAAAGAAACATTGGGATACTAGCCATGCAAGAAACAAGATATAGTGATGACGACACAGTGGAGTCAGAAGGCTTCATAGTGCTGAAAGGAAAACCAGGAATCATAGTGGGAAAAGGAAGACACACACCTTCATGCTTTGGTACAGGATTCATAATAGACAAGAGGTATGAGGATGGCATAATTGAAATGAAGAGTAGGTCTGAAAGGATTTCCACGTTATCAATTCGAGCAGGGAACAAAAAATATACCATAGTAAATGGACATGCGCCTACCGATGACAAGAACAGAAAAGACAAGAAATCTGTAGACAGTTTCTGGGAAGAACTGGATGATGCACTGAAAAGCATACCACACAGACAAGTAAAGATACTTGTAGGTGATTATAATGCACAGGTAGGGAGGGAGAAGCAACATAAGGGGATAGTAGGCGAGTACCTAGCACACAAGAGGACGAACAAAAAAGGAGAAAGGTTAATTGAACTATGTCGAGAACACAGAATGAGACTTATGACAACTCACTTCAGGGCCAAACCGAATAAGAAAAAGACATGGGCAAGCCCATGCACCCACATTGGGGAATTCCAGATTGACCATGTGGCAATCAATCGGACAAACACTAAAGAGATTATGAACACAAAGGTCAGAAAGAACACAAGAATAGAATCAGATCACTATCTTACAGAAATCAAGTGCCTTTGGTTTCCGCACAGGGGTAGACTGCCACAGACAAGTAGACCAACTGGAAAAATAAATATAGACAGAGACAAATTACGGCACAATCGATCCAAATACGAGGAAGGAATAGAAACTGGCAATGGATGGGATGACATGAAGCTGAATATGAGGAAACAGGCTGAAATATGGGGAAAGGAAGAAAAGAAAAAGAAACACTGGTGATGGAATACGGACTGTGAGGAAGCAGTTGAGAATCGCAGGAAAGCCTGGAGAGACTGGAGCATTAAGAACAACCTGGAAAAATGGGAAGTTTTCCTACGAGTAAGGAAGGAAACAGCCAGAACCATAAGATGGACCAAAAGACAGAGGATGAAGCAGGAATTGGATGAAATTGAAAACAACTTCAGGAAAAACAATAGTAGAGACTTTTTTGGGATATTCAAAAACAGCTTGAGTGGATATAAAGGCAGAGAAGTCTTTATAAGAGATAAGAATGGGGATCTGGCAGTTAGTGCGAAGGAGAACTGTAGGATACTTGCAGAATACTTTCATGACCTGTTAAACTGTGAACCACCTGAAGAAGAGCTGGAGCTGGGGACAAACACAGAAGAGAGAGAGTCATGTCCTCCAACTAGAGATGAGTTCGCACAGGCCATAAGCGATCTAAAGAATAACAAAGCAACCGGAGAAGATGGAATATCAGCTGAGATGATTAAGTGGGGAGGTGACAAGGCAGTTGACAACATCATCGACCAGATTTGGAGAACAAAGAAGTTACCAGAAGGATGGAAGAATGCGATCATAAGTAGTATAATAAGCGGGTTCGGCCGCCTCCTCCTCCTCCCGCCGCCTCCTCCGCCTCCTCCTCCGCCTCCGCCGCCGCCGCCCGCGGGAAATTTGAATTTTGGCGGGAAATTTGAATTTTGGCGGGAGATTTGAATTTGTAAACAAAGCCACGTGCTTTTTGACAGCTGTCATCGACAACAACGCAACGCTAACCTCACTGCTGCCATCTTGACGGGCCTAAACCTCACTAGTGCCAACTTAACCTAACTAGCATGAGGTAAACAAAGCCACGTGTTTTTTGACAGCCACGTGCTTTTTGACAGACAACAACGCATCGCTAACCTCAGTACTGCCATCTTGACGGGCCTAAACCTCAGTAGTGCCAACTTAACCTAACTAGTGCGAGATAAACAAATCCACGTGCTTTTTGACAGCCACGTGCTTTTTGACAGATTTGTAAACAAAGCCACGTGCTTTTTGACAGCTGTCATCGACAACAACGCATCGCTAACCTCAGTACTGCCATCTTGACGGGCCTAAACCTCAGTAGTACCAACTTAACCTAACTAGCGTGTGCTAAACAAAGCCACGTGCTTTTTGACAGCCACGTGCTTGTTTGACAGCTGTCATCCGCCATCTTTAAACTACAGAGCACCGTGCTGCCCTCTTTCATCACCTGTCATCGGCAGTGCTGCCATCTTGACAGACCTAAACCTTAGTGCTACCAACTTAACCTCACTAGCTCGAGATAAACAAATCCACGTGCTTTTTGACAGCCACGTGCTTTTTTGATAGCTGTCATCCGCCATCTTTGAGCACAGTGCTGCCCTCTTTAGCTACTTACCTTTGAAATGTGGTGGCGGATAATTTGAAAAATGCTTTTCGACAAGCAGCCATCTTTAATCCAGAGAGAACAGTGCTACCCTCTATGTGGTGGCGGCAAATTGAAAAATTCCACGTGCTCTTGTTTGGAAACAAACTCACGTGCTTTTTCGACAGCTACCATCTGCCATCTTTAATCTATAGAGCACAGTGCTGCCCTCTTTAGCTACTTACCTTTGAAATGTGGTGGCGACAAATTCCACGTGCTCTTGTTTAGTAAACAAACTCACGTGCTTTTTTGTCAGCTGTCATCCGCCATCTTTAATCTATAGAGCACAGTGCTGCCCTCTTTATCGTAGTAGATGTAAATTCGTCACAGCTGTCATCCGCAGTGCTGCCATCTTAACGGGCTTAAACCTTAGTGCTACCAACTTAACCTTACTAGCGCGAGATAAACAAATCCACGTGCTTTTTGACAGCTGTCATCCACCATCTTTAATCTATAGAGCACAGTGGTGCCCTCTTTAGCTACTTACCTTTGAAATGTGGTGGCGGATAATTTGAAAAATGCTTTTTGATAGCAGCCATCTTTGAGCACCGTGCTACCCTCTTTTGTGGTGGCAGGCAATTCCACGTGACAGCAGCCATCTTTAATCATGAGAGCACCGTGCTGCCCTCTATGTGGTGGCGGCAAATTCTACATGCTCTTGTTTGGAAACAAACTCACGTGCTTTTTTCTGACAGCTGTCATCCGCCATCTTGCATCACAAACCTCAGTGCTGCGCTCTTTAGCTAGATACCTTTGAAATGTGGTGGCGGCAATTTGAAAAAAATCTATGTGCTCTTGTTTAGTAAACAAAGCCACGTGCTTTTTATGACAGCTATCATCCACCATCTTTAATCAATAGAGCACGGTGCTGCTATCATGCAGGCAATTTCATCACCTGTCATCCGCCATCTTTTAATGAACAGAGCACCGTGCTGCTCTCTGTAGTAGCGGGCAATTTGAAAAGTTCTGTTAGCTGTCATCCGCCATCTTTAATCAAGAGAGCACCGTGCTGCCATCTATGTGGTGGCGGCAAATTCTACGTGCTACGCGCAGCTGTCATCCACCATCTTACATCGCAAACCTCAGTGCTACACTCTATGTGGTGGCGGATAATTTAAAAAAGAAAAATTCTACATCAGTCCTCTCTCGACGCTAATTGCACAAGATGGTGACTATACATGACTCCTTAAAGGTGCTTATGCAAGATGATCGCTATACATAGACGCCCTTGGGATGCTTGCGCAAGATGGCGGTTATACAAGGCTCCTTATGAGGGATGCTTGCGCGAGATGGTGGTTGCTCTTATGAGGCGGCTTAAGGATCCATGACTAGAGACGCCCTAAGGATGCTTGCGCAAGATGGCGGATGCAAGATGGCGGCTATACATAGCTCCTTATGAGACAGCCAGTACTCGATACAACATGTGATCAGAACATTGATTGATGTGTTCAGAACACTGTACTCGATACAACATGTGATTAAAACATTGTGTGGTGTGTTCAGAACACTACATAAGTAGAATCGAACGCTGTATTAGGGGATACCTTTGTTTAGATTGAAACATAACAAGACTAGAATTGAACACTGCACATTGATTGATTAATGTGTTCAGAACACAAAATAAGTAGAATCGAACACTGTACTCGATGTCGTTAACTTCAACATGTGATTAAAACATTGTCTGGTGTGTTCAGAACACTACATAAGTAGAATCGAACGCTGTACAACATGTTAGGGGATACCTTTGTTTAGATTGAAACATAACAAGACTAGAATTGAACACTGCACTCGATGTCGTTACATGCGATCAGAACAATGATTGATGTGTTCAGATCACGAAACAAGTAGAACCGAACACTGTACAACATGTTAGGGGATACCTTTGTTCTAAGAAGATCAGCTTGAAACATAACAAGACTAGAATTGAACACTGCACTCGATACAACATGTAATCAGAACATTGATTGATGCGTTCAGATCACGAAACCAGTAGAACCGAACACTGTACAACATGTTAAGGGATACCTTTGTTTAGATTGAAACTAACAAGACTAACACTTCAAATGATTTGCTTAGTACGAAAATAAAAAATCTATACCGCGTAGCTAACTCGTTCATCACACTGCTAAGACGCTTAGTAATTGTGAATACACTCATACGAAAATCAAGAAAGCACACTGCGTAGCCAACTCGCTCGGCTCACTCGCTTAGTATTTGCAACACACACGGATAAGAATGTTCCGAGATACTTACATGTTTTTTAAGGGAGGGTGAAAGATCATAAATTATATGTACACATGTTGTCTCCTCCAAGTTGTAAGATGAAATAGACGCAGTACTGCGAGTTTCCGCTCTAGCTGGCGAACGGAAGTAGCATGATATCTCAGCAAAAAATAATACGCGTGAGCTTGCAAGTCAGACACAATGATGGATACCGCGATTCAAATCCTGGTAACTTATGCCGTCGGGAAGGGTATCCGGCGAGCATCTAGCTGTAAATCCTCGATTCTCGACAGATTCTTAATCCGAGTTCTTTGACGTCAGGAAGGGCAACTAGTTGAAAACAATTATCGAACACGCATCGCGAAGGCAAGAGTGTGCAGCGATATGCTTGTTTAGACTTGCAGATTACGAAAAGAAACATAACAAGACTTGAGTCTTAAAACAAATTCTTGCGATTTAAAATCTTAGTCAGGAAGGGCATCCAGCAGTAAAACAATAGTTCGTGATTTAAAATCTAGCAGTAAAACCCCCGATTCTCGACAGATTCTTAATCCGAGTTCTTTGACGTCAGGAAGGGCAACCGGTTGAAAACAATTATCGAACACGCATCGCGAAGGCAAGAGTGTGCAGCGATATGCTTGTTTAGACTTGCAGATTACGAAAAGAAACATAACAAGACTTGAGTCTTAAAACAAATTCTTGCGATTTAAAATCTTAGTCAGGAAGGGCATCCAGCAGTAAAACAATAGTTCGTGATTTAAAATCTAGCAGTAAAACCCCCGATTCTCGACAGATTCTTAATCCGAGTTCTTTGACGTCAGGAAGGGCAACTAGTTGAAAACAATTATCGAACACGCATCGCGAAGGCAAGAGTGTGCAGCGATATGCTTGTTTAGACTTGCAGATTACGAAAAGAAACATAACAAGACTTGAGTCTTAAAACAAATTCTTGCGATTTAAAATCTTAGTCAGGAAGGGCATCCGGTACAAGACTTGAGTCTTAAAACAAATTCTTGCGATTTAAAATCTTAGTCAGGAAGGGCATCCAGCAGTAAAACAATAGTTCGTGATTTAAAATCTAGCTGTATATCCCCCGATTCTCGACAGATTCTTAATCCGAGTTCTTTGACGTCAGGAAGGGCAACCGGTTGAAAACAATTATCGAACACGCATCGCGAAGGCAAGAGTGTGCAGCGATATGCTTGTTTAGACTTGCAGATTACGAAAAGAAACATAACAAGACTTGAGTCTTAAAACAAATTCTTGCGAATTAAAATCTTAGTCAGGAAGGGCATCCGGTACAAGACTTGAGACTTAAAACAAATTCTTGCGATTTAAAATCTTAGTCAGGAAGGGCATCCAGCAGTAAAACAATAGTTCGTGATTTAAAATCTAGCTGTAAATCCCCCGATTCTCGACAGATTCTTAATCCGAGTTCTTTGACGTCAGGAAGGGCAACTAGTTGAAAACAATTATCGAACACGCATCGCGAAGGCAAGAGTGTGCAGCGATATGCTTGTTTAGACTTGCAGATTACGAAAAGAAACATAATAAGACTTGAGTCTTAAAACAAATTCTTGCGATTTAAAATCTTAGTCAGGAAGGGCATCCAGCAGTAAAACAATAGTTCGTGATTTAAAATCTAAGAAGTGCATCTAGCAGTAAAACCCCCGATTCTCGACAGATTCTTAATCCGAGTTCTTTGACGTCAGGAAGGGCAACCGGTCGAAAACAATAGGGTATGATGTAAGAGGTTAGATACTACTAGTTTTGCGTCAGGAAGGGCAACTAGTCTTAAAACAAAACAGATTCTTAATCCGAGTTCTTTGACGTCAGGAAGGGCAACCGGTCGAAAACTATAGTGTATGATGTAAGAGGTTAGATACTGCCAGTTTTGCGTCAGGAAGGGCAACTCAACAAATTCTTGCGATTTAAAATCCTAGTCAGGAAGGGCAGCCGGTCGTAAAACTATGGTGTGAGGCGGGGTGTGCAAAAAAGCCAGCATTAAGTAAGGGCTGTTGATAGGAGGCGTTAAACCATGTGCATGCTCCTTCACCAGGAGAAGCCTACATGCCGGTACCATGCAGGTTCTTTCGATAGGAGTAGGCACTGTGTGTGTTTTAACCTCTCCGTACAATCATGATATTTTACGTTAGGAACTTACATAGGCTAAATGCTACACATTCCGTGTAAGAGGTTAGATACTGCTAGTTTTGCGTCAGGAAGGGCAACTCAACAAAATCTTGCGATTTAAAATCCTAGTCAGGAAGGGCAGCCGGTCGTAAAACTATGGTGTGAGGCGGGGTGTACAAAAAAGCCAGCATTAAGTAAGGGCTGTTGATAGGAGGCGTTAAACCATGTGCATGCTCCTTCACCAGGAGAAGCCTACATGCCGGTACCGTGCAGGTTCTTTCGATAGGAGTAGGCACTGTGTGTGTTTTAACCTCTCCGTACAATCATGATATTTTACGTTAGGAACTTACATAGGCTAAATGCTACACATTCCGTGTAAGAGGTTAGATACTGCCAGTTTTGCGTCAGGAAGGGCAACTCAACAAATTCTTGCGATTTAAAATCCTAGTCAGGAAGGGCAGCCGGTCGTAAAACTATGGTGTGAGGCGGGGTGTGCAAAAAAGCCAGCATTAAGTAAGGGCTGTTGATAGGAGGCGTTAAACCACGTGCATGCTCCTTCACCAGGAGAAGCCTACATGTCGGTACCGTGTAGGTTCTTTCGATAGGAGTAGGCACTGTGTGTGTTTTAACCTCTCCGTACAATCATGATATTTTACGTTAGGAACTTACATAGGCTAAATGCTACACATTCCGTGTAAGAGGTTAGATACTGCTAGTTTTGCGTCAGGAAGAGCAACTCAACAAATTCTTGCGATTTAAAATCCTAGTCAGGAAGGGCAGCCGGTCGTAAAACTATGGTGTGAGGCGGGGTGTGCAAAAAAGCCAGCATTAAGTAAGGGCTGTTGATAGGAGGCGTTAAACCATGTGCATGCTCCTTCACCAGGAGAAGCATACATGCCGGTACCGTGCAGGTTCTTTCGATAGGAGTAGGCACTGTGTGTGTTTTAACCTCTCCGTACAATCATGATATTTTACGTTAGGAACTTACATAGGCTAAATGCTACACATTCCGCGGCAGAGCCGGGAATCGAACTCGGACCTCCGAGGGTAGCAGCTAACTACTACACTACAGAGGAGGACTATTTCAGAATATTTTACAACCTTAATTAGTACTGTGTTTTAAGAGCTTGAATGGTACTCAGCTAAGAAGACGTTCGCGAGTTACAAGCCGCTTATCAGTGTCCTCGTTCAAGGCCGAGCCGGAAGATACGTGTACAATTTCAGCTAACACACGCATTCCGCTGTTCGCTCTGCGCTGATACGACTTCATGGACAGTAGAAAAAACCCATAGCCTACAGTATGCATGCCTCTCACCCGGTAGTCTCGTTTCGATTCTCTTGGGAATAAAAATGTGTTTAAATCGCAAGAATTTGTTGAGTTGTCCTTTGCACACTCTTGCCTTCGCGATGCGTGTTCGATAATTGTTTTCAACCGGTTGCCCTTCCTGACGTCAAAGAACTCGGATTAAGAATCTGTCGAGAATCGGGGGTTTTACAGCTAGATGCACTTCTTAGATTTTAAATCACGAACTATTGTTTTACTGCTGGATGCCCTTCCTGACTAAGATTTTAAATCGCAAGAATTTGTTTTAAGACTCAAGTCTTGTTATGTTTCCTTTCGTAATCTGCAAGTCTAAACAAGCATATCGCTGCACACTCTTGCCTTCGCGATGCGTGTTCGATAATTGTTTTCAACTAGTTGCCCTTCCTGACGTCAAAGAACTCGGATTAAGAATCTGTCGAGAATCGGGGGATATACAGCTAGATTTTAAATCGCAGTATCACGAACTATTGTTTTACTGCTGGATGCCCTTCCTGACTAAGATTTTAAATCGCAAGAATTTGTTTTAAGACTCAAGTCCTGTACCGGATGCCCTTCCTGACTAAGATTTTAAATCGCAAGAATTTGTTTTAAGACTCAAGTCTTGTTATGTTTCTTTCCGTAATCTGCAAGTCTAAACAAGCATATCGCTGCACACTCTTGCCTTCGCGATGCGTGTTCGATAATTGTTTTCAACTAGTTGCCCTTCCTGACGTCAAAAAACTCGGATTAAGAATCTGTCGAGAATCGGGGGATATACAGCTAGATTTTAAATCACGAACTATTGTTTTACTGCTGGATGCCCTTCCTGACTAAGATTTTAAATCGCAAGAATTTGTTTTAAGACTCAAGTCTTGTACCGGATGCCCTTCCTGACTAAGATTTTAAATCGCAAGAATTTGTTTTAAGACTCAAGTCTTGTTATGTTTCTTTTCGTAATCTGCAAGTCTAAACAAGCATATCGCTGCACACTCTTGCCTTCGCGATGCGTGTTCGATAATTGTTTTCAACCGGTTGCCCTTCCTGACGTCAAAGAACTCGGATTAAGAATCTGTCGAGAATCGGGGGTTTTACTGCTAGATTTTAAATCACGAACTATTGTTTTACTGCTGGATGCCCTTCCTGACTAAGATTTTAAATCGCAAGTATTTGTTTTAAGACTCAAGTCTCGTTATGTTTCTTTTCGTAATCTGCAAGTCTAAACAAGCATATCGCTGCACACTCTTGCCTTCGCGATGCGTGTTCGATAATTGTTTTCAACCGGTTGCCCTTCCTGACGTCAAAGAACTCGGATTAAGAATCTGTCGAGAATCGGGGGTTTTACTGCTAGATTTTAAATCACGAACTATTGTTTTACTGCTGGATGCCCTTCCTGACTAAGATTTTAAATCGCAAGAATTTGTTTTAAGACTCAAGTCTTGTTATGTTTCTTTTCGTAATCTGCAAGTCTAAACAAGCATATCGCTGCACACTCTTGCCTTCGCGATGCGTGTTCGATAATTGTTTTCAACCGGTTGCCCTTCCTGACGTCAAAGAACTCGGATTAAGAATCTGTCGAGAATCGGGGGTTTTACTGCTAGATTTTAAATCACGAACTATTGTTTTACTGCTGGATGCCCTTCCTGACTAAGATTTTAAATCGCAAGAATTTGTTTTAAGACTCAAGTCTTGTTATGTTTCTTTTCGTAATCTGCAAGTCTAAACAAGCATATCGCTGCACACTCTTGCCTTCGCGATGCGTGTTCGATAATTGTTTTCAACTAATTGCCCTTCCTGACGTCAAAGAACTCGGATTAAGAATCTGTCGAGAATCGAGAATTTACAGCTAGATGCTCGCCGGATACCCTTCCCGACGGCATAAGTTACCAGGATTTGAATCGCGGTATCCATCATTGTGTCTGACTTGCAAGCTCACGCGTATTATTTTTTGCTGAGATATCATGCTACTTCCGTTCGCCAGCTAGAGCGGAAACTCGCAGTACTGCGTCTATTTCATCTTACAACTTGGAGGAGACAACATGTGTACATATAATTTATGATCTTTCACCCTCCCTTAAAAAACATGTAAGTATCTCGGAACATTCTTATCCGTGTGTGTTGCAAATACTAAGCGAGTGAGCCGAGCGAGTTGGCTACGCAGTGTGCTTTCTTGATTTTCGTATGAGTGTATTCACAATTACTAAGCGTCTTAGCAGTGTGATGAACGAGTTAGCTACGCGGTATAGATTTTTTATTTTCGTACTAAGCAAATCATTTGAAGTGTTAGTCTTGTTAGTTTCAATCTAAACAAAGGTATCCCTTAACATGTTGTACAGTGTTCGGTTCTACTTGTTTCGTGATCTGAACGCATCAATCAATGTTCTGATTACATGTTGTATCGAGTGCAGTGTTCAATTCTAGTCTTGTTATGTTTCAAGCTGATCTTCTTAGAACAAAGGTATCCCCTAACATGTTGTACAGTGTTCGGTTCTACTTGTTTCGTGATCTGAACACATCAATCATTGTTCTGATCGCATGTAACGACATCGGGTGCAGTGTTCAATTCTAGTCTTGTTATGTTTCAATCTAAACAAAGGTATCCCCTAATACAGCGTTCGATTCTACTTATGTAGTGTTCTGAACACACCACACAATGTTTTAATCACATGTTGTATCGAGTACAGTGTTCTGAACACATCAATCAATGTTCTGATCACATGTTGTATCGAGTACTGGCTGTCTCATAAGGAGCTATGTATAGCCGCCATCTTGCATCCGCCATCTTGCGCAAGCATCCTTAGGGCGTCTCTAGTCATGGATCCTTAAGCCGCCTCATAAGAGCAACCACCATCTCGCGCAAGCATCCCTCATAAGGAGCCTTGTATAACCGCCATCTTGCGCAAGCATCCCAAGGGCGTCTATGTATAGCGATCATCTTGCATAAGCACCTTTAAGGAGTCATGTATAGTCACCATCTTGTGCAATTAGCGTCGAGAGAGGAATGATGTAGAATTTTTCTTTTTTAAATTATCCGCCACCACATAGAGTGTAGCACTGAGGTTTGCGATGTAAGATGGTGGATGACAGCTGCGTGTAGCACGTAGAATTTGCCGCCACCACATAGATGGCAGCACGGTGCTCTCTTGATTAAAGATGGCGGATGACAGCTAACAGAACTTTTCAAATTGCCCGCTACTACAGAGAGCAGCACGGTGCTCTGTTCATTAAAAGATGGCGGATGACAGGTGATGAAATTGCCTGCATGATAGCAGCACCGTGCTCTATTGATTAAAGATGGTGGATGATAGCTGTCATAAAAAGCACGTGGCTTTGTTTACTAAACAAGAGCACATAGATTTTTTTCAAATTGCCGCCACCACATTTCAAAGGTATCTAGCTAAAGAGCGCAGCACTGAGGTTTGTGATGCAAGATGGCGGATGACAGCTGTCAGAAAAAAGCACGTGAGTTTGTTTCCAAACAAGAGCATGTAGAATTTGCCGCCACCACATAGAGGGCAGCACGGTGCTCTCATGATTAAAGATGGCTGCTGTCACGTGGAATTGCCTGCCACCACAAAAGAGGGTAGCACGGTGCTCAAAGATGGCTGCTATCAAAAAGCATTTTTCAAATTATCCGCCACCACATTTCAAAGGTAAGTAGCTAAAGAGGGCACCACTGTGCTCTATAGATTAAAGATGGTGGATGACAGCTGTCAAAAAGCACGTGGATTTGTTTATCTCGCGCTAGTAAGGTTAAGTTGGTAGCACTAAGGTTTAAGCCCGTTAAGATGGCAGCACTGCGGATGACAGCTGTGACGAATTTACATCTACTACGATAAAGAGGGCAGCACTGTGCTCTATAGATTAAAGATGGCGGATGACAGCTGACAAAAAAGCACGTGAGTTTGTTTACTAAACAAGAGCACGTGGAATTTGTCGCCACCACATTTCAAAGGTAAGTAGCTAAAGAGGGCAGCACTGTGCTCTATAGATTAAAGATGGCAGATGGTAGCTGTCGAAAAAGCACGTGAGTTTGTTTCCAAACAAGAGCACGTGGAATTTTTCAATTTGCCGCCACCACATAGAGGGTAGCACTGTTCTCTCTGGATTAAAGATGGCTGCTTGTCGAAAAGCATTTTTCAAATTATCCGCCACCACATTTCAAAGGTAAGTAGCTAAAGAGGGCAGCACTGTGCTCAAAGATGGCGGATGACAGCTATCAAAAAAGCACGTGGCTGTCAAAAAGCACGTGGATTTGTTTATCTCGAGCTAGTGAGGTTAAGTTGGTAGCACTAAGGTTTAGGTCTGTCAAGATGGCAGCACTGCCGATGACAGGTGATGAAAGAGGGCAGCACGGTGCTCTGTAGTTTAAAGATGGCGGATGACAGCTGTCAAAAAAGCACGTGGCTGTCAAAAAGCACGTGGCTTTGTTTAGCACACGCTAGTTAGGTTAAGTTGGTACTACTGAGGTTTAGGCCCGTCAAGATGGCAGTACTGAGGTTAGCGATGCGTTGTTGTCGATGACAGCTGTCAAAAAGCACGTGGCTTTGTTTACAAATCTGTCAAAAAGCACGTGGCTGTCAAAAAGCACGTGGATTTGTTTATCTCGCACTAGTTAGGTTAAGTTGGCACTACTGAGGTTTAGGCCCGTCAAGATGGCAGTACTGAGGTTAGCGATGCGTTGTTGTCTGTCAAAAAGCACGTGGCTGTCAAAAAACACGTGGCTTTGTTTACCTCATGCTAGTTAGGTTAAGTTGGCACTAGTGAGGTTTAGGCCCGTCAAGATGGCAGCAGTGAGGTTAGCGTTGCGTTGTTGTCGATGACAGCTGTCAAAAAGCACGTGGCTTTGTTTACAAATTCAAATCTCCCGCCAAAATTCAAATTTCCCGCCAAAATTCAAATTTCCCGCGGGCGGCGGCGGCGGAGGAGGAGGCGGAGGAGGCGGCGGGAGGAGTAGGAGGCGGCCGAACCCGCTTATTATACTACTATCATAATACCAATACATAAGAAGGGAGACAAGAAGGATGCAAACAACTATAGAGGAATTTCGCTACTAGAGATTGGCTATAAGGTGTTGTCGAAAGTCTTGCTCAATAGACTGGAAGAACAGTTAGAAAGTACAATTGGGGACTACGAAGCAGGATTTAGGAAGGGAAGAGGATGCATAGAACAGATATTTATACAGAAACAACTGATAGAACATAGGGCCTTAAAGAACAAAAAACGGTGGTAACCTTTGTAGATTTCACTAAGGCATATGACTCCATCGACAGACAAACCCTTGGAAGAATCCTGAAGAACAGAGGATTAGATGGCACTACACATGAACTCATAATAGAAATTCTATCAGACACAAAGGCAAGGGTGAGATTCAGAGGAGTACTCTCTGAAGAATTTGATATCAACACTGGTGTCAAACAAGGAGATGGATTATCACCAATGTTGTTCAACATAGCTCTGGATGAAGTCATCAGACAGTGGAGAACAATGAATGAGACAATGGGAATACCAAAGACGCATGTTGGGGACAAAAAAGGACAATAGGGCCCAAGTAGATTGTCTAGCCTTTGCGGACGACATAGCTATAGTGAGACAGAAGAAGATGCAAAGACACAACTCAACAACTTAAGCAATATAGCCGGAAGGGTAGGACTGAGGACCGCCTACAACAAGACAAAGACATTGAATACCACTAAGGATTGGACAACACCGGAAGGCACTGTGCAAAAGGTGGACAAATTCAAGTACCTAGGAGAATTTATAACAGGAAGGAATAGGAGCAATGAGGGAATAACAGAGAGGATAAAGAAGATGCGATCAGCCTTCTGTATGACCAGAGATATATACAATAAAAAGAATATATCTACAGACGCAAAGATCAGACATTACAAGGCAACGGTGAGAAATGCTGTATTATATGCTGCTGAGACAATAGCACTAGGAAGAAATGGTGCGGAACAACTAGAGAAAGAAGAGAGAAAAATATTGAGGAAAATACTAGGCCCTAAGAGAGGAGGTGAGAGATGGATGAGGAGACCAAGGGAAGAACTATACCGGAACATGAGGACAATCTCAGAAGAAATCAGACTGAAAAGAGCAAGGTTTGCGGGACATGTAATCAGGATGAATATGGATAGAATGACGAAAAGAGTATGGGAAACAGCAGCGAGGACACGAGGAAAGACAGGAACCAAGTGGGTAGTTGAACTCCGGAAAGATTGGTCAGAATTGGGGATCAAGGTGGAAGAAAAGGAAAATTGGAGAAGCAAGTACATACCGACTAATATGCCAGAGATCAATGATAGGGATGGGTACAGGAAAAGGATTGAGAGTCACCAGTGGAGTAGACAAGAGAAGAGGATACTGAATATCTCGGAAGAAGAGCGGGAGACAAGAAGAGAAAGGATGAAGAGGTTCTGGGAGAAGAAGAAGAAAATGTAATCCATGAAGGAGCTGTCCGTGGTCCTACAGAGGCCGTAACGCAAGAAGAAGAAGAAGAAGAAGAATCTTGCTGAACTTACTCCCTATTTGTTCCAATATCACGCTCACTTTTTACACACCCCAAATCTCTGCCCCGCACAGCATTCTACTCTTCACCACTGCGTTAAACACCATTCTTTTTATTCCATAATCTACCCCCCGAAATGTATTTTCTAATACCCTTATTACTGAGAGCGCTGCTGATCCTTTCCATTTGGCTGGCCTGATTTGTTCTACCCAACTGCCATTTCTACTTATCATAAGGCCCAGATACTCCAGTTTATCTACCGCCTCTATTTCCTCCCCATTTCTTACCTATTTTTCCTCCACGAACCTACTACGCTTACGTAGCAGTGGAAGAGGTGATACTCCCACGTGGCGCGTCCCAGGTGGCGGATAGGGGGTCCTAACCGGCTTGCCGGCGGACTTGAGGGAAATAAAATACCTCTCGTGAACCAAACACTCAACCCCCTGTGGGTGGGGGACGCAGACGAAAATATACTCACGGTATCCCCTGCTTGTCGTAATAGACGACTAAAAGGGGCGACCAAGGGATGATTGTATTAGAACCATGAAACTACTTGTGATTAGTACCACCACGCGGGAAACACCATGGGTCGCTTTTACTTGCGCGTAGTACCACTATGTTAGGTACAAAATAGGTTTGTGATTAGTAGCAACAGTGTGTGTTGTCAGCTTTTATAGTACCTGTGATTAGTACCGCTTTAGGAGCGACACCATCGGTGAGCGACACCACGGTTCTGACTTGCCTATGATTAGTACCCACTATGTGAGGAACACCACGGGATAGTGCGAGTCCCTGTGGTTAGTCCACTTATGTGAGGAACGCCATAGGTAAATGGCCATAGGTAAACGCCTGTAAATGGCGCTGCAAAGTGCGAAACACCGTAAGTCTGTATTACATGTGCGAATTTCATTACCTGTGAATAGTACCATAATGTGTGGAACACCGCGAGTGTACGCTACTTTTGATTAGTACCGCAATATGACAAATACCATGGCTCTACCTTCCTAGCTATAAGTACCATTATGAGGGGCCGATGACTTGGATTTCGGACTCCTTTAGACTACAAGCATCATTGATTCAGTAGTATGCTATAGAAGAAGTCCCTTAGTCAGTAATACTATTGTTTTACGTCAGTTTCTGTGAATGTCAGGCATTGCGGGTCAGATCCACTGATTGTTTTTAACTTCATATCCATCCATTCATTCTTCGTCCTCACGTTTTGAATTCTGGTCAGTGGAGGATTTTGGACTTTTAATTTGTCATTACATTTCGTCTCATTTCGTACCATTAGGGGCCGATGACCTAGATGTTATGCCCCTTTAAACAACAAGCATCATCATCAACCATTTTTCCTAGGTTTCCTTTTGTTACCTTTCCTACATCTTTATATTTTTACTGTTTATCTTTAAAGACCATTCAAGGAGAAATACCCTGAAATGCATTTTGAAGGTGAGAGCAAGCCATCTGCGTGGCATGTACACAATTGGATCCAGACACTCCTCAAACTCTTATCAGACCAAATCGACATGATCCAGCTGGACAGTTTGGAAACCTCAGCTTACATTAATGTAAATTTCAACAGTGATTTTCGAACGATTAATATATAACTGCAAAGAAATTCCTAAAATAATGTTAAGTGATGGTCGTATAGGGAAAGCCAGGGTACAAAAACATTTCCGAATATTAAATGTTTCCCCGGAAGTGCCTATAGAGTCCATTTCATTAGAGTTAGATAAATACCGAGAAGTGGTAGAACACAGGAAAGAGGAATAGTCACAGCAATACCCTTCAAAGTATGCAATGTAATACGTGCTATTAGAATGGAGTTAAAAGACCGAATACCTTCCGCACGGTTATTTATGACGGCCAGACTTGGACATGCCTGCTTTAATTCGCAGTTACCTAAAGGTAAGACTGTCCGCTTTGCCAGAACGGCTTGGTAGAGAGGACGAATGTAAACACTACTACAGGCACACCTGTGAACTCCACCGTCAGTGAGCAAGGTCGCGCTAGAACAGTCTCAGCCTCGCTAAGCGAGCTGCACAACACAGCCAGTAAACAATCCCCGTGGGCAGATATACACAATGCGGAAAACACAGCACACAACCTTGCTATTGATAGGAATAAATATCCTTCGGTCACGGAGAGTCAGAATAAACGTATGATGAGTGAGTTGGAACCTCACATTACCAAATCCCTACTTCATAAAAACTGTGAACAAATCAGTGAAATCAAAAACGTTCCTACCATACACTTGACCACAGCAAGCTCCACATCTTCATAGGATTCCCTGATACCCGTGCTAGTTACACTAAGGTTCCCCTTAATCCTTCATCTTACCGGGCGAGTTGGCCGTGCGCGTAGAGGCGCGCGGCTGTGAGCTTGCATCCGGGAGATAGTAGGTTCGAATCCCACTATCGGCAGCCCTGAAGATGGTTTTCCGTGGTTTCCCATTTTCACACCAGGCAAATGCTGGGGCTGTACCTTAATTAAGGCCACGGCCGCTTCCTTCCAACTCCTAGGCCTTTCCTTTCCCATGGTCGCCATAAGACCTATCTGTGTCGGTGCGACGTAAAGCCCCTAGCAAAAAAAAAATCCTTCATCTTAGTCATATCCCGCGCAAGGTATCCCTTCCATTTAAAACGGAAAATGAATAGGTAGGCAGGGCACAATCACCCGCTAGGGAACTACTGTAATAGATACTGAAATGACAGAGGAATGTATGGAAAACGAAGAGTGTAATGGAACAGAAAAACACAATAAGGTGTCTTCATCTAGAATGCAAAATAGGAAAAAAGCACACAGTACGCCCGCATCTGTGAGTTTGCATCCGGGAGAGAGTGGGTTCGAACCCCACTGACGGCAGACCTAAAGATGGTTTTCCGTGGTTTCTTATTTTCCCACCATCCAAATGCTGGGGATGTACATTAATTAAGGCCACAGCCACTTCCTTCCAACTCCTAGGCCTTTCCTCTCCCATCGCCGCCATGAGACGTATCTGTGTCGGTCCGACGTAGTCCTAAAGCACATTAAAAGAAAGGTCACAGTAGAACTACGTACGCCATCCAAAGCTACTAAAAGCTTCGACAGTCAATTATCACATACTTCCTTAAGAACAAGAAAGAACAGTGCCAAACAGAAAGGGACTAATGCTAATACTTTACTGAAATATCAATCGGCACGTTGAGAAAGTCATCATAGAGCAACATGGCCTTATACAAGGCAGATCAACGAGTTGAAATTTAATAAAATTTACAAATTATGTGTCATCTATTTTAGATCAAGGACGACAAGTGTATATCATATACACGAACATGTACAACACACACACACACACACCCGTCCTCTCTCTATCTTTTTATTTTATCTAGCTACCTATTTACTGTGGACTCGAAACTGGCTAGAAACTACAGGAGCTGAATCCGGACCTCATAGACTACAGAAATAAAGTATAAAAAGCATGTACCCAAAACAAGGACTAATTAAAAATGAATGAGGTTTATTAACATAAGATTGGCAAAAGATTTAAAATTTGTGCACAAAAAAAGCAAAATGGGGGGATACAGTGAGGCGGATACTCACATACATACTCCGTGCGTGTATCTTAATCACAATCGAGTCTTTTGACTCGTTAATCTCAGTCTCATGAAATTATGCACTGTCGCAACAGAAGTATCATGATAAGTGACACAGTTATATTCAGTTATTACCAGCATTTCTTTCTCAAGGACAAGACGTCACTAAGAGGTGAAAGTGGCAGCTTTTACACATAAAATATTATCACAGCTCCCCAGATAAGACTATACAGATAAGAATATACAGAACAGGGATCTCTCAGCACACTAAACCAGCATCATATACATTGACTCAAAACAGAGAGTCACACTGTGTAATTTATTTTTTAAAGGAACATGGCTCCCAACAATCTCCAAAGAGACTGTATCCCCCAGAAATCGAAACGCCAGAGATACAAAGCTGGCAGAAAAGGAACAAGTATGGAATACGAGGAGGTTAAATTACGGAAGCAAATAAACATGAAACAAGTAGAATTGAGAGTAAGATCCCAAAATAACCTAATAAATTGGCTGAGTAAGCTGCGAACAATAGTAAGATAAAATAATAATAATAATAATAATAATAATAATAATAATAATAATAATAATAATAATAATAATAATAATAATAATAATAATAATAATAATTTCCTCTAAGATCTTCAGCATCCATGAGTAGAATAAGGGTCACATTACTGTATTGTCTACACGTCGACGAGGAATACAGCTTGTAATTATAGACATGTATTTATATTACTAGGGAAATAGCATCAGTTGAGCCATAACAATGTAGCAACATACCATTATAATGAACTACTAGCTATATAAGAATTTCTACTCGCTATTTGAGACAAAGGGAATGTGTAATCGTGGAGGCTTACTAGCACCTCTTTGTTGCTACACTTCGTTTTATAGGGATTTACGTGAAGTACAGAACCTCCGTCACAAGAAGAACGCAACCTATGGACACTATTGTCTGACACCCTCGCTGTAACACAAGCTACCAAAATTCATATTGCAATATACTACTGCTTGCTTAAGTAATCAAGATCAACGGCAAGCGAATAAACGACATCCGCTATGCCGATGACACCGCGATACAACGTGACAGTTTAGAGTCCTTGATCGAGCGACCTGGCCTGTGAGCTTGCATTCGGGAGATAGTGAGTTCGAACCGCACTGTCGGCAGCCCATTTTCTCGCCAGGCAAATACCGGGGATGTGGCTATGGCCCCTTCCTTCCCACTCCTAGCCCTTTCTTATCCCATTGTCACCATAACACCTATCTGCGGCGTGCGACGTAAAGCAAATTGCAAATTGTAATTTCTTGTTCCTTATTATTAGGATTAAAGCAGTAAGTAAGGAGTTAGGCTATATAATGAACGTTCAGAAAATAAAATGCATGGTTATGAGAAATAGGAGAACAAATAACGCTATTGTCAATCTGGATGGAAACATCATTGAAAGAGTACCACATAATAAGTACCTAAGATGTAATGCGAGAATAGTGTTAGGATATACGTAGAAATAAAAATTAGAATCGAAACCTATATAACAGTACTGCCAGTAGAATGGTGTCCAGAAACGTGGTGCGACAATTTTTTTACAGTAAAGGGTTTTCATTCGACTTGTTCTCGTACCATCATTTGAAAATGGCATTCGTGTCGTCTTTGCCTGTGGGCAGTTGCAAAGCCAAGCAAGCTACCTAGTTTTACTTTCCTGTTGACCATAGCAATGGAACCTCCAGTTTTATGTAGAATGTGGACCACAGGAACGTAATTTCTCACATCAAAAATGGTACATGTATTGGCCGAGATTCGAACCCTGGTCACGGCCAATTTGGTAAGGATCCAGTGACTATGCCACCCAACTATAACTCCCCCTACTTCAATGACAAAGAAGACGGGGAATCTGCACATCTGACTATAATCAGATGTACATTACCTTAATCATTTCATTGACGTTCTACACGCACACCTTACTTATTGAGCAGTTGTACACTTTATAATACCAGCATTATCAATATGACTTTTATTATTGACTAGTTCTTGTGAACCCATAGTTGACGGGTGCATGCGCCTGGTGCATGCACTGTGCACGGTGCAAAAGACGACTTCGCTGGGTTGCCCAGAGTGCAGACCCCCACTCCTCGATTTGGAGCAATAGCACTGTCTCTCTCTCTTTCCCCACGCCTGTCTCGCTCGCTCCGCCTGTCTCCCTCTTCCTCACTTGCTCCGTAGCGCTCCAAATCCGAGCCGAGTTGAGCCGAGTTTAGCCGAGTAGCCCAGAGGCGCAGCGTTGGTCCGAGCTGAGCCGAGTGGAACCGATGCACTGTGCACAGGAACTCTCCGCCGCTGTTTGCACGCGTGAGATTTTGGGTGTTTGAGAGGCCCTGTGCTTATAGCACAGATGATTGGCAGCAGAAGAGACACAATACACCTGAGTGTTATGTCATTGCCGATCAGTTTTATGGGTTAGGATACTTCGTGATATCACATTTACGTTTTCTATCGCCTGAGCGATATTAGGGAGTTTTTTTATTTTCCCCAACACATTTATGACACCTTTTTCACGTTTTATTTCTTATTTCGATGATCTTCATTATCATGTCATCGTTATCTTCCTGTCCAGTATAGGCTGATGACCACATTGTTTTCCGCCTTACAAAAACAATCACAACAACGGCCATCATAGGAAATAAACTCGTTACCATGACGATTGATCAGTATTTTCATGTCACCTGTGTTCGGCGTCGAAGCACTAAAATCCTACATTTGATAATATCTATGTTGTTATAGTCCGTACAGTAAAAATGTATGAGTTAAATGTTCGAAAATTATAATATATATAATCATTTGATATGTACAGCTTTTAGATAAAAATAATATTTGCACAGATATTTAGAATTTAATGTGAACTCCTGATTCGTATCAAGGTGGTGTTTCCGGCACCATCCCCCACCCTGCACCCCAAATGAAGGTGAGCTCCTTGTACTATTTAAACCATAAATCAGCCCTCCTACCAGTCTCAAATTTTTGGCGGTAAGGAGAATCGAAGCCGGGCCTCAGAGGACGGATACTAGCGCGAACCGTTACGCTAGAGGAGTGGACTAAAAGTTAATGAAAAAAAAAGGTTTGCAAATATCTCCGATATTATTCCTCTTACAAGAAGAAGCGTATGATACAAGATTGTAAATTATATATTTTCCGTAGTTTCCCATTTTCACACCAGTTAAATTCTGGGGCTGTACCTAAATTAAGGCAACGGCCGCTTCCTTCCCACCTCTACGCCTTTCCTATCCCACCGTCACCTTAAGACGGTGCGACGTAAAACAATATGTAAATGTATTATGTTTTTCACTACTGTGTTTCGATGCGACTAATGTTAACGGAGAAGTTTAGCATTTCCTAATGCACATCCTGGCTATCTCTGAACCTGAATACAGAGTTTCCAGATATTTCTTGTAATGCCACCACAAACAAACAATCAAACAAATAGGCAGACAAATTTGTATTCGTAATCAAGATACAAAAATTTTGAGGCATACTGTACATTTCCGAATGTATGGCAGTGAGACATGGGTACTGACTGAGGCTATGGTGAAGAAACTGAATGTCTGGTAAAGGAAGGTCTTGAGGAAGATATCTGGATCAGTGTAAGATAGAGAGATATGGAGTATTAGAAAGAACGAAGAAATAAGAACCTGACATGGTAGCCTCAGTCAAAATGGGAAAATTAAAATGGTTAGGACATGTACAACTGATGGAAGAAGACAGATACCCAAAGAAGTGTACAGAAAATTATAATTTTATAGAGAAAGCTTCCTTCTCTTAATTTCAGTCACACGCTGTGTAACAACATTGATGGGATACGTAAGTGTGACATCGACGTTGGCCTATATTTGGTTTCCTGTATCTCTGTTTCTTCCCTACCAAGGAGTTCCGGGTTCGATTACCAGCCGGGTTGAGGATTTTAACCTTCATTGGTTAATTCCGATGGCTCTGCGGTCTTCAGTATTAGAATTCATCATACGAGTGCCTCACCCTCACAGACACGCAGGTCGCTTATAAGGCGTCAACACCTAAGACCTGCACCAGGTCTCTCCGGAGGTCGCACGCCATTATCATGCTAAGTTTTGCATTATAACAGATCACACTGGTTTTACTTCACTCACAGACTTACATTGTAAAACAAGCTTTGAATCAGATCTGAGTGCTCTAATTGGGATATTCATCCTGTAAGTATAGTGCATCATGGACTATAAAAACTTAACTGATTCGTGAAATACTTTTCTCTTCAAGGAATGCCTTGTCTGAATACGAAGTTTCCTTGCACTCAATTTAGGAGTTTATTCTTTCATAAAATCCAACATTTATTCGTCATCATGCTCAATATTCTGTTGGCAACGCCCACTGCCGCACGTTTCGCAAATCGATTTTTCTTTCCTTTTTTCTCTTTTTCTTTTAAGAGCCTGTTCTTGTCACTTTTAAATCCTTCCTCTCATCTCTTTGCGTGCTGTACGAGTTCCCACGTGTTGGGACTTACAAAGCCATTAGACTTTCAAATCTTTAGTACTAGCTGCAATGCCCCGTCACGACAGGGATTTAAAATAGTAGAAGCATGAAAGGAAGCAGGGAGGTAAGAACTGATATAAACAAAATTAGTTGAAAACAGCGATTCCTATCGAAGCTGGAACCTGAATTATCTCTGTTTGTAAGTGAGGTTGACAACCATCTCCCCGCAATGGCTACAGATGGGAATATTACATGTAAAATTCTTCATGAAAAGTGAGACACTAACTAGAAAAGACCAAAGTAAAGGTCATAAGCAGACATGTCATTCAACCTGTTAACTTGACAATAGCTGACACATCACTAGAGCAAGTCCAAGGTTTTAAGTATATCGGCAGCGTACTTGAACACAGACGGAACAATGCTGTTGAAATCAGATCCCGGATTGAACAGGCAAAGTCTGCATTCAAGGGAATGAGCAAACTTCTCTGTAACAAGGACTTTAAGATAAATCTCCGGCTCCGTTTACTTCGGTGTTATATATTTTCTGTCTTACTTTATGCTCCCAAGACTTGGGATGTAACAGCGAACACCACCAAAATCTTTTATCCTTTGAGATGTGGTGCTACCGAAATCTTTTCAGAATATCATGGGTTGACGTAATATGTGTCACTGAAGGACTCCAACGCCTGAATAAAGAGCTACAGGTCATGCACAACGTCAAAAGGAAGAAGAGTACTTTGGCCATATCATTCAAAATGATAACTATAGACTCCTTCAGCTTATCTGTAAAATTGAAAGAAGGAGAAGTAAGGGATGAAGGAAAATATCTTGGCTACGGAATCTAAGAGAATACTATGGGCTCAGTACCCCAACTCTTTTCCGAGTTGCTGAGAATGAGAACCAGATCGACCAGATGATAGCTTACACCCAATAAAGATATAGTACACTAGTGTTCATTTAAATCTCGGGCCAGAAATATTCATTTCAGGCAAGGAAATCAGTACAGCCCTCAGAACCGCCCAGTACTAGCTTACACTCTCTTTCATTCGTCAGATACATGCGGAAGCATAACACATGGACACACCTGAAGAGTGAGGGCAGAGGGAGACAGCGTATGACGGGAGATCTAACATGAACCAAACACCCGCATAGGGTAAAGTACTTGCTTCCCCGCCTGCCCACACGCCCGCCACACCTTGAATATGCGGTAGAGAGGGGAATGAAGGGGCGGACCACAGGGGCTAGTATGTCAATTCACTGAGGGTCAAATTCTATTTATTTGTAATTATTTTGATTGATTGATTGATTGATTGATTGATTGATTGATTGATTGATTGATTGATTGATTGATTGATTGATTGATTGATTGATTGATTGATTGATTGATTGATTGATTGATTGATTGATTGATTGATTGATTGATTGATTGATTGATTGATTGATTGATTGATTGATTGATTGATTGATTGATTGATTGATTGATTGATTGATTGATTGATTGATTGATTGATTGATTGATTGATTGATTGATTGATTGATTGATTGATTGATTGATTGATTGATTGATTGATTGATTGAAGGTCCCCCCTTTCTGTAACCAAGTGTACTACGCTCAAATGGGCGCCGAAATAGCACTGCTGCTCTCCTCTACATCGGAGAAGTCCTCCAAACCTCCGTTGTTCCTTTAATCGCTCTAAGCTAATTGGAAAGAGGGGTGGTCTGGCAACGTAACAGGGGAATTACACAAAAAGGAAGTTGCCTAAAGAGTCTTCACAAAGAAGCTTATGGAAAGAATAAAGCTAGACATGAGATGTGCTCAAATGGGCTGGAACTATAGTACAAAATCAGTGACAGATTATTATCCAGGAGTTGGATATCTGCTCTTCGACTGTCCATCATCCAGACGATCTGTTTATTTGAGACGAGTTTTTGCATCACAGAATAAGAAGCATAAGAAGTAGAAGGAAGCAGAAGAAAAGGAAAATATGGAAAAGGAGGGGTAAAATCCATTCACACAATGTATATAATTTATTGTCTTAAGATTCCTGAGGGACCAAATAGCAAACATACATACATACTGATACGGGAACGCCCTACGAGCATTCACGTTTCATTCATTTATTAAGAGGAACTCGCTAACACCCGGCCGTAAGCATTTAAAACTTGCGCCGAGCGCACAGGCATTGTGGGAACTGCAAGCAAGCTCGCGCTGTTCCAGAACACCGGCCAAGGTCAAGCGACGACACGAAGAAGGTTCCTTCGTGTTCCATAGCATTGCAGCATGAACGAAATGTGATATCAATTTTTCAATAACGTCACCTTGCAGGCAGGAATAATGAACGCTGCTAGCCGAAATTTCATGTCAGTCAGTGTAAAGATGGCCAAGATATAAAATTTTCTTGGGGCCCACATGTGTAGCCACGCCCACCGACCTTCGGCAATATAAGCGAACCGCCAGCCTGGGGTAAAGCAGAGAGTGTGCAGTGTGGGCAGTGTGCAGCTGAAGTGTGCCGTAGGTAGAGAGAGAGAGAGAGGGGAGTCGGCAGTAAGCCGTGAGTTCAGTGTGTGTGTGCAAGTAAGCACGTCGCGATATAATTCGTCACTCGGTCCGGCTGTATACTTGAGTTCAGAAACGTTAGTGTTAGAAGCTTTCTCCGTGGGCTTGAACTTTGTGCATGAACAAAAACGTAATTTCGTTTTTATCAGTCTGTACGACTGGGCGATTATATTTCGTTTGTGGACTATGAATGTTTCTAGCATAAACTGTGCCAATCATGATTTCATTTAAAGACTGTGTGAAAACAGCGATAGTGTTTCTAGCATAAACTGTGCCAGCCTGCATTTCATTTAAAGACTGTGTCTATCCATTGAACTGTGTTCGTAATAAAACTGTGCCAGCCTGCATTTCATTTAAAGACCTTGTCTATCCATTGAACTGTGTTCGTAATAAAACTGTGCCGACCTTCATTTCATTTAAAGACTGTGTTTATCCATTTTTCGGAACTGTGTTCGTAATAAAACTGTGCCGACCTTCATTTCATTTAAAGACTGTGTCTATCCGTTGAACTGTGTTCGTAATAAACTGTGCCAACATTCCCTCTTAAAGACAGTATTAACTTGTGGAATACGGTATCGTAATTTCTTTCCGAGGGACCATGCCAATTCCCATCATAACCTGTTCAGAATCACGTATGATCTTAAGTGCCAGTGATAATCTTCTGAAAATTGCGACGTAACAGAACTTGGACTGTCGTTTATTTCAACAAGTGTGTGAATATTGTGCTCATGGTGTACAGTGCAGAGACTGTACCCGGTGAATTTAATTTTCTTTGTGAAGTGCTTAATCACTGCACCTCGGAAGGTCCTAGATTGTTTTCGTTTGTTTATTATTCCAAATACGATAATTCCTTCCATCTTATTCTCATGGAACTGTGACTCTGACTTTATCCTTGCTGCTAAAGTGCGTTCAACATCATTGACTGTGGGAACTATTTCGGTGTGCTTCGCCTTAGAGAGGTGTCACACCAGAGTCCCATGACGTCCGATGTGGAAGCTCCACATTTCCCCGTTCCCGCCTCAGGTTCGAGTCGCCATCAACACTAATACAGAGAAAACACCAACGACGGAAGACAACGCCGACGCCGACCGCAAGACGACGCAGCCGCTGCAGGACGACGTCCCCTCCACGCCTTCAAGGACAACTCCACGATTCAGCTGTAAAAGGTGACATAATTCTTTGCATATCTATTGAATAAACTGAAGGATCCACTTAATCATTAAAAAAAATTTCACTACCCTTCTCTCTCTCTCTCTCTCACTCTCTTAGCATGGGCCGTACACGCCTTGTCGTTTCTCATGCTCTCCGATAAACTGAAGTACGGGCGTTCCTGTTTCAATACATACATACATACATACATACATACATACATACATACATACATACATACATACATACATACATACATACATACATAGCTAATTGTCCTAAACAATATAGATTCCAGCGATACCGGACATTTAAAAAGAATAAGACACTGTAAATAGAGAACAGAGATGTTTACCTTATTATAGGCCTACTGTCTTGCCTGCTTTATTTAAACCTTTCAATGAAGACAGAGTGTTAAAGCGGGAAGAACCTTTCTTTTTTAGAGTAAATCTAATTTGAAGTCCTTCTCCTGTTTCCTTTCATCACGGCATGCCTAATTTCACTGCTTTCATGTTCCCTCTCATTCACAAACCTTGCTCCCAGTGCCATTCAAGAACGAATTTTATCTCAAAAGCATTTTCATTTGACTCATATTTATGACTTAAATATTTTGTATATATGACACGTGGATGGAGCAGTAATAAACCTCGAGCTACGAGAATTCTTGTAGAGAAAGATAAAGTGAAGAAGGGTAAGAAACACTTAAACACACTTCACTGCTCGTGATTAATATCTTCATACCAAAAGCCACTGAAAACTACAAGCTTTTTTCCTTCTTACCTTCCTTTGAAGGAACAGTGAAAGCATCGGTGGCAATGAATTCACCGTTGCCTATGCGCGAAATACGCCTGACATGTGTCACATCACGGTTCCTCGTGTCCTTCGCCTGATCAGTGTTGAATGTCACTTCCAGAGCCAGAATTAGAAATTTGTGTTCTTCCGTTTAAATGGTGATTTCCTTAGACTAAACTGGCTCACTTTTAGAAACTTAAAATAATTCCCGGTTCTGGTAGCATTTAAAAACTTTGGGAAGCTGAATCACATATTTTCGTGCTGCGCATAACCTCACAGAGTTGGGCTCCATGCGGAATCAAAAGTTAAAAATTTGTATGGTGGACTACCCGGGTCAGACTTTTGACATTCTAAATCCACGCTCGAAATTAGCCTCCCTAAATGTCACCAACTCAAATCGTGGCCGGACTCTCTAGCCGCCATCTGGTTTGGTAGGTAATATCTGGGTTCCGACGTCAAACGATGCCATTTAGGTATGCACTCCTAAGCGTCGGCAGAAGGGTTCCTTCTCAGGCACTCGGCTGTGCGAGGACTTGCGTTGTCAAGTGGATACTACTGCATGGTATATTACACATCAGCGCGATGGGTTATGGGTACTGTCTGGGTGTACAGTCATGGTACTACTAGCCTACTCAATTAGATATGTAATGCAACTTTTCCATATCGCTTCTTCAATGTTCCTCTCAGTCAACGTAGGTGGCCTTAACAGGCCACGGTTTTGTTCTAGCTGTGTCTTCACTTCACAATCATGCCCTTGATAGTCGACTTGGAACGGGCTTACTGATGTGGCAACCAATAACCAGTCCACGTTCAAAATAACTGCGCTTCCTTGCTCCTCCCATTCCAGAGCTATCTTATACGTAGCATTGAACAGCGTGGAGACCTCTGTCACTTTTTGTGACAACAGCGGTTGTCGGTAGTGACATTTAGGCTCCAGTTTACGAGTACAGAGGGATGTTCAGATACTCTCCATCAGATAGTGTATTATATTGATGACATAATTATTTCCAATTCTATTCCCAGTTAATTTCAGGCACATTGGTACAAACGCAAAACCATACAGTTTATCAGGCAGACGCCTTTACTACGCGCGGCTGTGGATCAGCACATATCATTATAAGTATTAAAAGTATTTAGCCGAGTAGTTTACAGTTCCATGGTTCACTCTGTTTTGACTTTTAGGGCAATAAGTCAGAAAAGTCGTTGAATACGCGCTATTATAACTGGCATTATAGAGAAACTGAAAACACTGGTCTTTACGTACTAAGTAGTGATACTGGAATGCAGTATTATTTCATGAATAGATTAGTCAATGAACTAGTTGAAGTTAATCTCTTCACCCCACCCTATTAATTACATGAATGGCTTCGCACAAATCAGATTATATCCCTCACTTGCTATTGAATTACTACAGAGCAGTATTATCTCCCGACAGTTCCTGGCTGATTATTTTGTAATCCAATGTAATGAATTGCTAGAGCTTTCCAATATGATTTCGAAATCTTGCTCCTCTTATTTCATCGTGTTAAGGGCGATAACAGCGTTTTCTCACTTCAATCAACTCATCTCACATTATTTTAATCTGTGGATATTATAAAGGTTATTTACAAGTATTAAGGTGAGCCCAGTGAAAGTGTGTCATGAAATGTTCTAACTTAAACGTCAGAAAGCTGACCATACTGATGAATTTATATAATTGACAGAAATATTCTTTTCCAGAAATATTCACCTTGCCGTACTATATTCCATGTAACGAGCCTCAAATATGCACCACCGGCATTTACGTCGTAATGTACCAACGGCATTTTTTGTTCCACCGTATAACGGGTCAAGAAATATATAACTTCGCTCGCTGGTAATACACCAATTGTAGTATGATTCCAGTGTATGGAACCCTTACCAGGAGAGCTAGTTTCGAGAACTGGAAAAGGTCCAAAGGAAAGCAGCACGATTTGCTCTGAGTGATCTCCGTCAAAAGAGCAGTGTTAAAGACTTGAGAGTAAAGAGATGAGCTGCTCGACTAAGCGGTATGTTTCGCGCTGGCAATGAAATGATGGTGATGATGATGAGATTAGCAGACGTGATAGACTGAATGGAGTTTTTAAAAGTAGGAATTGTTATGCAATATGAAACCAAAATTGGAATTCAAGGAGACAAATTGCGGGCAAATACTCGTTTATAGGAATAGGTATTAGAGAGTGGAATAATTTACTAAGGAGATGTTCAATACAATTATTTCAATGCCTCTGAAATTATTTGAAAAGAGGATTAGGGAAACAACTGATAGGGAATCTGCCACTTGGGTGACAGCCCTAAATGCTGATCAGTAGTGATTCATTTGCACTCATGTTTCACTGTGTAACAAGTCTAAAATATAATTATTATTATTATTAATCCATTTGTCGTCCAGGGCTGGTTTTCCCTCGGACTCAGCAAGGGATCTCACCTCTACCGCCTTAAGGGCAGTGTCCAGGAGCTCGAGACTGTGGGTCAGGGATACTGCTGGGGAGAAGGACAAGTTCCCCACCCGGGCGGCGTCACCTGCTATGCCGAACAGGGGCCTTATGGGGGGGATCGGAAGATAGACAAGGAAGAGGGAAAGAAGTGGCCATGTCCTTAAGTTAGTTGCCAACCCGGCATTTGTCTGGAAGAGGTGTTATAAACCACGGAAATACCCTTCGAGGATTGCTGAAGTGGGAATCGAGTCCCCCTCTATTCAGTTGATCTCTCAAGGCTGAGTGGACCCCGTTCTAGCCCTCATACCACTTTTCAAATTTTGTGGCAGAGCCTTGAATTGAACCCGGGCCTCCTGGAGTGGCAGTTTATCACACTAACCACTATACCACAGAGACGGCCGCTCAAAATATACACCTCAGGTATTTACACCGTGTTTCTCTGCGTAAGATATACGCGCCTTCAATATTTAAGCTGGTGTTTCATTGTGTAACGATCCTAATAATTTCACGCACGTTAAAGTCCCTAAGTAGCGTAGTAAAAATGTCCTTGTTGACCCCAGTACGTCTTAATTTGAGATCTTTCAAATTCTTCCGCGCATCAAAAACATAAAAGCCATACAGTGAGCCATTCCGTTATAACAGTCTGATACTTAAATTCGATTATTAAATGTCCTCTGCACATCAAAACACCTAATGGTATTAACATGGTTAAAAGTCGAATTTGGGGCGAGTTGGCCGTGCGCGTAGAGGCGCGCGGCTGTGAGCTTGCATCCGGGAGATAGTAGGTTCGAATCCCACTATCGGCAGCCCTGAAAATGGTTTTCCGTGGTTTCCCATTTTCACACCAGGCAAATGCTGGGGCTGTACCTTAAATAAGGCCACGGCCGCTTCCTTCCAACTCCTAAGCCTTTCCTATCCCATCGTCGCCATAAGACCTATCTGTGTCGGTGCGACGTAAAGCCAATAACAAAAAGTCGAATTTTTAACACCGTATCCCGGTTTCATATTAAAATGACGGACTGCGACAGTCAAGTGAAACCGTCTCCGGTACCTCACCAATCCGGCTACAGTCGGAATGTCATCCGTACAAGTGGAATTTTTGAAAGGAAAAGTCATCTACCCATGGTTCTGTTTCCACGCAAAAATGAAAGTCATGTGGCTATGCTCCCGATATGAACAGCCATATAAAAACAACACATTTGATTTCGATCTAACAATCTTTACAATTATCACTCAATTCGCATTAAGGGTAAAATGAGTAGAGATGATTTTCCAAATCAGTTCCTATTAGAAGCTGAAAAGAATGCCAATTGGTATCGACTTTGTTCACAGGCGAAAGAATGAAGGTACATTTGCTAAATGTCGATAATTCCCTTTATTGTTCTTTGGAATCCATTTCCTTTTCTGTACTTCCAACACCACATTAACAGAGACCAACGCCGTTACTACCAGTTAATGTTGGGCATTCATAACACCCACTTTACAATTTTCGAGCTATGATATTCGGACAAAGCAACAATGGGCAGCTGTTGTAGTTATTAGGATTAGAGGCTTTTTCTATCGCTTCTAACAGTTGATGTTTTATATCAGTTCATTTTTTAATAAATATCCTGAGCGTGGAGACAAGTAAAGGTGTTGGCATGTTTAGATTTTGGACTTTCATCCCTATACGTTTATTTCAAATTACTGTCAGAGGGTGTGATAGTCGAGTGACATATTCTCTGGCTTCTGATTAACGTGGCTGCGGATAGAACCACATCCACTACAAATGGATGAGCTTCTACTAGCAAATCAATGTGTGATTTTAATAACGTATTTTTTTCCAAATCGTATCTCTATTTATTTGCTAGACATATGATTTTTATCGTTCAGTCTTTCATGATATTAGTGGATATATTTTAAGTCAATTACTTCCTGAGATTCAATGCATTTTATTCAGTGTTCAAGCTTTTAAAGTCCTTTTATGCGGTACAAATCATTGTGGATCAGGCCTGCTGATTAGCTTACAACTATGTACTCGTTCACCATAGTCGATGAGTAAATTTTAAATCATACTTTCGTGTCATTCCTCTGACGGCCGATATGTTAAGCAACTACACAGAATGTTTCCAATCATAGTGGAAGCGATCTGGGATTGGATAGAACACCCTAAAAACTATAGAATATCATTAGATTTTTATTGCATGTATTGTTACACACACTTTAACGGAATCTTAAAATTACAATAATTACAACACACATTTTGAATGAATGAATGAATGAATGAATGTTTACATGAATTGGTGGATGCATGATTTCATGATTGTGGTCATGCATGATTAAATGAATAAACACTCTTCTCACACAGTCACGGATAGCCACCAACTGGAGAGGGAGTATTAGTTATTGAATGAGTAAATGAATGAACTGAATGCTTTCAACCTACCTCTGTGGAAGTCGGCAGTTAAGGAGGGAAAATTCCATATTGTGTGAATGAATGAATATATAAAAGAATGAAAGCATGAATGAATGAATGAATGGATGAATTGATGAATTGAATGGACGTAGTTTCTGTAGAAAAATAAAATAAATATAAACAATCCTCTCTCCCAGTCACGGATAACCACCAGCTTTGGAGAGAGTTTCATGAATGAATGAATGAATGAATCAATCAATCAATCAATCAATCAATCAATCAATCAATGGATGTTCTCATTTATCTCACATACAATTAATATATATATTGGCAATTAGGCATATACCTAACCCAAAATCTACACTAAAGTCCAGTTCCTGTGAGCATATGCCCTACGGTAGATAATTTGCGAATTACAGATTTCTCAACTTTGTAGGGAAGTATAGGTAATAGTCTAACCTGGCAAATTCCACGTCGAGTAGCTCTCTCCATCGTGATGTACCAGAAGGGATACTGCATTCTAATACAAGAAGTTCTCAAGATGCCCACGATGAGTCTGAGTGTACGTCTGAACACATCACCTCATTCATCGTCTGACACGTTCGAACATTCCAGGCATCGATGGTTACATTATTCCGCATGCTTGCGAAGTACTGCCATGTCCGTCGTGGCATGCTTAATTCCAAATTTAATCATGATTACGAACACCATCTACCCTCCCCGCCCCCACAGCATGTTCTAGCTAATACCTAAAACAGGCTTAGCTTGTAAATGATCGATTGTAGTGCATATCTTCATATGGACTTTCTTTTGCGTTGTTTTGGGGTCTGCAATCCATCCCCCGATTGCTTTTCGCATGTTTCCGAACACCATGTAATAGTAGGCAGGAATTTCGGATGTTAATGAATATGTGAACTGCGTAGATACATACACGTGTTAATTGTATCTTTGAATGTTTTGAGCGTTATTTGGTGTAAGGAGCTTTGGATATTGTGACCAACAGCCCCATGTACTTACTTACAAGAAAATCCTTCCAACTGTAAGTCAAAGATCTTATTGAGATTTGGTACAACTTCAGTAGGAATGGTGTATTCAGCCATATCAAAATTAGATACCTACTCGTGTATTTAGCACCTGTTTTTGGGTGTCAAAGTTTGCTCATTTAAGCACCGCATAGACAGAAGTGAGCGGCGAGAAGCAGTTAGAGGTGGGAAAGTAATGTGTGTGCGAGAGAAAAAGACCGAGAGCGTGGCACATGAACTGGCCGGCCGCCCCACCTCTACCTGCTCCCCGCCGCTTATTCCTGTGTATGCGGTGCTTAAATGACCAAACTTTGACACCCCAAAACAGGTGCTAATTATGCGACTGGGCATCCAATTTTGATATGGCTGAATAAATCATTTCTACTGAAGTCGTTGTACTAAATCTCATTAAGATCGGAGACTTCCAGTTGGAAGGGTTTCCTTGTCAATATGTGTGGAGTATGTTTGGTGAGCTGGGTTTAGATATTAAGACGGTAAAGTTCTGACCAACTCAGTACAATTTGTCGGGATTGATCACGGCTCTGTCCAGTTAAAAGTTGCTGAAATATGCCACCCTCATGTTAGTAGATTTGCCGTTACGGTACGTAATATAGCTTCTACAACACAAATTTACGGCATCTTAGCGTCTCCGAAACCTAATTATTATTATTATTATTATTATTATTATTATTATTATTATTATTATTATTATTATTATTATTATTATTATTATTATTATTGAGACCGAGGGAGTGGCTACGTGATTTGAGTCACATAACTGTCAGATTATATTCGGGAGGCAGTGGGTTCGAACCCCACTGTTGGCACTTTAAAGATGGTTTACGATGGCTTCCCACTTTCACACCAAGCTAATGCCGTTGCTGTAACTTTATTAAGGTCACGGTAGCTCCCTTCCCAATCCTAGCACTTTTCTATCCCATTGTCACCATAAGACCCGTGTGTATCCGTGCGACGAGAAACGAATAGAAAAAAATATTGAGGCCATGAAATGAACATCCGGGTCAGGAATGGAATGAAGCTCCGTCTAGCGGTGAGGATAGGAACTGTGTCCGCTGCCGAAGCCTGTCGCACTCCCCTGGGTCGACGATTAATGACTGACAGATGAAATGTTAACTGAGAGCTTTGCTGGAATTAAAGATGACAGGGAAAACCGGAGTACCCGGAGTACCTATCCCGCCTCCGCTTTGTTCATCACATATCTCACATGAAGTGACCAGGATTTGAACCACAGAACCTAGCTGTGAGAGGCCGGCATGCTGCCACCTGAACCACAGAAGCTTCTTGAGGCCATCGCAGGTTTGCAAACTATCTCCGTACTCTCCAAGGAGGACCTTGGAGGAGTAGAAGGTAATGCCGTCCGCTATTCGTGCTCTCGGCAACAAGTGGAATAGAGTGGTTTGCTTTATGCGAGGCATCCATTGTTCCCGTTATTTAAACTGACGCTATTTTTTTTTATGTAGACTGAGTGAGTGTCAGAGCCATCTGCTCCTCTTGAAGCAGAAAACTAATTTCTAATTTCTTCGAAATCCTGACGGGGACTCGAACTACGTCCTTGGAAGTGAACCGAGCACGCCTTTAGCTTCCCGGCTAAATAAGAATGCAGGTACAAACATTGAGTTTGCCCCGTCAGATGGTACCCAGCAGGCTTGCTACCACGGGAAACATGTGAGTTTGCCCCGTCAGATGGTACCCAGCAGGCCTACTACCACAGGAAGCATGTGAGTTTGCCCCATCAGATGGTACCCAGCAGGCTTGCTACCACAGGAAACATGTGAGTTTGCCCCGTCAGATGGTACCCAGCAGGCCTACTACCACAGGAAACATGTGAGTTTGCCCCGTCAGATGGTACCCAGCAGGCTTGCTACCACGGGAGCGTGAATTATGTATATTATTACTTATTACTCTTGTGAAGAGACCCACAATAATACATTATTAGTGTTACCGTGTTTTGGTGGTAGTTATGCATGAAAGAAGGTGCTGGGTGGTGAAGGGGTCTCAAGCTACTAAAGTGAAATTAATTTTAAAATTTAACAAGGTTATATTTTCTTTTCAAAATTAGGTAACAACAAATAGAACAGGTACTTAGTAGCCGAAACACGATTGACAAATACATTTACATAGGTACCCCATTTGGGGCTTCAAAAGTCAGAAACACAATTCTTGAGCAATGAGCCCAACCTTACAATGAACCATACAACAAAGGGGCCGAAAACCCCCAAACATGCCAGAAACATCTGCTTCCAATTACATCCAAAAGCCTCCTTGAGGCAGAAACACAATTTTCAAAAAGGGCAACTTCCCCCTAAAATACAAGCCTATCATAGGCCACTCCGAACTCCACCTTTAAGCCGTCCTCAAAGGACATATACACAGGGGCAAAATACCCAACCTACTGAGGTCTGTTAAATGACAAGAAAGTTAATACGTGACCTCTAAAATACAATTTGAGAGGAGGCGAACTTGCACTCCTAATACACTTTGCTTAAGACCTACTTGGCACTAGGCCGTTAATACAAGGGCTAATCCCATACTACAGAGGTGACTTAATAGCAATTTACATTACATTACGGAAGAATTGGTTGAGAAAAATAAGTTCACCTCAGGACGATGTGAGTGGGAGCTCGAGATGGTTAGCACTCTCTATCCCAGTATGTAGCTTTACAAGAGAATAGATGAAAAGAGAGGTTACATTTTAGGAAAAGGTTACATAGTGGAACGCTTAGAACCCGCCCCGAAAGTTAAACTGCTGAGCTAGCAAAGAAAGAATTTATTAATCGGCCATTACCTTGTTGCTGACCGCTGCCGAAGAAAGAGGCGCTTCCCGCCTCCTGCTATGTACTTAATACACTGAAAGATGGAACAGAAGTGGCCCGGAGACCCGAAAATCAGCAGTTTATATCCTCTCGCGGAAGGTTCTAGGCGTTAGGGGAAAGAAAACACCCTCCCACAAACTCTTTATTGGGTAGGACCCCGCAACAGATTCAAGTTGGGGGAAGATACACCAGATTGGTCAGAAATAAATAGAAGAAATTCGGGATTGGATACATTCATAACAAGGGGAAGAAAGGGGTAAATATTGCCAACTTAACCAATGACAGAAAGAAATTTAACAAAGAACAAACTCTTGAAATTAAATTTTCTCCAAAAAAATAGTTCTTTGACTCCGCACTAGGTTGCACTATTGTAGATCTTCAGTAGTGTCCTCTAGAAGAGAAAGTTCACACTTCTTACTTCAAGCGAAACAAAAACACATCAAAAGTGACACAGTTCTAAAACTCCAAAATTTACAGGTAGTGACATCTTCTGAGAAGGTAGAAAGTTAATAACGTCAATAAAGTTCAGACTTCCTCCAGCAGAGGAGTTTTAACTGGCGCGCATTTAAATTAGCGGCGTGGAGGTGTACCACCCGGTACAATTAGTATAAGAAAACTGCCTCTATGTTTGTATCTTAAAATGTACTTCTGACAATTTCCCACTTCTTCATTCTGTCAGGTAAATCATTCCACGAATAACATTTTTCCCTTCCTTTCTATTTACTACCGCATACAATATTATTCCTCGCGCAGTTCAAAGTCGTTGTTCCTCAGCAAGTAGTCGTAGAAATACATCTCTCTTTGCTCCATATCATATACCGCCCAGACTCACTTCTGGCGAGATATGCTATTCACAGTGTGGTATTGGCTGGACCACATTTATTACTTTCACTGGCCTGACTCAGTCTCATCCTCACCCTCGACTCTGAAAGTGGCTGATGTCTGAACGATGCCGGTAATACCATTCCTTTTGCAGGCAGTCTCGGTGATGAACTGTGTGAAATTTTCGTTCATAGTGGCAGTTTGTGTGTACATTTCAATTGGCTTAGTAGACTGATGTTTTTGCTGATTTTTGCTGATGGTTGAGCTGTTGAGGATCAAACTAGCCTTTGGGCTTAGAACTCAACATACACCTACCATACTGCCAGTTCGCGACAGAACTCTCAATTTCTTGTCTCAGAAATTCATTTCGTCTTTCTACTTACATTAGTACTGCAACCTTTCCACCCCGCGCCATTTGCCGCATAGAACCAAATGACTGCATGATAATCCCAAAAAAATCAGGATATCGCCATATAACACCATACGCCAAAGCGCCTGATGGAAAGGGACCTTTTTAGTCTATAGTCAAATGTCACCTCATCAGGAAGGAACAAAAAAATTCAGAATGATGGGTGAGCAAATGCTCTTCCGACCGTGCAAGGGTCTACTGCACCCTTCCGTTCCAAAGAATCAAACCACCGACCTCCCAAGGCCATGGTACGTTCGCGGCAGAAGATCAAAGAAAATAACACATAACTAGCTTAAAGGCATAAATGAACGGAAGGAAACCTGGGATACAATGTTATTCGGCAAAATGACAGGCAAACAAAAGTTTAAATACCTATTTATTGAGCCTTGATAAATCAAATTAATTAAAGGTTGATCCTGAATGTTTATAGTATATCAATGTTGAATATGCAATGTCCAATGGACTAAATACAAATTGTAAAGTGTCAAAAAAAAAAATTATTTCTCCTTTACTTCTATCTTCTTCCCGACATGATGATAAATATTACATCATCATTTGTATAACATACTTTTCAAATAAAAAAAATCAGAAATATCCTTATAAATGCGACGGTTATCATTACGAACTTTCTTCACTATCAGAAGAAGCAATTATTTATACAACAAAATAAATTGAAGATAACTTGAAGTGGTCACCTAGCTAAATTAATTATATTACAAAAATAAACAAAGAATAAATGAATGCTAGTCGCTATAATCCTAATCAAAATAAAATGACTGATGTCGGGTCCAGAAATCGAACCCACATCCCAATGGATCCAATGACAATAATTACGAAAATAAAACTCGATTTGTCATCCACATAAAGAGTGAAACACGACTAAAAGAATGTATAAAAGAGGAAAATATGTACACAATATGAAAAATAATCAATAACAATATACACATGCAATTGGCTGTATATAAAATAAATAAAAAAAATGTGACAACAAAAATCCATGGTTGCCTCAAAACTCGAACCAATGATATCGAAGATGGCGTCGACAAACGGGACTAATAAAACTGCCTTTCTTAATTAATCATATGGTCAACAAATAAATGATAATACTGGCGTTCCAGTTAGTTAAATATTATTATAAGATCATACATGAAAAAGTCAAAGAACCCTTTAAACAATAATCGGTGTTGTACAGCTTTCATTCTAAGTGGAATAGCTCGAACAATACAGCATACGGTAACCCTCTACAAGAGCCAAACCCTTTTCACTCTCCCCTCATCGTAAATCTCTGGACGTCAAAGCGCTCGCTAATAATGGCCCAGTGTGGCAGAAATATCCTTTCAACATCTCAAGGTGAAAGCAAATCGTTTCCCTTGGAACACATATTTGTTAAATAATCTTATTTCATTATATATTCTCATATCATATTTCCAAAGCTCCACTGGCTTATAAATTCACTGTCCTGCCACAATTATATAATACAATATCAATCCACTGTTCATTGTCTCATATTCACATCCATCCACTCAAAATGACCAGCTTCGATTCCATCCGATTACAAAATACAGCCTAGGTTTTTCCTACATTTTAAAATCAAATCAATAAAATCAAATATGGATTTTAAACATATCCATAAGGATATTCTCATATTCAGAAAGGGAAATTATTCGACATTAAAGGAAAACGCTAATCTCAATAGGAAGGCGTCTGTTCGATGTCTAGGCATGTCACAAGTTACGCATATAATTAATACAGCCATCTACAAATATATCATCATGCGAATTACATGAAAATAAGAGTGCCTTGCTATCCTAATGTTAACAGTCGATAGTCCATTTTTACAAGCATAATCACCATGCATTATCATAATAAGCTTGGATATCACGTAAATAAATTATACAAAATTACGGCTCGGCTCAGTGCCAAAAACAAATCCACTATCTATTACATTTACCTAATCTAAGCACTCTGACTAACTAATATTTTATCATCACGTCAAATACATGCATTACGTTAATTATATATATATATTTAAGCCCATGGAGTAGACTATTAATTCCATGAAATGAACATAAATGAATATGAAGACCACTCACAAGTTCTCTTTCTAATTAAAAAGAAATACATGCAATTTACATGTCTAACCTAATTTACGTGATCTGCATAATGAATAACCGCGCATTTATTAAAAAAATTATTTCATTTTAGTACTTACCATCATGTCGTAACAATCCAAGGTTCGGGTCCCGGGTAAGACCCTGATTCTTTCCTTTTAAGCTTCCATGGTGTTGACGTTGGTCACGGGTTCATGTCCGTTGCTACTCCCGTTGAGCACGTTCATATTCCAATGGTTATCTTCTACACTTATAACAGTTTTTATGAGATTAAGACTTGTTGCGTCACTTTAACACACAAAATACAATTAATTGCACTATAATGAAATTAATACTTGTTGCATCACTTAAAAAGTTACAATTATACCGTTCTTGCGATCACATAACTTCAACCTGTTTTTAAATACTATTGTTTGTAGACAATTACAATATTCTCGAAGATATAAACTGTACATTTACAGTCTGAAACATTAAATAGATCAGAACACCATCAAACCGTGGTTCTGCTTTGGATCCTTCGCGTAAAGTGGATGGGTTGTCATCATCGCGGTTCCTTTTATAAACTTTCCCCCTTCCATGCAAGAGACAATGGATAGTCCCCACTACTTTTTTTAATTAATAGTTCCACGTGTCGTATGACATCGGTAATACACTCAAACGTGTGACTCAGATTCTTAAGTAGTCTGGTTATGTGCGGAACCTGAAATGTTCGGCCATTTATTTAAAATTAATTATCAAAATAATGCCCCTACAATGTCTTCCATGAGGGTGCTGCGTACAAGGGACGCTTAGCTTGTTATATAATGCAACGATTGCGTATTCTTCCACACGTTAATATATTATAAAGAATTAGAATTTTGGCAGATGTCTATAATTAAATCATATAACATCCCGAGGTTTCTCATATTAAATACTATGCATGTCTCGAAATCTCATCATAATAATGCGATTCGCGAGCTGGCAACATCGTGTTCGGCCATTTTTTTAACGGGTGACGGTATCATTATCGATTTTTCTGGCTTGAGATTTTCTTCCCTCTCTCTCTATCTGTGTATCCTTTTAGTTAAGACGGAGTGGTGTTTAGCAGGTTACAAAGGTTGTGTAAGCATGTGCAACCTAATGCAACTTTTGGTAACAAGTACGAGGGAGCTTTACAAAGGTTTTTCACTGCCAAATAATTAATAAATAAATATGTACATGACCGATAAGGTCACAGTACCGGTTTCTATACGCTCCAGCTCTCTTTGCCCTTGTCTTGCAACGTTTCTCATCCGTGCACTTCGATTTCATGAATCACTTGTTAACTGCAAACTGCAAAGGTTTAATTTGTTAATACATACTTGTTCAAGCATAATGAATGTTACTTCTTAAACTAATCATTCATCTCTTGCAAGTTTTACATGATGTGGGTTTAAATTTAAATTCCAGTTAAATTTTGGGCTGCTGGCTTTCCCAAATCATCTCCGTACACGTCCTTGGAGGAAAGTAAGAAAAACTCTTCCACTTTCCAAAACCTCGCCATTATGTGAGTCAAAATATTTAACTCTATGTTCAGCCTCCCAGAAATTAATCTGATACTCATTTATAGCTGAGTGAACCCCAGGGCCACGTGCCTCTAGAGAAGAGGAAATCTACTTTGTGAATTTTTTCGGTTTTTTCGACGAAGAATTAAACCCACGTACTTCCGGATGAAGCAAGCACACATTTAGCGTCTAGACTAGATCGCAAGTAATTCACTACCAATACTGACACCAGTAGATTATAAATTCCTCCAGAATATACACCACAACAGCACATGATGTGAGAGAAATAATTCACTCACTATGTCAGCCAGGCCTTTCGAAGAGAGAAATAATTCACTCACTATGTCAGCCAGGCCTTTCGAAGTTCCTATATGAAACAGCAACAGTTTTATGACAAGAAATTTAATATTAATGGTCCATGCTGCACAGTACAACAGAACATTAAATGAATAAAATTATCAGAATGTTTAAAGTAAGGAGCGAAGGTGCAGGCATCCTACACAACTCCCGACGCTCAACAAGTGATATTACTTATCCATACAACTTCTCATCTTACTTGCAAATTACCTGTTCCGAACAGTGGACATTCATCAGGTAAATAGTTCTGTGCCGTGTGGGGATCAGTGCGATGTTCACCTCTTAAGCTGTGGATGTTTGTCGCATTCTGAAGCCTCACTGCCCATTGTGAAAATGTTGGTCTTTGTTTACGACGTCAGCGTTGTTTGATTAGCTGCTTTATCCGATCAAACATTTCACTTAGCTGAGTCAGACCGAATCTCATATCGTGTTTTGGTTAACGTGCCTACCATGATGCACGCACATTGCTATTATGTGCCCTATACTGTGAACAATGGTCTATATTACGTAAGAAAATCCGACTTGTATTTAGTAATTATTTTGAAACGACAAAAGTGTTGTTAGGAAAACGATAATTTGCCCACCCCATTGTGTTTACTAGTGGAAAATTTTTACCTGTAGTATATGTCCTAACAGAAAGTGGGGACTTAGCCGATTTTGTGGTACTTTAAAATTTTCAAGCAACATTTTCTAAATGTTGTGATTTCTTTCATTTTAATTGATATTTTATTCTTGTTGTTTCTTTTTTATACATATCAAAGGAAATTTTATTTTTAACTATTTCAAACTAATTTACATATAAAGTTTTACTGTGTTTTCATCTAATAAATAGTTGATTTTTAATTTCAACTTTAAATATTTTATAACAATTAGTAAATTTTGTATGTTAATGCCTGATTAAGTTTTGTCGCATTTTATTCATCATTTTCAAACCTTTCTAAATGATTTTGTGAAAGATAAGTCAGATTGGACTCACTGATTGTTTTAAAATCATTTACATGCTCACCCTACTCATTGGGTAAATTGTAAATAATCATCTCCAGTGGCGGTTGGTGCAGAAACTCAGTGTGTGCTGTAACCCACCCCCACTCCAAAAAATAAAAATATTTAAAAACATACCGGTATGTGGTTTTCAAGAGCTCTCCACTGAGTTTTCCACACTGAACAAACACGCAAACCCCAACACATATACACATTCCTCATTCAAAACTACATAATTAAACACACATTAAGACCTGCAATGGCAAAATATACACGAACTCAAACACTTGGTGTGAGCGCGCCAAAACAGAACTTCCCAATGTTACCAACATCATTGAAAAAAACAGCAACGTCTTAATGCAAAATTACATGGTGTGTTTTTATAGTGACATTTATAAACTAGACATTTTAAAGTGAAGAAAATCACAATATCATGTCCTTATTTTGACAACATAAAAAGTACAATTTTTATAGTTCATCGATTTACAAATGTGGCTATGGAATAGGCAAGTTGGTACTATTATATCCTCCTTGGTATTAAAAGACTTAGCCACGAACCTACTACGCTGGCGTAACAGGGGGAGAGGTGATACTCCCACGTGGCGCGTCCCAGGTGGCGGATAGGGGGTCCTAACCGGCTTGCCGGCGGACTTGAGGGAAATAAAATACCTCTCGCGGACCAAACACACTACCCCCTGCGGGTGGGGGACGCACATGTAGAATACACCCGCGGTACCCCCTGCCTGTCGTATGAGTCGACTAAATGGGGCGACCTAGGCGCGGACATGGATTGCGGTTTGGTATAACGTGTTGGACCTCCTGTGGATGGGAGGGGTCGAGTACATTCACAGGTAATCCCTGCCTGTCGTAGAAAGCGACTTAAAGGGTCATGTGGCCATGGTCCCCTCTTTAATTTTTTTATTTTTCCGAGGGTCAGATGTAGACCATTCGAAATTTTGATGTGCGTGCTGCTCGGCGATGGAGCTCCTATGTGTGCGACTACGCTCGAAAGCCCGTGCCAGCAACCACCCAGGACGCGGCGGGTGGGAGTGTCATGTACCCGGGCAGTAGTATCCGCCTGACAACGCAGGTCCCCGCACAGCCGAATGCCAGGACATATTATTATTAATTATTATTTCATTTTTTCTCTATATTTAGTGCTCTGTACACGCTATGGGGTACATGCTATTGCGGGTAACTGGAGGAAGGGAGTCTTAGTGCTCATTGCCTCAGTCATCCCGTATTAGGCATCGTCCAACATCGGACCCCGGGCAGTACCTGCTATGACCAGGTGGGTATTGCCTTGGCTGCTTGGTTCGGCTACAGAGACCCCTGATCGGAGTGGGTGGCATTCAGGGAGGAAGCTATCGGGCATGGCTTCTAAACGAAGTCGGCTCTCTCAAGGTGGTCCCCCACCTAAGTCTTTAACTTTTGCTTCCCTGAGAGGTTCAACTCCCTGGGAACATGCGCAGCGTGAAGAAATGGGATCCAGCTTCCCTAGGTTTCTGGTCGCTACCAGAACCGATGGGCACGATTTTAAGCTGGTGAAGTCGATCCTGTTTAGTAGGCACATCGAAGGCGTCTACGGCGAACTGGAGGAACTTAAAAAAATGCGCAACGGTAGTTTGCTTCTAAAGACTCGTACAGCACTGCAAGCTGATCAGTTGCTTAAGTGCGAGCACTTTGGCGAAATCCCCGTCAAAGTGGAGGAGCATAAGTCCTTGAACCTGGTTCGCGGAGTCATCTTTCACCGCGACCTTATTTTGAACACTGACGACGAGTTGATGGAAGACATGAAGAACCGTGGCGTGACACACGTCCGGCGCATTACGCGCAAGGTCAACGGTGAAGACGTTGCCACTGGTGCCTTCATTGTCTCTTTCAAGTTGTCAGTGTTACCAGAGAAAGTAAAGGTAACAACTTATCGTTGCGATGTGAGGCCGTACATCCCGCCTCCTATGCGTTGCTATCAATGCCAGCGATTCGGACATATGGTATCTCGCTGTTCGAATCAGGCTGTATGTGGTACATGTGGACGAGTAGCTCACGGCGCGGAGGAGTGCACAACTCCATACAAGTGCACTAACTGCTCCGGTTTTCATTCTCCTCGGGATCGGAATTGTCCGACATACCTGAGTGAGAAGAAGATCCAGGAGATCAAGACCCTGGATGGTCTTTCCTACCAGGAAGCGCGCCGTAAGTTTAATTCTGCGAATACCCCTGCAGGAACACTCGACTATAGCTTGATAGCTCAGAGTCTTCCAGGTTCGCCATTTTCAACCTCAACACCTGTCCAGACCGCTGCGCCCAAGGCGACTGTTGCTGCTCCCAGCAACGTCGCAAATAGTCAAAGCTCGAAGGGGGGGACCACCCCACCTTCGACCAACCAGAAGTCCGTGCAGGCTGGCAGTTGCCAGCCGGCACAGCACGGGGGGAAAACTAAGACCGCCCCCCCCCCTAGTAGGTCGACGAAAGTCGTGCCCCAGCCGGCGGAGGCGGCATCGTCGACCGGGGCTGGGAAACCATCTCCCAGCCCGTCTAAACTAGAAAAGAAAAAGGGGAAGAAGAGTGCCCGTCCTGAGCGCTCTCGGACTTCCCCTGCGGAGGAGAATTCATGCCCCCCATCTGGGGGGTATGAGTCTGCGCCAGGAGGCACTCCTGCTCCCAAACCTGCGCGCTTTCCTCGTAGGGGACCCCCTCGCGCCCGAAAAGCGTCGAAGTTCTGGGCGGCACCCCTGCCATCTTTTGATGACGGGATGGATGTAGAAGTAGATAGTGTTTAGGCTTACGAGCATTTTGTCGCTCATAACTTAACACTCCTTTTATAGTCCACACTATGGCACTGTTACAGTGGAATTGTAACGGTTATGACAGGTATCTTGCTGAGTTACGTCAGCTCATTAGTGAGTACGCAGCGAGTATAGTCTGTATTCAGGAGACCAACTTCAGACCTGGTCATCATACGGTCTTGAGAAATTTCAGACTATACTCGACAGAACGGTACTATGCTCACCGGGCTTCCGCTGGTGTTGGCATTTTTATACGTTCTGATACCTACAGCGAAGAGGTGCATTTAAGAACTCCCCTCGAGGCTGTAGCTGTTCGCGTTCCGCTGCCTGTCATAACAACAGTGTGTAATGTTTATTTTCCACCAGGTCATGCTCTGCATAACTGATGTTACTGATCTTGTAGATCAGCTTCCACCTCCCTTCCTCTTATTGGGCGATTTTAACGCCCATCACCCCATATGGGGCTCTGAGACGCCTTGCCCCAGGGGGAGAGAGCTGGAAACATTAGTAACAGAACTGGATTTATGTATTTTGAACACGGGGGAACCAACTCACTTTAGTGTGCGTTACGGCACATATTCTCGCATAGACGTAAGTCTATGCAGCCGAAGGTTGGTTCCACTGTTTCGGTGACATACACACGATGATCTCTGTGACAGTGACCATTTTCCCATCATTCTTACTTTGATGAACCAAAAATCCGTCGAGGCTCCCCCTCGATGAATTTTGAAACATGCTGATTGGCCAAAGTACTCATCGTTAGCTGCCTTTAACGATGATATCAGGCGGATCGTCGGCGAGGAAATAACTTACATCACCCGAGTTATTCTTGCTGCTGCTGAGGAGTCCATTCCGTTCTACTCGGGGACTTCTCGCCGACAGCTCGTTCCTTGGTGGAACAAAGAAATAGCAGCAGCTATCAAAGAACGCCGTCGCGCTCACAAAAGTTACCGTAGACAGCCTACTGCGGCCAACTTGGTAACATTCAAGAAACTCCGCGCTAAGGCGCGAGTTCTTATTCGTCAAAGTAGGAAGGCTTCATGGGAGAGATATGTGTCGTCTATGACGTCACATACTCCATCATCTCAAGTGTGGACTAAGCTTCGACGTATTTCAGGTATCCAAGGATCCTCTTCTGTACCGGGAATCTCCATTGCAGGCAATATTGTCACTGAACCCCTCCTGATTGCTGACCATTTCGCTAGTCATTTCGCGGATGTATCTGGCTCCGGGAATTACAATCCTGATTTCCTCGCTCTGAAGCGGGAGGCAGAACGTCATCACCTTAGTTTTGCCTCTCAAGCTTCAGAGGACTACAACGTGCCCTTTACGGAGTGGGAACTCCGCAGCGCCCTAGCGCTTTGCAAGGGCACGTCTCCTGGACCAGACAACATCCATAACCAGATGTTGAAACACCTTAGTGATGATAGTCTACTCTATCTCCTTCGTGTGTTCAACCGTATCTGGATGGAGGGTGATTTTCCGTCTCAGTGGCGAGAGGGCATAGTCATTCCTGTCCTCAAGCCTGACACAGATCCTAAGTATGCAGGAAGTTACAGGCCGATTTGTCTTACCAACTGCCTGTGTAAACTATTTGAGAGGATGGTAAATCGCCGACTCGTGTGGTGTCTGGAGAAACAAGGCCTCTTGTCCGAATACCAGTGTGGTTTCCGAGTCGTCCGATCCACCACTGACCACTTGGTCCGCCTGGAGACCTCTATCCAGGATGCGTTTCTCCGTAAACAGCACTTGGTAGCTGTTTTCTTTGACTTGGAGAAGGCCTACGATACCACATGGCGATATGGTATCCTTTCAGTCCTGCATCAATGGAGATTCCGAGGTAACTTGCCAGTATTTACTGCGAATTTTTTGTCCCTCCGTCTATTCCGTGTCCGAGTAGGGAGAACATATTCGCAATATCACGTCCAAGAAAATGGTGTCCCACAGGGATCGGTCCTTAGTGTCACTCTGTTCGCCATTGCCATAAACGGTATTGTCGCTGCTGCTGGTCCAGCAGTAATACCGTCGCTATATGTGGACGATTTTGCTCTGCACTATAGGTCGTGCAGTATGGCAGTCGCAGAGCGACAATTACAGCAAGCTATTAGGAGGGTGGAGAAGTGGACCTTAGAACATGGCTTTCGGTTTTCTGCCGCAAAGACCTCCGTTGTCCACTTTTGTCGTCAACGTACTCTTCACCCAGATCCTGAGCTTTATTTAAGAAAGGTCGTTCTTCCAGTTGTTGACACTTACCGATTTCTTGGGCTCCTTTTTGACAGTAAATTATCGTGGGAGCCACACGTGCGGGAGCTAAAAGTGCAATGCACCAAGAGGCTTAACCTCTTGAAGTTTCTTAGCAGCACTAATTGGGGAGCTGACCGTGTAGTGCTCCTGCAATTCTATCGGGCACACATTTTATCCCGGTTAGACTACGGCAGTGCAGCATATGGCTCCGCAAGACCAAGCGTTATTGCGAAGCTGAACAGTATCCACCACAGCGGGGTTAGGTTGGCGACGGGAGCTTTTCGTACAAGCCCCATTGCTAGCCTGCTCGCTGAGTCTGGTGTGCCGCCTTTACACCTGAGGCGCCAGCAACTGCTACTTACGTGTGCTGCAAATTTGCGACAGATGCCACTTCATCCAAGCTATCCCGGCGTGTTCAACAATGGCAACCGTTTGTTGTACGCAGCTTATCCTCGTGCGACGCGGCCGATTGGGATACGCTTGGACAGCAGTTATGAATTGTTTGACGTACCTTCGATTCCTTGCCTTGTCAGACAACCAAGTGGGGTACCTCCGTGGGTTGTACGACGACCTGAAATCATCCTGGATTTGCGCAAGGCCCGAAAGGAGACACGGACCCTTCGATTTATCGGAGGCTCTACCTGTCCGTTGTTGGCCGCTATCCGGGTTCAGTCGTCGTTTACACGGATGGTTCAAGGACAGATACGAAGGTGGGCTGTGCGTTCGTTGTCGGAAATGATCGGTTTCTTTTTGCTCTCCCGGAAACCTGTTGTGTGTACACAGCAGAGCTTTATGCTATCTGTGGGGCTCTGCGGTACGCACTGTACAATGAACGCCGACACTTTCTCGTGTGTACTGACTCCTTGAGCTCGCTCCAGTCTATTGATACCTGTTTCCCTCGGCACCCTCTGGTGCAGCGGATCCAGGACCTGCTGGCCGGGTGTTCGGATGCCGGCACCTGAATCACGTTTGTGTGGCTCCCCAGCCACATGGGCATAGAGGGTAACGAGTTAGCAGATCAGGCTGCCAAGGAGGCAGTTACACTGCCCCCGTTGCCTTTCAAGGTTCCAGCCAGTGATATTCGCTCTCAGCTGAGACATCTGGTTATGTCTCATTGGGAGATGGAGTGGCAGGCCATTCCACTTCCCAATAAGCTGAGAGCGATAAAAGGAACAACGAAGGTATGGAGGACTTCCCTTCGGGCTTCTCGGAGGGAAGCCGTGGTATTATGTCGCCTTCGGATCGGCCACGGTATCTTGACGCACTCCCATCTACTGAAAGGAAAACCCCCTCCGGTGTGTACCTGCGGCGACCATCTTACCGTGGTACACATCCTTACGGAGTGTGTGGACCTGGTCGATCTGCGCCGTAGTCTTAACCTTTCGAGTACAATCTCCCTTGTCTTGCGAGATGACGAGCAGTCAGCAGACCTCGTCATCCGCTTTATGAGGGATAGCGGTCTGTTTTATCGTGTGTGATGATGTCCTTTGTCCTAGTGTTGTTTATGTTAGTTGCGCTTTTATCTCATTGACTTCATTTTAGTTTGTGTTGCGCATTTTAATGTGTTATTTTAACGTCTAGCGTAAATTATGTGTTAATATCTGTACTACTGGGCAATGCCTTATTCCTTCGTTTTCCTGTATTTTCTCTTATTTTAATAGAACATAAGGCATTGTGTATTGGATCCACTGAATGTTTTAATCTCACCCTCATTTTTCTTCATCACCATCTTTTTAATTCTAGTCACTGGATACTTTTTAAATTTTAACTTCATGTCTCATGTCATTCATTTCGTTCCATTAGAGGCCGATGACCTTCGATGTTAGGCCCCTTAAAACAACAAGCATCATCATCATTAAAAGACTTGGCGGGAACATCTCTACAGTATTTTGTTTCCCCGTTTGCTTTGAGCGATCTCCTCTTAAATACTACAGCTGCGTCAAGAAGGGTGGCAGCTGCCACGTTCTCATATCGGTCGTAATACAAGTGTGACTAATACAAGTGCTGCCTCTCTGTGGTCAAACGAAGAATCGCTATGAAGTGATGTCTTGGCTGTTGTCTCCACAGCCTATCGGAACACATTCCCTTTGTATCGGAAAAGATCGGTACTCATGCGCAAAAGGCAGAGTTCCTGGTTTCTGGCTAAAAGCTTAGACATTCTCGCTGAGCTGTGATCGTACAGCACCCGGGGCGGAGCGCACCAGTAATTAACTGGTTGTGGTTGTGAGGGGAGTTGAATAATTTTCTTTTCTTTGGCTGACGTCTTTTTCAATCCACTGTATTTTATTGTAAATAATATTTTTAAACTAATTTATTTTTCCAATAGGCAATGTGCTGCAGCACTTCAGCACATAAGGTACGGCCGCCCCTAATCATCTCATATCATTATGTAAGAGCCATAGCCTAGAAATTAGACCCCTTCAACAACAATCATCATCATAATCATGAACGTCATTACCACCATCATCATCGCGCGGCTCAATGGTGGAGTGTTGGGAGTCTTAGATTTTGGTCCTCGGGGCCCAAAGCGCGTCAAGGAAATACAATATTTAATCATTAATTCAATTGGCTCGCGGACTTGGTATTTGTACTCTCTCCAGCATTCACGTACCATACTCACAACACCCAACATATTCTAATAAATGTTCTAAATTTCCATCAACACCAAGTTTAGTTGATAGCGGCGTTCCTCAAGGTTCTATTCTTGGTCCTCTTCGTTGTACTGCATGTCAATGATGTACCTCAACCTGACCAGAGTTCTATTATCCTGTATGCTGATGATACCTCATTTCTTACTTCAGGCTCAAATACTATTTGTTTACTCAACAGGACTTAACATTTAACTGGCCACATAAATGTGTACTTTTCTAAATTTGAGAGTAAATCCTTTCAAAACTGGATATATAATCTTAAGAGGAAATCCAATTTAGATGTAGATATATCCAGTGTGCGTGGAGCACACAGATGAAGAATACACCCACGGTACCCCTGCCTGTCCTCAGAAACGACTAAAAAGGGCCCCAGATGCTTTAAACTTAGGAGCGTGTGTTGGCGACAAAAGGGCCATTATCTGAGTCCTGGCATTGCTCCACTTACTTGTGCCAGGCTCCTCACTTTCATCTATCCTGTCCGGCCTCCCTTGTTCAACTCTTGTTCTTTTCCGACCCCGACGGTATTACTGTATTAGAGCATTCGAGGCCTAGGGGATCTTTCATTTTCACGCCCTTCGTGGCCCTTGCCTTTCTTCGTCCGTTACTTCATTTTTCGATGTGACGGATCCCTTCTATTTTCTTTTTTTTACCTCTGACTACCCCCTGTGGGTGGGTGCGCAGACGAGGAATGCACCCACGGTATACCCTACCTGTCGTAAGAGGCGACTAAAAGGGGCGACCAAGGGATGATTGTATTAGAAGTATGAAACTACTTGTGATTAGTACCATCACGCGGGGAACACCATGGGTCGACTTTACTTGCGAGTAGTACCACTATGTTAAGTACACAATAGGATTGCGATTAGTAGCAACAGAAGGAGAGTCTGTATGGGTTTTAGAGTACCCGTGATTAGTACCATTGCGACAAACACCACGGGTCTGGGGAGTGCCTATTATTAGTATCACTATTTCAGCGACACCGTGGGTCTGCATTGCCTGTGGTTAGTACCCACTTTGTGAGGAACACCACGGGAATACCGACACCCATGACTTGTACACCTAGGTGAGGAACCTCATCGGTTTGCGTTGGCTATGAGTGGCACCATTGTGTGAGAAATACTATAGGTCTGCGTTACCTGTACGACGTACAATACTTGTGAGTAGTACCATCAGTGTGGAACACCGTGAGTATTCGCTACTTTTGTTTAGTACCCCAACATTACAAATACCATGGTTCTACTTTACTAGCGATAAATACCATTCTGAGGGGCCTTTGACCTGGATTTTGGACCCCTTTAGACATCAAGCATCCTTGATTCAGGATTGTGCTTTATAAGTGGTCCCTTGGTCAGTAATACTATTGTTTACGGTAGTTTCTGGGTCGGATCCACTGATTGTTTTAAATTCATATCCATATATTCATTCTTCAACATCGCGTTTTTTATTCTGGTCAGTAGATGATTTTGAACATTCTAATTGTCATTACATTGTGTCTCATTTCGTACCATTAGGGGCCGATCACCTAAATGTTAGGCCCCTTTAAACAACAATCACCATCTTCATCATCACCACCACCACCACCACCACCACCACCATCATCATCATCATCATCATCATCATCATCATAGATGACCGTGAAAAAATTCAAGAAGTAACCTCAACTAAAATTTAACCAGGCGAGTTGGCCGTGTGGTTAAAGGCGCGCAGCTTTGGTATTGCATCCGGGGGATGGTGGGTTCGAGCCCCACTGTCGGCAGCCCTGAAGATGGTTTTCCGTGGTTTCCCATTTTCTCACCAGGCAAATGCCGGGGCTGTTCCTTAATTAAGGCCACGGCCGCTTCCTTCCAATTCCCGGGCCTTTCCTATCCCATCGTCGCCGTAAGACATATCTGTGTCGGTTCGACGTAAAGCAAATAGCAAAAAAAAAAAAAAGAAAGAAAGAAAAGAAACGGTGAGAATCATGTAGGCTTGCATTATCTATATGTTTTCCTAGTTTAGCATATGATTATTAAGCATAGGTTGGTTTTTATGACGAACCCTGTTCTGTAGAATGGCGGTAAAGAAAAACACATTTGAAATTGAATTTGAATTAACATGCAGTTTTCAATCTATGGTAGACGCCACCCGCCGTGATAAGAGGTAACCCTTAGAGGGTGTGCCTTACGAGAGCAGGGTGAGACTAACAATAGCCACACGAAATTCTTATTTATTAATATCATCATCATTATTGTCTGTAAGAATGGCGATCACTCTCCGTAATAACACAAACTGATGGCAGAAAACCGGATGAAGAAAGTACTGTAACTTACGGTACCTATCCAGCATGTGTCATGAACCGGAATTATATACGTGAAGGTAAAGTGTCCTTAGCCTTACTGAGGTAATGCTCATAAACAGACCTCGATAATGAGCTGTAATGTAGAAAATATTCAAAATAACCAAATAACGTTTCTTTTTGCCATTAATCATTCCGGTAAGACCAGATTTTAGTTTCTGTTAGTAACATTCACAGTTGTAGGCTTTCGATTATCTAAAAGTGAAAAGACTATTAGCTGATGGAATGCACCTGGCAGAAATGACTGACTCCGGGAGTAGCTGCCAATATCTTTAAAAGCTAATTCGTGCGTGGCTTGAAGGATCTATCTCCCTCTATGGACTTGTTTGTGAGTTTGACCATCACATCAAAGAGCAAAGGGAGAGAACTGAGGGCTAATTCCATGCTCGAAGTGCAGGGAGTTAGCAACGCGTTCTCGTACGGACCAGAGTGATAGGTTTGATTAAAAAGAAGTTGCACGCATTGGTAATTATTTTAAATTACAGTCCCTTTCTTTCACTGTTTATAATCAGTGAGACGCGGTTGGTGTACTCTAGATGCTAAATTGGGTCTTGTATAATTTTCTGTGAATTGGGTCAAAAGAAGCATGAATGAAATACAACGGGAGCTAAGAAAAACTGTTCATGGCAACTTCTTTAAACAAAAACCGGAATGGCCAAATAAAACAGGATCAGTGTCCGATCTTAAAGCCAGTATATAATGCACTATCATTAAGAAATCAATTGAAGGAAAGGGATTTTTGTTCTCGTTGCTATGTTTGCTATGTTGTATTCATCTTCTTAGTATAATGATCAGCGTCACAGCTTTCGACTCAGTGGGTTATAGGTTGTATTCTCGATCAGGTTGAGCGTTTAAGCCACGTCTGATTAATTCCCCTCGCTTGGGGACTGGGTGTTTGTATTCGTCTCAAATACACATTTCTTAGTATACTCATAACATATCACACTACCAAAGGCCACAGAGACTCGTAATGGTAGAATACATCCATTTGCATAGGGTTGGCGTCGGGAAGGACATCCGACCATGAAACTGTATCGAGTCTACTCGTAACACACAGTCCGCACCGAGAATCCCGCCAGGCATCTGAAATGTGACAGGAGAAGGAACAGAAGCACAAGAAGTAATCGAAAGTGAAAATTCAAGAGCTCTGACCCTTCGAAGTAAGAAAGTATCGGCAAATTAAAGAGGAGGGTCCCTAAATGGTGTGAAAATAATGTTATTGGTTTGTTATTTTATGATGGTTTGACGTCCCACCTCACGGATTTCGGAGACGCTGAGTGACCAGAATTTCTCCCACAGGAAATAATTTACATGCCAGTAAATCTACCCGACACCAGAGTGACGTACTTAGGTTATTTTTTTAATGAAAATGAAAACCAACAACCTGTTTTCCAGTCTTTGACCGAGTCAGGGATGTAATGAATGAAACATATATAGACTGTTATTACAGTGGGGTCGCCACTCCCAAGGTGATTTATTATTATTTTCTTTAATATTGGCAACTGTTTTTTTTTTATTTAGTTGGATAACATACTTACAACGTTAGACATTTTACAGTCCTTCAAAGTAATCACCACTGTTCTGTGGCACTCGTTCCCAGCGATGTGGAAGCCGTTGGATGCTACTGAGAGCGCCTGATCTCTGGAGGTCGCGGACGGAGCAGTCGGTTGCCTGGAGAATGTCGTCCACTGTCCGGCAGCGGACACCTCGAAGTGGTGCTTACATTTTAGGTATGAGATCGTAGTCGCAGGGGCTGAGATCTGTAGAATAAGGGAGGCAGTAAAGCACTTCCCAGCCCCAGCGACTGAACAACTCAGTCACAGCTCCTGCTGCATGCGGCCTTGCATTGTCATGCAGAATGTTTGCTGGGTTATTCAGGAAGTGCCCTAGTTTTCTTCTTAGAGCTGCTACCAAGTTCGTTTGCAAAAATGCGCAGTAATACTCCGCATTAAGGACACCACGTACTCTTGCATGATGAAAAAATCGATTTTTTTATTTTGGCACCATAAAATTCTTCATTCTTTTCTGAATCCAAATATATATAGTATGTTGGGGTTTAGACGTCCAAAAGTACCTTAAATTCGTGTTTTATTATAAGCGTCCCAAGCGTCACGCCTACTTTAAATGTCTTTGCCAGCTGTTTCCCGTTAATACTCATTTTTCATGTTTAGGTACCAATAACTAGGAAACCATTTAAGATAGAGGGCTAATTTTTTGTACATTAACTTTCCTAATGGAGTACTTGAATGTTAACGTATTTTCATTTCCAAAAAATAGTAGGCCTGAATTGGGAAGAGAAAAATTGATACATGTTTTTGAATAAATTTGAAAAGAAAGGGTTCGGAATTTTTTTCTTGCATTCTGTCCCAATAATAAAGAAACAAAGTGGTTACTCATCTGCCAACATCTATTCCCAGTATGTGAACAAAATTTGAGAGTATTTGAATCAAAAACAACTGAGAAATGTGTACCTGAAGTCACTTATACATTTTTTTTTTTTTTTGGAAAACGTATCTGTCCAAATTTTTATTCATTTAACACATCCTATAAAAGCAAAGTAGTACTACATGGATATAAACAGCTCAGAATATACTGCTTTTTATATGTTACAAGAATCATAGCTGTACCTTTAGCACAAAACCCAGAAAATACTTATTAAAGTGATGCCAAAAAATATACTTTTTCATCGTGTAAGAGTACGTGGTGTCCTTAACGGTACAGCCGTGGGGAACGGTATACTTCATGATAACACCATCCTAGTCATAGGCAACGATCAGCATGGACTTCACATTGTTTCCAGTCGGCCGAACTGTTACTTTTCGCGGTGACCCGTGATGACGCCACTCGTTTGATTGGCGTTTCAGTTGCGGTAATAAGCTCTGGCCCAGGTCTCGTCAATAGTGAATATCCGCCGTAAGAATGCCTGACCTTCGCGTTCATAGCGCTTCCAAGTGCGTACAAGCTGTATCATACCACAGCCATTTTTGATTATCTCTCAAAGTATGTGGAACCCATTTAGAGGTGATTTTCTGCATTCCCAGCCGCTTCTTCAGGATTTGCAGCAGAGTCGAAGGCGCCAGCCCCGTATCGTTGGCCAATTCACGAATTGTGGTGTTCCTATCCGCCAGCACTAAGGCGTTCAAATTCTGCACATCGTCATCACTTACTGCAGGATGACCAGGCCATGGCATTTCTGTCACATTTTGTCGTCCGTCTTTGAAGGCCTTGACCTACCGTGCTACAGTATAGTAAGATAATGCACTTTAACCGCAAGCCTCCTGCAATCCTTCGTAACACTGCCTTGCATTGCTACCTCTACCGCATTCAATTTTCAACCATCTGTTCTGATCTTGCTTCGAAATCACTATAACCGCACTCCACGAGCGCGCGCTCAAAACTATGTTGAGCCCCTTCAAATACCACCGCACTGAGCCGGGTTCGAACATGCCAGATTGAGCTTAGGATTCCAGCACTCTATCGTCTGAGTTATTCAACATGGTGGACGTGAAAATGAGACTTCCTGGGCTTCTCAAACTCTGTACCGTCAGGATCAGAAGAGAACAAGTGTTGACCAAGCGAGTCTGAGAGAAAGATTGACGTGAGGAGCCTGTAACAAGTAAATGATAGCAATGCTAGACCCGTAGTCACGAACCTAAGTTGAGGGCCTCTATGACTTACCCGTTCCAGTCATTTGTTTTGACACTCACGGGATAGGCCTACTGTGGATGTATTATGTTAACTCCACTCACAGGGAAGAGAAGAAGAAAATCGATAAATACATATGATCGAGATAAGTAGAAGAGATAAAAGATGTGAATATTGTTATTTATTCTGGCAGTGCTATTTTTCTCCAACCATTATACGTACAGTCGCTAAGAAATTACTGAGCGCATGGTATTATATAAGTTCCTCGCAGGTACACTTTTGTCAGAAACAAATGTTTATTGCGAGTGTCCTCACGGTTTTTATCTATATGGGCCTTGAATATTTGAATAATAATAATTAATTAAAAGTAGGCCTAATATGATACTAAATACGGCATATATACAGGCCCAACCAAAAGTTTAAAGACACCAGCATAGCCTATTTCATGAACATGCTTCCTGTCCGTAATCTTTTGATCTTAGGCATACGACGTTTTACACGTAACTAGTAAATATTTGGTGGGACATTTTCTGAAAGTTTCACTAAAATATCGCTCTTTCTTTTGAAGTAATTAATTGTTGTTTATAATAATTGGAAAGAAAATAGCTACTTTGTAATACTTAAGGACATCTTGCCAATATAATATAGGGATTACAATAATAATTTTTACTATGGATAAACATAGATACCTGTACGATACTTACAACTGTAACAGATTAACAGAATATGTTTCCATTAACATAATCCCTCCCCCCACTTATAGCTCGCAATAGAACCACAGAAATTGGCCATAAAACAAACATTCCTTGAGCTTGGCTGGACAGGAGACCCCTCAAGTTACCGAGATCGTTTGTATGTTACGTTATAGTTTGAATATCCCGCTACATAACAAAAATTATCAATGTAATCCCCGTATTGTGCTGTCCAGATCTCCTCAAGTATTCAAAAGTAGCTACTTTCTTTCCAACCATTACAAATTTAAAAAATAGTAACTTAAAAACAAAGAGTGACATTTCAATAGTCCGCCTCTGTGGTGTAGTGGTTAGTATGATTGTCTGCCACCCCCGGAGGTCCGGGTTCGAATCCCGGCCCTGCCACGAAATTTGAAAAGTGGTACGAGGGCTGGAACGGGGTCCACTCAGCCTCGGGAGGTCAACTGAGTAGAGGTGAGTTCGATTCCCACCTCAACCGTCCTGGAAGTGGTTTTCCGTGGTTTCCCACTTCTCCTCCAGGCAAATGCCGGGATGGTCCCTAACTTAAGGCCACGGCCGCTTCCTTCCCTCCTCCTTGTCTATTCCTCCCAATCTTCCCATACCCCACCAAGGCCCCTGTTCAGCATAGCAGGTGAGGCCGCCTGGGTGAGGTACTGGTAATTCTCCCCAGTTGTATGCCCCGACCCAGTGTCTCACACTCTAGGACACTGCCCTTGAGGCGGTAGAGGTGGGATCCCTTGCTGAGTTTGAGGGAAAATTCAACCCTGGAGAGCAAACAGATTAAGTAGTAGTAGACATCTTCTTCTCTTCTTAATCTGTTTAACCTCCAGGGTCGGTTTTTCCCTCGGACTCAGCGAGGGATCCCACTTCTACCGCCTCAAGGACAGTGTCCTGGAGCTTCAGACCCTGGATCGGGGATACAACTGAGGAGTATGACCAGTACCTCGCCCAGGCGGCCTCACCTGCTATGCTGAACAGAAGCCTTGTGGGGGATGGGAAGATTGGAAGGAATAAACAAGGAAGTGGGAAGAAAGCGGCCGTGGCCTTAAGTTAGGTACCATTCCGGCATTTGCCTGGAGGAGAAGTGGGAAACCACGGAAAACCACTTCCAGGATGGCTGAGGTGGGAATCGAACCCACCAGTACGCAGTCGACCTCCCGAGGCTGAGTGGACCCCGTTCCAGCCCTCGTACCAGTTTTCAAATTTCATGGCAGAGCCAGGAATCGAACCCGGGCCTCCTTGGGTGGCAGCTAATCACACTAACTACCTCTCCACGGAGGCGGACTGTAATAGACATTTCAATGAAAATTTCAGAAAATATTCCTCGATATATTTTCTGGTCTTATGTAAAAATATCGTATGCCTGAGACCAACAGTTTAAGAACAGGAATCATGTTTGTGAAATATGCAGGTGTCCTTAAACAATGCCATATACTGTTTGATTGAGCTGCTGTAAACGGTAAAGGATATTCGAATTTAAAGAATTTAAATTTAAGATGTGATCATTATAACCTATCGGGAATCAAACTATGGCATTGCGTTATGGAATACTCGAAATGGGGGAATGAATAGAATTTTACATAAGGACATGCTACTATGTTTCAGCATTTGCCACTTGAACAGATGCGAGGAAGCAACTCCATTATTTTTCTCAAAGAGGAAATGCGGAATGGAAAGAAGTTGTGGAGCGTCATGTGACACTTTCAAGATCCTGACGCCTTGAAGAGAGATAATGGTGTTTCTCCAGGCCGTCAGGCACAGAGGGTAGTCTATTAACTTCTGTAACAGGAGCACGTAGCAAGCCAATTCCTGCCGCGCTCTTCCTTGTGTTGACACACGATACATCCTCTCGAACTGTACCTCCTCTTCCGAGATATTCTATTGCTACAGTAGACTGCTATTTTACCGCTTCGACAGATGTGTCACATCAGGTAGAAATCTCCTTTTCCCTTTTCATGGGATCAGAGGATTTCCATTGTTACGTCGCGGTATTTTAGTTGGGCTCATTACAAATTCAGTGAAGAAGTACTAATAATAAGAAATTATATTATTTTTATGATTATTATTACTAGCTGAAGTACCCGGCGTTGGCGGGATAATTACTTAGCATGTGCATGATCATATCCAGGATGAACCGAAAGTCGCGCACTCGGGCGTCGCAGCGCGACTCCTCACATGCCAGCAATAAAAAAATGTCTCTCACAATAGTTCATCCTGCGAGTATAGCCGGTAGAAAAAGGACGTTGAAGAATGGCAATCTGGCAACACTGTAACCACATGTAGGGTAACTACCTCTGTCAGCACGTGTTTGTCGTGCTGTATAGTTGGTGCAGTGAGTAGAGTTTTGGGTTAGCATGCAGGAGGTCGAGGGGTCGATCCTGGGTTGAGGCGTACGTTTTTCATTTCGTAAATGTGGTCCAGGTGGTATGCTATCTGGCATCTTAACGTCAACGGCGATTGCAGCGGGTCCTCTAGAAACCATTTGCACTTACTTTCTTTCTTAATCTGCTTACCATCCAGGGTTGGCTTTTTCCTCGGACTGAGCGAGGGATCCCACCTCTACCGCCTCAAGGGCAGTGTCCTGGAACTTCAGACGCTGGGTCGAGGATACAACTGGGGAGGATGACCAGTATATCGCCCAGGCGCCCTCACCTGCTACGTTGAACAGGGGCCTTGGTGGGGAATGGGATGATTGGAAGGGATAGACAAGGAAGAGGGAAGGAAGCGGCCGTGGCCTTGAGTTAGGTAACATCCCGGCATTTGCCTGGAGGATAAGTGGGAAACCACGGAAATCTTCCCGGATGGCTGAGGTGGGAATCGAACCCACCTCTACTCAGTTAACCTCCCGAGGCTGAGTGGACCCCGTTCCAGCCCTCATACCACTTTTCAAATTTCGTGGCAGAGCCGGAAATCGAACCCGGGCCTCCGGGAGTGGCAGCTAATCACACTAACCACTACACCATAGAGGCGGACACTTACATACTACGGTCGTAGAAATGGACGAACAATCGTTTTCATTGGTCAGCTTTGAAAGACGCCCTTTCCACGTCGTGGGAGTGAATTTATTCTCTGATGACGATTAAAATGCCAGATACCATACCACCTGGACTACATTTACGAAATAAGAAACATACGTCTCAACCCAGGATCGACCCCTCGACCTCCTGCATGCTAACCCAAAACTCTCTCCACTGCATCAACCGTACAGCAAAACTAATATGTGCTGACAGAGGTAGTTACCCTACGTGTGGTTACAGTGTTGCCAGATTGCCATTCTTCAACGTCCTTTTTCTGCCGGATATACTCGCAAGACGAACTTTTGTGAGAGACATTTTTTTTATTGCTGGAATGTGAGGAGTCGCATTGCGACGCCCGAGTGCGCGAATTTCGGTTCATCCTGCATTTTCTCCATAACTAAATGTGTTCGCCAAATTCTGAAGGTGCATAAGCGTACATGCCTCTCCCTGTCAGCGGCTTATCGTGACGTACTCGCTTCCTTGCTCTCTGTGACCCTTTGCAGTTTAATATTGCATTTTATTATAGCTGAACTTGATTTGATCTCCTCCTTCCGTTATAAAATAATGTCAAATATCGATGATGTAGGCCTTCACATCTAGTTTTATTTTGACTGTGATATTAGGGTATGTAATGTAAAAGGAGTCCTTCTTGCTCCTTTCATTACGTTTTTTCATGACTTTTTCTCATTTCGATAGTCAAATCTAAAATTTTTCTTGCTGTAGTACCTGTAGTTGATGGGACAGTCATATAGCATGTGCATACTCTCCAGCTACTTTCCGCCATTATTCAGACAGGCTATTTTACTCGGAACACAGATGTAATCTCATATATCGGTGATGTGTGGCAACAGAAGAGAGAAGATGATGATGTTGATGATGCTTGGTATTTAAAGGGGCCTAACATCTAGGTCATCGGTCCCTAATGGTACGACATGAGACGAAATGTATTGAAAAATTAAAAGTCCAAAATCCTCCTCCTTCTTCTTCTTAATCTGTTTACCTTCCAGAGTTGGGTTTTCCCTCAGACTTAGCGAGGGATCCCACCTCTACCGCCTCAAGGGCAGTGTCCTGGAGCGTGAGACTTTGGGTCGGAGATACAACTGGGGAGAATGACCAGTACCTCGCCCAGGCAACCTCACCTGCTATGCTGAACAGGGGCCTTGGTGGGGGATGGGAAGATTGGAAGGGATAGACAAGGAAGAGGGAAGGAAGCGGCCGTGGCCTTAAGTTAGGTTACAAGTGATAAGCTTTAACAGCTTCATTTCAAGTAATACTAATCCCGTATTGACTATAATCAATCAATGAATATTCAAGATAAACTTAAATATTATAATTAAGCGGACCGGGCGAGTTGGCCGTGCGCGTAGAGGCTCGCGGCTGTGAGCTTGCATCCGGGTGATAGTAGGTTCGAATCCCACTATCGGCAGCCCTGAAGATGGTTTTCCGTGGTTTTCCATTTTCACACCAGGCAAATGCCTGGGCTGTACCTTAATTAAGGCCACGGCCGCTTCCTTCCAACTCCTAGGCCTTTCCTATCCCATCGTCGCCATAAGACCTATCTGTGTCGGTGCGACGTAAAGCCCCTAGCAAAAAAAAAAAAATTAAGCGGTCCGCCTATTCAATACAATATATAATTTATTAATATCTAGGACATGTTTCGTCCCCTAAGGAACATCATCAGCTAATAATAAATTAATATTAATATATCAGAAATAAATATTAAAATTGGAAAGACACATTAAAATTTTTGACAATTTAAAATAAGATCTTCAAATTTTGTTAAAATTGTAAGTCATAAGAACAGGTAGCATCCTCGATTTGCCTTGGAAGTGGTCCCTTGGTCAGTAATACTATTAACTATGATAGTTTTTTCAGTCGGATCCACTGATTGTTTTAAATTCATGTCCATTCATTCATTCATTCGTTCATTCATTCTTCTTGGCATTTTTTATTTTGGTCAGTGGATAATTTTGAACTTTTACTTTGTCGTTTCATTTCGTACCATTAGGGGCCGATGACCTCGATGTTAGGCCCCTTTAAACAACAAGCATCATCATCATCATCGCCTAACACGCTTCTCGATACACCCACGTGGCTTGGGAGTCACAGAAACTTAATTCTGGTGCTACCCCTCCACAACCTGACCAGCAGGTCCAGGAACCACTGCACCTGAGGACACCGCGGTGATCTCAAGAAGTGATTTTGTAATTGTTGAGCAATCGAAGCTGTTACTCTGATATACCAATCTTGGTGTGCCATTGTCACCCTCAGTCTGTCAGTCGCATCATTACTCACCTCATTAGTCTCATCCATCCACGTTTTTGACACTGCACTTTGGATAACCCCTACAATGCGTGATACCGCTGCTTGTGTATGCCCACTATGAATCAATGCCGCAAGTCTGGCTCGGTCAACTTGGGAAATACACATTGCACATGAAACGTAAACACGATGTGAAGCTCGTATTGCGCTGGTACTGCCGGTCTTCACCTGAAATCGCATAGTTCTCACCAGGCTCAACACAGGTCGTAGGAAACGATATATGCTGGATTGTAAACAAGCGATTGAATGATAAGGCGTGATCAAAAATTTTCCGTTTGAGAGCGTTGCTGCAGCGGGCATGCAATGTAGCGCGAATTCGATGCACGTATGTAAGCACGGAAATGTAGATAAAGGGATTAGCGTGGCAGCCGTGTCGTGCCGAGGTGAGTGCTTTAAATGCGACCACGCGGACTATGGTGACGCTATTACCAAATGCGTCCAAACAGGACCAACGTACTGTTATTCTGTTCTTGGCTGCCCGAAGGACAAACACCGATGGATATCCAAAGGAGAAGAAGGCTGTATATGTGGCAGCATGTCTGTTGAAAACAAAAGTTGTAGAATGGTGCATCAAGTTCCGTGCGGGTTGCGTTTCGACATAAGACGCCGGTCGATCCGGGAGGCCATTCTCATCCATTACGGGCAATAACAACTGGACGATGAATGAGACGATTAGGGCAGACCAGCGCATAACCATGCGTTCCCTCAAAGGGTCTTGGAGGGTCGATGCTTCATGTCGGATGAGGATGTGCAGCAGGCGGTTATGGACTTGTTCACGCAGCAGGACACGGTGTTTTATCACATGGAGATCTTCAACCTGGTGCGCCGGTGGGATGAGTGTCTCAATGCTCGCGGCAATTTTGTCTGACTGGCATCCCGATTCAGGACTGTACGGCCGTCGAACGGAAGCTTTTTGATCGGTCATTATACTTACGCGTATATAATGCTCTCTACCCCCTTACAACAGCACTACGCACGTCCTATCACATGAGGTGCCTAATACCACAATATTCTACCCTTGTTTTGAGGTGTATCTAATGTATTTTCTAGTATAAATTGTGCATATATGATGATGGTGGTGGTGGTAGTGGTGGTGGTGGTGGTGCCTGTTGTTTAAAGGGGCCTAACATCTAGATCATCGGCCCCTCATGGTACAAGGTGGAATGAAATGACATGATAATTAAAATTTTAAAATGTATCCACTGACTAGAATTTAAAACGAATCATGATGAAAAATGTGAAATACTGTGGAAATGACCGACAATTAGAATCGAACTCATTAGATTCCCAATCACGGCTTGGGCAGTTAATACGTCAGAGTGCTCAGCTAATTTGTTCTGTTCTGGACAATGAATAAGATATCCTAAATCAACATCCTTAATATTAAAATGTATATAAATTATTTAGTCTGCAATTTAACTTCAAACCAAAATACACTTCAAATAACACCTTTACACATCTTGAAAATGATCTATCATAACTGTGATTCCAATCGTAAACAATGCGTATGGATTTTTGAAATGTAACGAATGTCCCTTTGTGTTCGATTCTATGAAGAACATGAGGTCTCGTGTCTATTATCACACTGCCCTTCAAAATAAAACCCCTAAGATTTTACAGATGTTTCAAAAAACCATGACACTTCAGCCCTCGGAGGACCTTGGCCTACCAAGCGACCGCTGCTCAGCCCGAAGACGTGCAGATTACGAGGTGTCGTGTGGTCAGCACGACGAATCCTCTCGGCCGTTATTCTTGGCTTTCTGTACCTGGGCCGCTATCTCATCGTCAGATAGCTCCTCAATTCTAATCACGTAGGCTGAGTGGACCTCGAACCACCCCTCACGTCCAGGTAAAAGTCCCTGACCTGGCCAGGAATCGAACCCGGGGTCTCCGGGTAAGAGGCAGGCATCCTACCCCTACACCACGGGGTGTAGTAAATTACATGTACACTGACTGACAGTGACACTGCAACACCAAGGAGGAGTGGTTCGAAAGGGATGAAAGTTGGGGAAAAAACAGAGACGGCACGGACGAATAATTGATGTTTATTTCAAACTGATATGCAGGTTACACAATGCGCACGGCATCGACTCAGTAGGATGTAGGACCACCGCGAGCGGCGATGCACGCAGAAACACGTCGAGGTACAGAGTCAATAAGAGTGCGGATGGTGTCCTGAGGGATGGTTCTCCATTCTCTGTCAACCATTTGCCACAGTTGGTCGTCCGTACGAGGCTGGGGCAGAGTTTGAAAACGGCGTCCAATGAGATCCCACACGTGTTCGATTGGTGAGAGATCCGGAGAGTACGCTGGCCACGGAAGCATCTGTACACCTCGTAGAGCCTGTTGGGAGATGCGAGCAGTGTGTGGGCGAGCATTATCCTGCTGAAACAGAGCATTGGGCAGCCCCTGAAGGCACGGGAGTGCCACCGGCCGCAGCACATGCTGCACGTAGCGGTGGGCATTTAACGTGCCTTGAATACGCACTAGAGGTGACGTGGAATCATACGCAATAGCGCCCCAAACCGTGATGCCGCGTTGTCTAGCGGTCGGGCGCTCCACAGTTACTGCCGGATTTGACCTTTCTCCACGCCGACGCCACACTCGCTTGCGGTGACTATCACTGACAGAACAGAAGCGTGACTCATCGGAGAACACGACGTTCCGCCATTCCCTCATCCAAGTCGCTCTAGCCCGGCACCATGCCAGGCGTGCACGTCTATGCTGTGGAGTCAATGGTAGTCTTCTGAGCGGACGCCGGGAGTGCAGGCCTCCTTCAACCAATCGACGGGAAATTGTTCTGGTCGATATTGGAACAGCCAGGGTGTCTTGCACATGCTGAAGAATGGCGGTTGACGTGGCGTGCGGGGCTGCCACCGCTTGGCGGCGGATGCGCCGATCCTCGCGTGCTGACGTCACTCGGGCTGCGCCTGGATCCCTCGCACGTGCCACATGTCCCTGCGCCAACCATCTTCGCCACAGGCGCTGCACCGTGGACACATCCCTATGGGTATCGGCTGCGATTTGACGAAGCGACCAACCTGCCCTTCTCAGCCCGATCACCATACCCCTCGTAAAGTCGTCTGTCTGCTGGAAATGCCTCCGTTGACGGCAGCCTGGCATTCTTAGCTATACACGTGTCCTGTGGCACACGACAACACGTTCTACAATGACTGTCGGCTGAGAAATCACGGTACGAAGTGGGCCATTCGCCAACGCCGTGTCCCATTTATCGTTCGCTTCGTGCGCAGCACAGCGGCGCATTTCACATCATGAGCATACCTCAGTGACGTCAGTCTACCCTGCAATTGGCATAAAGTTCTGACCACTCCTTCTTGGTGTTGCCTTTGCTCTGTCAGTCAGTGTATTTATGGAATATCTATATGCATGTACGAGTTGTATTCGAAATGGCATTGTCTATCTTTAATTACTTATTGCTGTATGTTATACTATAGATTTATTACACCCAAGATAAGTATAATTTATTTAGCCTCTTCAAACATGACGTGTATCGCATGGTACGTTAGATATCTCTGTGGTAAGAGTTCTGTGCATGCTATAGAGATTCCACTAATTTACTTAATTTTATTGTTCTCGTGCTGCTCTGATGTACCCCTTTATGATATGTCGAGGGGGTCACACCGTGCAACAATGAGTTTGCTTGCAGAAACCCACTATCGGTAGCCCTGTGAATGCTTTCACATTTTCATACCAGACAAGCCTTATTAACTACCATGTTTGCAATTGGCTTCCCTCTATATCATAAATATTTAGAAATAAGGGCTACACGTGTCTCGTCATAACTGAAGAGGTTAATACCAAATAATATTTTCCAGAATGAGTGGCTCCAACAGTCGAGCGCTGGGTTTCTGTTTCGAAGTCGGTGGTTACCCCCAGCCTCGTGGAGGTAAAACTCCTGCGAAACACTACAATATATCCGAGAACCTTAAAAGTATTTTGTGGGACGTAAAACAAATAACAATATTTTTTTTGCTAGGGACTTTACGTCGCACCGACACAGATAGGTCTTATGGCGACGATGGGATAGGAAAGGCCTAGGAGTTGGAAGGAAGCGGCCGTGGCCTTAATTAAGGTACAGCCCCAGCATTTGCCTGGTTTGAAAATGGGAAACCACGGAAAACCATTTTCAGGGCTGCCGATAGTGGGATTCGAACCTACTATCTCCCGGATGCAAGCTCACAGCCGCGCGCCTCTGCACGCACGGCCGACTCCCCCGGTAATAATAATTTATGATGCTAAATGGCATATATGTGCAAGATAAGAAGTTGCTATTGAATTACTCAGACATGCTTGTAACTTCCATTTCATTTATTATTTTAGTTTCATGAAATCACAGTTTGCCACCCTGTGTTACCAGAATAGGAAGTACACAAGTCTAACCATTCGTACGAGCTATTCAAAGGTAATAATCTTCCGAGAAACCCATCCCACTTTGAAGTTGCCATAGTAAATTTTTCTTTATACCGTGCGACGTATAGTTTAGCTGGTATTAAAGAAACCTTCTATTCAGGAGAACGATGTTAAGTTGACATTAGGGTGATGACAAAAACACTTTCCCTGAATGATTTGATATAAAAATTTGTTCCAAAAATTAGTTGTAGTCATTGTAGCAGCACTGATTATAAATGTTTCATTATCCCTAGTTCCTGGGTTTTCCGTGGAACGCAGAGATGAAAGAAGGTGGTGGGGTGAATGGGTCTAACTACAATGTCAAGAATTGAATTTAAAACTTAAACTGAAGGTTATTTTTTTAGAACTTCACACATGACAAGATTTTCATGATAATATTGCAGGTACAAGTAGCAATCACTGAAAAAGATTGGGAAAGAATCCAAGATTCAGAACCTTAACACCTTGAGCTTTAAGCCCCTAGCTTTACATTTCTTGAGCTACAAGCTGAAATTTACAAAGAGCACCAATTTACCCAAGGGCAGATATCCGCTTAATTCATGGAGCACTTGCTCCCAAAATACAATATCCAGCCTTCCAGAGGCACTCGTTACAAACAAAAAATTAGAAAAAGAGCTAACAGGCTCTCAGTTTCTTCTAGCCTATTCAAGGCAATGTCAGAAAATTACAATCACTCGCCATCAAGGCACAACTTACAAATTGAAAGGTAATGTTACACAGGGGTATCTAGTACCCAACCTACAGGGCCTTTTGCGGAAAAGAACAGGTTAAGTAAATGGCCCGAAACACAAATTGAATGCAGGCATATACTTGCACAACTAGATATGCTATTTTTTTGTTATTTGCTTTACTTCGCAACGACACAGATGTCTTATGGCGACGACGGTATAGGAAAGGCCTAGGAATTGGAAGGAAGTGGCCTTAGCCTTAATTAAGGTACAGCCCCGGCATTTGCCTGGTGTGAAAATGGGAAACCACGGAAAACCATCTTCAGGGCTGCCGACAGTGGGGCTCGAATCCACTATCTCCCGATTACTGGATACTGGCCGCGCTTAAGCGACTACAGCTATCGAGCTCGGTCCCCTAGATATGAACACTAAAAGAACCTAAGGGGCTCTAGGCTGACGAAACAGGGGCTGTTCCCAAACTACTGAGGTTATGAAACGCAGTCACCTCAAACCAAGATGAAGGGGAGCTCGAGAGGGTACATCACTCTCTATCCCCGATTTACAACCGAAGATTTATGAAGTTTTTTACATTATCCGGCAGAAAGTTACATTTTTAGAAAGGCAGGTTACATAGTTAACGATTCGGACCTTTCCCTCGGGTTAAACTACGGAGTAAGCAAGAAAGATAGATGTTATGTGGCCATTACCTTGTTTATGTACTGCTGACCGATGAAAGAGGTCGCTCGCCTCCTGCTTTGACACACACACTCAATAAGATGACGATCAAGTGGCCAAGAAACGTGAAAAGCCGCAGTTTATAAACCCTCAGGGAAGGTTCGAGATCATTCAGGAGGAATCAGGACACGCCCGCTTAATTTTATTGGCAGATCCAAAAGTAACACAGAAAATCGAACAAGAAGCCTGTGATAGGTAGAAAATTAATTAGAGAAATTTGTGATTGGCTAAATTCAAACCTGGCGGAAATAAAAAGGAAATATTACCAACCCAAAAATAAATGAACATCAGTCAGAAAAAAAAAACTTATGAATACAAAACTTCTTTGAATTATAACTTCTTATACCTCGCACCAAGGTGCATGAACATAGTTTTTAGTGGTGTCCTCTGTGGGAGAATGTCCAAACTTCTTGATGGACGTCAAACAAAACAAGTAGAAATTCGCACAGGTTAGGAAACTGCACAATAACAAATTTACATGATATTTCTGTGGTGACATCTTCTGAGTAAAGTTCCAAGTTGGTGTAGTTTCAGTTTCCCTGTTTTACCAATAGAGGAGTTAATTTAGGCGCTGAATTTTAAATGCGCGGCATATGAGGTGTACCTCCCGGTACATCCCTTATGGCCAAATAATTAAATATTTTTTCAGAGAACTGACCTGTTCTTCAACCACTCTCCGCCCTCCGGTCATTTCACAAAATGTATAAAAAAAGGAAGAGAAGGGAAAGTTGGGATATTGAAATTCAATTATTTCTTCAGAAGGGAAGTAATGAATTCGTGTAGGAACTTCAGAGGTCCGTTTCAATTTCCTTTCTCTGACGTAGAGAAGTTAACCAGAAAGAAAATATTATATTTTATTAAGAAAAGTATTATTCAGGAAAATGTACACAACCTCTTTTATTCTGAGAAATGTTAATATACATAGTAACAGAATTGGACGATATATCTAGTACTAGAAGTGGACGAAGTCTGACCAGGTCAGCGTTGCCAACCTCCGAAAATTGAAAAACCGTACAATACTAGTATTCACTCAAATACTACAAAAATTCAATAGATTGCGTGCAATAATATCAAATAGGAATACTTAACTGGACCGTATTACTAGAAGTAAGAAAATTCAACACATACCCTTTACCCATCTTCATATGTTGCATCAGGACGCAGCCACTTCCTATACTGTCTGTACTCTGCCACGAGTGCCTGTACTTTTGTTTCCTTCTGGGTATTTTGGTAGTGATGATGATGATGATGATGATGATAATGATGATGCTTGTTGTTTAAGGGGGCCTAACATCAAAGTCATCGGCCCCTAATGGTGATGATGATGATGATGCTTGTTGTTTAAAGGGTCCTAACAGAGAGGTTGTCCTGGGTGTTTTAACAGAATGTTTTAATTTTTTGGGGTATCGAAGGAATTGCTTTACTGTTGGAATCAGAAGTTAAACACATCTTCAAATTGAACACTGAAGAAAATAATATACACTTAAATTAATACATAGTAATCTAACCAACAAGGAATTGAAAACAATGCACTATCACACAAAATAATTTCTAATTACATCACAATATTATTGATAAGTTTGACGAAATCGCATTATCCATAAGATTTACAACTAGTCGCCGCACTGTTACACCACACTTCACACCGGTTAAGAAATGATTGACAGAGTTGGTGTGGCTCATTCAAAGCTTGGGAGTCCCCTGGAGGAGTGGAGGAGAAGAAATAATTTCGCATACAAAATCTGATCATTTCAAAAATAAAAAATGTTCGTTTAAAAATTTCGCAGAACTATATACAGTATAACGCGTACGGCTTGACATTGACCGTACATAGAGGGTTGAAAACCGTAAATGTACGATTCAAACCGTACGTTTGTCAACGCTGAGCCAGGTTGGCCCTACGACAGTAAACAGTAAACAACGCCGTGTGCCAGGTGGGAAGAGACCTAACTTCCTGAAAGGCCAACGATTCAAGGCGATTAAGCACTTCTGGGATGGTAAATGGGACCCTAAGTATGGAAAATGCTACTGAATTACTATTGCATGATTATAATGATGATCTCTGCTGTGTACCCCATAGCAGGTTTCAGATAAATAAAAAAGTACTATCATTCGCAATGAACGAATTGCCCACCCTCCCTGCTGATTTCGAGCCATCCATACACAGCCCACTTGACTTGGATGACAGTGGCTTACAATTGACCTGAAGAGCTTCCGTCAACTGATGCAACCGTTTTATGTTTTGGGCCGGTGTGCACTTCTGGGATAATGTCAGGTTGTCGTTCTGTCGACGGAAGCCGTTTACTAGGAGCTGTAAAAATACAAAGAACGAAAAGTAGGCCTGCTTCAAACATTGCCTAAACACTATCCAAGTGTATTAAAACGAGTTGTGTTCCTAGTGAGTATGCAGGATGTACTAAGATTCCTGGTTATGGAATAGGCAATGATAGCCTGGATGGAGTAGAATTTGCCGTATATTTGCTGCAGACATTAACACTGTGAATGCTCTCACCCTACAGCTACGTAATCCCAGCCGCTGACGGGAGAACATTCCTTTTATTGGAACCCTAAAACATCAGCATGCAGTTTAACAATTAATAATAATAATAATAATAATAATAATAATAATAATAATAATAATAATAATGATAGTGATGATTGTAACATGAACAGGACCTCTCCCTAGTGTTAGGCAACACATTAAACATCTAGATATTGTGACATCTTGTAGAGACTACCTGAACTTTGTGTTAATATTCAGTTTTGAAGCCTACCGAAAGATATCAGTTTCTTGATTGCGGGTGCCACCTAGAAGCTGCTATCTGAATTTCCTATTCTGTCATCTGATACCATCTTAGAATTGTTATGGTTAGCGGTTGGTCCATCCTTTACTCTTTGTTCATTTCAAAAAATACCCTTACTGAATTTTTCATTTTTAATATACCAGTCATATACCCCAACTTGCCATTATAAACAAGGCAATCACTTGCTTTCCAAGAACGATATTGACTGGTGCATCGTCGAGTGAGGTTCACTCCCCTCCTAAGGCAGCTGGTGTGCTGGGGCAACACCTCAGGTAGGTAGCTTCTTCATCCTAACTATGTGAATTCAGGAATAATCTAGTGGTGACGGGCAGTTAACAGCGTTCCCCTTAGTATTTAAAGTATAGGCTCGTGCCCTACCTACGTTTTAATGTAGGGAATTACTAACACATTAAAGTTGTATAATGTAGGTTTTCTAGGTTTCAAGGCTGCGCATGTAACCGCCCTAATGGGTATAATGTTCTATAAGGAATCACGAGTGTGGACCGTCGTATCCCTCTATCATTTTGATTCTTGTGACTAATTTAAAATTTCACCTCTTAGTCACAAGGTATTACAGCTTATCTTCTGTGTCTCCGGGCCATCTGATGATGATGATGTTTGTCGTTTAAAGCGGCCTAACAGCTAAGTCACTGACCACTATTGGTACGAAATGCTACGAAATGAAACGGTAATACAACCTGCAAAATATATTGAACCCTTTGGGCCATAATGAAGGATACCTACCTTCCTTACCTATCAGCAAATTTCATGACATCTGTCTCTTGGGTCGTTTCGCGTTCTTCGTCACTTTCTGAGGTAAGAGGTAGGGTTCAGTAATCCTAATCTATCTACTCAAATGAAAAGTCAATTCATAAAATATTTATTTTATTTTGGAAAAATTTACTGAAGAAAATAATAATTTAAAACTCAATATAATTTGGACTCTACCTTCTCCACTTGACACCACAATAATTTAACACAGAGAAGCAGAAATGCTGGTTGAGCCTTTGACATAACTGCCTGATGGGTATCCTTACTAGAAACCATTGTGTCATATCTTTAATAAAGAAAAGAAAGCCTGGAAATCCTTAAATTCGGCTTCCATGTGAGACTGCATGTACCACCATAATGATTCTTGATGGACCAGCCCTCGGAACACGAACTCTGTACACTGGGTATAATTAAGGCAGTCCAATTGGTGTGTGCCACACAGTGTTTGTACGGCATGGACCCTTAATTGAATCGATGTGACCTGTGACTATGTCATGGACCGACATCTAAACTTCGAAGTTACTTTAAAGTCATTGTGGATGATGACCGCAATGAAAATGAGGCTACAATGGCATATGGCCTTAATCTAAGCCATTGAGGTTGATGACCCCATGACCATCCAAGTTTCTAAGCTGTAGGCTAAACACAATTAAGCTACATCGGTTGATGTCCAAAGTTTCCACTTTACTAACCCAGCACATTTAATGCTCAATCAATCAAAGTCAAATAATACAACAACAACAACAACAACAACGCTCACAATACTTTGTGGCAGTAAAATCCATTACCTTCGGATATGTCCCCTTAATCGTTATGTTAACATTTCAATATTCCCAGAATAATAAACTAAGATTTTCAGAATGCACCTTCAAGTTATTCACTTGGTTTAAAGTTATTTCATAAATACGATTTCCACTGAATTCAATAATTAAATAATTTAATGAATCTTAATAAACAACCAATTCTATCTCCTTGGACGAATGGTTTCTTTCACAAGTCCCTACTCAAATTCTGACGTAGTTAATTTTAATTCGTTTGATATTTATCATCTGTTGTTATCGTGCAGCTGGAAAAAATTTACATCATTTATTTCCATTATTATATTTTGTTTCATGACTTCACACTTTAATCTAATACTAACCATTATTAATAATTGAAAAACCCTAATAATTAAGTACAAAACCATAAGTAACTCGCCGTACAATGTAAGCCGATTACGATGTCATATCTCATCATAACATTCCATAAAGTTTTGTGCACCCCTCACAAACAAAATCAATCATTATTATCATCACTCTATATTTTGAACAACCGTAAAATTGGCTCACCTCGCTCATTATACTCTAACTTCGTGGTTTCAAATATACGTTACTTTCCGTGGTTCCCCATTTTCACACCAGGCAAATGCTGGGGCTGTACCTTAATTAAGGCCACGGCCGCTTCCTTCCAACTCCTATCCCTTTCCCGTCCCATCGTCGCCATAAGACCTATCTGTGTCGGTGAGACGTAAAACAACTAGCAAAAAAAGTAAAAAATATATATTACGATGTCAATTAAACAAATTCACTGTATCTAATAACCTGCACGTTATTCCCAGATGAAATTTCAACTGGTTCACGCAATGATCTCCGTTATCCAAAGAGTTCAATCTAATTTTCAACACTTAACATACTACACAACTCCCGTTACTCCAACTGCCCCCTCTCGATCAGCTGGCGGCATCGACAAGCGACCCTCACCCTGTCAGCTTTAATATGAAACACATGCTGTGGTCATGCTTGACTGGCCTCTAAGAATGAAACCTTCGACTTCGCAAATAGAATTAAAATACGATATTCCTGACCAAACAGATACGCACATAGATTTTACCTTTAAATGTCCTACCATAATTGTACACGTCGCAAATTAATGCCTGCGTGGATTCTCTCGCTCATTTCCATCTTAAACATTATACAAAATCTTCCTCGGGCTCACACAAAAGTCCCGGGTTCACTACAGGCTTCCAATCATCTGATTCACAAATCATATCTCAACTAATACGACAAATCTAACCTCTTGTCTCAAACTCGACGACTCTCGCTGACAAAAGAACTGGAAATAAAATCCTTCGAATCCACAACGCATAATTATGCACAAATATCTTAATAATGAACAACTTCGCATAAATGATCTCGTATTTTAAAACTGGATTTTCACAAAATGACTGACAATTTTTACTGTTATTTATTGTCACATAGACACAGTTTAAACATACATAGAATAGTATTACACTTCGTGACAAAATTCACCGATCTGCATTACTCAACACGACGGCGCTCTTCCACCCGATTGAAAATGGGTAACCATGGATCTCTTGCACCAATTCCATCAAAATTTAAACAGAAAATTTTACGTCAAATAAACATTTTGACATCACAAATATAAGCAATAAATTCACGGAAATGACGATCTACTATGGACGTGATATCACTTCGAAACCCTCACGAATAACATTTTACAACATGTTACATGGCACTCACAATACTTTAAAATGTTATCCAAGCAGAAAATAAAACAAATGACCTTTCGTCATATTTCTAACATTCACCAAAAACATCTGAGTGACCAACTGCGTCATAAATACCCATTACAAATACATATAAGTTTGACATCATAAAACAAGACATAGTTGGCGGTAAGATGGCATTTCACCTACCTTAATTGTACGTCAGCTTCCATTTTTGACTCACCAGTAACCCTTCTATATTTATTTCTTCATTGTTACACTTATGGTTTTTCGATTTTGTATGAGTCATTTTCCTGAAAAATAAAGCAAAAAAAGTAATGCCTTTCACTTGGTGTTCCGTTGATCGAACTCGACTGATTGTATCTGTTGCCCGTACAAGAATTACTTCTCTTTAAAACACAATATTATAAATTTTTACAAACTACTTCGGTATCTTGACCGTCTTTTATCACATTACTTCTGTTATGAATAACTATCTCCACATGGCGTCAATACACAGCCACATCGGCAGAATATAGGTTTCTAGTAATTAGTCTACTTTTTGACGAACGATTTACTGAACAGTTCAACCCTCTCTCTCACGCTTCAATGATACAAATTCAGGGTTTCAATATGGCGTCCCTTCTTATTTTATAGGCACTATCCTCTCTCTCCAGGCACTTCACCATTGCCGCCAAGAAATTTGCATACTTTTTCCGACTTACTGGAACTGTATTTAAAAGAGTTTTTGCTCTAACCATGTACTTGCTACCTTGCTAGCTGCAGTGTTCATGAACATTTAAAATTTATTCTTACCAAATTTACTGGTAAAATGACCTTATTTGATAGGCACTATTTTCTGTCGACTTAGCGTGGGTAAAATAGACACGCGCGTCTCTTCTTAAATAATCCACAGAAATGGCTTAGCAGTCTCAAATCCGTCTTACTAAAGACCAAATGTCTTATATATAAATACAGGACCCTCATTTTACTGCGTTCACTACTAATTATTTTATTTAAATATATTTATTCAACATAAACTTTCTTCTGTATCCATCCACTGCCGACACGTGCGGATGACGTCACATCTCATAGCGAGGGACGGAAGGTAGCCACCTCCCCCCCCCCCCCTTCGCCACGTGTCGCCTCTGAGAGAAATACAGATTCGAGCTTCGTATTACAATTGACATGGGGCCTCCTGTAATAATTTTAATACTTAAAATTATTAGGGCACAAAGGTCATGGGTTCAATATTCACTGACTAAATCTAAAATGAATGACGATGAAGAATGACCATGAATCCAAAACAGCCAGTGGATCCAATTCACAAATCCGGAGACGACATAATACCACTGCTTCTCTTTGAGAAACTCGAAGGAAAGTCTTCCAGACCTTCGAAGTCATTTTTATCGTTCTCAGCTTCACTGGAATAGGAGTGGCCTGCCACTCTATCTCCCAATGGAACATACCAAAATAGCTCATCTAAGAACGAATATCGCTAGCTAGAACCGTGTAAGGCAATCGGGGTAATGTGACCGCCTCGTTGGGAGCCCTATCAGCTAACTCGTTTCGCTCTACAACTACAGTATGTGGCTTAGGAACCACAAGAACCTGATTCTGCTGCTATCACCCAAACACCCGACCAGGTCCTGAATCCGCTGCACCATAAGGTGCCGAGGGAAACATACATCAGTAGATTGTAGCGAAATCAAGGAGTCGGTACAAAGCAGAAAGTCCTAACAATGAGCTCTGCTATGTACACACTGCAAGTTTCCGGTAGAGGAAAAAGAAACTTGTTACCATCGACAACGAATGCCTAATTTTGCTTCTGCCCTCGAAAACCCGTGTAAACAATTACTAAATCTGGATACCGGCCAAAAACGGACAAGAAGAGGCTCCGATATATGGAGAGATCCGTGTTATCTTTTGGACCGGTATGCAGATCCAGGATTATTTCAGGTCGTCGTGTTAACTACGGAGGTACCTTACTCGGTCGTCTGACAAGATAAGGAACGGAAGGTATATAAAACAATCTGTGACTGCTATCCAAACATATACAAACCAGCTGCGTTACTCGTGGTTAAGCAGCGTACAGCCAACAGTTTCCATTTTGAAATACGCGGGGATAGCTTTGGTGAATCAGCATCTGTCTCAAATTCGCAGCATAGGGCAATAATATTTGTAGGCGCCTCAGTAGTAAAGGCGGCACAACAGATTCAGCGAGCATACTAGCAAATCTAGACCTTCTACGGAATGCTCCGTTTGCCAACCTAACCCCGCTGTGATTAATAATATTGTTTCTCAAGGATACTTTACATTTCTGATGCACAATCTGCGCTACCATAGTGTAACCTGGAAGCATTATGTGCCCTACAAAATCGTAGGACCACCGTGCGGTGCTGTCACCGAAAAATTACTGCAAAGAAACTTCAAAATATTGAGATTCGTAGCGCATTTGGTTTTTAAGCGACGCACTTGTGGCTCCCACGATAATTTACTATTGAAAATAGTTCATGAAATCGGTGTCAACTACAGGAAGAGCAATCCCTTCTAAATAAAGCACGGGATGGCGGTGAAAAGTGCGCTTCCATCAGAAGTGGGCATCAGAGGTCTTCGCAGTAAAAATCTGAAAGCCGCGTTCTAAGGCCCACAGCTCAATTTTCCTAATAACTTGTTGTAATTGTCGCTCTGCGACTTCCACACTTCATGAGCAATAATGCAGAGCAAAATCGTTTACATATAGCGACGGTATTACTGCTGAACCTGCAGCAGCGACAATACCGTTTATTTACACACAGAGTGACACTGAGAACCGAACCCTGTGAACCCCACTTTCCTGAACATAGTATTGTAATTATACCCTCCTCACTCGGACATGGCATAGACAGAGGGACAAAAAATTCGCAACTAAACCGGCAAGTTACCTCGGAAATTTCATTGATGCAGGACTGAAAGGATGCCATATCACCATGTGGTGTCAGAGGCCTTTTCTAAATCGAAGAAAACAGCCACAGAATGCTGTTTTCGGTTAAATTCGTCCTGGATAGAACTCTCCATGCGTACCAAGTAGTCAGTGGTAGACCGGGCAGCTCGAAAACCATACTGTTACTCGGACAAAGGTCCTCCTTCCTACAAACACCACAAAGTTGGAGATTCACCATCATCTCACATAGTTTACATAGACAATTAGTGAGACGAGTAGGTCTGTAACTTCCTGCGTACTTAGGATTTTTTCAGGCTTAAAGAGAGGAATTACTATTTCCTCTCGCCACTGTTGCCGAGGATCACCCTCCATCCAGATTCGGTTGAACACCCCAAGATGATATATAGGCTTACCACTCTGAGGAGTTTCAATGTATGGTTATTGACTATCTGGTCCGGAAGTTTTGTCCTTGCAAAGCATCAAGGCGTGGTAACTTCATAACGGGTATGTTATATTCCTCTGAAGCTTCAGTGGCAAAACTCATATGATGACTTTCTGAATCCCGCTAAAGAGCCAACAAATCACGATGGCAATTCCAGGAACCAGATAATGTGTGAAATGACTTGCGAAATGATTAGCAACCATGGATGTATCAGTGACGATATTGCCTGCAATGGAAAAACTCCCGAAATGCGCCAAAATGTAGTCCACATTTGAGATGACGGTGTGACGTCATAGAACACACATATCATTTCCTCGATGCTTTTCTACTCTGTCGAATAAGAACTCGCACCTTAGCGCGGAGGATTTTTAACGTTACCAATTTGGCCTCTGTAGACTGTCTACGATTGTGTTCGTGTGCGCGATGTCGTTTTATAGGTGTTAGATTAGAATTTCTTCGTTCCACCAAGGAACGAGTTTTTATTGATAAGTCCCAGAAGTGGATGGAATGGACTCCTCAGTAGCAGCAAGAATCACCTGTGTGATATGAATTATATCATCGTCTACTGTCCAGCTCTTAGCGTGGTTAAAGACAGCTAGTGATGTCTTTGGCCAATCAGTCCGTTTAAGAATCCATAGGGAAGGGGCCTCGATGAATTTTTGTTTCGACAAAGTAAGAATAATGACGAAATGGTCGCTGTCACAGAGGTCATTGTGTGCATCTCACCGTAGCCAGGGAACGAGCACTCGGTTGTACAGACTAACGTCAATGCGGGAGAAGGTACCGTGCGCAAAGCTAAAATGTTTATTTCCCTGCAAAATCCAGCTGCTTTACTAACTGTCCGAAATCCCTTTCCCAGGGACAAGGAATACCAGAGCCCAATAATGGGTGATAGGCATTAAAATCACCCAAATAAGATTAAAGGAATTGGGAGCTGATCTATAAGATCAGTTACATCATGTATATTAAGAGGCTGGTCTGGTAGAAAGTAAACGTTACAAATGTCTGCTGTGACAGGCAGCGGAACACGAACCGCTACTGCCTCCAGCTGACTTCTAAGTGGAACCTCTTCGCTGTAGGTGTCAGAGCGAACAAAAATACCAACACCACCGGAATCCCGGTTAGCATAATTTCGTTCTGTCGAATATAATATAAAATTTGTCAAGACCGTATGATGACCTGGTCTGAGATTAATTTTTGAAAACATACTATACTCACCGTGAACTCACTCATTAGCTCAGTAAGTATCCAGATATAACCGATACAATTTCACTTTAACAGTGACATAGCGTCAGCTTTCAGAGGAGTTTTAGGTTGTAAGTAGTGAGACGCTTTTCGGTCTACACTAACATCTACATTTGAAGATAGTGATAGACGCTCAACGTGCATCGCTTTATCACCAGACAAGAATGATGTACGTATTGAGCTTCTTGGACTTTTTCTAGCGGCGGGGTCTCCTCCCACGAGGGGGCCCATAGGTTTTCCTGCAGGAGTATCTGCTGGCACTGATGCGGACGCCCCGGATGGAGAACATGTGTCCCCATTCGCAGGAGGCGTGGGGGAACGCCTGGTAAGGGCATCCTTTTTTCGCCTTCTTTTCTAGGTAAATTCCTAGCCCTGGTCGACAATTCCACCTCCGCCGGCTTGGGCGCCCCTTTCACTGACCTTTTGGGGATGGAGAATTTGTCTTCTTCTCCTGCTGTACCGGCTTAGTTTTCTTATCCGACACAGATTTATTTGTGATCGAAGACCGGGATGACCGACCCCACCGTCGAGCTTTTATTCTTTGCGGCGTTGCTCACAGGAGCATGCGCCTCCTTAGGCGCAGCGATCTTCGCTGCTGTGAGCTTTGCAGATGCTGTGCTATTACCCTGAAGTCTAGTATCTTGACACGGGCATTCATAAAATGAAAGTTACTCTGCGCTTCCTAGTACGAAAGACCATCCAGTGTCTTTTTCTCTTACGCCTTCTTCTCGCTGAAATAGTTAGGGAAGTTCCTATCTCAAAGAGAATGAAGACCAGGGTAGTTAGTGAACTGTTCGGAGTTGTGCACTATTCCGCGCCATGAGGTCCTCTTCCACATGTATGACAAATATACTGGTTCGAACTAAGAAATACCATGTGACTGAACCTTTCACATTGATAGCACCCCGTGGGAGGCTGGATTTACGGCCTCACATTGCAACGATACGCTATTACCGTTATATTTCATGGTAACACTTGACAACTTGAAAGAGCCTATAAAGCCACCAGTGGGAAATTTTTTACCATTGATTTTGTGCGTAATGTCTCGGACGTGTGTCACACCTCGGTTTTCCGGTCTTAAATCAACTAATCGTAAGTGTTCAATATTAGATCGTGGTGAAGGATGACTTCGCGATCCAGATTCATGGAATCGCACCCTTCCACTTTGACGTTGATTCAGCCAAAATGGTCTCACTTGACCACCGATCTGCTTGGAGTGCAGTGCGTGTCTTGAGGAGAAAACTACCATTGCGTATTTTCTTGGGTAAGGTAAGGGTTATTCTGCCCGAAGGCAGGTCCGAACCTCCGCAGAGGTGTTCCTGAGCCGGAGTTTACGTGCGGTAGGGTGGCCAGTTCCTTTCCGCTCCTTCATTCCCTTACGCCCCACCAACAGCGCGTGGCAACCCATCCAACTTCTGACCACGCCCAATGTTGCTTAACTTCGGAGATCTCACGGGATCCGGTGTTTCAACATGGCTACGGCCGTTGGCCGTATTTTCTTATGATCCTTAAATTCGCGTAAAAACCTTCAATGTGACAACTATAAACAATAGATTTAACCAGTTTGAAATCTTACACATCAATACTGGTAGCAACCAGGAACCTAGGGATGCAGGAACCCATACCTTCACGTTGCACTTATTCCCACGGTTTTGACCCTTTGAGGAAGTCTGTTGATGGTGGTGGTAGGCCACTCTTTACAGACTTGGGGCATTTCTAAGTCATGTCCGAAAGCATCCTCCCAAAATGCCACCCACTCTCAGGGGCTTCTGTAGCTGAACTAAGCAACCAAGGCGATACTCCTCCTGGTCATATCAGGTACTGTTCGGGTTCCGATATTGGGCGATTCGTTATACGAGCATACTGAGACAATGAGCACCAGGACTCCCTTCCTCAAATAATCCGTAATATCATATACCCCATAGCGTATATTGTGCCTGTCCGGGGCTTCAGTGCACAATAATAATAATAATAATAATAATAATAATAATAATAATAATAATAATAATAATAATAATAATAATAATAATAATAATAATTCGTAAGTGCATCGGCTGAATGGAAAATACGTGATGAGATCTTCGATGAACGGCCCTAGAATCGAATTCTCATCATCCCTACTTCAGAATAACCACGGCTATAATTTTAGAGCATTACAGGTCTGTGATACGTTCGGACTAATGGGCATTAAATAAATAATGTATAAGTAGGGATCTCAATATATAAGAGGAATACAACGTCACTACTAAATCAGAAGAATGATGTTTTAAGGTTTTATGAATATCAAATTTATTATCAACTGAGAAAGAACATCTACAACTAAAATAAAATGCGCCATAAATAATCTTAATTACAAAAAAATGCGGGATTCAAATTAATGAAATTATTATTTAATTGTCTTGTGGAATTAGTATTCCACACCAATAATCCCGATATTTAGAGGCCTTTCACTTGTTACTACCTCTATTATTCACAACATTCTTAGGCATTTATTAATTAATTAATCAATTAATTATACATAATAATCGGCACTATAATGATCACCCTTTGGGATATCAGTAGTATAATGGGAGAGTTCGGCCGCCACCTCCACCTCAGGCTCCCAGTGGCCACCTCCACCTCCACCTCAGCCAGAGGCCTCCCAGTGGCCACCTCCACCTCCACCTCAGCCAGAGGCCTCCCAGTGGCCACCTCCACCTCCACCTCAGCCAGAGGCCTCCCAGATGCCTCCTCCACCTCCCGCGGGAAATTTGAATTTGTAAACAAAGCCACGTGCTTTTTGACAGACAACAACGCATCGCAAACCTCAGTACTGCCATCTTGACGGGCCTAAACCTCAGTAGTGCCAACTTAACCTAACTAGCGCGAGGTAAACAAAGCCACGTGTTTTTTGACAGCCACGTGCTTTTTGACAGATTTGTAAACAAAGCCACGTGCTTTTTGACAGCTGTCATCGACAACAACGCATCGCAAACCTCAGTACTACCATCTTGACGGGCCTAAACCTCACTAGTGCCAACTTAACGTCACTAGCGTGAGGTAAACAAAGCCACGTGCTTTTTGACAGCCACGTGCTTTTTGACAGATTTGTAAACAAAGCCACGTGCTTTTTGACAGCTCGCATCAACAACAACGCATCGCAAACCTCAGTACTACCATCTTGACGGGCCTAAACCTTAGTGGTACCAACTTAACCTAACTAGCATGAGGTAAACAAAGCCACGTGCTTTTTGACAGCCACGTGCTTTTTTGACAGCTGTCATCCGCCATCTTTAAACTACAGAGCCCCGTGCTGCCCTCTTTCGTCACCTGTCATCGGCAGTGCTGCCATCTTGACAGGCCTAAACCTTAGTGCCACCAACTTAACCTCACTAGCTCGAGATAAACAAATCCACGTGCTTTTTGACAGCTACGTGCTTTTTTGATAGCTGTCATCCGCCATCTTTGAGCACAGTGCTGCCCTCTTTAGCTACTTACCTTTGAAATGTGGTGGCGGATAATTTGAAAAATGCTTTTCGACAAGCAGCCATCTTTAATCCAGAGAGAACAGTGCTGCCCTCTATGTGGTGGCGGCAAATTGAAAAATTCCACGTGCTCTTGTTTGAAAACAAACTCACGTGCTTTTTTGACAGCTGTCATCTGCCATCTTTAATCTATAGAGCACAGTGCTGCCCTCTTTAGTTTGAAATGTGGTGGCGGTAAATTCTACGTGCTCTTGTTTGGAAACAAAGCCATGTGCTTTTTGACAGTTGTCATCCGCCATCTTTAATCAACAGAGCACCGTGCTGCTATCATGCGGGCAATTTCATCACCTATCACCCGCCATCTTTAATCTACAGAACACCGTGCTGCCCTCTTTATGGCTACTACCTTAAGCATGTAGTAGCGGGCAATTTGAAAAGTTCTGTTAGCTATCATCCACCATCTTTAATCAAGAGAGCACCGTGCTGCCATCTTTAGTTGAAATGTGGTGGCGGCAAATTCTACGTGCTCTTGTTTGGAAACAAAGCCATGTGCTTTTTTGACAGCTGTCATCCGCCATCTTTAATCAACAGAGCACCGTGCTGCTATCATGCGGGCAATTTCATCACCTATCACCCGCCATCTTTAATCTACAGAACACCGTGCTGCCCTCTTTATGGCTACTACCTTAAGCATGTAGTAGCGGGCAATTTGAAAAGTTCTGTTAGCTATCATCCACCATCTTTAATCAAGAGAGCACCGTGCTGCCATCTTTAGTTGAAATGTGGTGGCGGCAAATTCTACGTGCTCTTGTTTGGAAACAAAGCCATGTGCTTTTTTGACAGCTGTCATCCGCCATCTTTAATCAACAGAGCACCGTGCTGCTATCATGCGGGCAATTTCATCACCTATCACCCGCCATCTTTAATCTACAGAACACCGTGCTGCCCTCTTTATGGCTACTACCTTAAGCATGTAGTAGCGGGCAATTTGAAAAGTTCTGTTAGCTATCATCCACCATCTTTAATCAAGAGAGCACCGTGCTGCCATCTTTAGCTAGATACCTTTGAAATGTGGTGGCGGCAAATTGAAAAATTCCACGTGCTCTTGTTTGGAAACAAACTCACGTGCTTTTTTGACAGCTACCATCCGCCATCTTTAATCAACAGAGCATAGTGCTGCCCTCTTTAGTTTGAAATGTGGTGGCGGCAAATTCCACATGCTCTTGTTTGGTAAACATAGCCACGTGCTTTTTTGACAGCTATCATCCGCCATCTTTAATCCAGAGAGCACCGTGCTGCCCTCTTTAGATGTAAATTCGTCACCTGTCATCCGCAGTGCTGCCATCTTTAGCTAGATACCTTTGAAATGTGGTGGCGGATAATTTAAAAAGAAAAATTCTACAGCAGCCCTCTCTCGACGCTAATTGCATAAGATGGCGGCTATACATGACTCCTTAAGGGTGCTTACGCAAGATGGCTGCTATACACAGGTTCTTATGAGACGCCCTTGGGATGCTTGCGCAAGATGGTGGTTATACAAGGCTCCTTATGAGACACCCTAGTGATGCTTGCGCAAGATGGCGGTTGCTCTTATGAGGCGGCTTAAGGGTCCTTGCACAAGATGGCTAGAGACGCCCTAAGGATGCTTGCGCAAGATGGCGGACACAAGATGGCGGCTATACACGTCTCCTTATGAGACGCCTTAAGGGTGCTTGCGCAAGATGGCTGCTGCTCTTAGCTTAGAGGCTAACGTGTCGTGCTAGTTCGATTCATTAAATTTAGGGCTTAAATGCAAAATGTTAAATATCTCGAAAGCAGTGCATCGTAGAGCAAAACGGACAAAATTTTTCTACCCAATACCTCGGTTCGCAGTACGAGGATCAAGTAAAATATAGTCTAATGATGAGATCAACGGTTCGGTTCCTACTTAGGCCCTTTGGCATTCGCTCTGTTTTAGCTTGTATTGAAGCAAGTATTCGTAACATGATCAGGTTTAGCTATGGTAGAGAGTATAACGTGCCGTGCAGGTTCGATTCATTAAATTTGGGGCTTAAATGCAAAATGTTAAATATCTCGAAAACGGATAAAATTTTTCTACCTGATACCTAGGTTTGCAGTATCAGGAACATGAAAAAAAACATAGTCTAATGATGAGATCGACGGTTCGATCCTTACTTAGGCCCTTTGGCATTGGCAGCTATCTAATTCTACAAGATGGTGACTATACATAGCTTCTTATGAGACAGCTTAAGAGCGCTTGCACAAGATGGCTGCTGCTCTTATGAGACGCCCTAGGGGTGCTTGCGGGAGGTAGCAGCGACAAGACGGTGACTATACACAGCTGCTTATGATACGGCCTAGAGGTGCTCACACAATATGGTGGCTGCTCTGATGAAGAAAGTTAGCTTTGCATCGTGCAGGTATCTTTACAGCACTAAACCTCATACCTTTGAAATGTGGTGGCAGGTAATTTGAAAAATTCGACGTGCTTTTTCTTCACAGCAGCTATCTTTAAACAATAGCGGCTATACATAAGCTGTTAAGGCCTCCTCTTATGTCAAGGCATAGCTCTATCGAACAAGTTTAAACCTGCATCGGGATAGCTAGAGTAAGCATGTGCTGCAGTGATGACGTCATTATGCATGTTTAGACTTGCAAATCACTAAAGAAACATAACAAGACTAGAATCGAACACCGCACTCTATGCCGTTAACTTTATCATGTGATCGGAACATTGATTGAAGTGTTTAGAACACTAAATAAGTGATCAAGACTATAATAGAACACTGTACTCGATACAACATGTGTTTAGAACATGTCAGGGGATACCTTTGTTCTAAGAAGATTAGATTACCGCACATTCCTTGGCTAAAGGGCTAATGGGCTAAAGGGCTAATGGGCTAAAGGGCTAAAGGGCTAAAGGGCTAATGGGATAAAGGGCTAGGGCGCCTCTCCTCTCTTTATCCGGGCTTGAGACCGGCTCTACAACTAGAGGCGGAGTTAACACCCTAAGGAAGGGAGAATGTTGGGAAATAATCTATACGAATATAGCTACTCGATCGACTATATACTACAGATGGATGACTTAGGTGAGGGTAAGCGCTTACTTAATAATACCTACACGACGTAATTCATACTCTATTTCAAAAATATCTTCTTTGTACTGTGTGTAACCAGCATCATGATAGGCTCTTAGCAGTTGTAAACGTTTTACGAGTACGTTGGGGTCTTTACAGTAGCTTATATCTACATAGGGTAACAGAGGCTTGTTGTGAACTTTGAGTCTATATGCAGACAGTTGATGTGCAGGGACTTGTTTTGATGTAATACGTGCTTCAGCAGTAGCGTTTCTAGGTACAAACATAACTTGTTTCGATAGCGATGAAGCGTTGAAATTTCCTTCTTCTTTACCTTGCATCTCTTCTTGAGATGTTTGCACTTCGACAGAACGTGTAGTAGGCCTAGGAAATGAAGTAAAATCATCAAGCTGTAATGGCAATGAATTTTCTTCTTCTACTTTCCCTTTACTACTGTTTTGATCAACATCATTATCCTTATTATCATAATCATGATCTTGCCTCTCTTTATCTTGAAGTTTGTGCTCAGTAACAGAACTTGCAGCAGGCCTAGACAGCAAGGGAGAATTAAAAATCTCTCGCAGAGGTGTACTTTTTAAACATAAATCAGTGTTCGCTGGAATATGGTTGAGCTCTTTGTATTTTGTTCCCGATGAAGCTACATTACACGCGGCTTCATGACGTTGAGCGTTGTATGCGTTCTTGAACTCTCTTCTACAATGTTTGCATTGAAAAATCGTCCTACATGATATCTCATGACGTCTCCTGTGATAGCTTCGGGAAAATGCTTTTCCACACTCTTCGCAAATATACCTAGAAATAGGTTTTTCCATGACGGACTTTTATCTTCTGCTAACAGATTCTTCTTTAAATCCACTCGACATTTGTTACTCTCTACTTCGATGATGCGAACAGCTTAGCGATTAATAGTAAACTAACACAAAAGCGTATAACCAAGGTAGCAACAGTAAGGTTTAAGCCCATCAAGATGGCAAGAGTGAGGTTAGCGACGTTCTGCTGTTGGATTTTAAATTCCGCGCTGTAACATGCATAAGGTGGCAGCCTTGAGGTTTACTGCCGTAAAGATAGCAGCAGTGAGGTTAGCGACGCTCTATTGTCCTTCAAAGTGAGGTTAGGGTTCGTCAAGAAGACAGCTGTCAAAAAAGCACGTGGCTATGTTTACCAAACAAGAGCACGTAGTCGTGACGTCACGGTCACGTAGTATGCTGCTTCAGCATGCAATGTTCAATGTCTACACCTACGTAGTAAACACTCTGCTATGTTAACAAAATTTTTACTCACAACTATTTTTTATGCTTTAAGTTCGTGCACATAGGTTATGTTAAGATAGCAGCACACGTACAAGC